>NC_136071.1:992881441-994081441 GCF_964261635.1 Lissotriton helveticus | reverse complement strand
TTCCCAGGGAGGGCTGGTGGTGGGTGGGAGGCCTGCACTATAACTCCCACCAGGCCGCCTTGTCCCACAGCTCAGCCGGTTGGAGCACTCCCCCACCCCCAACAATGTGGCAGCTATTGCAGTGCTCTCTTCCAACTCACAGGTAGGTAGTCATCTTCCCAGGGAGGGGTGCTGGTGGGTGGGAGGACTGCACTACAACTGCCACCAGACCCCTTGTCCCATCCCTGAGCAGTATGGAGCACACCCACCCAGACAGAAGCATGTGGCAGCCATTAGAGCACAACAAACACACTTATAGGTAGGTAGTAACCTTCCCAGGGAGGGCTGTTTGGGGGTGGGGGTCTGCACTACAACTCCCACCAGGCACCCCTGTCCCACCCCTGAGCAGGATATAGCACTCAAACACACCCAGAAGCATGTGGCACACTCACATTGTTTGCCTTCACCTAACAGGTAGGTAGCCATCTTCCCAGGGAAGGCTGTTTGTGAGTGGGAGGCCTGCACAACAACGCCCATCAGGTACCTCTGTCCCACCCCTTAGCAGGATGTAGCACTCAAACACACCCAGAAGCATGTGGCAGCCATTGTATGGTCCACCTTCACCTAACAGGTAGGTAGCCATCTTCCCAGGGTGGACTGCTGGTGGGTGGAAGGCCAGCATTACAACTCCCACCAGGCCACTGAGCAGGATGTTGCTCTCTCTCCCCCCATATGTATGTGACAGCCATTACATTCCCTTCATCAAACTTACAGGTAGGTAGCCATCTTCCCCGGGAGGGCTGTTTGGGGGTGTGAGTCCTGCCCCACATCTCCCACCAGGCCCCCTGTCCCACCCCTGAGCAGGATGGAGTACTCAAACACACAGCCAGAGAGATGTGTCAGAAAGTCCACCCCAATGTGACAACAGAACAGGTAAGTACACAGTGCATGCACCCCACTATTCCTCTCAAAAAGCATGGAGCCGTATGACATTACCAGCCCTCCAATCCCTCAAACATTGACCCAGATACAGCAACAAATTACAGTGTGCAGACAGCTAAGCGTATGTAACTCTCACAGAAACAAAAGTGTGGCTCACCAAATCCCATGTTGGATACATCGGCAAAGATGCCTCACTTCAAGTTGCAGTGCTGCCAGTTGTCAGGTGACATGTCCTCATAATCACAAAATCAGCACGTGGAGCATGCTAGCCATTGACATGTCCCACCATGGAAAAGTAATGTATGTATCTCCATGTCATGTCACGAAGCACATTACTGTGCAGACATACAATGTGAGAACTAATGAACTGTTGCATAACCTGGAAATAAGATACATTGAACACCAATCTTGAGGGGTGCACGTCAATGACCATTTTCACTCTGTCCCACAGGTGACCAAGAACTGGCTGCAGAGGATGACAACAATAACCTGCAGAGCCAGTCACCACCCCCAGAACATGGACTCTCTGATGATGACCCCTGGATTTCGAGGATGCGTAACAAGAAGCCGGCACATCTGGCATCCAGGGCGCAACAGGTCTCAGGACCCTACTGTCACCCCGCCACCACATCAGCAACAAAAGGGGGTGGTGATGGACGGAGCAAAAAGGGGGTGGTGATGGACGGAGCAGATCTTTTGACTGGGTGTGAGTGTTTGATTGATTCAGATGCTCCGTCCATCACCACCCCCTTTTGTACCACCACATCAGCAACAACAACGACGCTGACTCCTGGTGTTACGACCTGTGCAGCCTCCACCACGACCACCACCACCAGTGCTGCCTGCAACACTCTCCCTGCCCAGGAAGATGACCACCGCACCAACTGAGGAGGCCATGGAGAGTAGGCGGGTGTGTACAGTGGTGAGGCAACAGGTCGTGACAGCAGGGCAGGTGGGAGGGCAAGTGGGAGTCAAAGACAACCGGACACTGGGACCGGAGCCCTGGACAACATCACCAGAGTCTTTGGGTCCTATGAACAGGTCCAGGGACAAATGGGCCAGGCTCAGTAGGATTCCCATGAGCTCCGCCTGATGCTGAGGTCCATCGACACCTGCATGGCCCAAATTTTGGACCTCTTCGGCCAGCTAGTGGCGGTTCCGAGGGACAGGACTGCGCCACAAACAACACCTCCACCTCCCTCCGGATGGCCGCAGGATGACAGTGACACATCCTCCCCTGCGGCTACAGAGAGGGGGGACTCCACAGACCCCACTGACCCCACAGCATAGGCCCCCCTACAAAATGACCAAGAGGCCGTCCAAAGAAATACGAGAGAGGAACCCATGGCAAAGCACCTGCCAAACGCCAGTCAAGGAGCCAGCCATGATGGCAACCCTCTTCACTATTGCATTGACTTGGTTGACTGCCTTGTTAATGGCATTCGTTTGTTGGACTGGGTGGTGACTACTCGATTGTCTCATCTACCCTCACTGACAACTCATTGCATCACAATTCACCATTTTGTAAATATTCACTCCCCTTTCACATGTACCCATTGTAAATAAACACTCCTTACACATCTATGTTGTTGCGTCTGTTCCGTGTTTATCACAGGATGTGCAATGTTCACCATGATCAAATGTACCAGGAGCATGGATTGTTTGTAGGCAAGGAGAGGCTGAAGGGACCTAGGAAAACACAACAGAACAACATTCACTGGTCAGGCGGTGGCATCACAGTCAGCACACAACACTTGTCATCAAGGTACTCCAATCTCCACACATTACAATGAGCAACAGTACGGACATAGACATCCTGCAGCTGTGCATAACTACCCTGTCCCAGAAACATTGGCAGCCAGCACTGAGTCAATAACAGGCTGCAGCCACAAAGCCCACACAGACCTTTTCACCAACAGCGGCATCAGCAGCCAAGGGACCTGTTGTACATTGTCACTCACCTTCAAGTGAAGTAGCAGTTGATGAGCTGTGGATGCAGGTTGACACCTTCCTCCTCTCCACTATCCTCGTCACTGGACATGGGTTGACTTGCTGGCAGGGCCTTGGCTGCTCATCAGCTTCAAGAAGCAGGGGGATCTCCTTGCGCAAAGCCAGGTTGTGGAGCATGCAGCATGCAACTACAATCTGACACACCTTTTTGGGCGAGTACATCCGTGCACCTCTACTCTTGTCTAGGCAGCGAAATCGTGACTTCAGGAGACAAAAAAAAACGCTCCACCACACGCCGTGTCCTCCCATGGACATCATTGTAGCGGACATCACTTGGGGTACTGGAATTCCTCAGTGGGCTCAGCAACCAAGGACGGTTGGGATATGCAGAGTCACCTAGGTGTGAGTTACACAGACAAACTTTGTAATATAACTGTGGCAAAGGACAGCATGTCACACACACAGCACGCAACTTGACTCTGCATACTCACCCACCATCCATGCAAGCTCCAGAAGCAGATTAGCCATCAGCTGTGGCACAAAGCTGTTACGCATGATGTACAAGTCATGGGCCGAGCCAGAAAATTTGGCACAGATGTGGGAGATGATCATATCCGCCTGGCACACCACTTGCACATTGATGGAATGGAAATATTTCCTGTTCCTGTATATGTGCTCACGTACCTGTGGTGAAACTAGGCCAACATGTGTGCAGTCAATGGCACCAATAACGTTGGGGATATGCCCAAGGGCATAACAATTTGACTTCACAGCTGTCAATGCATGCCTTCTGGTGGAAATGGATGTATATGTCCTTGTAGGTCATCATAGCGGACAGGACATCACTAGACACAGTGTACTGGAAAGATCCAGTAGCAAAAAATGCAGGGCCACCTTCACCTTAGATGTTGGTGTGAAAGCAGCCGGATAAGTTGTAGGGTGGGTCGATCCAGACGGAATTTCCATATGACCTCCTCATCCTCCAAGTCTGCCAGCACTGTGAAAGGACGATGCACATTTGGTCGACTCCTAGGTGCGATGAAAGTGGACACGTGTCAATGCAATTCACCATGATATGTGTCCAACATCTCAAGTTTTGAATGACAAAATGCCAACAATGACCGACATCACAGTTCAGCTTACAGCCAAACTTACATGTAGGGACTGAAGAACCGGGCCTTATGGGCCTGGCGGCGCAGGGCACGCCTATAATCTTCGAGTTCACCTGCCTTATCGGACAGAGACACGAGACACTCTGTTGGGCGTAGAAAACAGGGTTTATTAGCTGCACCTAAGCACAGTTGTCCTAGAAGTACACCAATGGTATGTTCTCAGGAGACTGCCACTTCACTTCGTGGCGCACAATCTTTTATAACACACATATTTACAATGTCTACTCCCAATACATACAAAGCTAGCCAATAGGAAAAGTTGGAAAACAAGCTATCAAATGTCCCAAATACACCCCTCTTTCAGACCCGGTGTGTCACCCCTCCCCACAGGTTAATCAGTGCTAGTGCCTGTAATCCAATTTGCAGGTGGCAGGACGTATTTGTGTGCCTCAAAGGAGAGTTGTGTAACCGGAGAATACAAGGGAGAATAGCGAAGGCCAGTCGGATAAGATAAAGTAAGGGAAGAATAGTGAGAGCCAAACAGTCAGTCGAGACAGGGATCTATCAGCCCAGACATGGATTAGTAGACTCGGCCAGACCCTGACATTGATTTCGTAAACAAGGGCAGAGAGTTACCATTTAACAGAAGAGACACGTAGCAGCTGGAAAAGGCAAAAACACTCCGATCGCCGTGCAGCCTGAGTGAGGGCAAAACAAAATGGCGGCGGGCCACAAAATGGCGGCCGCATACAGGACGAAGTCGAAAACCAAAGAACCTCAGACCCTCCTTTTGCCATTACTCAGTCAAAACACAAAGGACTCAAGTTAGTCTGAGTCGATATCAATGGCCATGAGGTCGTCAAGCTGTTGCTGCAACATCATTCTAATGTTCTGTTTTCTGTGACACAGGCCTTGGGACACGCATGGTGGCACAAAAACCACAGATGGCAGGGCCACACTGTAAACAAAGACAACAAGAGAAAATGATGGCCAAAATCATTCCAAGGAAGGTTAATACCTTCCATCCCCATGTGGACAGTAGTCCCCAAAACCATCCCTTTACAGACCAATCTCCTGCGTCCTGGTGTATTGATTTGGAAATTACATGCAACTTAGAGATGGCCTGGTATACTGTAGGGGCATTATCAGGAATATAAATGCAGCAACTAGACCCGATCAATTTACAGACTCCTCCGCGATCTGCAAGGACAATGTCGAGAACCATCCGGTTCTTCAAAGTCATAAGGCGGTCCGCCTGAAGATCGGCTGTTAAATTACTCAAGGCTCTGGAAGTCACATTTATGGTAGCCTCAACAACATGAACTAACTGTCTAATGTTTCTGCTATTGGCCATTGGGCCCCAGAAAGAAAGGAACCCTTTTACAAAGTCCCCTCCTTCTTGTCCTGCTGTGTCTTTTGAATCAATAACCCCTCTGCAATATCTATTTCTGTGATGGGCTGAAGGGGCAGTGTATGTCGGAGGGAGAAGAAATGCCACATAACATGTTCCTGAAAAATTGGTGTGAGCCATGTGTAGGCTCGGTCATAGCAGACAAAGTACGTGCCTTGAGATGGTACTAATGGTGAAGAAATCTGAGATGAATAGATGTATGTACGGGAACAAACACTATTTTCGTGTTCATTCTTAATGTTTTTACCATTTATCTGTAGACACAAATTGCCTTGATGAGGTATGGTCCAAATTGGTGGTGATCTCCCTCGTCTAGCCTTATCTGTGAGGCTAGTGACGTAGCGAGTCACATTCCAACCCTCATACGCTCGTTTCTCATCAACGGGAATCTTACCACTTTCGGCAACTCTAGCCATGGCCACTATTCCCTTTATCACGGAACTATGACTAAAATCTGCTCCACCACTATATGGACCAACAAGAGGATGTCGAAGTTGGTTCTGGTATGCATTGGAGAACATAGCCAAATAGGCCCAAGCGGAACCTTCATAAGAGAACGGAAGGACTAAATATGGCATCCCTTTTTCCGTGTTATGGGGCATGAGTCCACAAACCCAACAGTTGGTAGTATTGACTGCCAATTGATGCTGATGTAACAGCTGGATCAATGAATTATTAAAGTATTCTGTTCTCCTCATTTGTTCGTGTTCTGGGAGTGTGTAAAAGTGAGGGGGAAAGGCAGTAGTGGGAAAAAACAAAGAAACAGAATAGGAACAGGTGCTTGCTGCATAGTGTGAACAACCCAACCCACACAAGCCAATAAAATACATAAACATATTAAAATACACAAGGTTACGCCACATCGACTACACAATAGTTTCTTATACTTGTTTTTCATTTCAAGCTTTTTATCATTCCCTTGCACTTTAATATCCATTCTCTAAAGCTTGGCTAACGGTAATCTTCCTAGATCACTTAGTTGTGGTTATTAGCCATCCTATGACACTGCAAGTCCTGCAGACCTATGTCACTACTCAGGTCACAGCCTAAGACTCCTACCGTGACCCTGCAACTTGATGGATAGTAAAAAGGAATGTCTCTTAAAAAAAATGTAACCAGAAAAAAAAATTCAATTGTTCTTTTTCGATCCAGATCTCAAATTGTACCGAGTCTGGTCAGGTACCATTTGCTCTCAAAACAAAGTCTCTGGGTTTGTTGTGTTCAATCGCAGATGGGATGGTACAGCTTCTTGCAACACGTCATCGTCTTCTTTTTCAGACCTCGCCCGATCCAGACGTGCACTACTGAAAGGTACAAATTGAGGGACCCCTTCACCTTCACTATCACGTACACCCTTACGGACCCACTGATCAAAGGGAAAAGCCGGAGGTACCCTCTTGCAGTGCACGCCGTAGATCCAATTCTTCTTTCCGACGACCTTTACTGCTGTACGCGTAACCAAAAGAACTTGTCGAGGCGGCCCCCAGCGAGGTTCCAGATTATTCTTCCGCTGAAAATTCTTAAGACAGACCCAGTCCCCGGGTTGGATGGAGTGGCCTGGGTCCGTGGAAGCCTCCGGCAAAGTGTTTTGAACCTGCTGGTGAAGAACACGCAATTTAGTGGTGAGGTCATGCAAGTAGTCAATCAACATAGGATACGGAATATCAGAGTACTTTTAAGGTCGAGGGACTCCCCAGACGTTAGCAGGGCGCCCAAAAACAACCTCGTATGGCCTGAGTCCCAAGCGAGAGTGTACAGCTGTTCTCGTAGATAGGAGTGCCAAAGTTAAAGCATCGGGCCAAGCAAGACCCATGCTGGCCTGAATCTTTGCTAATTTGAGCTTGAGAGTACCATTATAGCATTCTACTAAGCCTGCTGACTGAGGGTGGTTTGCCGCATGGAATTTCTGCCTAATACCAAAACCTGCACACACCTTCTGCATAATTTGACCTACGAATTCCCTTCCATTGTCACTCCAGACAATTCGCGGCAAACCAAACCTCGGGAAGAATTCCTTCAAAAGGACTTTGGCAGTGGACAAAGCAGTATTATCTTTTAGGGGGTAGGCCTCTATCCATCTGGAAAAGGCACACACCACCACCAAAACATACTTCAAATTATTGCAACGTTCCATATGAATGTAATCAATTTGTAATACCTCAAAAGGATGCGTAGGGGGAGCAAAATGACCTGCCGGAGTTGGGGTTCCCTTTCCTGGATTATGCATCAAACAAACGATACAATGTTTCACCACATTTTCCGCACATTTGGGGATACCTTCATTCTGCCATACTAGAGCCAGAAGTTTGCATATCCCTTTCGCACTGATATGGGCTGGACCATGCGCCATAGTAACTACAGGCAATACATAGGCGTCTGGTAACAGCCAACGTTGGTGTTCGGACAATTCCGTCCAACACCCTGTCGCGTCCAACATTCCGGTACTTTCTCTCCACTTACTCAATTCCTTCTCTGTAGCCTCTTCTTGAATTATTCTCACACTTTCTATTGTGTCCTTACCTATTCCTCCTTCTCTGACCCATCTTGCAGGGCCTGCAACATACATGCGACTTGTAGCATCTCTCGCTGTTTCTTTCACTACCTCATCTGCAAAAGCATTCCCGCGACCCACATCATCAGTGATCCTTTCATGTGCACTACACTTCACAATTGCTATCTGAGCAGGCAAAGCAAGTGATTCGAGAAGGTCAGTCACCGACTGACCATGCTCTATCTTAGTCCCATGGGAAGTAAAGAATCCTCTTTCCTTCCACAAGCGGCCGAAGCTATGAGCCACGCCAAAGGCGTACTGGCTATTGTTGTAAACATTCACTCTCTTTCCTTTAGCCAACACACACGCTCTCGTCAGGGCAATTAACTCAGCTGCTTGGCTGAATTCTGTCTAATGCGTGCTGTCTCCACTACTGTATACAAGGTGGTAACAGCATAGGCTGAAATCATCTCGCCATTTGGAAGTTTAAAACAAGAATCATTCACCCATAGGATCCCATCCGGGTCCACAAGTGGTGTATCTTTTATATCTATTCTGCCTTTTGTTTCCTCCTCTGTACGAAGAAAACAATCATGTTGTTCTTGGGTGTCTTTCTCTTCTGGGATGGGTAACAGTGTTGCTGAATTCAAAGTATTACATCGCTTGATGCGTATATGACTAGCCAAGAGCGTCAGCTCGTACCCAGACAAGCGGGCACTCGTGAGATGTTGTGTTTTCGTTCTGTTCAAAAGAGTATCCACTGCATGTGGTACCATAACAACAAGTGTGTTATCCAGTATCAATTCAGCAGATTTACGAATGGAGATCGCTGCTGCTGCTGTGGCTCTGAGGCAACTAGGAAGTGCTTTGGCCACCGGATCCAATGTAGCCGAAAAATAGGCACATGGCCGTTGTTTGTCTCCAAATTGTTGCGTTAAAACTGACAACGCACAACCTTCTCTCTCATGGACATAGAGTGTGAAAGGCTTACTGTAATCCGGAGTACTTAACACAGGGGCAGAACACAAGGCAGTACGTAAATCTGAAAAACTTTTCTGACATTCGTCAGTCCAAGGAGGAGGTTGGGGTGTGTCTTTCAGAGTAAGTGCCAGCAAAGGTTTAACCAACAAAGAAACATTTGGAATCCACTGCCTACAATAAGAGGTAATGCCTAGAAAAGCACGCACCTCCCATTGTGTGGATGGTACAGACATTTGTGCAATTGCTTGAATACGTTCTGGGGTCAATTGCCTTCCCTCCTTCGAAAGAGATGACCTAAATAGGTAACCTCTTGGCGCAATATTGCAATTTAGAGGGTGACACCTTGTGATGCAGATCAGACAAATGTCGCAACAATGAAACAGTCACATTTTTTACAAACATCCTCTGAATCAGCAGCAACCAACAAATCATCCACATACTGAATAAGAGTAGCACCTGGGGGTAAAGTGAAAGCATCAAGTTGACATTTCAATACCTGACTATAAATGGAGGGACTCTCACAATAACCTTGAGGTGCATGTTTGAATCGGAAACTTCGGCCTCCGAGAGAGAAGCCAAAAAGATCTCTATTCTCCTCAGCAATAGGAATGCTCAAGAAAGCATTTTTGAGATCGATAACTGAAAACCAGGCAGCCGAAGCAGGTATCATTGTAAGCAAGGCAGTGATATCTGGGACGACAGGAAACTGGGGTACAACAATCTTGTTAACCTCCCGAAGATCGATCACAAATCGATATACGGGAGGCTGAGAAGAATCAGTGCGCTTAAGAACAGGTAGAACTGGACTATTGCAAACATTTCCTCTCGTTTCTTCAACCAAACCCTTTCTGAACTAAATCATAGATGATAGCCAACAGAGCTCTTTCATCATTATACTGAGGAATGCGTGGTAATTTAACATTCGGCTTAACAGTAACCACGTAAGGTGGAATGTGCAGCAAACCAACATCATTCGGGCCTGTAGCCCAAAGCGTAACAGGAAGAGAACACAATTCGGGTAGGAGTTGGTCCTTTGATAAATACATAGGTGAAACCAATTTCGCACCGAAAGTAAGTTGTACACCAGAAGGGGAACAATGCAATGTTGCATGAAGACGTTTCAATAAGTCCAAACCCAACAAATTCTCGCCGCAACCGGTCGTTAAAATGAGCGGGGCCTCCAAATCATAAGGACCAATTGAGATAGGCAAAGGGCAAGAAACCGGATTACGAACTGGGGCGCCAGAAAATCCTAGAGAAACATTTGTTAAGCCAGACAAAGTTGCCCCAGGGAGTTTGGAGTGAATGATAGAACTTCTCATTGCACCAGTATCCAAAAGAAAAGGCTCTGAAACACCCAATGTAACAACTTCAACATAAGGCCCATTCTGATCCACTGGAACTGATACAACTCCTTTGCTTTGTCCATGGCTGTCCTAGCTAGTGTGAAAATCCTTATCCTCACTTTCAACATAATAGTCGTCATTGTAATATTCTTCAGACCGAGTATCCTGCTGGTCAAAATAATTCATAGAATTTTGAGGGGGAAAGGAACGCTGTGTTTGAGACAACGCACCGCGCCCTCTACCCCTGGGTGCTGACTGAAAACCACCATGGCCTCGCGGCCCTGGCAATCCACCATTACGCTGCAATAAAACCGGACAACTATTCTTAAAATGACCTTCCTCTTTATAATAGGCACATTGATTAGGACCTAGCAAAGGTCGCGGAACAAAGGGTTCAGGTTTCTGTAACAACCTCTGAAACTGGGGAGGCTGTTGAAATGAACGCTGAGCAGAACGAGGAGGATAAGCCTGTTGCAAAAGAACCTTCGTTTTTAATTCTTTAGTCTTTTTCTCGATTTTATCCTTTTCCTCCTTATCCCTATTCTCGTAATACTGAGCAGTGGCTAATATCTGGGCAGATGAAGAAACAGCCCACAAACTCTCGGAGTCTTTCCATTTATGGTATAATTCTGGAAGTCAATTAAATACAAATGTATCCACAAATAATCGCTGTCCACCTTCAGTCTAATATCCTGACCACTGTGGTCGATAAACGTCTCCTCGAAACGGGTAAAGAAATCGGAGACACTTTCATCTTTTTTCTGTTTACACGCAGCTACTTATCCCAGTTAACACGTAGGGCAGGCATCATCGTTTTCATTAAAGTGATGATCCTATCAGGCAATTCTGTAATCAAAACATCGGGTTTAGCACCTCCTACTTGTGCCGCATCCAATGCAGCGATAGCAGCCCAATTACCACCTAAAGCTTGGTCGTGGTCTTCCCAACGAATCCGAGCCCATAGCGGTTGTGGGACTACATTTCCCATCAACATATCAATATCGGCCAAATTCATGACACACGCGTCAACAGTCTGGGACAGCTCTTTATAATACCCAGCAGGATTTTTACGAGGGTCCGGTAAAGACTGTTTAAGCGCCAAATCTTCAGATCGTTTCCAGGGGACATGTACCCATATACCCTGGAAATGAGCAGGGACAGCCGCAATATTGCCTGCCTGTGGAACCGCATCTCTCCATATCGGAGGGACTTCTCTCATAGGATAATGTTTCATTGTCTGTCTGACTGCAGGATAAGGTTCAAGAAAAGCCTGAGAGGAAAATAAGGACCTGAAAGTGAAAAGTGTCCTTACGGCATCCTCAACCTCAGAACCCACAATAAGTCCTTTATCAAATTTAGCCTGTACATCTAGCAGACCCTGGGGAACTAAACCCAAATCCATATCCTCCCATCCTTTGACAAAAGTGTCACACATAACATTAAAAACATGTCTCTGTCTAGGCGCATCCCACTGATGAAAAGTACTCATGATATCAGGTACACCATACTGTGGACCACTCCATTTGTGAGCAAGATTGTCCAACACAATTCGCTCGTCGGGACCTGGGAGTTGACTACGGGATTGCCTTCGAGAAAGAGCAGGAGTCAGATTAAAAGACCCAAAGAGGGGGGCGAAAAGGCCAGAAACAGTGTCGACCAATCTTTTACGAGCTGTGGGAGAATCTGACAATAGAACAGGAGACAGGGCATTAGGCGAAGCAGAAGAGGGACTGTCAGTTACAAGAGGAGCCGGGAATAAAGGAGGCTGAGATATGGGAGTCCGAGGGACAGGAATCGGTGGCAAAGGAGGCGGGGGAGGCAAGACTGGAAGGGGTAATTGTGGAAGAGCCGGAATCACTGGATGAACAACAGGTGGCTGAACAAGTGGCAATAATGCGGGTGCATTAGCACCTTGTACATAGGGCAGAGGCAATCTCAACAAATGGGACATTAAGGGATCTTCGTCAAGATCCTTACTCTGTGGAGAAGTAGGCAATACAGGGTAACATCTATCGATTGCCATACGATGCTGTCTTTCTGAGACTTCATTCGCCTGCTCAATCTCATTATCTTTAAACTGCTGAGCAGCCTGTATAATCGTCATACCTTTCTCTCTCTTCTCTCTTTTAGCCTGCTTAATTTCTCTTTGTTTGGCTGCCTTACGCCAGAGGTGGAAAGAGTCAAACATTGCCGGCCGGGCTTTTCTTTTGACCAAAACTGCTACTAGATTGTCTACTATATCAGGCTCAAAGCTACCATTTTGTGGCCACTGCAGAACACCATCTTTCTTTGTGTATCGGATCCATGCCTCGTTAAAGGTAATGGGGCCAACACCATGTTTCAAATAGAGTTCATAAGTGGGAGTTCCAACCGGAGGGATTGGACAAGAGTCCTCCAGCCGGGAATCCCTATTACAACCAAGGCAACAAAACTTCCTAAACTTACTAAGACCAGGCATCTCTAATTCACTGGTCTACTTACAAACTTCAAGGGGTTTTAGAGGAAATACTCAGTACAAATGCACTCACCCCTTGGCTTTGGCTATTGCAAAAGTCGAATAATATAAAACAAAGAAGTGGGCGCTACCCACGAATACTTAACTAAGTGTTCTCTCATGCCAACAGAGGTCCGTCTATCGTCTCGTCTATCGTCTCGCAATACCAGTTGACACCAAAAGGGGGGGGCCAAGGCAGGGCGGCAGTCAGGGCAGCAGTCGTCCACAGCCGTCGGAAAGGAGTAGCCGCGCTGCAAAAGACCTTCGGTCCACTTCGACATGCAGGGGTCGCTTGACGTGGTTCGCGAATCCTCCGGAATTTTCTCACGACCCTCGGGCTGAACCGCTACCACTGAAGCCGCCCCACATTGGGCGCCAGTTGAAGAACCGGGCCTTATGAGCCTGGCAGCGCAGGGCACTCCTATAATCTTCGAGTTCACCTGCCTTATCGGACAGAGACACTCGACACTCTGTTGGGCGTAGAAAACAGGGTTTATTAGCTGCAGATAAGCACAGTTGTCCTAGAAGTACACCAATGGTATGTTCTCAGGAGACTGCCACTTCACTTCGTGGCGCACAATCTTTTATAACACACATATTTACGTTGTCTACTCAAAATACATACAAGATAAAGTAAGGGAAGAATAGTGAGAGCCAAACAGTCAGTCGAGACAGGGATCAATCAGCCCAGACATGGATTAGTAGACTCGGCCAGACCCTGACATCGGTTTCGTAAACAAGGGCAGAGAGTTACTTTTTAACAGAAGAGACACGTAGCAGCTGGAAAAGGCAAAAACACTCCGATCGCCGTGCAGCCTGAGTGAGGGCAACACAAAATGGCGGCCGCATACGGGACGAAGTCGAAAACCAAAGAACCTCAGGACACCTTCAGTTAATCTAGTTGTGCACTTGTCTACTTTTCACACAGCGAATATCTTGAAAACAATATCTGACTATGTGAATGACCATAGAGTTCTGGCCACATCTTGCATGAGCAGCCCTGAGAGTAGTTCATACAGCATATGTGTGAAACTGCAACACTACTGTCTCCTATCTAGCTGCTGTTCCGGTCACACCTTCTTGCGTAAGTCGAACAGGGCACACATCAACAACACAATGAGCACAGTATGTGCGTTAACAACAAGTATGTGCATGAGCTAAGCAAGTTAGACAGTGACATATGCACAATATGTAGTCAGATATTCATCTTGTCTCCAGAACCTGGTGCTTGACACCCCTTACCACCAACTGCTGCTGCTCCTCTCTCCAGAGCCTTCTGACTGACACGCCTCACCACCAATTGCTGATTCTCCTATCTCCAGAGCCTGCTGCTTGAAACCCCTCACCACCAACTGCTGATGCTCCTGTCTCCTGTCTCCTGGACCCAGTGATGTTGAGGACTGAGAAGATCAGGGCCTGTCCCTACACCACCAAGGAGCTGGAGGTTCTGGTGGACAACGGGCTCACACAGTATGGGAGACTATATGGTGCTCCAGATGTCATGGTAAGTGTTTCAGAGTAGAAGTGAGAGTGCAGGGAGTGCACACATAAAGTTGATCTGCTGCAGTATGTGCCTGAGAGTGTGGGGTGGTGTCATGCACTGCCTAGCATAGTGACTCCAGGGAAAAGGGATGTATAGCCTATTTCTCACGTTTCACTGGCTGCACATCAGAATGGGAGGGACATGCATTGTTTTTTCAGCCATACAGTGACACAGCAGGTTAGTTAAGCGGGAGTCAAGACAGAATATGCCTGTGTGAATGGCTGTGTGGGTCCATGATGTTCTTCACAGGCTCATCTGTGACATCACCAAGGGTTTATGTCCAGAGGGTACTGATGGAAGTGTGTCTGTCTCAGAATTGCCACCATGTATGGGTCAGCACTATGCAGAGAACTTAAATGCCAAACGGTGACACTCTTGGTGGTAATTCACCTATGACCCAGCAGATTCTAGCACTTTTGTACTGAGCCCCTTCCATTATCTTGGGCATCTGTACTGACTCACATGTGTAGGCACTGTTTACGCTCTCTTAATGTCCCTGCATGTGACATTTCTGATGCCCCACATTGGACGTCGGTGTGACCCCACCTGGTTTGCACAGTCACTGCCCAATCTGGGACACATTACTGAATGTACAGAGTAAAACATATGGGTTGTATGCTATACTATCCATCAAAGAGCTAGCTCAACCCTGTAGATTGCACACAACAGACTTTGTGAGAAGGGAGTGAGATTGTAAGATCATGTTGCTACTTGTGACCTCAATGACACAGTGAGCCATGCACAGGGCAAGGACATTGAGGGCTGCCCTGTGTTGGACACAGTGAGTCTGCCCCGAAACATATTTGCAAATGTAATGTATGTATTGCTCAAACAAAAACTGGATTGCAGATGTGGGCCCCCTACACATAGCTTTCAGTGCTGGCATCCTGCATGTGTATGAGATGGGCAGGTACTGTGTCCACCCTCATATCTGCAATGCCTTATTGTATGCTTTGCCCATGCTTATGTCCTATTTGAGATGCTGTATTGTCTCTGCTAGACAAATCTGTGAAGTAGTGCTGAGTTAGTATCATGCTCCTGTAATGAGTAGTGGTACATAACCCTGTGTCACCGATTTATGCCCCTGTTGTCTCCCATGCCTGCAGCCCAAAGTCCACCAGCCTAAGGCTGTGTGGAGGGCCATTGTATGCAAGGTGCGGGCTCTGGGTGTCTCCAACCGATGGCTCACACACTGTCACAAGAGGTGGGATGACATCTGCCGGCTGACCAAAAGCGTGGCAGAGACGGTGCTGGGCCTATTCCCTCAGACTGGGAGGTTGGTGCGAAGGAGCATGACATCACTAATGGCCCACATCTTAGCTGTAACACAGCCTGAGCTGGATGCACGTTTGAAGGAGCATCAGCAGCAAGCTGGGGGTGAGTTTTCAGGGACAGGTGACTTCGGTTGTGAGTTACTGCATGTGTTCCAAACCTGGGCCAGTGCTGATCTCTGTGATGTTGCTAGTGTGATGCAATGGCTTGTAAGTGGCCTCTGTTTTGGGTGCACCTGTCATGCATTTTCCCTACCTGTACTTGATCATGTCATTGAATTTATGGCCTTTGACATTGTTGTGGCCTACTAGCATCGTCCTCATTGGTGTAGTCAGGGACATCCCATGGAAGGGAACGGCAGTGTGCCTCATCTGAGTGTGTTTCATTCAATGTGTGCAGTGCCTGACCTCAGAATGTTGAGGACTACACATCTGACAACAATGTGCAACTGTAATTGTGCCCAAAAGTAAAACATGGTGGATGGGATGAGCTCATGTCCATTGTGGACTGAAATTTGGTGGTCGGTATCTGTGTTGTCCCCTTCTGCTGCCTCCAGATGTGACTGTGGCAACATGTTGGGAATCAAGCTATCCTGGCTGATGACGGCTGATATCCAGAAACCGGTCCTAGGATGCTTGATTCCGGTCCAGGGAAGACATGGCTTGGCAGTTTGGGCTGGACTGTTCCCATGAGGCACAGGGTCAAGACTGATTTGCATATGGCCATGTCTGAACTGGGGTGGTGTGGTGAGCAAAATAACGATGGATTAAACCCAGATCTGTGACTGGGGGTGAATGTTTTGCCATTGTGCAACATTCCGTCCATCAATTGTTGTTTTAACATGTTGGGAGGTACATGTTTTCCCCCCTCAGGGACCTAGGTATGCTCAGAGGGATCTGTATGTCTGGTTACATGGAGCCACAGGCCGGCTATTTGGCTGTGTGGTCATCACATGGCTCACTTATGCCAAGTTGGCATGAGAACACACAAAATTCGGGTTTGGAATTGAGGTAGCACAATCATCATCTTGTTTAGTGCTTTGATTGCATATGATGTTTGTGTTAATGCCACTGAATTGACCCTACGTCTCTGTCTGTTGCAGCGTCTGCAATGGGCACAGTCGGACAGCGCCTCGGAAGGGGACAGGAGTCTGCTTGAGGAATCACAGCCAGAAATATCAACCTCAACATCATCTGATGCCAGCGGTGAAACCTCTATGATGGCAGGCACAGGGAGTGGGAACTCTGCCTCTTCTTCCACCACACAGCATCCAGTCTCCTCCCTCCCAGTTACTTCCACTAGTGCTGCACGTGCTCGCATCAGTAAGAAGGAAGGAGTGTACCACTTTCTCTACTTGTGCTGAGTATCTCCAAGGGCCTGAAACCGGGCTGGCCTCCTGTTAAGAAGTCTCAGGAACTGCAAAGACTTCACCAACCTCTGCTGGAACCGCTGTTTCAGTTGCCACAGAGAAGAGGGAACCGCGACCAATGAGGTTGCGTAGTTTTCGACTCCGCTTCGTATCTAGCCGCCATTTTGTGCTTAACCGCCATTTTGTGTTGCCTCACTCAGGAAGCACGGCTAATGCGGTAAATGCGGTGCTTTTGCTTTTTCAGCTGCTACGTGTCTTTTCTGTTAAAGGGTAACTCTTGTCCATGTTTACGAAACCGAAGTCAGGGTCTGGCCGAGTCCGTAAAACCATGTCTAGACTGATTAATCCATGTCTTATTCCACTGTTTGGGTTCCACCATTCTTCTCATTCTTTATCTTGGCCTTCACTATTCTCTTTGTGTGTTCTCTTGTTACATAGCCTATCCTTTGAAGCATTCTACACATGTTCTACCACCTGCAAATCGAATTGCGGGCACTAGTGTTGATTAACTTGAGGGGAGGAGAGCACACGGGGTCTGAAAGAAGGGTGTGTTTTAGACATTCGATAGCTTGTTTTCGAACTATTCCTATTTGTCAGTTATGTGTATTTTGGGAGTTGACATTGTAAACTTGTGCTGTATAATAGACTGTGCGCCACGGAATGAAGTGGCAGTCTCTTGAGAATATACCTGTTTGGTACTTCTTAGACAACTGTGCTTAGCTGCAGCTAATAAACTTGCTTTTCTACGCCTAACAGAGTGTCTCGTGTCTATGTCTGTCAAGGCAGGTGAACCCGGAGATATTGGGCGTGCCCTGCACCGCTTGGCCCATAAGGTCAGGTTCTCCAATTGGCGACTTCAGTGGTAGTAGTTTTTGCCCGAAGGTCGTGAGGAGCTTCGCAAGAAAATTCCGGAGGATTACGCGAACCACGTGAGCGACCCCTGCATGTCGAAGTGGACCGAAGGTCTTTTGAAGCACGGCTACTCCTTCCAGACGGCTGCTGACGACTGCTGCCCTGACTGTCGCCCTGCCTTGGCCCTCTGGTGATGATTGGAATCGCGACACGTTAGACGGACATCTGTTGGCGTGAGAAAAAACATTTAGTTAAGTATTCGTGGGTAGCGCCCACTCTTTGTTTTTGTTATTCGATTAGCGCGCTAACCGAAGCCAAGGGGTAAGTACGTTTGTGCTGTGACTATATTGTCTATACTCCCTTGACGTTTGTAAGGAAGTCCAGTTCGTTACGAAATGCCTGGATTTCGTACGTTTAGGAACTTTTGTTGTTTCGGTTGTTCTAGGGATTCCTGGCTAGAGGATCCTTGTCCGATTCCTCCGTTTGGAACTCCCACTTACGAGCTCTATTCAAAACATGGTCTTGGTCCTATTATTTTTAATGAAACCTGGATTCGATATACGAAGAAAGATGGAGTCCTACAGTGGCAACAAAATGGTTCTTTTGAGCCTGACATACTTAAATAATTTGGAAGCGATTCTATTTAAGAGAAAAGCCCGGTCGGCAATGTTTGACTCTTTCCGCCTCTGGCGTAAGGAAGCCAAACAGAAAGCAATTAAGCAAATGAAGAAAGATAAAAAAGAGCAGAGTATGACGATTTTACAGGCTGCCCAACAGTTTAAAAATGATGAAGCTGATCAGATGGTTGAGGTGTCGGAAAGACAGCATCATATGGCAATAGATAGATGTTATCCTGTGTTACCCACTGCGCCAAAGAGTAAGAATCTAGACGAAGATCCTTTTATGTCCCATCTATTGACGTTACCTCCACCTTATGTGTTAGGTGCTAATGCACCCCCATTACAACCTGTTGCTAATCCAGCTGTTCCGGTCCCTGCACAATTGCCTCTTCCTGTGATTCCACCTCCGCCCCCTTTGCCAGCGACTTCTGTGTCCCAATCTTCTGTGCCTCAGTCTCTTTTACCTGTCGTATCTTTTGCTCCAGATTCTTCTCCTGTTTTACAGAACACGTTGTCTCCTGTTTTAGTGTCAGACTCCCCTACATCTGGACAACGTTTAGTCGAAACTGTTTCTGGTTTTCTGTTACCTTTTCTTGGGCCTCTTTACTTTTCTCCTGCTTCGTCTCGAAGACAGACTCGTAGTCAAATTCCAGACTTGGGGGAACGGACTAAGTTAGATTCTCTTGCCCGTAATTGGATCATGAGTAGTGTACAATATAGTGTGCATGATATTTTAGATACTTTTCTTCAATGGAATGCGCCTACACAGAGGTATGTTTTCAATGCTAGGTGCAATACCCTTATTAAAGAATGGGGAGATGTGGATCTGGATTCACCTCCTCAGAATCTATTCAAAGTACAGGATCAATTTGATAAGGGACTTATTGTGGGTCCTGATGTAGAGCGTGCTATTCAGAAGCTTGTTACTCTCCGATCTTCCTTTTTCTCTCGAACTTCTCTTGAGCCTGATCCTGCAGTTCGCCGTAAAATGGCACAATATCCTATGCGAGAAGTTCCTCCGATATGGAGAGATGGAGATGCAGCTGCTAATCCGCCCGTCCTTCCTCATTTTCAGTGTATATGGGTACATGATCCTTGGAAAAGATCAGAAGTGTTGGCACTTAAGTAGTCTTTACCGGACCCTCGTAAGAACCCTGCTGGGTATTATAAAGAGTTGTCCCAGACTGTTGATGCATGTATTATGAATTTGGCAGATATTGATTTACTTATGGGAAATGTGGTCCCACAAGCGATATGGACCAGGATTCGTAAACAAGACCACGATCAAGCTTTAGGCGGTAATTGGGCTGCTTTTATAGCCGCAGATGCAGGACAAATAGGTGGTGCCAAACCTGATGATTTAATTACGGAATTACCTGGTAGAATAATAGATCTTATGAAAACAATGATGCCTGCTGTACGCGTTAACTGGGATAAGTTAGCAGCGTGCAAGCAAAAGACTGATGAAAGTGTCTCCGATTTCTTTACTCGTTTTGAAGAGACTTTCATCGTCCATAGTGGTCAAGATATGAGTACTGAAGGTGGACAGCGATTATTCGTAGATAAATTCGTCTTTAATCTACTTCCAGAATTATCGCATAAACTGAAACAATCAGAGAGTTCATGGGCCGTTTCTTCAACTGCCCAGATATTGGCTACTGCTCAGTATTATGAGAATAGGGATAAGGAAGATAAGGAAAAAGTGGAGAAAAGGACTAAGGAATTAAAAACGAAGGTTCTTCTGCAACATGCTTATCCCCCTCATTCTGCTCAGCCCCAATTTAAACAGTCCTCACAGTTCCAGAAGTTGTTGCAGAAACCGGTATCTTCAGCTCCGCGATTTCCATTGGGTCCTAATCAATGCACATATTGTAAAGAGGAAGGTCATTTTAAGAATAATTGTTCGATTTTACTGGAGCGCTATGGTGGTTCATTAGCTCCCCGGGGTCGTGGTGATTCTCGGTCTATATCCAGGGGTAGAGGGCGTGGTGTGTCGTCTCAGGAACGACGTCCCTCTCCCCCTCCGGACTCTACAAATTATTTTGATCAGCAAAATTTCCAGTCTGCACAATATTTTAATGATGACTATTGCTTATATAGTGAGAACGCTGATTTTCATACTAGCTAGGACAGCCATAGACAGAGTAAGGGAGTTGTATCAGTTCCAGTGGATCAGGATGGACCTTATGTTAATGTTGTAGCATTGGGTGTTACAGAACCATTTCTCTTGGATACTGGTGCAATGAGAAGTTCTATAATGCATTCCAAACTCCCTGGGGCACCTTTGTCTGGCTTAACAAATGTTTCCGTGGGATTCTCTGGCGCCCCAGTTACTAACCCTGTTTCCTGTCCTTTGCCCATTTCTATTGGTTCGTACGATTTGGAAGCTCCACTACTTTTGACGACAGGTTGCGGAGAGAACTTGTTGGGTTTGGACTTATTAAAACGTTTGCATGCCACGTTGTATTGTTCACCCTCTGGTGTACATCTTACTTTGGGTGATAAATTGACTTCTCTGATGTATGTATCTAAAGAACAGCTGCCACTTGAACTGTGTTCACTTCCTGCTACGCTTTGGGCTACAGGTCCGAATGATGTTGGTTTTCTTCAAATTCCACCCTATGTGATTACTGTTAAGCCTGATGTTAAGTTGCCACGCATTCCGCAATATAAAATATCTAACGATGGTGAGAGAGCTTTGTTGGCTATTGTTTATGATTTGGTTCAGAAAGGTGTGGTCGAAGAGACCAGAGGAAATGTTTGCAATAGTCCTGTTTTGCCTATTCTTAAACGTACTGATCCTTCTCAGCCACCTGTATACCGTTTTGTGATTGATCTTCGGGAGGTCAACAAAATTGTTGTCCCTCAGTTTCCTGTTGTTCCGGATATCACTGCTTTGCTCACTATGATTCCTGCTTCGGCAGCTTGGTTTTCAGTTATTGATCTTAAAAATGCTTTCTTTAGCATTCCTATTGCTAAGGAGAGTAGGGATCTCTTTGATTTCTCTCTCGGAGGCCGAAGTTTCCGATTTAAACGTGCACCCCAAGGATATTGTGAGATTCCCTCCATCTATAGTCAGGCTTTGAAATCTCAGCTTGATACTTTCTCCTTGCCTTCAGGTGCTACTCTCATTCAACATGTGGATGATTTGTTAGTAGCTGCTGATTCGGAAGATGTCTGTAGAAATGCGACTGTGTCGCTTTTGCAACATTTGTCTGATCTACACCATAAAGTATCACCTACTAAGTTGCAATATTGCCGCCAAGAGGTTACCTATTTAGGTCATCTCTTGTCGAAGGAGGGAAGGCGGTTTACCCCAGAACGTATCCATGCAATTGCACAAATGTCTGTACCATCCACACAAAGAGAGGTGCGTGCTTTCTTAGGTATTACCTATTATTGTAGACAATGGATCCCAAATTTTTCCCTTTTGGCCAAACCTTTGTTGGCACTTACTCTGAAAGATACACCCCAACCTCTTCCTTGGACTGATGAATGTTATAGACAGAGTGGCCCCGGACTGTGAGAAAAAGATCCAGAGTAAGTAGTGACACACTAATACATACATACATAAAACCAAAACGGGATGAAGTACAGAGTTTTTATTCACAATGTACTAAAGACCATATTCAATGGCTAAACATTAGAATACATTTAGTAAGGGATTGTTTCAAATGAGCGCCCATGTACAAAAGGGAGGGAAGGGGGGAGAGGGGGGGAGAAAAACATATAAATGAAACTGTACATACAAACTTACAATTTCAAATGAGACAAAAAAGGGGGGGCAAAAAAAGCAATTTAAGCGGATATTTGGATTTCCCAACAGAAAAATTATTTGTGTGATCCCCTGATCCCAGGGTCACAAAACACAGTATCAATCAGTTCAGTAGACTTTGTGAGCACTATGCTCTTGAAACAGCTGTAAACATCATGCTAGCGGTAGAAGCTGGTGGGATGAAGTAGAAGTCTACGCTTCGACCCAATGTGAGGTGCAGGGAAATTACCCCTTGCTGGGAGGGTCTTCTTCAGGACAGGAAAGGGAAGGGAAGGAGAGGACGATCCTCCTAGGGATAAGGAGAAGAGATGCAGTCACATAACGGGGAGGTCTCGACAGAGATCACTCGACAATGTGGGTATACCTCTTAGCAGTTAATCAAATTTTAGGAGAAAGTCACATAACAGAGAGAAAGAGGGTTGGTGGAAAACGAGCAGTGTGGCCATCAATGGAGTGAAGCATGTACATATTTCAAAACACAGTCTTAGACTTGGGGGTATATAAAACCATATGTCCGGAGCCCATTTAGACGACCGAGCCTCCTCGTGGGGATTAAACATGCAGATCAAACATATTGTTTTCACCAGCAGCAAACGGAGACCAAATGTATAATGCACAAAGGCACACTGCATTCTCTCAATTTAACTAAATCGGGGGACAATTGCGAAAAAAGACAGCTTACCTTGCCGTCTATGTTTTCAAAGACGGGGGAAGGATTAGATTAGAAATCTGAAAACTGCAGCGTCTTTGGTTAGCGTTCCTAAGTGGATTGAGAGCGAGTATCAAAAAGGTGTCCAAATTTATAAACAGAAAGAAAAACACCGTATGAGTGATACCGCTCACCTGTCCATCAGACGGACGCATTGCAAGGTCCACAATCGTGGAGAGTTTCCGATTTGATATTAAAAGCTGCCTTGATTGTCCAGTGGTTCTAAAAAGAGGAAATCATGGTTGCCACTGTGATATCATGCGTATAAGATTCTCAGAAAGAAACTAGGGGCTAGATGTAGGTAATTCCGATTTACCTACTCTTAAATACCGAATTTTACCGATTCGGTATTTAAGAGTAGGTAAATAGGAAGGAGGCAGATGTAGGTAATTTTAAATTCAGAATTACCGAATCTGTAACATTCGGTATTTACCGATTCTGTAAATACAGAATCGGTATTTCCCATTGATTCCTATGGGCTTTGAAGCCCATAGGAATCAATGGGAAATTACCGAATCTGTATTTACAGAATCGGTAAATACCGAATCCTGTAAGGGTGCAGGGAGTGTCACTTTGACACCCTCTAGCACCCCAAGTACAGGCTTGTGTGACATGTGGCACACATACATGCCCTAAGGGCATGTCTGTGTGTCACATTGCACAGGTGTGCATGCACAGATGTGCATGCACAGCTGAATTCGGTATTTTACCACACAATAGGATTGTGTGGTAAAATACCGACTCTTAAGGGCCTGTGGCACTCTTTGAGGTGCCACCTACATCTGGATTTATAGAATCTGTAAATTTACCGATTCTGTATTTTACCGAATCGGTAAATTTACAGAATCGGTAAATTTACAGATTCTGTAAATCTCAAGCCCCCTACATGCCAAACACCAAATACCGGTCGGTAACGGCCGAAATCGTCCGTTACCGACCGGTATTTGCTCTCCTACATCTGGCCATAAATGAAGAAGGGGGGGACCATACCTAGTTATATTTAAGGTACCAAGGAGAGTAGTTCAGCTATTCAAGGAGGAGGAGTGAAAACAAGCAGGAACACAGTCTCGGGTGATTTTTATCTGGAAAAAAGGCGATGGGGAACGGGGTTAGCCATAAATGTCGAACAGTCTGTTGAGCTGGAAATATCGGGTGGTACGTAAACGATCTTACCTATCTGCATATCCGGTTGGCCTCATTCTGAGAGAGCGCCGGCATGAAATAAATCGCAGTGGCACCTCCGCAAAAAATTGTAACGTGAGCATGTGACTTTAGAAGCTATCGAGTTGAGGTACCTGGAGGGCGAGAAGGGAGAGGGAACATTAATTAACCAAAGAAAGGCAACAGCGTGTTAGGATCAACATTCTCACAGAGTCATCTCACCGCAAGCTGGATACCCGCGAGGACAACCAACTTCGTGACATATATCCAAGGTAGAACAGTGTGCCAATAACGAGACATGCTATTTGTGCTCCTCAAAGAGAAGTTAGCCAGCGGCATTCAAGGGGGCGTGGCTCTCGCATGATACGCGAAAACCAAAAAAGGGACTATGGAGTCCTAGGTTGCCAGGCAACTACACGACTGTCGTTTTCCGAGATAAACAATGTTGAATAGCATTCCTCACTCCGATAGCCGGCAAACGGTGCAAGAGGGGGGTGGTTAATGAAAAAGCCATTAAGAAGGCCGATTAAAGATATCACAAGTGTAACTTGTCCCGCATGCTGCGAGCTTGATCGAAGCAAAATGTATATATGAAAAAATAAATAAAAAGCGGAGCAACTACTCGGTTTGTTGTTTCTACCGAATTGTTGGGTTAAAAGTCTAAATCGGTTAAATAGGGACTGCTACCTTACTCCATCAGATAGACGGCAAACTTTTTGAGGTGGGTAATAGTGATTTGGAGCCGGATTGGAATGAAATGATAATATTTAGCCAGTTTGGGAAATTTAATTGGTACAGCTATTCACCCCTCGAGGTATGGAAGGAGGGTGACATATCAGGAAGACTGGAATAATTCTGTGCAATACCAACTATTTAAAAATACAGATTCATACCAACAGAAAAACAATGATAAACATGTCTAATTGAGAAAATAATTAAGAAAATAATTCCACACAATTGATCATATAAATGAACAACCTAGATGTCGTGTTCATACATTGTATACGCCTACAAGGAAAATTGATTGGAGCACGTACCTACCCACATGGTGGTAAAAGTGCCAATACAAACAGTAGAACAAAGGGACAGAGTGTATGCCTACAAAGAAATTTGGTTAGAGCACGTACCTACCAACATGATGGTAAAGGTGCAAATCCAAACAGTAGGACAGAGGGAATTGAAATGACAGACAAAGAGAAACGTATCAAAGGTTGGCTAATTGTGCAAAACTGCTCTCTGATTCATTGAGGCAGTTGGAGACAGAGTCGAAAAAGATTATCCATTTTAATTCTCTCATGTTGAGGATTGGGGTTATACTGCCTCCTCTAGGACCAAGTTTTACGTGTTCCAAGATAATCCATTTTAAACTCTCAGGTGGGTGCTTTGCTTTGATACAATGTTCAACCATAGGTGCTCCCACCATCTCGCACCTAATTCGGCTACAGTGTTGTAAAAAACATACCTTGGCCTTCTGTTGTGTCTGACCCACATATATTAGGTTACAAGGGCAAGTAATACAGTATACCACGTCCTTGGTGTTACAATTAGTGTGCGATGTGATCTGGTGATGTTTGAAAATGAATTCTCTGGATTGAATGGCTTGTGGACAGGCTTTGCACGTACCACACCGGAAATGGCCAGTGATAGGTGGAAGATTCCACATTTTGCTTCGATCAAGCTCGCAGCATGCGGGACCAGTTACACTTGTGATATCTTTAATCGGCCTTCTTAATGGCTTTTTCATTAACCACCCCCCTCTTGCACCGTTTGCCGGCTATCGGAGTGAGGAATGCTATTCAACATTGTTTATCTCGGAAAACGACAGTCGAGTAGTTGCCTGGCAACCTAGGACTTCATAGTCCCTTTTTTGGTTTTCGCGTATCGTGAGAGAGCCGCGCCCCCTTGAATGCCGCTGGCTAACTTCTCTTTGAGGAGCACAAATAGCATGTCTCGTTATTGGCACGCTGTTCTACCTTGGATTTATGTTGCAAACGTGGTTGTCCTCACGGGTATCCAGCTTGTGGTGAGATGACTTTGTGAGAATATTGATCCTAACACGCTGTTGCCTTTCTTTGGTTAATTAATGTTCCCCCTCCCTTCTCGCCCGCCAGGTACCTCAACTCGATAGCTTCTAAAGTCACATGCTCACGTTACAATTTTTTGCGGAGGTGCCCCCATCGCCACTGCGATTTATTTCATGCCGGCGCTCTCTCAGAATGAGGCCAACCGGATATGCAGATAGGTAAGATCGTTTACGTACCTCCCGATATTTCCAGCTCAACAGACTGTTCGACATTTATGGCTAACCCCGCTCCCCATCGCCTTTTTTCCAGATAAAAATCACCCGAGACTGTGTTCCTGCTTGTTTTCACTCCTCCTCCTTGAATAGCTGACTACTCTCCTTGGTACCTTAAATATAACTAGGTAAGGTCCCGTCCGCCCCCCTTCTTCATTTAGTTTCTTTCTGAGAATCTTATACGCATGATATTACAGTGGCAACCATGATTTTCTCTTTTTAGAACCACTGGACAATCAAGGCAGCTTTTATTATCAAATCGGAAACTCTCCACGATTGTGGACCTTGCAATGCGTCCGTCTGACGGACAGGTGAGCGGTATCACTCATACGGTGTTTTTCTTTCTGTTTATAAATTTGGACACCTTTTTGATACTCACTCTCAATCCACTTAGGAACGCTAACCAAAGACGCTGCAGTTTTTAGATTTCTAATCTAATCCTTCCCCCGTCTTTGAAAACATAGACGGCAAGGTAAGCTGTCTTTTTTCGCAATTGTCCCCCGATTTAGTTAAATTGAGAGAATGCAGTGTGCCTTTGTGCACTATACATTTGGTCTCCGTTTGCTGCTGGTGAAAACAATATGTTTGATCTGCATGTTTAATCCCCACGAGGAGGCTCGGTCGTCTAAATGGGCTCCTGACATATGGTTTTATATACCCCCAAGTCTAAGACTGTGTTTTGAAATATGTACATGCTTCACTCCATTGATGAAATCTTGACTTACTCCATTTAATATGGAACGAAGGAGTACTAAACCTCCTTCTACACCCCAATGTTGAATTGATTGCACTTTTCAATTTTGTATTATATGTTGTATAATTTTCTTGTCTTCTCTTCTTTCCTTAACTCCTTCCCACGTGATGGCAGAAAAAGATACGTTTGCTTACACCGACGACCACATCAGGAGTCTGTTGAGCGATCCACCGGTCTTCGCATCTGTGGCTTTGAGCGTGACAGCAACCGCACATAACGAGTCAGATAAGCTAATTAGATTAAAAAAGAAACAGATCAGAACCGACCTGCATGGTCATTTTTTATTGCAACACCTTAGAGAAGGTACCATCCCAGGTGGGCTGCAGATGGAAAATATTCCAGTCATTTTTACTGAGGATCCCATTTTCAAAAAGGGCTTTTCATTAATTGAAACAAAGTGCAGTAGGGACCTTATGGTCTTAACGGTTGAGACAGCAGTCAGGATATCAAAAGATGAACTAGAGGAAATCGCCAAACTAGAGGAAGAAATTAGTACTAATTCCACCATAACTGACGCTAAGGCGTTGCTGGAAAAAGTCGCCAAAGAAATACAAGACTTCAAAGACTATACAATCACTCAAAAGACAAATCAGTTTGAGAAAGATAGAAAAAGTTTCTCCTTGGACAACGTATATCCTTATCTACAGGCTGATTTCTACTCTAAGATAGATTCAAGACGGTATCTCCCAGACAACCAGGGGAGATCTAGAAAACAGTTTATTTCATTCTCAGATACATCGTCATCAGGCACTGATAGTGACACAGGAAGTCATTATAATCGTCCTAATAGAAATCGGAATTGGAATACGAATCAACAGCAGCAAAATCCACCCCCTAATCCTCCTTTTTTATCGCGGGGCCAGACTCGCCCCAGAGGCAGAGTGAGACACACAATTCCATGGGAGATGAAAACACGGAGGCAACAGTATAAAAACTAGGAAAGTCTCCTATCTTTAATCTCTCCCCAAAAATTCTGACTCTTGATGAGGAAAAGATTCTTGCAAAGGGACTATCTTTTGTGCCTTCCAAAAAGACTGACTTTGTAAGAATGAAATCAGAATTCATAGAATTCTGTAGAAAGCTTAGGCTGACTGTATTTTCTGGCGACAAGCCGATCGACCGTTCTCTCGAAGTAACTGGCTTGAGAAATAAATCCCTCTTCTGCCCACCAGCTAATAAGATTCCCAAAGAACTCTTAACTTTTGAAAAAAGTGTGTTATCCGCTATTTCAGACATGGAACACACAAAAAAATTTGTCAAATATAACACCTCCAAAACCGAAATGACTGCCCTTAACAACTTAAAAAATGACTCCTCTATCGTAATTAAACAAGCCGATAAGGGCGGGGCGATAGTTGTTTGGGATGCCAACAACTATACAGCTGAGATTATGAAGCAGCTCCAAGATTCGATATGTTTTCGCAAAATAGGAAAAGATCCTACTAAAGACTTACAAAATGAATTGTTTGTATTGCTACAAGACGGGTTCGATCAAGGGTTTGTAGGACCCAAAGAACTCGATTATCTTAAAATCAGACACCCTAAAACACCAATGTTTTACGTACTTCCCAAAATCCATAAAAATCAGGATAACCCTCCGGGCAGACCCATTGTGGCAGGATGTGGTTCTCTGCTTGAGCCAATCTCGAAGTACGTTGATTGTTTCCTCAAAGAATTCATGAGTAAGGTGGTGTCATATCTACAGGACACCACGGATTTCATTAAAAAATTGGAGACTGTACAATTTCGTGAAGGGACCGACATATTGGTTACTCTTGATGTAACGTCCCTTTACACTCAAATTCCCCAAGACGAACCACTGGCTGTGCTCACCTTCTTCCTAGACTCTAGACCAAGACCTATGAGAGTACCCACATAATTTTTAGTCACCTTAGCATCATTTGCGTTAAGAAAAAACTACTTCTGCTTTGATAAGGAATTTTACTGTCAAGTCAAAGGGGTGGCAATGGGCTGCCCTTTTGCACCGGAGTTGGCAGTACTCTTTATGTCCATGTATGAAAACACGTATATACACGACAACAACCCATTTAGCCACAACATTGGGGTATGGCTTCGTTTGATAGACGATGTCTTCATGGTTTGGACAGGAGACAATGATAGCTTGTCCCAGTTCCACCAATGGTTGAACTCAAGGACACCTGACATCGAATTCAGTATGACACAGTCATTTACCCAAATTCCATTCTTGGATGTAGAAGTATTCCCGAAGGCAGGTTCATTGGCGACCACTTTGTATGTCAAACCCACGGATCGCAATAAAGCTCTTTTGTTCGACAGCAACCACCCTAGAAGTCTTAAAGAAAATCTCCCCTACGGACAGTTTTTACGTGTTCGTAGAAACTGCACATACCCTGATGATTATCAGCATCATGCAAATAACCTGGTGTCCAAATTATGTGACCGAGGATACCCGAAAAAACTCGTGAAAAATTGTATGAAGAGGGCAAGATGGACACCTAGAGAAAAGTTATTGGAAAGAAAAACCAAACCAGACCTTAAGCACCAAGTATGTGTGACCACATTATGCCCAAATGCTAACCAGCTTAAACGCATAATTGGGCACAATTGGCATTTAGTCAAAAACTTAGATGAAAGTTTAAAAGATCTCCCTTTATTTGCATTCAAGAAGGAGAATAGTGTGGCCAATCACATAGTACGAGCTGCCATGCCGTCAGAACCTCAGCCTCATTTGCGCAAAATGTTGGGGATGCCGCCAGTCATCGGACATCATAAATGTGGAACTTGCTTATGTTGCAATTCCACTCTAGAAGGGTCGTTATTCCAACATAATGGAATTTTTTGGAAGCACAATGCCTTCAGTAACTGCAAAACAAAATTTGTAGTTTATGGAATAATGTGTCCTTGTAACCGCCTTTATATAGGCAAAACAAACCAAGAAGTGCGCCAGCGTGTTTCTCAGCACAAGTCTAGACTAAAGAGGAACGTGGAAAATGCCCCTCTGGTCAACCATTGGACCAGGATGAATCATGACATTAATGATCTAGGGTGGACTGTGATATCCAGGGTTGAAAAAGATCCTCGAGGCGGTGATTGGGACCTCAAATTATCCAAAAGAGAGGCCTTTTTAATAGTCAAATTTGACACTGCGACGTCGGGTCTGAATGAACTGAGTGAGATCTACAGACTCTAAGATAATGCTTTTTCTGTTTTTTTGCTGTCATAAAATATACGTTTTACAGGAGCTATGTTAAGCAACTCTAATGTCCCATTCACTAAGTCTGGCGAACCTAAGCTCCACTTTACTCTGAAACGTTCGACTTACTAACTAAAAGGTATCCCTTGATTGGTGGACGAGATCCTCCAGCCCCTTTAAAAAGGAACATGACTTCGAAAAGGTCCTTTCACGCATGCGCGAAAGATCAGTGCCGAGGAGGACGCCACCGGGATCGCAAGCGGGATTACACGAAAGTAAGTTTATCCCACCCTGCCGGTTTTTAGAATTGCCCCCACCGCTCTGCTAGTAGCTCAGAGTATAAGCGTGGATGTCGCTTTCTCCTTTTAGAATGCAGCGACGCCGAGATTAGACACAACGGTCCGTCATCCTTGCTTAAATAGAACACGGGTGCTGAGCCACTTCTAAACTGCCCGGTAAGACTAATTCCGAAACGAACTCTTGAGCAGAGCCGCTTATTTAGAACTGTGGCTATGAATTGTTGCTGACTCTATCCTTGATTTTTCTTCTGGTAGGTCATCGATACGAATATCGACATTTAAATGGGGTCAAGCTCCAAGGCCCATCCCCTCCGGTAAGAGTACCACCCTTAAAAGTTGGTTTTTCTTTTGCTGTTAGTATAACGTGTCCCCCTGCCCGAGTTATAATCACCCTTAACCTACGTGGAAATAAGATCGAGTAAACTATAGAGCAACACAACATAACTAGGCATAATACTGTCCTGACAATGTTCTGCTATTACAAATTTCTCTCATAGCTAGAGTTATTGGCATTTGAACGATTCTTTGTTTTTGCCTCTATGTGCCACAACGGTTCTAAAGTAGATTGTATATCCCCAGGTAACCTCCCACAATTTTGACCTGCAACGAGCGTTCAGTTCGCCCTAACTGGCATCTCGTCTGTCGAGTGAAAAATAAGTAAGTGGATAGCCTTAGTGATTCTATTTTTACCTATTAGCATAGTGAGTGAAGCTTCTTAATATAATATAGCCCAAGGTTCAAACCATTTTCTTTTGCTCCATTATCCAGGAACAGGACCTTGCGTGATTATCTGTTCCTTCCAGCACAAACCAAAGTTTGCCTTATATATAAAAATGAGAAAATATTGGTAAGCTCATGTGTTGACCTGTTGTAGTATTGCGATGCAGTGCTCCTGATGGGCCCTGTAGTGGTTCTTAAGAATTCAGGAATTTAAAATATTTGACATCACTGATGTATCTTTTCTTGTCATTTTCTTTATCTCTCCAGATTTCTACAATAGGCCCTGAAGAGAATCCCTACCAAACGCGTAGGCCCGCCACTGTGATCTACGGGATCATCCAGGTGTCCAAACAGTCTAACCTGGGGGTCCTAATTCCGTACATTACCGTTTCTTTTTTAATTTCAAATAAATTCACAAAAGTGATTTGAGACTCAGGAATGTACGTTATATAAAAAAGTGGTTTACTGTTTATAACTTTCTGTAGATTGTGGCTTTCTTTGGCTAGTAGTTTCATTGGATATGTTTAGAATACATTCTCTTTGTGTGAGTGTCTGACTTGAATCTGGCTACTTGTGATATGTTTGCGGAATTGAATGAATGATTGTGCGTATGTTGACCATATTTATGTCTTGTTGGAAGAAGTAAAAATCGTCTGCACTATGTATTAAATTTTGAAATCAGTCAAAAAATACCTTAAAATAAAAAACTATTAATTAGTCAATACCCTTTCATGAAGTTTTTTTCTTGCTTAGGATGTATATTTATTATCACAGAAATTGATTTTGATCAGTATTGGCATCTTCTTGTCGTTAGTTGGTCACTCCATTGATGGCCACACTGCTCGTTTTCCACCAACCCTCTGTCTCTCTGTTATGTGACTTTCTCCTAAAATTTGATTAGTTGCTAAGAGGTATACCCACATTGTCGAGTGATCTCTGTCGAGACCTCCCCGTTATGTGACTGCATCTCTTCTCCTTATCCCTAGGAGGATAGCCCTCTCCTTCCCTTCCCTTTCCTGTCCTGAAGAAGACGCTCCCAGCAAGGGGTAATTTCCCTGCACCTCACATTGGGTCGAAGCGTAGACTTCTACTTCATCCCACCAGCTTCTACCGCTAGCATGATGTTTACAGCTGTTTCAAGAGCATGGTGCTCACAAAGTCTACTGAACTGATTGATACTGTGTTTTGTGACCCTGGGATCAGGGGATCACACGAATAATTTTTCTGTTGGGAAATCCAAATATCCGCATAAATTGCTTTCCCCCCCCCCCTTTTTTGTCTCATTGGAAATTGTAAGTTTGTATGTACAGTTTCATTTACATGTTTTTCTCCCCCCCTCTCTCCCCCCTTCCCTCCCTTTTGTACATGGGCGCTCATTTGAAATAATCCCTTACTAAATGTATTCTAATGTTTAGCCATTGAATATAGTCTTTAGTACATTGTGAACAAAAACTCTGTACTTCATCCCGTTTTGGTTTTATGTATGTATGTATTAGTGTGTCACTACTTACTGTGGATCTTTTTCTCCCAGTCCGGGACCACTCTGTCTATAACGTTCATCTTACCCAGGTCCCAGCGACTTGTATGGGTCTAACCCTGTTTCTTGTAATATATTGGACTGAAGAATGTCAGAAGATTTTCTCTGATTTACGTACTGCTTTGTGTTCTGCTCCTGTGTTGGGTACTCCAAACTACAGTAAACCTTTTACACTCTATGTTTATGAAAGGGAAGGTTGTGCATTATCAGTCTTGACACAACAATTCGGAGACAAACAAAGGCCATGTGCCTATTTTTCGGCTACATTAGATCCGGTAGCTAAGGCATTACCTAGTTGTCTCAGAGCAACAGCAGCAGCGGCGATCTCAATTCGTCAGTCTCCTGGATTGGTGTTCGATCATACTCTTAATGTTATGGTGCCACATACAGCAGATACTCTTCAGAACTGGACAAAAATCCAGCACTTAACGAGCTCCCGTTTGTCTGGATATGAGTTGACGCTTTTAGCCAGCCATATACATATCAAAAGATGTAATGTTCTGAATCCAGCAACATTGTTGCCTGTTTTGGATGAGAAAAATGTACAAGATCAGCATGATTGTTTTCTTCGTACAGAAGAGGAAACAAAAGGTCGAATTGATTTAAAAAATACACCACTTGTGGATCCGGATGGGATCCTGTGGGTAGATGGGTCTTGTTTCAAGCTTCCTAATGGCGAGACGACAGCTGCTTATGCTGTTACAACTTTGCATACAGTGGTAGAAACTGCACGCATTTCACAGAACTCAGCGCAAGCTGCAGAATTGATTGCATAGACGTGAGCATGTGTGTTAGCGAAAGGAAAAAGAGTGACTGTTTATACGGATAGTCAATACGCGTTTGGCGTTGCCCATAGTTTTGGCCGTTTATGGAGGGAAAGAGGATTCTTTCCCTCCCACGGCACTAAAATACAGCATGGTCAGTTGGTGACTGACCTTCTCGAATCACTTGTTTTGCCTACTCAAATAGCGATTGTGAAGTGTAGTGCGCATAGAAAGATTACTGATGACGTGGGTCAAGGAAATGCATTTGCAGATGAAATAGCGAGGGAAACGGCGAAAAATGTTGAAAGTCGCATGTATGTTTCAGGCCCTGCAAGATGGGTCGCAGAAGGTGGTATGTGTGAAGACACAGTAGAGAGTGTGAAAATTATTCAGAAGGAGGCCACTGAGAAAGAATTGAGTAAGTGGAGAGAGAGTACGGGAATGTTGGACACGATGGGATGTTGGACGGAATTGTCAGAGCATCAGCGATGGTTGTTACCAGATGCATATGCGCTACCTGTAGTTACTATGGCTCATGGACCAGCCCATATTAATGCAAGGGGTATATGTAAACTTCTAGCTCCAGTATGGCAAAATGAAGGTATTCCTAAATGTGCAGAAAATGTGGTGAAACATTGCATTGTTTGTTTGATGCACAAACCAGGAAAGGGAACTCCAACTCCAGCAGGTCACTTTGCTCCCCCTACGTATCCATTTGAGGTATTGCAAATAGACTATATCCATATGGAACGTTTTATCAATCTCAAGTATGTCTTAGTGGTGGTTTGTGCCTTTTCCAGATGGATAGAGGCCTACCCCCTAAAAGACAATACTGCTTTGTCCACTGCTAAGGTCCTTTTGAAGGAATTTTTCCCAAGGTTTGGTTTGCCGCGCATTGTCTGGAGTGACAATGGGAGTGAATTCGTAGGCCAAATTATGCAGAAGGTGTGTGTGGGTCTTGGTATTAGACAGAAATTCCATGCGGCAAACCATCCTCAGTCAGCGGGTCTGGTAGAGTGCTATAATGGCATTCTCAAACTTAAGTTAGCAAAGATTCAGGCTAGCACAGGCCTTTCTTGGCCTGATGCCTTGCCTTTGGCACTTCTCTCAACAAGAACGACTAATCATTCTCGTTTGGGGCTTAGCCCATACGAGATTGTTTTTGGACGCCCAGCTAATGTTTGGGGAGTCCCCAGACCCAAGAAATATTCGGACATTCCGTATCCATTGTTGGTTGACTACTTGCATGACCTCACCACTAAATTGCGTGTTATTCGTCAACAGGTCCAAAACGCTTTGCCGGAGGCCTCCTCAGATCCAGGACACTCCATTCAACCTGGGGACTGGATTTGTCTTAAAAACTTTCAGAGGAAGAAGAATTTGGAACCTCGTTGGGGGCCGCCGAGACAAGTTTTACTGACTACTCGTACAGCTGTGAAAGTCGTGGGAAAGAAAAATTGGATCCACGGCGTGCACTGCAAAAAGGTACCATTGCCTTTACCTTTTGACCAGTGGGTCCGAGAAGGTATTGGTGATAACGAATGTGAAAAAGTACCCAGATTTGTACCATTCAGTAGTGAACGCCTGGATTGGACTAGCTCAGAGAAAGAAGACGACGATGTTTTACAGGAAGCTGTACCTTCACCTTTGAGACTAGATACAACAGACCCAGAGACTTTGTTTAAGGACCAAATGATGCCTGGCAAGACACGATACAACCTAAGAAGAAGGTTGCCTAAGGACAATTAATTTTGTGTTTTATAATTCCGTTTAAAAGAGAAACATTCCTTTTTCTTTATCCATCAAGTTGCAGGGTCACGGTAGGAGTCTTAGGCTTGGGTGTCATAGGACGGCTAACAATCACAGCCAAGTGATTAAGGAAGATTATCGTGAGCAACGCCTTAGAGTAATGGATAACGCAGAAAAAGTGGATGATATTAAAATAATGAAAAGACAACATTATAAGAAATTATTATTCAGTCGTTGTAGGGTAGCATTATGTATTTTAGTATGTTTATTCCGTTTATTAGCATGCATAGGATGGATTGTACATATAATACAGCTAACACCTGTTCCTACTCCTGTCTCTCTGATTTCCTCTACTACTATTTCTCCGCATAAATTTTACTCACTCCCAGACCATGAGCAAATGAGAAGAATGGAATATCTCAATAATTCGTTCATTCAATTGTTACACCAGCATCAATTGATAGTGAATACTACTGATTGTCGGGTTTGTGGGCTCATACCGCACAATACAGAGAGAGGGATGCCGTATTTAGTCCTTCCATTTTCGTATGAAGGTTCTGCTTGGGCTTATCTGGCTATGTTTTCTAATGCATACCAGAATCAACTTCGATATTCTCCTGGTGGGTCCTATAATGGTGGAGTGGATTTCAGCCACAGTCCTTTGATAAAGGGAATAGTGACTATGGCAAAGATTGCTGATATTAGTAAAATTCCCAAAAATGAGAAAAGGGCATATGATGGATGGAATGTGACTTGTTATGCTACTAGCCTTACTGACAAGGTTAAACAGAAGAAATTTGCACCGATTTGGGTTCTACCCCAAAGAGGTCATTTGTGTTTACAAATAAATGGCCAGAATACCAAAATTAAGCCAGAGAAGAGTAATTGTTCCCATGTGTATGTTTATACACCCCTGATTTCTTCACCGATAGTACCATCTCAAGGTACATATTTCATTTGTCATGATAGACTTTATACATGGCTTCCCACATACTTCTCGGGAACATGTAATATAGCTTTTCTTCTTCCTCCTACATATACTGCTCCTGCTGATCACCATAGAAAGAGATTTGGTAGAGGTATTGTTGATTCTGAAGACACAGCTGGAGATTTTCTGAAAGGGTTTCTTCCCTTTTAGGGTCCAATAGCCAACAGCAGAAACATCAGACACTTAGTTTGTGTGGTTGATGCTACCATAAATGTAACTTCTGGAGCATTGAACAATTTGACAGCTGAACTTCAGGCGGATCGTCTTATGACTTTTCAGAACCGGATGGTTCTAGACATTGTTCTTGCCGATAGAGGAGGAGTCTGTAAACTGATTGGGTCTAGTTGCTGCATTTACATTCCTGATAATGCCCCTACAGTATACCAAGCCATCTCTAAGCTACATGTCATCTCTGAGTCCATTTATCAGGACATTGGAGATTGGTCTGTGATGGGATGGTTTTGGGGACTACTGTCCACCTGGGGATGGAAAGTGTTAACTTTCCTTGGAGTGATTCTAGCAATCATCTTTTCTTGCTGTCTTTGTTTACAGTGTGGTCCAGCATTTGTGGACTTTGTGCCACTGTATGCGTTTCTAAACCAGTAGCACAGAAAACAGAGAATATTAGAATGATGTTGCAGCAACAACTCAATGACCTCATGACCATCGATATCGACTCAGACTAACATGAGTCCTTTTGTGCTTTGCCTGAGTATGACAAAAGGAGGGTCTGAGGTTACGTAGTTTTCGACTCCGCTTCGTATTTAGCTGCCATTTTGTGCTTAACCGCCATTTTGTGTTGCCTCACTCAGGAAGCACGGCTAATGCGGTAAACGTGGTGCTTTTGCTTTTTCAGCTGCTATGTGTCTTTTCTGTTAAAGGGTAACTCTTGTCCATGTTTACGAAACCGAAGTCAGGGTCTGGCCGAGTCCGTAAAACCATGTCTAGACTGATTAATCCATGTCTTATTCCACTGTTTGGGTCCCACCATTCTTCTCATTCTTTATCTTGTTTAACTGGCCTTCACTATTCTCTTTGTGTGTTCTCTTGTTACATAGCCTATCCTTTGAAGCATTCTACACATGTTCTACCACCTGCAAATTGAATTACGGGCACTAGTGTTGATTAACTTGAGGGGAGGAGAGCACACGGGGTCTGAAAGAAGGGTGTGTTTTAGACATTCGATGGCTTGTTTTCGAACTATTCCTATTTGTCAGTTTTGTGTATTTTGGGAGTTGACATTGTAAACTTGGGCTGTATAATAGACTGTGCGCCACGGAATGAAGTGGCAGTCTCTTGAGAATATACCTGTTTGGTACTTCTTAGACAACTGTGCTTAGCTGCAGCTAATAAACCTGCTTTTCTACGCCTAACAGAGTGTCTCGTGTCTCTGTCTGTCAAGGCAGGTGAACCCGGAGATATTAGGCGTGCCCTGCGCCGCTTGGCCCATAAGGTCAGGTTCTCCACCAACTATCTCACCAACTCCATCGCTGGCCTTGTGTCCTGAAGGCACCTCAGGCTGCAACGTCTCGCCCTGCACCGCAAGCCTTGGTCTCACCAACGCCATTTGCACAATCATCACCGAGCCGCTGCCTGCAACGCATCGAGAGGACACCGTAGCCCGCACCGCATTGCTTCCCTTTGCTGTCCTGGTCTCACCGACATGATCGCCGCTTGCTTGACACCTGTGACCGCCTCGTCATACACAGCTCCGCCAGCGCCAATTCCCACCAACCGGCTCTGTCGCTTGCATCACAACCTGCCAGCACCGTCTCGCCCTGCATCGCACGCCTTGGTCTCACCGACGCAGTCTGCACGATCATCACCAAGCCCCTGCCTGCACCGCATCGAGAGGACGCCAAGCCTTGCACCGCTTCCACTTTGCACTGTAGCCGGGACGGCCGCCACAACAGGCTCTGCCACCTGCACCACAACCTGCCAGCACCGCACCGAGCACCGTCTCGCCCTGCACCGCAAGCCTTGGTCTCACCGATGCCGTCTGGACGCATCGAGAGGACACAGCACCTTGCACCTCTTCCACTTTGGCTTGCAACCGTGACGGATGCCAGACCGACTCGCACCCCCGTGTGAGCCGCCCTAAGAAAGGTACTGTTAACGAGTCTGTTCACGTTCTTGTTGGCCGGTACTGACACGGTCAGCTGGAACTGCAAGACTCTGTTGTTTTCAGCATCGCGGTAGGCTCGGACCGAGCTACCAACTCGTACGAACTGTGTTTTCAAAGTATTTTTGCAATCTAAAGACATCTTGCGAATTAACTATTTTTTTAAGTACTGTATTGTGGATTTTTATTGTATTTGGTCTTGTTTTAAGTATATAAAATTATTGGATATATTTCTAAACTGGCGTGGTGTCCTTTTGTAGTGCTTACACTGTATTATTGTTGGTTATGTACAAATGCTTCACACACTGCCTCTGAGATAAGCCTGTCTGCTCGTGCCAAGCTACCAAGGGGGTGAGCAGGGGTTATTTTAGGAGTGTAACTCCCTTATCCTGACTAGGAAGAAGGTTCTCTACTTGAACAAAGGTACAAGCCCTTGCCAACTAAAGACCCCCATTTCTAACATTGGTGGCAGCGGTGGGATCGGACTAGTGTTTGCACTTGACTTACAGTGATTGCTCTGGACTACTACTATATCGCAGACCATTACGTACCACATACAGGTTATTTTTATCTTTGGCCTATTTTTGATCTTGCCAGTTTGAACTTGCTACTTCAACATGCCTGAATCTAGAGCATCATCAATTGCATCAATGGAAATTGCCTTTGAGGAGGATAGGTTAGAATCCTACAATGTTAAGGAATTGAAAACCATTTGCAAAAATCTGAAAATCCAGGTCAGAGGCCTCACCAGGAAGGAGGAGCTACAAAAGGCACTGAGGGCTTGGGTAGCAGCCAGACATGCCAGTGGGCAATGTGGTGATCTCAATGTAGAGGCAGAGGAGCCAGTGCCTAGGTTGGATGTGCTTTTGGGAGGAGGGGAACCCTCCAGGCAAGGCAGCAGTAGCTTGTCCCCAGAGGGAGGGAGCCCTTTCGGTGGTGAGCGGTCTAGTTGCCCACGTCTTAGAGCCTACTTATTGCACAGACAGAGCGGACACGGAGTCTGTTTGACTAGGACTGCCGTAGCTCTGACTCAGACTCTATTGACACGCTGTGAGCATTGAAATAACGCTGCTGCTACAATTTCACCTTTTAATCTCTGCTGCCAATTTTTAAACTGCACATTTTTGCTCAAAATTACTTTGAGTCACCTCGTTACTGCTACAAACTTGCACCTGAAGCTGCTCTCGCACCATTGCACCCTGGTCCGTCACGGCAAGTGCTGCTTGTACCGAGGGTGCTGAGGGTCGCCACCAGCATTGACTAACTTCCGGGAGGGAGCTGTCTCCGATGGTGAGCGGGCTAGTTGCCCACGCCTCAGAGCCTACTTATTGCACTGACAGAGTCGTGCCTGGCCCGGGCTTAGGGCCAGAACCCCCGCCCAAATAAAGGAAAACCAAGCTAGGTTGGTTTATAGTAGTAAAGAGATAATTAAACTGAGGACTAATCCACACTGCCCTGTAATAAACCCACTGTCTGAACCTAAGCACTGCCGGAGCTGTTCACTTCCCTTCAGCTACTCCTAGTTTGAAAGATTAACCCGGGACCGCCCACATGCCGGTAAAAATAAAAACAAAGTGATTAAAGCTGCCTTACTTAATGCAAGGTCTTTAGTGAAACACAATACGGAAGTAGCAAACCTCATTGAAAATCGCAACTTAGACCTGCTATATATTACAGAGACTTAGACATAGATCTGGCACTGGCTCTCCCGGTGGGCTATACTATAACCCGGGCAGATAGGAAATGAAAACGAGAGGGAGTGCTTGCTATAATTTGCAAAGAAGACCTACAGGCTAGGGGCTCGGCTACAGGTAGCAGCCCAGATTGCGAGACCTTATCATTCCAGATTACCATCACAAAAAAACTACACATTTGAAGGCCTTCTGCTTTATAGGCCGCCAAAGGCAAAAAAAACCCTGTCACGACTACTTGGCCCTTTTCTAGAGTCCAGCATAAAGAGGGCAGACTACACTATACTAGGGGATTTTAATCTACACCTAGAAAAAGACATGGATAAAAACACAATTTTAATCTCGGAGACAATGGCCAACTGCTCATTGACACAAATAGTCCAGCAGGACAAACATATAGCTGGTCATACACTGGACGGGATCTTCTCCTCCAATACTAACATCAAAATTTACAAAATTATTCCGGTCCCATGGTCAGACCATAAAGTCATAACATTTTCCTTGACGGTAGAAGAAGTAAAAACATTAAGGGCCACCCAGGGAAGGCACTATACATACCTATACTGGGCAAAAATTAACATACCCAAATTACAGGAGCATCTTTCTGCGACCATTCCGGATCTAGACTGTGATAGTAACACAGCCACAGATCAAGTAAACACATGGATCAAATCTGGGGTCGCGATTGCCGCCCCGGAAAAAAGGTCAAAACATGTCACAACCCTGGTGTTTGGAGGGCCTGAGGATCCAAAAGAAGACATGCAGGAGGGCCGAAAGGAAATGGAGGAAAAACTATGAGGTAGCAGCTAAGAAAACCTACTGTGAGACCTTGGCAACTTATACAAAACTAATAGCTTAAGAAAAATCTGCCTATTTCACAAAAAAGATAAATTAGGCTAAAAACTCCAGTAAAGAACTGTTCGCCACAGTTAAAAAAATTTGTCTAATCTAACCCCAAATAAACAAATAGAAGGTAGTACTGGATTATGTAACACACTAGGCCAATTTTTTGTCGACAAGGTAAAATCAATATACGACTCCGTCACTACTACCAACAATTCAAATCTGTCTCCTGGAAAGGTACACTGCAACTCTAGCAGGAGTACAGAAACCGGGAACCCAGGGTTTCAGTTCGCGACCCCGTCAGTGGAACAAATACGCCAAATATTATCGACAACTAAGTCAGGGGGCCTCATGGATCCATGTCCACCTAGAGTCCTACTGCTGTTCCCGGAGCTGCTCAGCGAACAGCTTCACCTGCTCTTCACAAAGATACTACAGGCGAGCCTCTTCCCGGATGCCTGGAAAACAACATCGGTTCTGCCACTACTAAAAAAGCCTAGCTTTTATCCGCTAGACCCGGCAAACTATAGGCCGATCTCAAGAATACCTTTTCCAGCAAAAGTGTTAGAAAATATCTTGAATAGACAGCTAGCTGGGTTTCTTAGATCCACCCATGCCTTAGATCATTCACAGTACGGGTTCAGGGAAGAACACAGGACTGAGACCGCTTTGATCATGGCAGCAGAGGAGCTCAGGAGTATAGCAGATGCAGGTGGGAAGGCTGCCTTGATTCTTTTAGACCTGTCGGGCAGCCTTCGACACCGTGAATCATGATATACTCCTGACCCGTCTAGCCGAAATAGGATTGCATGAATCAGCACTTGCATTGCTCTCATCGTTTCTGGGGGAGAGGACCTTTTCAGTCAAACTAGGGGACTATACATTTAAATCCTTTCAGTCTCCCTGGGGGGTGCCACCCTTTTTAATATGTATGTTGTCCCATTAGCAACCATCATCAGTAACTGTGGGTTCCTTCCCATTTCGTACGCAGACGACACCCAAATAGTGGTGTCAATCTCCCACAACACAGACGAAACAGCTGACAAGTTTAGCAACTGCATGGAACAAGTCAACCGCTGGATGCAACTAAACTGTCTAAAGCTAAACGGAGATAAAACAGAGGTTATGCTGCTAGGGGTAGAGCCCAGCATTTGGTCACATAAGTGGTGGCCTGACAGTTTAGGTAACTGCCCTTCACCGATGGACAACGTTAGGAATTTGGGCTTTGTATTTGATTCCAAATTAACATTTCAAGCTCCAGATTAACAAACTCTCATCCTTGGTGTGGTATATCCTGAAGTTAATAAAAAAGCTCTTGCCATTTATTCTCGTAGAAACTTGTAAAACTTTGGTAACCATGCTAGCTCTATCACTGTTGGAATACGGGAATGCACTGTATGCAGGGCTACAAAATCAACTGTTGTTAAAACTCCAGCGCCTTCAAAACGCTGCAGCTAGGCTAGTTCTGGACATCCCCAGGTCCGAGCCGGTGGCCCACAGACTCAAAAGTCTCCACTGGCTCACAATGGAGAAAAGGGTAAGGTTCAAATCGGCCTGCCTGGTATACAATGCTTTGCATTGGGTAGGCTCCCAATTTCTAAAAAACAACCTCAAACAATATGAACTATCAAGGAAACTCAGATCATGCAACGCAAAGCTGATCAAAACCCCCAGATTCAAACATCTAAGATGGGGAGGGAGAACATTTTTGCTGCATACAGCTAAGACCTGGAACCAAATTCCATTATCAATAAAAAACAGTCCACCACTGCTACTATTCCGGAGGGCATTAAAAACCTGGCTCTTCTCAGCATAGTAGAATTCCACCTGCGCAGTCCTAGACTCAATGCATCTGACTAAGTGCCAAGACGCCCTAGGGCATTTCGTGCGCTCTATACATTTTTAATCAAGTCAAATCAGAGGAGCTGGAGGACAGGCGTGAAGCAAGGAAGTTTGAGTTGGAGAACCTCAGAATAGAAAGAGAGAGGGAAGACAAAAGAATAGCCATGGAGAAAAGGAAGATGATATTAGATCATGAGAGAATTATCAAGGAGCTGGAGCTAAAGAGTAGAACCGGCTCAGATGGTGACAGCAAATCTTCAGCACACACAGACAGGATTGTACACATCCCCAAGAATGTAGGTAAAGAGTACAAAAAAGGGATGCTATACAAAGGTGGTTTCAAGGCTACGAGTTGTCTATTCATATAAATGGGGTCCTTCGGAGGAACTTGGGGGCAGGGTTTTAGCCTCTCTTTCTGGAAGAAGCTAGGGATACCCTGATAGCTTTGGGTAAAGGGCAGGACCTAACCTATGCTGACATGAAAGACGCTCTCCTCACTAGGTATGAACTCACTCCTGAAAAGTACATGGATCAGTTTTGGTCCAGTAAAAAGTCTGAGGCCAGCACTTGGTTGGAATGTGTAGATATGTTCTGTAGGTCCCGGATGGCTGGGTGAAGGGCAGTAATGTTAGAGATTTTCAGAGGCTCTACAATTTGGTTGCATGGAAGCACTTGTCTACTCTATGTTTTGCAGATCTGCGCCAGCAACTGGTTGATAGTAAGCTGACTGACCCCAGGAAGTTTGCTATGGAGTCGGACCGCTGGTTGAGTACCAGGGTCCACAGGAAAGTGTTTGGGGGAGACTCAGCCAAAGGTGGGCAGGGTCTGCAGCAGAAAAGTGGGGGGGACAGGTAAGCACAGGAGTTCTCTAAAGGGCCCTAAACTAATATAGGTTCCCATCCCCCAGGTGATAAGAAGAAAGGGGTCTATACAGGAAAGCCTGCTGAGACTGGCCCCCCGCAAGTGTTTTTCATGTGACCAGGTGGGTCATTTGAAGGGGGACCCCAGTTGCCCAAAGGGAACACAGCCACCCACCATTGGACAGACCAAGGTGTTGGCTAGTGTAGCGCTTGGGGAGGAGGGGTGCCCACAGGAGGGTGGGGATCCCGCAGAAATGACCCGCGTCTCACAAGGGGACAGTGAGATGGTCCCAGGAAACCAGGTGCCCCCTACCACAAAGAAATATGGCACCTGGGTGACCATTAATGAGAGAAGGGTAGAGGCTCTCAGAGATACTGGAGCCAGTGTGACCACTGTCTGGTGTCATCTGGTCTCTGAGAAGCAGGTAGGCTGAAGGGCATTCCACCAAGTAGTTGCTGTAGACAACTCTGAGAGCCAGTGTATGGTGGCGCAGGTTCCCTTCGAGTGGGGGGGTCTCAGGTCCCTTGAAGGTGGTTGTGAGCCCTACCATGCCCGTAGATTGTCTGCTAGGTTGCAACCTGGAGCAGTCCTAATTGAAGGATGTTGACCTCAGGTCTCACTTGGAGATGCTTGGGTTGCCAGAGTGGGCACGAGTGTCTACTTGGTCAATGGCAGCCAGAAACAGTGATCAAGAGGACTTGGAGGCTGAAACAGTGGCCCAAGTCCCTGCCAAGAGAAGGGGCAGGGAGCACGGGAAACTGGCCCCTGAAGTCCCCATGGACCAGGAGGAGGCTGACCTTGAGGAGGACGCCCAAGAGCCTACAGGGGAACAAGTAGCTGAGCTTGGGGACATCTCTGAGCTGACCCATTGCAGCAAGAAGGGCTTCCCACCAGGGAGGAATACTGCAGGGAGCAGAAAGAGTGCCCTATTCTGGAGGGTCTGTGGCGGCAGGCTGCAGACCAGGTAGCTGCTAATCAGTCCGGATCATATCTGATCTACTGGGAGAATGGTCTCCTATACAGTGAGCCTAAGGTAGCTGAGCCTGGGTCAGCCCATGTGCTGTGGTACCGCAGCACTTCAGGATCTTCCTACTGGGTTTGGCTGAAGACGTGCCTTTGGCAGGACTTTTGGGGCAGGACAAGACCTTTGACAGGCTTGTCACCCACATCTTTTGGCCACAAATGTGAAGGCAGTCAGAGGCACACTGCAGGTCTTGCCAGACTTGCCAGACAAGTGGCAAGAGTGGATGGAAGGTCAAAGCTCCTCTCCAACCTTTTCCTGGTGTTGGAACACCCTTTCAAAGGGTAGGGATGGATATTGTGGGGCCACTGGATCCCAAGACAGCCAGGGGCAACAGGTACATCCTGGACTTGGTGAACCATGCCACCCCGTACCCGGAGGCAATCCCTCTCAGGAGACTGACAGCGCCAATGGTGGGCCGGACGTTAATGGGGATCATATCCCGAGTGGGATTCCCCAGAGAGGTGGTTTCTGACAGGGGGACCAATTTCATATCTAAGTATATACGATATCCCTGTGCAAGGACTGTGGTGTAACCTACAAGTTCACCACTCCTTACCACCCACAAGGAAATGGTCTGGTGGAGAGATTCAACCAGACTTTGAAAGGCAAGATCAAGGGTCTAACAGAACCCATGAGGCGTAAGTGGGACATCCTCTTGCCTTGCCTCCTCTTTACATACCAGGAGGTGCCTCAGAAGTCTCTTGGGTACAGCCCCTTTGAGCTTCTGTATGGCCACCCTGTCAGAGGACCTCTGAGTTTGGTAAAGGAAGGCTGGGAGGCAGCTCCCAGGAAAACTCCCCAGGATGTGTTTAGTTACATGCTGGCCTTCCGAAACCAAACTGCCCGCTTCAGAAAGGTTGCTCAGGTGAACCTAGAAGCATGCCAGGAAGAAATTAAGAGGTGGTATGAATAGAATGCCACTCTGGTCGAATTTCAACCTGGGCAAAACGTGTGGGTCATGGCCCCAGTGGAACCTTGTGCCTTGCAGGAGAAGTGGACTGGGCCATATGAGGTGGTGGAGTGCAAAATTAACATCACCTACCTGGTGGATTTGCAGACTCCAAGGAACGCTTTGAGGGTCCTTCACGTGAACCGCCTCAAGCCCCACTTCGAGAGGTCTGAATTGAGTATGCTCTTAGCGACAGATGATGGTGTGGAAGAGGAGAGTGAGCCTCTCCCTGACCTCCTGTCTACGAAGAAGCATGATGGGTCAGTGAAGTGTGAGATCCTCTCCCCAACACTGAGTCAAGAGCAGCAGGGGAACTGTCACCAGTTATTGGGACAGTTTGCCCCACTGTTCTTTGTGACCCCCTGTGTTACTCACTGGTGTATCCTTGATGTGGACACCGGTGATAGCCCTCCTGTAAAGCACAAAATTTACAGGTTGACTGACTGGGTCAGGGCCAGCATCAAGGAGGAGGTCTCTAAAATGTTGGCGTTAGGGGTGATTGAGCCCTCCAACAGACCTTGGGCCAGCCCAGTGGTCTTGGTCTCAAAGGCTGCAGCACCCGGTGCCACTCCAGAACTATGGTTTTGTGTGGACTACCGTGTGCTCAATACCGTCACTAGGACTGACGCACATCCCATCCCCGGAGCTGATGAGCTCATTGATTGGTTGGGAGCTGCCCGGTACCTCAGCACATTTGATTTAACATCTGGGTACTGGCTGATTGCCTTAACCGATGGGGCCAAGGAGAGATCAGCATTATCAAACCCAGAAGGTCATTACCAGTTTCAGGTGATGCCTTTTGGGTTGCAAAATGCCCCTGCCACCTTTCAGTGGTTTGTCAATCAGATGTCGGCTGGATTGGAGAATTTCAGTGCCACCTACCTGGATGACATTGCTGTGTTCAGTTCCAGCTGGGAAGAACATTTATAGCACCTCGAGAAAGTTTTGAGGGCTCTGCAGGGAGCAGGCCTCACCATCAAGGCCAGTAAGTGCCAGATCGGGCAGGGTTCTGTGGTGTACTTCGGACACCAGGTAGGAAGCGGCTATGTGGTGCCCTTACAATTGACACCATTCTGGCTTGGGAGCCCCCCAAGACCCAGACAGAGGTGAGAGCCTTCCTAGGTCTCACCGGCTACTAAAGGAGATTTGTTAAGGGCACCATTATTGCCCCCTTAATAGACCGAACTTCGAAGAAGCAGCCCAGGAAGGTAATCTAGATTGAGTCCTGCCAGAAAGCTTTTGATGCCCTGAAGGCAGCCGTGTGCACAGCGCCGTGCTCAAGGCACCCAACTTCTCCAAGGAATTCCTCGTGCAGACTGACACTCCAGAGCATGGTGTGGGAGCGGTGCTCTCAAAACGGAACCAAGAGGGCCTAGATCAGCCTGTAGTCTTCATTAACAGGAGACTACTCCCAAGGGAACAGAGGTGGAGTGCCATAGAAAAGGAAGCTTTTGCTGTGGTCTGGGCACTGAAGTAGCTGACACCATACCTGTTTGGGACTCACTTCCGCGTTCAGACAGACCACAGGCCCCTCAGATGGTTGATGCAAATGAGGGGTGAGAATCGAAAACTGCTGAGGCAGTCCATCTCCCTACAGGGAATGGACTTTACGGTAGAACACCGCCCAGCAGCAGAACACGCCAATGCAGATGGTCTGTCCAGGTTCTTCCGCCTTAATGAAGAGAACTCCCAGAAGGTTGGGTAGTTCTCCCTACTTTCAGCTGGAGGGGACATGTGTTAGACTTGGCATCTTTTGGCGTGTTTCCCCTGAGTTTTTGCTTTCTGACCTCCTGTTTTTCTCTCTGTTTTGCTGGTGTAAGGATTCTGCGCACTTTCCTCACTGCTGTCCAGCGGTAAAGTACAAGTGCACCTGTATAAAATGTGTTATGGATTGGTGTTTCCATGATTGGCCTATTTGATTTATGTGTCAGTCCCTAGTAAAGTGCACTGCGAGTGCCAAGGCCTATAAAGCAAATGCTGTTGGTGGGCTGGAGCACTGGATTGTGCCACCCACGCAGACAGTCCGTAAAGTGTAACTCTGGCCTGCCATTGCAGAGTCTGTGTGCAGCCTGGGCTGCCATGTCGACTTGGCAAGTGTGCACACTTGTAAGTCCCTAAACCTTCCCTTTTCTACATGTGAGTCGCCCCTAAGGTGGCCCAAGGTACCCCCCTGGGCAAGGTGCATTGTATGAGAAAGTTAGGACATGCCCTGGTATGTGTGGCATGTCCTGATAGTGATTTACAGCTTACTTCATTTTCACTATTGCAAGGCTACCTGTTCCCCATAGGCCAGAGTGGGCAGTTTGATTATAACATCCTATAATCCTAACTGACCATGGGAACATATTGGAAATTCGAGTTTAGTATGCCTGAACTCAGAATGATAAAATACATCATTTAGTGAAGTTGGTTTTAGCATTCCGTGTTTGAAAATACCACTTTTAGAAAGTGGGTATTTTCTGACCTAACCATCCAGCCTGCCTCTGCTAGCTTGTGTATTGTCTGTCTGGTTTGTGAGTGACAGAGGCTGGGGAGACTCCAGGAGACAGGGTGAGTCAGCACATGGCTGAATAGACCTATCTGCACATAGATGGGTGGGAGGAGTAGCACCTGGGCCTGAATAGGACTGTGCCTGACTTCCACAATGCTGGATCCACCTCCTGTGGTGCGCCGAGGACCCTGGCCCACACTGACAAAGGAAGAAGGTGTCCACTGCCATTGTGCACCCAAAACTGGTTTGAGCCAGGTCCAGAACCCTCTGCATGCAGATGACAAAGGAATTGCTGGTATAAATATTGGGGCAAAGACCCCAAGTCTTTAGAACTCGCTGGAATCAAGGAACCTGCCAGGAAGAAGAGCTGGAAGAGCTGCCAGGAGGAGTACTCCCACTTTGCTGTATTGTTGCTTTGTTGGGTTGGCCTGCAGCTGCTGCTTCTGCCTTGGACAGGGAAAGGACTGAACTAAACTTTCTCTACTTGTGCTGAGTATCTCTAAGATCCTGAAATCGAGCTGGCCTCCTGTTAAGAAGTCTCAGGGACTGCAAAGACTTCACAAACCTCTGGGTACCACTCTTGGAACCGCTGTGTCAGTTGGCACAGAGAAGAGGGAATCGCACTTGACTCTGTCACGGACTCCGTCGCTGGCCTTGTGTCCTGAAGGCATGGCAGGCTGCACCAGCTCACCCTGCACCGCAAGCCTTGGTCTCACCAATGCCGTCACCGAGCCGCTGCCTGCACCGCATTGAGAGGACACCGCAGCCCGCACCGCCTCGCTTCACTTCGCTGGCCTGGTTTCACCAACAAGATCGCCGCTGGCTCGACACCCATGACCGCCTTGTCATGCACAGCTGTCCTGTTCCGCCAGCGCCAATTCCCGCCATTCGGCTCTGTCGCTTGCATAGCAACCTGCCAGCACCGCATCAAGCACAGTTTTGCCCTGCACCGCAAGCCTTGGTCTCACCGACGCCGTCTGGGCGATCGCCAACGAGCCGCTGCTCGCACCGCATAGAGAGGTTACCGCACCTTGCACCACTTCCACTTTGCATTGCAACCGTGACGAATGCCAAGACCGGCTCGCACCCCCGTGTGAGTCGCCCTATAATAATAATAATAATCCGTATTTGTAAAGCGCACAGATACCTGTAGGTTTCCCGGCGCTGGGGGCCGTTGGGAAGATTAAGCAAGCTATTGCCCAGAGTCACATGGGTCTGGGCAGACCCCTGCCGCCGGTGCAGGGGATCGAACCGTGGTCCCCAGCATCCGGCATCAGTCGACCTGGCCGCTGCACCACACCTCTTCCACTAAGAAAGGTACTGTTAACAAGTCTTTTCACACTGTTGCTGGCCTGTACCGACACGGTCAGCTGGAACTGCGAGACTGTTGTTTTCCGCATCGCAGTAGGCTCGGCCCGAGCTACTGACTCGTGCAAACTGTGTTTTCAACGTATTTTTGCAATTTAAAGACATCTTGCGAATTAACTCTTTTTTAAAGTACTGTATTGTAGATTTTTATCATATTTGGTCTTGTTTTAAGTATATAATAATATTGGATATTTTTCTAAACTGGGGCGGTGTCCTTTTGTAGTGCTTACACTGTATTACTGTTGGTTATGTGCTAATGCTAATGCTTCATACACTGCCTCTAAGATAAGCTAGACTACTCGTGCCAAGCTACCAAGAGGGTGAGCAGGGGTTATTGTAGGAGTGTAAGTCCCTTATCCTGACTAGGAAGAAGTGTCCCTACTTGGATAAAGGTGCAAGCCCTTGCCAACTAGAGACCCCCATTTCTAATACAGACACATCCCCCAAAAAATCCAAGTCCACCCCAGAGCGCAAAGGCAATATCCCTTCAGCTGACACTCAGGGGCATAAAGCCAAGAAGCAGGCCTCAGGCTCACATGCCTCAGAGGGATCCCCAGCCAAGGACTCTCCTGTCCCAAAAGCATCTCGCAAAAAAAAGCAGACAGTCACCTTGCCTGCTGAGAAGCTGGTGCCTGTTAAGAGTCCACATAAAAAGAGTTCCAAGGCAGAGGCACCCACAACCTCAACTCACCTCCACACCCCTGTGAAGCAGGGTAAGGAGTGCACTGTAGGGGGTACACCTGGTAAACAGGGGATGGAGGGCAAAGGCAAGGCCAGGCCAAGCGTACCACTGGATCCAGCATGTCCCCAGAGGGAGGGCCACTGGCTTCACCTGATGCAGCTTTGGTGGAGAGTGTGCCTATTGTGGCCGCCCCACCTACCACTTCTACCAAGACAGGAAAGCCATTTTGACTCCCCAAGAAGTGGAAAGGCACCCCCTCCACATTCTCCCACCCACATTGTATCTCAATACAGCATGTCTCCGCACCCACACCATCCGGTTCAAGTAGCCCCCCGGCTCCCAAAGCCACTGATGCCTCTACCTCAGCTGGTGATCTCTCGCCCAGCTCCAGTCCTCCAACTGGCCATGATACTTAGCCATCTCCCAGTCCAACTGACAGCCAAGTCTGAGTCACAGTTGCCCTCACACACCCGTCTCTCCCATAGTGGTGCCTGGACTGCCCATTGCTATCCCCCTAACTGTGTTGCTGACCATGGCAGTGTACAGTCTCACCCATTCCCTGTGCAGGATCTAATGCATGCATGTGCCTACTCTGCACTTTGTACTGGCCACTGGACTTGCTGTTCATTGCTGTTTACCCATTCCCTGTGCAGGATCTCATTTACCTACTCTGCACTTTGGACTGGCAACTGGTCGTGATGTTCATTGCTGTGTTTGCCCATTGACAGTGCAGGATCTCATGTACCTACTCTTCACTTGGGACTGGCCACTGGCCTTGTTGTTCATTGCTGTGTTTGCCAATTCCCTGTGCAGGATCTCATGTACCTACTCTGCACTTTGTACTGGCCACTGGCCTTGCTGTTCATTGCTGTTTGGCCATTTCCTGTGCAGGATCTCATGTACCTACTCTGCACTTTGTACTGGCCTCTGGCTTTGCTGTTCATTGCTGTTTGCCCATTCCCTGTGCAGGATCTCATGTAACTACTCTGTAATTTGTACTTGCCAATGGCCTTGCTGTTAATTGCTGTGTTTGCCCATTCCCTGTGCAGGATCTCATTTACCTACTCTGCACTTTGGACTGGCCACTGGCCTTACTGTTCATTGCTGTGTTGGCCCATTCCCTGAGCAGGATCTCATGTACCTACTCTGCAATTTGTACTGGCCACTGGCCTTGCTGTTTATTGCTGTTTGCCCATTCCCTATGCAGGGTCTCATGTACCTACTCTGCACTTTGTACTGGCCATTAGCCTTGCTGTTCACTGCTGTTTGCCCGTTCCCTGTGCAGAATCTCATGTACCTACTCTGCACTTTGGATTGGCCACTGGCCTTGCTGTTGTCTACTTTTGATGCCTATCTGTGTAATATGTGAATAAAGACAGCTACTCCTGTTGTCTGCTTTGTCAGTGTCCTTGCTAAATAAAGGATTTTATGTGTGGGTATGGTTTAATGTGACACATGCTCTGTATGCCACTTTAACATTGCCAATGGCTGAGTTCTCTTTTTCAGGGTTTTGCAGAGGTGACAGGCACTTCAGTTCTTCGTGACTTTGATGCTTGGAGGGTGCAATGATGGTTGTTTGTGATGAACTACTGTTATCATGATGAAACAATGGTGCTGTTAGCTAAATTGTACACATGTGATGTTTTGCTACACTGCCAGCTCAGAGTGGGATTCTATCCACAGGATTGCAGGCAAGCTGGCCAGGGTCCATCATGTCTGTGTGATCTTTCTTGATGTGTGGACAGTAGTGTTGGTGTATGGTCATCTTGCCAGTCATTCTAGTCACATGGGTAAATTTCAAAGTGTGCACTTGGGTGGTCATGAAGTGTGCAGTGTGATGGGGGACTTTGTCAGTGGTGTTGATGTGCATGTGCCCCTGCGATGGCAACTGCACACATGTGTCAATCTGGATTTGAGTGCCTGTTGGTTGGATTGGTCAGCCCTGTGCTTGTAATTGTGTGCACATGTGGGAGTTGCATGTTGTGCACTGTGCAGTGTGTTGGTGTGTCCTTGCACTTCTGTGAGAAACCTACTTGTTGTTGGTGGCAATTGTGAGTATGCAGAGTGTGTGACTGGCAAGTCAGTGTTGTGTTATGTTGATCAGCCCTGTGTGTTAATACTGTTTGTGCTCACTGTGCAGACATGCTCAGCCACACTGACATTAAGGGTGTTTTTTCTCATGCATTTCTGTCACTAGAGAAATTGTTTAATGCAGTGTGGCATGTGGGATGTTGAGTTGTACCATCCCCTATCTGTGCTTATGTTAACTACCCTTTGTGAGTGGACACTCCATGTATTTGTGTATAGTGCACTCCTGCCATGTCCACTACTGACGTACACACCACTTCACTCTCATGTTAGCTATCCCCTTGGGTTGTCAGTGTCTGACCCTCCCCACCACTTCATTTGTTACACTGTGCTTTGTGTTGCTGATCTGTGCACGGGGCCAATATGCCACTCAGGACAGTTTCCCAATTGGTTATGTGTGATTTTCTTGTACTGGTTTGCAGTCAGGGTTGCTCATATGCAGTGCAACTGTTTGTGCTGCACAGTCCTCTGGTCATGTTGTTTGCACCTGGGTGTTCCAGACTTGTGCATCTGTGGGTGATGGGTGAGCTGCTGTTTTCTGAGGTACTGCTACCCTTCCTGAGTGTGATGTTGTCTGTGTGCTGTGGTGATTTGTGGTGTGGGGGTTCATATTGTGGCACTCAGGTATGTGTGCTAGTGGTTTGTTGGAATGCACACACTGCTTGTTGTGCATGCAGTACTGTGAGTGTATGTAGCCTTGTAACTGCCTGGTGTGCATCCCAAGATGTGTAGCTGTGTTTGCAATATGAAGGATTGGCATGTGATCTGTTGTGTGTTTGATGTGGATGTGTGCAGTGTTTAGCCCGTGTTGTCTCTTTCAGCTGACAGATGCTCTGTGTGTGATGTTCTTTCTGCTTGTAATTGTGTGTGAGTTGTTAGTGCATTGTGATACATTCAGATGTGTGTTGCTAGTTTAGTGTGCATTATTTGTGTGTCTGTCACATGCACTTATGAGTATTCTTGTTCCTGAGCTTGTTTTGAGTGCACCTTGGTGGTTTCACCTCTTATATTTGAGCTGTCACTTGTCAGGAGTGTGCATGTGAATGCATGTGGTACACCATGACACCATGTTGACTTGATGGGTGGCGTGGTATGTCTGTCTGTGTCTTCCTATTGTCCCATTGTTCCCAGTTTGTGTCCATGATTGTTTTGAGATGATGTACTTCTTGTGTCTGTTGGGATATGGTGTCTGTGCATTGGTCCAGAGTGATGATGTTGTGAACTCCCGTTCTGTATGGGCTCCCATTGCCTTTCCACTTTTTGGCTGGCCATATGCGGGCTTGTTTTACTTCTGTGTATGTTGTTTGTGAGGTTTGTGTTTGGCTATTGTATTTGATTTATGCCAGCATTGGTTCAGGCATCCCTGAGTGTGTATGTGTGATGTGTGTGGATGCACCTCAGGGAGAGTGATAATTTGTCAGTGTCTTCATAGGACATTATTTGCACCATTCTGTGTGTTTGTCACTAGTGTTGAGTGGTGCAGGGGTTAGGTGTGTGGAGGAGGTGTATGTGTTAGAGGCCAAGTTGTGTTTGACAGTCATGGAGTGTGTCAATGGGCCCTGTGTGTTGTGCTGAAGACATACACATGTCAAGTAAGTAGATACAGATGTGTGGCTGATAACTGTTTTACTTCAGTCACTTCCTATCATCCCGTGCCTATGCATGGCCTGCCTTGCTGTCTCAATGAGTTGTTGCACAGAGGTCACTGTGGTTTCATTTCACTCACTGTGCTAGACATGTGTGATTTGTTGGCCTAAGGGTGTTGTGATATGTTCCTTCTCTTGCATGTGATGTACACATGCTTTGTGGCTGTCTCCTTGTCTTTCCATCACTGTCCACCTCACTTTTGGCTGTTCCATTTGTTGTTCTCCATTGCTGCTGGCATCTGGTATGTGTATGTGGCTGTGTGTCAGTGTGGGGGGTGTCTGGGTGACTTGACAGGCAGTGTGAGCAGTTAGGGTATTGGTAATATTCAGTGTGAGTGTTCATTTTGTGCATAGGCTCAGTTTGCTTGGCGTGAGTGGAGTGTGGGTGTGGGGAGGAGGGTTGCCCTGACCTTGAGCTTCTGTGCTGTGTGTTCCTCTTCAGTCCCACCTGCTGTGACTGGCTCCCTGGTTGTTTTGTGTGTGTGGTGCAGGGTCTGGGTTCACCGGGCTGGTTAGTTGTGCAGGAGGAGCACAGGAGGGGCACACAGCATGTCTCCTGATGGGTATCGGGGGCCTAATGTGTGAAGGGTGGGGTTGTGGCCCTGTGAGTCTTTGTGGACTGCCCATGCCTGGCGCTGGCCCTGCCTACTGCATTGGGCGCATGTTTTCCCGCGTCTTCACCGCTGGGGTGACGTGACCGGGTGATTACTGTGATTTCACAGTTAACGGGTGACCTGGATGCAGAGGGGTGATTTTGTGACAGGTAGGACGTGTGTGGGTACACTTGTGGATGTGTTCCTCTTCCCACGAGAGTGTCTAGTGTGGACAGGAACCGCATGTTAGGCCAGAAGATGTGTGTTGTGATTGTTTGCAGAACTGTATCATTGCATACCTGCGGTGTTGTCCGCGACGGTGCATAACTTGCTGGTAGTGTTTCAGGTACAGCACTGGAAAGGTTTGTAGAGCTGGATCCATTGTGGCCGGGACCGGGTGGAGGGGACCGAGAGTCTGGTTTGGCGCTCTGTTGTCATGCTTCCACCGTCTCTGGTTGGGTGGTTTCTCCGCTGTGGTGTGACTGGCTGTCTGGGGCATCCTGATTTGTACAGTGGTCGGGATGTCATTCCGCATGGCGGTGGGTCTCTATTGCCTCCCAACGCCGTGGTGGTGGGCACATTTTCATGGCAGTTCACGTCGCACCATGGAGGATGGGAAAGGAATTATGTTTGCCCATTGTAATATGGCGGGCATGAGGACCGCTGCTGGCGTGCGGAAAATTACATTGTCTGCCAGCACCGCAGAGGTACCTCCGCCCGCCATCATGAAGAGCACCAAATCATCGAAATTTTAAGGGGAAATTCTATGAAGAAGGTGCCAGTATCAAATGAACCGGATTTAAGGTTTAATAGTCAGAATGTGTTTATTAAAGTATGGAACTTAACCCTGTGGCTGGAGAAATCAACAGAATTGAGAAGAGGTCTTCTCTTAGCAGAGTCAGGATAGGATCTGGTCTGCTGTTCTGAACATACAATTAAAGCATGGACAAAGTTTTCAGAAGGCTCGGCTACTGTCTTGACAGTGGTCGCATTGTGATTCACCATGCGCAACCATCAACAACTTGTTGGGCAGTCCCGTTTCCCTTGAGGTTAGTGGTCGGACATCAGTCCGACCGCCATCGTAATCAGGCCCAGTGTTTTCGGACAAAGGATAGGCTCGCATGTTTCCTAGCTTTCATCAAAGAAGTATTCATCTGGACATTCTTGGATATAACATAAGTCTGGTCTAACTGGTACAAGATCAAGTCTCCCACCGTCCCAGTTTTCATATTCAATACCAAAAATTAATTAAATGATCAGAGGTCTGCTATTCTAATACAATGAACGATTAACCTATTTTAAGCTAACAAGAAAATGCATAAGATACCTGCAAATAAGAGAAAAGGATCACTGACATAATATCGAGGGACATAATATCGACTAGCAAAAATATCCGCGACAAAATATCGACATACATAATACAGACATAATACCAAGGCCTGTTAATACCTAAGGCCTGTTAGAGCTCTCCCTAGAGGGAGGACTAGGGCTGCGAGCTACTGGGTAATCTGCTGATAAAAACTGCGACAGCCTGTGCTTTTATATCGTGTTTTTAGTGCATTGTGACTTTTAAAACTTGGGGCTATCTCCTTCAGAATTTTAAAAGGGAATCGATTTGTAGGCACTCTGACACCTCTAAACACACTACCTCTTTGAAACAGCCTCGCCCAGCCGATTCTTACTCCCGGCTCGAGGCGGCGGCGGGCGCCATCTTGGGTGTGGGCAGGGGCAGCGCTCTAGTCGCGCCGGCCTCACGCCCTCCTCATCGCCCATAAAATGTGCGTAGGGTTCAGACGGCGCAGCGGGCTGGCGCAGCGGGCGCGCCGGATGCGCGCCGAAGTCGCGCACAAGTCAAGCCCGTCTGCGCCCGTCCGCGACCGGCCGGGACCAGGGGCCCATACCCCTGCTCGGCGGGCGTGCACCAGGCATACATATACAAGTAAGAGGTTGAGAGACCTATGTCCCGCTCTACCTACGCAATGTCACCACTTGATGGAGCCCTTGGACCTAGGACCATGTCCTCATTGTTCATACACCGGCAGCTGCTTAGTGCCAGTCGCTCCCGATCCAGATACAATTCTGGCCAAAGGGGGTCTCCTAAATTGTAGATCCATCAGCAAACACACTCTCCAGCTGTGGGATCTCATAATGGATGAGAACATGCAGATTCTGTTCCTTACTGAGACTTGGTTGGGAGAACACTCCGACCCGGATATACTGGACACCATCCCTCCTGGTTACACCCTCCACAGACTTGACAGGACAATAGGAAGGGGAGGAGGGATCGCCATTATTGTCAAACACCCGTTCGAGTGTACTCTAAAGCCAGTAAAAATTGATGATTGCGAAGCTGGTGAATTTAGCATTAAACTGACGCAACATGACACTATCTCTGGCATCCTTATCTATAGGCCCCCTGGGTCCCTGGGAAACTTTCGTAGTAGCCTACTTGAAGGGGCTACTCAGACCGCCATTAAACATAACAAGGTTCTAATACTGGGTGACCTGAATCTACACCTAGAGGACCCTGCACAGAAGGAGGCAGAGGATGTTCGCCTTGTACTACAGGAACTACAGCTGACATTGCTTAGTACAACAGCTACGCATCAGAAGGGTCACTGTTTAGACCCTATCTTTGCGAGCTGGGATAAAATAAAAGTACTCACTCCCTGTCAGCTCCCTTGGACTGACCACTTTCTGGTCCCTTTTCACTGTTTTTATCAGACCACTGGGACTAAAGACAATGGGGACGGATACTTTATGAAACGCAAATGGAGACAATTCTCCAAAGAAAATTTTGTAGACACCATCCAGAAAGCTCAACTAATAAGTGCTCTGGATAGTGACCAGGCGAATAAGGAATTTAACCTACTTGTCACTGCCACTCTGGATGAGCTAGCTCCTATATGTAAAGGCAAAGTGAGAACTGGTAGACAACGCACTGCCCCATGGTTCACGAGTGAACTCCAGCAAACCAAATCTATATGCAAAAAACTAGAAAGAACCTGGAGAAGGAATCCGAGTGAGCAAGCAAAAAATAGCTACAGCTCAGCACACCGGAGCTATCAATATGCGGTGCGTAGAGCTAAAGCCAAATATTTTCAGACTCGTATTGAGGATGCCGAGAGCTCCTCGCGGGAACTGTTTAAAATATATAAAGAAATATCGTTGGTTTCTAGCTCCAATTCCCCTGTAAATTCATCCAAGGAGGGATGTAATAAAGTCGCTGACTTCTTCTCTAGTAAAGTCAAGAAGATTTATGCTTCCTTCTCCCAGACTCCAGTTAAGGGCATTGATTTTAGAGCAAACAGCTCATTGGCAGCCCCGGACTCCTCACTTCTAACCTTCGAGGTTCCGGCAGCTGACAAACTAGCAACCATCTGTCGGAGCGTCAAGTCCGGCTCCCCTAATGACCCGGCCCCTGCCTGGGTCTTATCAGAGGGTCTGACAGCCTTGGAACCTCACATTAGACACGTCCTTCAAACCTCCTTTTCCACTCAACAAGTCCCTAGAGAGTGGAAGAAGGCTATAGTACTCCCAATAAGGAAAAAACCCAATGTCAGCATGGAGGTACTAGAAAACCTCAGACCAATCTCCTTATTGCCGTACGTGGCGAAGGTAGCCGAGAAGGTGGTTAATGCTCAGCTCACGGAGCACTTGGAAAAATGTAATCTACTCCACCCCTCGCAATCAGGATTTAGGGTAGGCTACTCTACGGAGACGGCCCTCCTAAGAGCCACCGAGACTCTAAGAGCAGGGGCAGATGCTGGTCACACAATGGCCCTGATCATGCTGGACCTAAGCGCAGCTTTTGACACCGTAGCGCATTCCATCCTGCTACGGTGTCTGAACGAAGCTGGGGTCGCTGGTCCTGCGCTGGGCTGGCTACAATCTTTCCTTACAGAGAGATGTTTCCAGGTTCAGCAGGGGACATGCCGCTCAGGGGAGATGTCACTAGACCAGGGAGTACCTCAGGGCTCGGCCCTGAGTCCCACTCTTTTTAATTTATACATGGCCTCCCTGGCGAAAGTTGTACACTCTTTTGGCGTGGAATTAGTGTCGTACGCTGACGACACTCAGCTGCTGATCTCCCTATCTCAGAGTACTACCAACACCCCAAAAAATTTTAAATTTTGTATGCAGGCATTAGCAGAGTGGATGGATGCCCATTGTCTAAAACTCAATGGCTCCAAAACAGAGGTGTTGGTGGTAGGGGGAAAAAGCGAAAAATGGTCGGATGAGTGGTGGCCGCCTTGCCTGGGCCCTACCCCCATACCATGTCAGGAGGCTAAGAATCTGGGAATCTGGATGAACCCTTCGCTCTCATATGAAGGCCACATAAGGCGCCTGGTGGGCAAATGTTTTGGAGTCCTAAAGACCCTAAATAAAACCTTAGACCTCCTGCCTCTATCAGCCAGAAGAACTCTAACGCAGGCATTGGTGACCTCGCGGTTGGATTATGGCAATATTCTGTTCCTTGGGGCAACCGAGGGCAGCATAGGTCGCCTACAAGTCATCCAGAACTCCTCCGCCAGACTGGTGTTAAGAAGACCCAGGAGAGCTAGCTCGAAATTGGCGCTGGATGCGCTTCATTGGCTGCCGGTGAAGAAGCGTGTGCTATTTAAGTGCCTCCTTTTTTGCCACCGTATTGTCTGGGACAAGTCACCTACATACCTGAAGGAGCTAGTCAGCCGTTATGAGCCTACCAGGACCCTCCGTTCAGAGGGTACCGGTCTGCTGACAGTCCCCAGGATTAGGAAGGCGAGATTAGGTGGACGTTCCTTTGCGCTACTAGCAGCTCAAAATTGGAATAAATTACCTCCTGTGCTGAGACTGGAGGACAATGAACTACGTTTCAGGGCTCTGCTCAAAACTCACCTATATACTGCATAGTGGCTGGGTGTTCTAGGCAGGTACGTTGGTAGCTTAGCGCGGGGACACGCCGTGATGGCGTTACTGAGCGCTCTATAAGCTCTTTATTATTACCGACTTTGTATCTACATACAGGTAAGTACAAAAATATCGAGTAAAAAATATCGTTTACAAAAATATAGTTTAGAAAAATATTGACTTTATTAAAAACAATGTTAAATTAAATTAATATTAAAAATTAATTACTAAAATATACTTAAAAATACTTAAATTACCTTATATTAATTAAATAATTAATTAAAGTTATAAGAAAAAATTGTTTACAATCATCATATTTGTTAAAACATATATATATATAGTAACATAATATAATTAAAAAATATCCAATATTATTACCGTAGGATAGCGGAAGTTTAAAAATTACTATTCCCACTCCAGAGAGTGCAACAGTAGATAAGGCGTTGGATAGCGTAGAGGTAAAAATTACGATTCCCACTCCAGAGAGTGCAACAGTAGGGAAAGCGTTGGATAGCATAGGGGTACAAATTACTATTCCCACTCCAGAGAGTGCAACAGTTGAGAAAGGGTTGGATAGCGTAGGGGTACAAATTACTATTCCCACTCCAGAGAGTGCAACAGTAGAGAAAGGGTTGGATAGCGTAGGGGTAAAAAATACTATTCCCACTCCAGAGAGTGCAACAGTAGGGAAAGCGTTGGATAGCGTAGGGGTAAAAAATACTATTCCCACTCCAGAGAGTGCAACAGTAGGGAAAGCGTTGGTTGGCGTAGGGGTAAAAATTACTATTCCCACTCCAAAGAGTGCAACAGTAGGGAAAGCATTGGATAGCGTGGGGGTACAAATTACTATTCCCACTCCAAAGAGTGCAACAGTAGGGAAAGCGTTGGATGGCGTAGGGGTACAAATTACTATTCCCACTCCAGAAAGTGCAATAGTAGATAAGGCGTTGGATAGCGTAGAGGTAAAAATTACTATTCCCACTCCAGAGAGTGCAACAGTACGGAAAGCGTTGGATAGCGTAGGGGTACAAATTACTATTCCAACTCCAGAGAGTGCAACAGTAGAGAAAGGGTTGGATAGCGTAGGGGTAAAAATTACTATTCCCACTCCAGAGAGTGCAACAGTAGGGAAAGCGTTGGATAGCGTAGGGGTAAAAATTACTATTCCCACTCCAAAGAGTGCAACAGTAGGGAAAGCGTTGGATAGCGTAGGGGTAAAAATTACTATTCCCACTCCAGAAAGTGCAACAGTAGGTAAGGCGTTGGATAGCATAGAGGTAAACATTACTATTCCCACTCCAGAGAGTGCAACAGTAGGGAAAGCGTCGGATAGCGTAGGGGTACAAATTACTATTCCCACTCCAGAGAGTGCAACAGTAGAGAAAGGGTTGGATAGCGTAGGGGTAAAAATTACTATTCCCACTCCAGAGAGTGCAACAGTTGAGAAAGGGTTGGATAGCGTAGGGGTAAAAATTACTATTCCCACTCCAGAGAGTGCAACAGTAGGGAAAGCATTGGATAGCGTAGGGGTAAAAATTACTATCAGCTACAGAATTAAATTACGCAAAATTTAAATAACAATAAATTCATTACTTAAATTACATTATAACATAAATAAACACTTTTAACACATAAAATACACTATAAAAAATCGATATTATTAAATGTTCGATATTTTTAGTAACCTACATTATGTACTTCGATATTTTGACTATCTATATTTTAAAATTCGATATTCGATTACTTACCTTCAAAACGATATTTTTGATATCTATATTCTGTCCATTCGATATTTTGTCCAGCCTATATTTTGTACTCAATATTATGTCCTTTCGGTATTTTGTAGTCGATATTTTATCTGTTTACCACTAGATTTACAGGTTCTAAATAGATACAGTTAGTATAAGTGATTATGTCAAATACAATTTTAAAGAAAGCATCCATTCATTTTATGGTGAATACATTTATTATAATTCAGTTGTATATACAATTGGCTCTCATTAAAAAGAAATATACAGTCATTTACAGAAAATGAATAATACAATGCACACAAACTAATACAATTAAACAAACGTTACTTAAATACATTGCACATTAAAGAAGCGGGCACTAAACTGTGCTGCTCCATTAAAATGATTTAAACGAATTGAATAGTCCTCATTAGATATTTCACTGCCACATGATTTGTATTTTTACACATCAACTTACATTGCAGTGACATAGTTCAAATGTCAGCCCAGTCTTAGTTGGTGAATTAGAAGCTCATGTTGAAAGTATGTTGAAAGTATGTGTACTGTGTGTTACAATTTACTTAAGCTTTCTATGTTTATCACTGCATTCGCTTTCGCTTTCCAGCTATATTAATGGTTACCAGCAGATGGCAGTCACACATCATTTGGTCGATTTCAGCACATCAATGCTTATTTGCGCTTACAGTTAGCAAAATTGGATTAATAAGGAAATAAATGTTGAAATCACCATGTTGTCACATAAATAGTCGATTAGTGCTTATGTATCACATTACGGTATTCCGTTAGAACTCCGCTTGCATGTCCTCACTCCTGATAAACAGGAATAATGAGTGTATGAGTCTTAGTTATTACTCATGAATGTGGATTGCTTGTTAACTATTGATCTTTTCATTAAATTGTCTGTTTTCATCGGTATTTCCAGGCAGGTTTACCATCATTCAGTGAATATTCATATATTGTCTCCTCCCATCATTCGCCTTGCCTCGCTATTTGAGTGGGTAAGAGCAAACCCTGTTATTCCCCTTTTCTCACAGATCTATCGTTACCTGGAAGACGACAGGGGGTTAATTTCAGGGAGAATAACAAGGATTTAAGAAAAAAAACATAACAAGCAGGAATTGGATCTACCATGCCAATGTATGCATTTCCCTCTGTACTTCACCTGAAAACGTTCTCTATTTAGCAGGTTACATTTGTGGGTGACAATGGCATACTTTGACCAGAGGTATTCCCACTAAACTTATATTTCCGATGGGGCTGGTAACTTCCATAACCAGCCTCACTGGAAGCAGACCTGTCAGTCTTAGGGTGATCTTCCACCAACCTTTTTTCCTTCCGACCACGATTTTTGTAACTGAAATGTATTTGTGTTGGCCTTAGGACTCTGTGCACTGTACCACAGCACTGCGAACCAGTGTTAAAGTGATCACTCCCTCAAACATGGTTTGAGTGGCTTACACCTCATTGACATATTTAATTTACTTATAAGTCCCTTGTACAGTGGCATACCATATACCCAGGACCTGTAAATTAATCGCTACCATTGGGCCTGCAGTACCTATTGTGCCACCCACTTAAGTAGCACCTTACACCATGTCTCAGGCCTGCTATTGTACATCCTGGACATCCTGTACATCCTGGGTGCAGTTTTAAATTGCCAACTGGACTGGGCAATACAAACACCTTGTCAAGATTTGACATGTAATTTTCTAGTTTTACATGCCCTGGTAGTTAAAAAAGCTTACATTCATTTTTCAATACTGAATGGCTGAGAAATGTTTGAAGCAAAAGCTGCTGCTAAATGGCTTCATGGCGCTAAAGAAGACGGGTACAGCTCCAGAATTCGTTAACCTTGTAAAGACTCTTGATATCTTACAGGACAAATACCCCTCCTAATACTGAGAGAAGAGCCAAGTTTTTATATCTTTTCTAAAAAGAGATAGCGAGGGAGCAGCTTTGAGTTCCAAAGGCAGTATATTCCAGATCAAAACGGTGGTCCCGAAGAAGCTCTTCCCACCCCTGATTGTTCTCCTGAAGGCAGAGACTACAAAGTTCATAGCTGACCCTGATTGTAGGGTCCTCCTTGGGATATACCATTTGAGCTTATCCTTAAACTGAGATAGCCCCAGCCCCTTCAATGATTTGTAGTCCAGACAGAGGGCCAGATGTAGGTCGCCAAATACCGGTCGGTAACGGCCGATTTCGGCCGTTACCGACCGGTATTTGGGATTTGACATGTAGGTGGCCATAATGTTACAGAATCGGTATATTTACCGATTCGGTAAATTTACAGAATCGGTAAAATACCGAATCGGTAAATTTACCGATTCTGTAAATCAATATGTAGGTGGCACTGTAATCAGTGCCACAGGCCCTTACCGAATCGTTATTTACCATGGAATACTATTCCATGGTAAATAACGAATTCCAGTGTACATGCACATCTGTGCATGTACACCTGTGCCATGTGGCACACGGACATGCCCTAGGGGCATGTATGTGTGTCACATGGCACACAAGCCAGAAACAGGGGTGCAACAGGATGTCAAAGTGACACCCTGTCCCCCTTGTAAACTCGGTAATTTTACCAATTCGGTAATTACCGAATTGGTATTTGCAATTGAATCCTATGGGCTTCAAGGCCCATAGGAATCAATGGCAAATACTGATTCGGTAATTACCGAAACGGTAATTACCGAATCTTACCGATTCGGTATTTTTATCGAATTTTTTACCTACATAGCAATTACCGAATAGTAAATACCGAATCGGTAAAATTCGGTATTTACCATTCGGTAATTTGCTATTACCTACATGTAGGCCAGAGTGCCTTAAATCCTAACACATTGTTTAACTGAAAGCCAGTGATGTTTCTGATGGCTCGTCTAGCTGATTCAAATGTAGGAATTTTAAAAAGAAATTGAGCTGCCGTACTCTGCAATGTCTGAAGCTTCTTCAAAGATCCTGGTATATTGAGATATAGGCTATTACAGGAAGCAGGCCTTGAAACAACAAGCAAGATAATTACTGTGTTCAGAAGATCGGACAGCAAGAATTTTTCAATTTTTTAAACAATTCTTAAGGAACTAAAAGAGGCAGATGTACCCTTGTTCACTTGATCTTGGAGCTTCAATTCCTCATCAAGCACAAATCCTAAATTTTCACTTTGGTTACTGGTTCTGGGAGAGATCCGAATACAGGAGACTACCATTTGGGCATCAAAAATGATGGACTATTGCCAAAAAGGATAACCTCAGTTTTCACTGAGTTTAGCTTCCGGCAATTGTTATCCATCCATTTACTAATATTGCTCATGCACGTTCTAAAGGCGTGGCCCAAGTTATTCTCGTGTTTCAACAGTGACACCACAATTTGTGTGTCATCTGCGTAGGAGGCTAGGGAAAGACCAGACGTTTTAATGATAGCTAGCGGTGTGACATATAGATCGAACAACTTTGGGCTCAGTGAAGAGCCCTGTGGGACTCCGCAAGGCAGGGAGATGGGCTTGGAGGTGAACTTACCTAGCACCAATCTTTGTTGCCTGTTTGCTAGGAAAGAATGAAGGAGATTAAGTGCAGTACACTCTATCCCCAGCATCTGCATATGGTCAACCAAAATATCGTGGTTGGCCATATCGAACGCCGCAGAGAGATCCAATAAAATCAAAGCACAAGTCCCTCCACTATCCAGAGTTTCTTGAACTTCCCCAATGGCTACCACCAAGGGGGATTCTGTGCAATGATCTTTCCTGAACCCCAATTGGGTGTCATCCAACAGATGGTTCTTCACTGCAGCTCAGACTCAAGGCTCCCTGATGGACACTTCCTGCAGCTTTGCCCCGCTGAACTTTACCTACTCATAAAATTGTTCTCAAAATTTCTCCTAAGACTGAAGGTTAGTGCTGACCGAGCCCAATCCACTTCTTGTATCTGACCCACGCTCCATCGGGGTTGGCCATATATTTTATTTTGACCTGGTCTTGCGTGACTGGATGTAGGCTGATGGCTCATTGATCTTTAAGGTTCTAGCTTTTACTAAAAACTTTATAAAATCATAACTCTAGTTCTATGTATTGGATTTTTATCATTTTGGTGTCACACAATTTACCAAAATGTACTTTATTTCCCTAACTTGGTGAGGGGTTTTTCTTGGGTTGTATTTTCACTTTATTACTGGTTGTATGCTGCATAAATACTTAATACATTGCCCCTAAATTAAGCCTGATTGCTTGTTTTGCCGAGCTAAACAGGTGTAAGCACAGATTAATTTAGTGACTTTCATGGTTCACGCTTCAAAGGAGTGTGGCTGATGCTTGACCAGGGCTCCCACCCCAGTCAACAAACAACCGAATTTTTCACATTAGTGTTCATCGGTGTGGATCAGGCCTTGTATTTGGGAAGTATCACACAGTGATTTGTGTTACATAAACATCCCAGATAAATAATTTGACACTGGAGATATATCTTTTTTAATTCTTGCTGTTTTTCCATTGGCTGTTTTATCCCTTCTCTAAATTTAAGTAACCTACCTTATTTTTGCACCATGGCGATGGATCTGTGCTACTTTGATACTCTCAGCAGGGCTGAACTGTTGAAGCTCTGCAGGCAGAAGGAGGTGAAAGCAGACAAGAGGGCTATCCAAATGGGTCTCCAGGTAGCCCTCAGAGCATTTGAGGAGGTGCAGAGGTGGCAGTCCACCTCAGGAGAGGATAATGGTGATGACAATGAGGAGGAGGGAACACTGACAGAGGATGAGGGAGGGAGTGCCCAGTCCAGGTGTCTGAGCTGAATGGAGAGCCCAACTCAACCCCAGTTGATGACCAATATGTCTGACATGGAGCAGTGTGTCTGCCCGGGGTCTCACCTCAGAGGAACTGGAGGACAGAAATTGCAGCTGGCCACGCAAAAGTTGGAATCTGATTAGAGAATGACAAGAGAAAATGCAGAGGTTAAGAGAGCCTTGGAGGAGAAGAGACTGGCCATGGAGAGTTAGAGAATGGTCCATGAGCTCAGTCTCAAAGAGCTGGAAACAAAAGCCAAGCAAGTGGAGTCCAGCAGTATTGCTGGCAATGTACTTGCAGGACCCATTAGAGAGGTAAGGGTCCACCTACCAAAGGAGCTGGTACCTCCTTATGTCATGGGAGATGATATAGGTCAATGGTTTTCTGTGTAGATAGCTCTTCGGGTACACAAGGTCCCAGAGGAGTTTTTGGTGGTAACTTGTGGCGGTACATAGCTACAGCGTGGAAGGACGCAATTCTTACATTTGAAATAGACAACAAGATCAAGTATGACACCATGAAGACTCCCCTTCTTTTTTCACATTTGAGCTTACTCCTGAGAAATATCATCAGAGGTTCAGGAACAGACACAAACTCCCAAACAAGTCCTGGGTGAAAGTCTTGGACTATTTCAGCAAGGCACAGAATCTCTGGCTGAGGTGCAGCAAAGTGGTTGATTTTGTTGGGCTGCACAACCTAATTCAGAGGGAGCACATGATCAAAACCTGTGTAACAGAGCTATGCCAGCACCTGGCAGATAGCAGGGGGACGGGCCCCAGAAACTCTTTCTGATACCCTAGAAATGTTACCATTGCCGGATACTTTCACACCAGACGAATACCATGTCACTTGTTTATTTATTTATTTATTTATTTATTTATTTATTTATTTGTGACATTTATAAAGTGCACTGTTACCAGATGGTGTCCTGGCGCTGAATGAACGCTCCCTGGGTCAGGCCTAAAGCTAGTGAATGAAAAGCCACGTTTTCAGAAGCTTTCTAAATGGCAATATCTCTGTAGCCTGTCTCAGTGCAAGAGGAAGGGCATTCCAGGCCCTCGCTGCCCCCGCAGAAAAGTTTCTGCCGCCCCATCGGGCTTTCCTGATTCGTGGGATTACAACCAGCCCCTGATCCGCTGATCTCAGCTGCCTGCTTGGTTTGTACAGCTGGAAATAGTGAGCAAGGCAGGGCGGGCCCAGCCCCCTCAGAGCCTTAAACACTGTGCATAATGCCTTGAAAGCGATTCGCTTTCATACTGGGAGCCAGTGCAACTTCACCAGGTCTTGAGACACGGAGGCGAACTTCGGTGTGCCTGTGATCCGACGGGCTGCAGCATTTTGCAACGCTTGCAATTTGTTGAGAAGCCCCTCCTGGGCGTTAAGCAGTAATCCATTACAGTAATCAAGGCGAGACAGGACCAGGGCTGTCACCACTGTTTTTCTGTGCTCCTCTGGAAGAAAGGGCAAGATCTTGCGTATTGTCTCAGCGTGTAATGAACAGCTGATGACAATGCATTGACTTGGGGCCTGAAGGTAAGTTTGTCATCCATCAGCACCCCAAAGTTCTTACATGCATCACCAATCACTGCTGTAAATGCTAATCTCTCCAGTGACAACACTTGTAAACATCCCCTCAAATGCACTCACTGGTGATATCTCTCTTAATAGAATTCATCCTTGACCTGGCTGACTTCAGACAATACTGTTACATTGATATGTTGGAATGAATCTCAAAGGTGGTATTAAAAGTTGTAATAGTCCAACTACAAGCCAACATAAAAGCACAACATGTCTCTGGATACCCATGTTAGGGACATAAGTATTTGAAACTGCATTAATGTGGCAAGCTGTTCCTCCCTTTATAATGCTGGCAGCCACAGTATGTTTTCTGGTGAAGTAAACCAGTGCAACAAATCTCCTGACCAGTGTTCTACATGAGTATGGTGTGTTTCTCAAAAAGTGAAGGCTAAACTCCTCACTGATAGTGTTAGACTTTTAAGGTTTATGACTATCATTATCATTGCCATGCAATGATACTACTGACAGTTTCTGGTAGCTGATTATAATAGATGGTTACAGATTTATTTTTAACTAAACCTTGGAACTAGCCTACTAGCTCTCACGTGTAAATGTGAGTAATATGCCATGACTAGGTCCCTTAATTTCCTCTGATTGTATGTTAAGCATACATACCAGTGCTTGGATTCAAGTATGATAGGGTACTTATGTTAGGTTCTGTGAGAAAGTGCCTGTTTGCATGCTGAGCCCCCCACTTTGTGCCTGGTATTGATGTTATTTCAAATGTAGTGTCCAGGGTTACTACCAATCAGGTCCCCTGTGCCAGTGCTTCTTCCCTAAAGCAAACACCCCATTGGTACTTCTACCCCCTATAATACCTAGTAAATGGTACCCTGGGTACCTCAGGCCTGGGATCTGAAGAGGGTCCCTTGGGAACCCCCTCACTGGGACCATGCCACTGCCCTTGCAGCCTGCCCGCCCCTGTGAGGGGAAAATGACAAAGTCATGGCACATGGAAGCATAGGTAAATCACCCCTCTAGCAGGCCTCATTGCTATAAGGAAGGGTGCAGCATACTACAGGGGATGGCATATCTGCATGAGCAGATATGCTCCTACAATATTGGGGCCCATTTCCTAATATTGTAAGTGCCTGTCCCCTTTGTAAGGTGATCCCAGCCTCTGCTGCTAGCAGCAGATGGCAGCCTCTGGTTTACGCCACCACCTTGGGTGGGAAAACAGGCAGAAAAAATTCAAAAGAACAAAAGACGTGCCCACCTCTGCCAACCCCACCCCTCAGGTGGGAGAGGCTAGGTGAAGCATATTTGTCAGTCCCCGCCATCTTGAAGATGGGGAGACCCCTCCAATCAGGGCTCGGTCTATGCCCCACTCCCACAGGAGTGTGGCATAATAGAGGGTGAAGTCACCCCAGGTGTCCGTTGGTCCTACCTGCTACTTCCCTAAAATGCCTCCTAACTTTAGTATTTAGGAGGCTCCCTCAGACCTAGAACTCAGGTGCGACGGACCAAAGAAGAAGACGGAAGACGACTGCTGACGGACCAGGAACTGAGCTGCTGCAGGAAAAGCTTTACAAAAGGGGATGATGGACGGAGCGTTTGAGCAAATCAAACACTCACCCCCAGTCAACTGATCTGGGTTTAATCCATCACCATTCTTTAGCCCACTCAGCCACCTCAGTTCAGACATGGCCATATGCAAATCCGTCTGACCCTGTGCCTCATGGGAACAGTCCAGCCCGAACTGCCAAGCCATGTCTTCCCTGGACCGGAAACAAGCATCCTGGGATCGGTTTCGGATTCATAATCCTCATCAGCCAGGCTATCTTGAATCCAGTGGCCAAGTGAGCAAGGGACTCACGTCTGAGCATACCCTGCCACACTTAGGGCGAACAAAGCGATACAAAAGGGGATGATGGACGGAGCGTTTGAGAAAATCAAACACTCACCCCCAGTCAACTGATCTGGGTTTAATCCATCACCATTCTTTAGCCCACTCAGCCACCCCAGGGCACAGGGTCGGACTGATTTGCATATAGCCATGTCTGAGCTGGGGTGGCGGAGTGGGCTAAGGAACGGTGATGGGTCAAACCCAGATCTTTTGACTGGGTGTGAGTGTTTGATTGGTTCAGATGCTCCGTCCATCACCACCCCCTTTTGTACCGCTTTTGGCCGCCATAATTGTGGCAGGGTATGCTCAGACGTGAGTCCCTTGCTCACTTTGCCACTGGATTCAAGCAAGCCAGGCTGAAGGCGGCTGTAATGCCAGAAACCAGTCCTCGGAAGCTTGTTTCCAGTCCAGGGAAGGCATGGCTTGGCAGTTCGGGCTGGACTCTTCCCATGGGGCACAGGGTCGGACTGATTTGCATATAGCCATGTCTGAGCTGGGGTGGCGGAGTGGGCCAAAGAACGGTGATGGGTCAAACCCAGATCTTTTGACTGGGTGTGAGTGTTTGATTGGTTCAGATGCTCCGTCCATCACCACCCCTTTTGTACCGCAGGAAAAGCTTGGCAAAATCCATGCCACCTGCCACCGGGTGGAACACTGGGCCTGCTGTTCTTCCAGAAACTCTGCAAGGCCTCCAAGAAACCCCAGAGATCTTTCAAACTTGACCAAACTGCCATGGACCTCCCTTCGGACTAGAGGTTCTAGTCCCAGGCGCCCACCAGTATTAGAACTGCAGCAGTGAGGACCGACACTTCTGTCAATGCGACTCACTGCTACCAAAGAACTGCATGACTTCAGTGGTAGCGGACCGGCAAGTGTGTAAACGTGACTCTACCCTGTGGAAAGAACACCTCACAATAGGACGGCCAGGAACTGAGCTGCTGCAGGAAAAGCTTGGCAAAATCCATGCCACCTGCCACCGGGTGGAACACTGGGCCTGCTGTTCTTCCAGAAACTCTGCAAGGCCTCCAAGAAACCCCAGAGACCTTTCAAACTTGACCAAACTGCCATGGACCTACCTTCGGACTAGAGGTTTTAGTCCCAGGCGCCCACCAGTATTAGAACTGCAGCAGTGAGGACCGACACTTCTGTCAATGCGACTCACTGCTACCAAAGAACTGCATGACTTCAGTGGTAGTGGACCGGCAAGTGTGTAAACGTGACTCTACCCTGTGGTAAGAACACCTCACAATAGGACGGCCTCCACGACATCGACAGATCCTCTCGACCCCACGACCCAAGCTATGGCCAGCACTGTACACAAGAGCCAGTACCCTCCTGTAAGAGGCCCTGTCAGCCTCCTCCTGCACCTCTTGCACTGCCTGCCCATCAGCGACCTCCCCGTGATGGTCCGATGTATGTGTTGGCAGTCTGCTGAAAACTGATTCACTTCATTGTTCTCCGCGGAGAGCGAGGGTAAATGTCATTGCCAGTATTTACCGCCTCAGAATAGATACTGAATCCCACTCTTCTTGGGTGCCCCCAGTCCCCCCAGCCGACATTGCCCACAGTGGTGGTGTGTGTGATACACTCTAAGATGGACGTGAACTGTAAGTGCCATACTTACCTATTACACTGCACAATTGTTTTCCTCCACAGGGTAATAATGAACTACTCTGAAATTTGCACTGTCAAACCTCTGAAACCAGAAAAGTATTTTAATGTAGACCGTAATGCGAAGAGCTTGATCTAAAAATAAAATATAAACAAAGTATAATTTTCTTAAATTGGTCTGGATCTCCTTCTTGAGCCATGTGTCCATTATTGATTACTGTTGTGCAATAAATGTCTCAACACCGGCCGAAACCACAGCTGCTTCCAGGCCTCACCGAAACGCACCCACGGACCCTTCTCCTGCCACACCTGCAACTTCACATGCAACAGAACCGCCAAACCTCCAAGGACCGGACCCAACCACCTTCGCTGCTTACTCCTCAACACCCGCTCCGCACGCAAACACGCCGTCGAGCTCTGGGATCTGCTGGACACCTTCACCCCAGACGTTGCCTTCCTGACCGAGACCTGGTGGAACTACTCCTTGGCGCCCGATATCGCCATAGCCATCCCGGACGGCTACAAGATCACCCGCAGGGACCGCGCCAATGGAAACGGAGGAGAAATATCCATCGTCCACAAGTCCACCCTCAAGGTCGCCACCCAGGCAGATGACACCCTCAACACCGCCGAACACCTGCACTTCCGGATCCACACTGACCCCAACACCACCCTCAGAGGAACACTCATCTACAGACCCCCCTGACCCTGGGCTCAGTTCAGCGATTCCATCGCTGACCTCGCCAGCACCCACACGCTCGCCTCCACGGACTACATCCTCCTCGGGGACCTGAACTTCCAACTCGAGAACAACAACGACGCCAACTCCGCCACCCTGATCGACAACCTCGCCAACTTCGGCCTCAGACAACTCGTCACTGCACCCACCCACACCGCCGGCCACACGCTTGACCCCATCTTCTCCACAGGCTTCCACATCACCTTCGACCACACCACCAAACTCCACTGGACCGACCACCGCTGCATCCATTTCACCTTTAAGAAACCAACCACGCACCAAGGCACCCAACAGCTGCCTCGCTGCTGCTGGAGCAAAGTCACCGAAGACCAGCTGATCACCTCCCTTGCCAAGAACCCACCCACCGACCCCACCAACCCAGACGCAGCAGCCCACAACCTCAGACAGTGGATCAAGGGCTGCGCCAACACCCTCGCCCCGCTCAAGAAACCTTCCAACAGCCACGCCAACAAGAGAGCCACTTGGTTCACCAACGAGCCTCCAAACGCGCATGTCGGACACTGGAGAAGACATGGCTCCACGAACGCACACCGGACAACCACGCAGCCCATTAGGACGCCACCCGCAGACACCACCACCTCATCAGATTAGCCAATGGACCTCCTTCAAAGACCGCCTGGATAACAATGCACACGACAGCTAAGAGCTCTTCAGCATTGTAAAGGAACTCTCCAACCCCAGCGCCAACGACATCCCGCCCTCACAAGAACTGTGCAACTTACTAGCCATCTTCTTCCACCACAAGATCGCTGATATCCACGACAGCTCTTATCACCCAGACCGCCCGACTACGCCAGACTCCACCCCCCCTGTGAACACCACCAGCGCCAACCGCCTGACCTCCTGGTCCAACATCAACAACGACGAGACACGCAAGGTCATGAACTCCATCCACTCAGGATCCCCGTCTGACCCGTGCCCACACCACATATTCAACAAAGCAGACGCAGCCATCACACCCCAACTACGGAAAGTCATCAACATCTCCTTCGAAACAGCGACATTCTCGGAAAGCTGGAAGCACGTCGAAATCAATGCCCTCCTCAAGAAGCCCAAAGCGGACCCCAAGGACCTCAAGAACTTCCGGCCCATCTCCCTGCTCCTGTTCCCGACAAAGGTCATCGAGAAAATCGTCAAATGCAACTGGCCCGCCACCTGGAAGACAACAACATCTTGGACCCGTCCCAGTCCGGATTCAGATGAAACCACAGCACCGAGACAGCCCTCATCGCCGCCACAGACGACATCAGGCGCCAAATGGACGAAGACGAAACATCAGCCCTCATCCTCCTGGACCTGTCAGCCGCCTTCGACACGGTCTGCGACCGCACTCTAAAGACACGCCTCCTAGAAGCCGGAATCCAAGAGAAGGCTTTTGACTGGACCACGTCCTTCCTCTCCGGCAGAACCCAGAGCGTCCGCCTCCCACCCTTCCGATCCGAAGCCACCGATATCATCTGCGGCATCGCCCAGGGCTCATCCCTCAGCCCGACGCTGTTCAAAGTCTACATGGCCCCCGTCGCACAAGTGGCCCACCATCACAACCTCAACATCATCTCCTACGCCGACGACACCCAGCTCATCCAATCCCTCACCAAGGACCCACACATCGCCAAAACCAACCTCCACGAGGGAATAAAGGCCGTCGCCGACTTGATGAGGAGCAGCCGTCTGAAGCTGAACTCGGACAAGACGGAGGTCCTCAACCTCGGACCGACTCCCTCAGCCTGAGACGACTCCTGGTGGCCAACCACAGTGGGAACAGCACCAACATCCATGGACCATGCACTCAATCTAGGATTCATCCTCGACTCCTCCCTCTCCATGTCCAAGCAGGTCAACGCCGTCTCCTGCTTCAACACCCTCCGTATGCTCTGCAGGATCTACAAGTGGATCCTGACCGAAACAAGAAGAACGGTGACACAGGCCCTCGCCAGCAGCAGACTGGACCACGGCAACGCACTCTGTGCAGGAATCCCAGCCAAACACCTACGATGATTACAACGCATCTAAAACGCCTCCGCCCGACTGATCATCAACGTCCCCCAACGCAGCCACATCACCCCCCACCTGAGAGGTCTACACTGGCTCCCCATCAACAAGAGGATCACTTTCAAGCTCCTCACCCATGCACACAAAGCCCCCCAAAAGCTGGACCAGCCTACCTGAACAGCATACTCAGCTTCCACACCCCCACCCGCCAGCTCCGCCAGCCTCGCCCTCGCAGCTGTCCCCGGCATCCAACGAACGACCTCCAGCGGCAGATCCTTCTCCTACCTCGCTGCCAAGACCTGGAACACCCTCCATACCCACCTATGGCAGACCCAAGATCTTCTCGCCTTCAGAAGGCTCCTCAAGACCTGGCTCTTCGAGCAGTAGCAGCAACCCCCCCCCCCCTCCCCTCAGCGCCTTGGGACCCTCATGGGTAAGTAGCATGCTTTACAAGTACTCTGATTGATTGATTGATTCACTCTCCGCTAATAGAGCTCTTTGGATTTTACATTGAGCCATGTACACCTTTGTGGAACCCCTGGACTCTGTTAACGGTAATACCACCTAGTGATAATGTCATATACAGAGCCAGCTTCCAACAGATTCCTCCTCCTGTAATCATGCAGCTCATAACATTATAGAGTGCTAGGCTCCACAGTATTACTGGTAGCAGTGATTAGCTGCTTACCCTCTTATTGCATGTCCCCTGCACTGCTCAATAGATCCCCCCTCTGTAGCATTTCATTGGGAAATCACGTTCACTGTCTGACTTGAATCATCAATCACAGGAAGCTCCTTTTCTTAAAATCTCACAAATTCCAGCAACAACAACTGAAAAAACAAATGTAGCCTGGTGGCTTTGCCAAGGCGTGTACCCTTATGCTTTGTGTTGGAAGGCAGCAACTGTCCACCTGGAATCCTCCAATCAAGAGTAGCAGTTTCAACTGTTGGTGGTTACCAAATACATGTAGCAAGCAGGAAAGAAAATTCACCCTGCTGTAATTAATTTCCCCCTTTCAATTGGCAATGTTTTCAAATGTCTGACTAGGCAACTGATGTGTGCCAGTTCTCCCCAGGAAGGAATATATAACTGGGACCCTCCAGCATATTTTGCATTCATTTTTATCTGAAGAAATTGCACACCTGTGTAGACAAGGTTAAGACCAGAGGGAGAAACCCTTGTGCTGCGGCGGATATCTATGCCTCTGAATCCCTCTGCTAAGAAGGAGGACGGTTGGCCTAGATGCTTAGAACCAGATTTACACAACCAGACTGAATTAAAGGGTCAGATTTACTAACCTTTCACGCAACGCAGTGTAGCAAGGAAACTTCCTTTGCTGCCTTGCATGCAAGGTACAGAGCAGAAATGCACTATATCTACTAAGATATGGTGCACTTCTGCGCTCTCACAGCTCTGATGCACTTCTGCCAGCCTAGTGCCTCTTTGCTCCACAGTGCAAGGAAGCCTGCATTACAAAGAGAATTGTTTTTGTGGAGGAAGAAATGGCGCTAGAGGCTTGTAAATATGGCCTCAAGACTTTTTGCAGTCTTCCACTGCCCAGCCCTACAGGGAACTGATAAATGCAAGCAACCTGCTCAAAGAAACTACTCTGGAGGTGTGAAGCGGACATGTGAGCATGTGAGCTGCATCTGGTGAGATAGGCCATCATCACTGTGAGCTCATGCACCTGCTGCATTAAGACTCCCCAACTACATTTCCCACAGGCCATTTGTCATGAGGTGTTAGCAGTGAGCAATCGCCATGACCTGACCTAATGAAAGTAAGCTAAAGAGCTGTTGTATTTCTCTGACACACCTGCAGAAGGCAATGCAACTCCAGCAAACGTGATGTATGGACTGGGATCCTCTGCATCCTGCTTTCTTAGCAGCACAAACACTAAAATATATTTCGCTGATGAAAGCTGCTGCTCTGACAGAAAGTAGTCCAAGGCACTCACATGTAAACCAAGGCTATTCTAATCCTAATTTGCAGTATGCATTTCTTACTCTCTTTTTTGGTTGTCGACATTTCCAGCATATCTACTTGGACAATGCAAAGTACAATATATGCCACAACACCTCTGTACATTTCTGAGCAGAGTAAATTAAGAATAATAATGCATTTTTATAATATTTTATAAAATGTCTGACTATAATATTTATTATGAGTGACATATGTGCAGCCTGAACTGGTTGTTCTGTACCTCACTACACCACTATTCAGGAGTTTGCCTTGCCTACAGAGGATGTACTGTAGGATTCTGTGAGCTAGCTGTAGGTAGTGTGTTTCCAAAGACTACGTCAATACTTGTTAAAAATGTCCCCTACCTGTCATTGACACAGAGAGGCCTTGAAGAATGCCTGACTCCAACCAATCAGAAATCCAACTTGAACACAGGGCAGAGCCTACACTCATCGCAGTCAGAATAACATCTTGGAAACAGCTGACCACAGTGCCCTGGGCATGCAAAGCCTTTTTGACTTGTTGGCTCCATTTGACTCCTTCTGCACTGATTAAAAGCAGTGACATATGTCTCAGAGGAATTGTTGAATTTGCCTACATCTATCTTATCCAACAGCAGTTAAAAATGTAGACTAATCAAATTCTCCTCACCACCAGCCCATTCAACTGCAGACTCACATTAGGCTCCCCATGTTCACCTTCATTGGTTTCATCACCCATCACTTCATCTTCTACTACTACTGAGATGACACACATATATACCTAAAGTGGCTTGTAAGTGAGACATGAGAGAACAAAACTATTGTGCTACGAAAATATTGCAGCTAATATGTAGACTACTCAGACATCATGAAGGTAAGCATATTGTGAAAAACCTGGGATTTAATGTTCATGCCATGTCAGTGACACCCCACGTTATTTAGTCAACTGTACAAATAAACGCACATTCACATATTAATACAGTGCGAAGATGGAAATACGGTAAAGCAAAATGGACTTTAGTAAAACTCTGTTTAGTGCCTCAAAGATAGCATGGATCAATTAATTTTAAACAGGAAAATAACTCTCCTAATAGCCACAAGGTCTCTTCAATGTGATTCCATCTTACTGCTCAAATGTAATCCATTGAATCCTGGTTTTGGTCAGATATCTTTTGAAAAAACGAGCATACATGAAAAAATGCCAATGCATAAACCGGAAATCAAGATGTGCAGCTTTTATATGCTATTTACTACCCTTTTGATGGTGTGGATAGGCATTGTGACACATTTAGGTTTCTCTTGTCATGATTCACAGTCCCTCCCCACAAATAACAATGGAAACAAAATGTATGTTAATCTAATCACATCTGCCTTTATACTATACGAATCTATGACATAATATCGACAGACAAAATATCTACATACAAAAATATCGACACAAAAATATCTACATCAAAAATATCGGAGTTATATCTTCATAAAGGTAAGTACAAAAATATCGAGAAAAAAAATATCGTAGCACAAAAATATCGAAATTAAAAATGTCGCTTCTTAAAATGTATTAATAATAATGTAAAAATGTTTTTAAAATACATATAATTTTTCAAATATTAAATTAAAACATTAAAACATATTTAAAAAATAATAACCAATACATATACATTTAAAATAAATTAAAAACTCTACATATAAATTAATACATATAATTACACCACATTGCAACAGTAGGAAAAGCGTTGGATAGCGTAGGGGTAAAAATTACTATTCCCACTCCAGAGGGTGCAAAAGTAGGGAAAGCGTTGGATAGCGTAGGGGTAAAAATTACTATTCCCACTCCAGAGGGTGCAACAGTAGGGAAAGCGTTGGATAGCGTAGGGGTAAAAATTACTATTCCCACTCCAGAGAGTGCAACAGTAGGGAAAGCGCTGGATAGCGCAGGGGTCAAAATTACTATTCCCACTACAGAGGGTGCAACAGTAGAGAAAGCGTTGGATAGCGTAGGGATAAAAATTACTATTCCCACTCCAGAGGGTGCAACAGTAGGGAAAGCGTTGGATAGCATGGGGGTAAAAATTACTTCCCACACTACTCCCCCTTTAACACACAACACACTACACATACAAAAAAAAACACAATTAATATGAATATCAATTAATCAATTAATAACAATTATTATTATTACATTGATGCAATTATACATGAACTAATTAACACTTATTATTTACCATTTTATTAAGAATAAATACCAATAAATAAATACAATCTCTTTAATTAATTAAATTTAATTATATCACACCCTGTTCCCCTACAAACACACAACCCACTACACATAAATAAATCACATCATTAATCACTTTTACCAAATAATTATTAATTAACAATAACAAAAAATTAAATATATTATCACATTAACTGTAAATAATTTATTTAATTAATTATTAATAATTAATTAACAAATACGTATTAATTAACAATAAATTAAATATATTAGCATATTAATTCTAATTAATTTAATGAACTAATTAATATTAATTAATTACTAATTAATTATTAATTAACAATAACAAACAATGGTAAATACTACTACATTAACTCTAATTTATTCAATTAACTAATTAATAATAATTAATTACTAATTAATTATTAATTAACAATAACAAACAATGGTAAATACTACTACATCAACTCTAATTAATCCAATTAACTAATTAATAATAATTAATTACCAATTAACTACTAATTAAAAATATTTTAAAAAAATAATATTAATTAATTAATTATTATTAAATTACTTCCCACCCTATTCCCCTATAAACCCACTACCCGCTCTGATACTAAAACGCAAAATGTAAACAAAATTACTAATTTCCAAACATACATTAAAAAACATATTTAATAAACATATAAACAAAATAATAAAATACATAACACTAAACAAAATTTCGATATTAGTAAATTTTGATATTAGTAACATACATACCTTAAAAACGATATTCTGTCTGTCGATATTTTGAACATCGATATTCTGTACCATCGAAATTAAAACGTCGATATTATTGTATCTCGATATTTTAATTTCGATATTTTGTCTCACTACCATACTATACATGTAAACGCGGACCACACTACCTTACAGGAGAATGCATGAAGTCATAACAAAGGCGAGAAACATAATTGATAGGTTCCAGTTCTGGAAAAATCTTCTTTTTCTAGAATACTCCAGCTCACGTGCTCTTTGGGCCCTATTCCAACAGAAGCCCTAACATAGACTCTCTATAACTCCAAACATCTATCACCTTCACCAATTCTGCAAATGATGCCTACTAGTCTCTTTTTTTTTGCGCCAAGTCAAGTCCAAAGTTCAGTCCAAAATCCATGGATATTACAGCTGTTTCTTCCTTTTTTTCTTGGCGACCAGACCTTTGATGTGTTTACTGGCAGTAACTTGTGTAACTAGCAATCATGTCCCCTCCAAAGTAAATATGACTGCAGAATTCTCTCACTCTCCATACAGGGCATTGCCCAATAAACTGTAACACAGAAGGCCTAGCCATAGAAGATGACCTTTTCAAGCACCTAGAAGCTATTAAGCTGTACAGTGTAGTACAACTGCTACAAAAAAATAGTATAAAAGGTACTATACATTGTAATTGAATTTGGACTCCACATATTATTTTTGTCCTCAATAATATTTTCCCTCTACATTTCCCTTAAAAACCATGATACATGTTTACAACTTGGGACACAGGGATGCAAAGCAACAAGGCGGACTCTGATTATCAAGTATTAAATCCTGGACAATCAATCAATCAATCAATCAATGGTCATTTATATAAAGCGCACGGCTACCTCGACTGAGGTGTCCTGGCGCTACCATACAGACTAGAGATACTGAACAGCTCATGATACTACTCCACCCTGCTTAAAGAGACAGGTTTTTAGGCCCTTTCTAAACTAATTTTCTGTTTTTTAACAAGCGCAGGTGGCTAGGCAAGGTTTTCCATAGTTTGGCAGTCCTCACTGTGAAGGACCTGCCCCATTGTCGCATCTTTGTAAAATGTGGGACCGAGAGGAGAAACTTCTGATTTAATCTCAAGGTCCACTCCTGTAGATATAGGTTAAGCCTCAACCTAAGGTAGCCTGGACCCCTTCCATGAATGGCTCAAAAAGCAGGAGAGTGCCTTGAACTCAATCCTCCTGGCCACTGGGAGCCAGTGAAGCTGTCTCAAGTGCGGGGAAATGTGCTGGCGAAGACGCTTGGTCGCTGTGGTGAAAGATAAGCCCTTGTGCAACAAGAACATTGGCTTTTGTCCACTAAAATCACCTTTCAATGGTCTTTTCAAATTAAAATACAACTAATTAGTAAATAAAGAGGTACAAGAATGAATTCTAAAAACGGATGACATTAAAATGGATTCCGTTTCTAGACAAATCACCGGCAAGATGTAATGACAATCATCAGTTCAGAATCCCTCTGTTGTTGCCGTACGGCCGTACTGCCGTGACCTCGTGACCCCGACGTGCCATGCGCAGAGCGCGAGGAGAAGCCGGCGGCTGGAGCGGAGCTGCGGGGGGCTGCTGCGAGCCCCAAACGCCGCGCCTCGAGTCAATTTAACCCCCAACCCCTAACGAGAGGAGCGAGAGGAGCGAGGAGCGAGGTGACTGGGGCCTGTGGGACCCGTGAGTCCAGGCGGTGACCTCGCCATTGCCCTTGCAGAGTATAGAGCACTGAGAACTGGGCTAAGCCGGGTTTCCACGTGTAATAGAACCAGAACCAGGACCTGTGAGACCCGCAGTAACCTAGCCTCAAGGAACACGAATTTGCGTGTACACCGAATAAACTGAATAAAATAGCCAAAGACCAGCCACAGACCAGCGTGAACGTGCAAGACTTGAAAATCTCCCTCCCCCTCCCCCGCCTGAGTTCTACCTGTGTTGCGGAGGGGAAGTGGGGGTAGAGGAAGCAGGTGGAAGCTGTGGTGGCATGAGAGGAGGGTAAAGAGAGTAGACTTCTTTGCCAAAGCAGCAAAAGGATTAATCCCTCTTGGCTATACCTTTACTAATCCCTATGAACTCACAGGAGAGTCAAAGCTGAGGGTGTGGAGGTAGGAAATTTGGACTATTTTGCAAATAAACCAGGACAAATAACTTTACAAGGAGAAGTGGAGAAGGGCACAGGGCACGAGCGTAAGTACAAGGCACAATAGAGGTAAGTGGAAAACATTTCTGCATTAATATTTAAGTTTGATTAATTTAAATTGTTTTAATTAGAAGCACTCGAGGGAAGCGCTTAAGGATTAGAATGGCCCCATGGAAAAACAAAAGCACTTTAGGAATGACAAGGAAATCAAAGTCTAACAGTGAAAATAGACAAGACGACCAAGAGAGCTTGACATCACCAGGGGTTAAGGAAAAATCCAAACGCTCTCAAAAGAATAAGGAGAAAACCCCCAAAGAACTACATCATGGAGGAAGTAAGGGGAGTGTAGCATCCCATACAATCAAAGATTTTGTGGGAAAGCACTTTAAAATGGTTTTTTCACCGGTTAAAGCCATGGCTACTGAAGAAGAGGAGGATTCATGGAAAGGGGGCACGTCTCTGATCTTTGATGATTGTTTGGTAGACTCAACAGACCTGGTCGATTGATCGGTACAGTCGCTGATAGGTGAAAAAGGGACAATAATGTCACCGTGACTTTCTTCTTCCCCGCGATTGTTACGACAGACGTCGGAGGAGGTAGTTAGCCTGGGTTCGAGGCATAGTGATGAAAGAACCCCAAACCCAGATGGAAGTCTTGCTGGAACAGAAAAGCTGGTTTTATCGAGAAGCAATGACCTTGTAGGTCTGGATAAAAATGGCAACACAAATAGCGAAAACCAGCTCTTTGAGATAAACTTGGAGTCGTCAGAAACTCCAGCATCTTCAATCTTGGAACTGATGTTAATGGTGCAAAAATCCTTACAAGGATTGTTAGAAGTAACAATGCTAAACCATGATATTCTGAAAAGCCAAAAAATGCACCTGTCTAGAATTGCGGGAGAATTACATGGTATTAGGGGTCAAATGCCCTCAATGTTAAGACCTGTCTCAGATCCGGTGGTTACGGGTCTAGGGAGGGAAGGGGGCGAGGAAGGTGGAATTATTAATCCCCCATCAGCAAGTCATGTTAATGTAGTCCACTTGGGTGAACAAGACGTTTATGTGTCAAGATGGCCAATGCTGGTAAAAAGAAGAGGCGAATTTAGGAACTATGGCTTATCAAAAAGAGTAACAGTGGCAAGAAGGGGGGGGAAGAAAGGTGAGCAAAAGAGCGACAAAAAAATGTGAAGAAAGGTATGAGTTAACAGAAGCAGTAGTACAAGATCCTAAATCCCAGCCCCAAAAAACTGTGAGGTAATCCAGACTAATTAGAACAAGCTCAGAGGATTGGGGCAGGAGGCTAGCGAAAAAGGAAAGCGGTGGCAAGATGCTAATCCACCAGGAAAAGGTGATAAAAAATATAAGACAGGTGGCCCCTGAGCAAGTGAGTGCGCCCGTCCGGAAGGTCCCAGATAAAAATAAGGTATATTGGGAAAGTAGCCCGGAGGAGGTACGCAGAATTAACACAGAACCACATCAGGGGGAGGCTAAGTCTGGAGAAGAGATGGATAAAGGGAAGAAGTCGCTCTACTTTGAACAAGTAAAACTGGGAAGGGGTGGGAAAAAAGCAAAAAAGAGCGCTTACCTAAATAGGTCCCACCTCCTCAATATATTTGCGCACTGCCTAAATTTAAAAAGCATAGGCACAGAAGACCTGAGATAGGTGGGATTCCAGGTAAATGGTGATGGTAAGGAGGTTACTAAGGTACAGTTCTACTCGGCTCTGGCCATAACTGCAATAATAAATGCAGAGCAGGAGATCCAAAAAGAGGGGATTAGACTAGTGCCCAAAGAAGAGCTAGTACAAGGTCTTATGGTACCCCAGCAGAGATCTTTTTTAAAGTACCATGCAGGGCGAGGCAAGAGACAAGTGAAGCTACCAGGAAGGGAAATGGAACAAGGGCGAGAAAACTTCAATATAGTGATAAATAATTCAGACCTAGGGGAGTCCTGGAAAAATTGGAGTAATATTGTAAGCCCGGCAGGCCCCTCACAAAGCTATAGGGAGGAATCTGTAATCAATGATTCCCTAAGCGATGTAGAATAGGTAAGGGGGATGCCACGGAGCACATATATGGTCTCTTGGAATATAAATGGGTTGGGTACTCAAGTAAAACAGGAAGCTTTGAAATAACTCGCAAAAAAATTGTGAGATCATTTGTATACAAGAGACCTGGCTCTGTGGAGAACCCCCGGTAGTGGAAGGGTTTCAACAAATTTACCGACAAGCTGAAAAATCCACCTCTGGCCGCCCAGCAGGTGGCTTGTTGACTTTGATTTCAACAAATTTATTGACTAAGGTTTTCCAAATATCTGTGAAGTCTAAGTGGCTCTTGGCTTGTAGAATACAAACATCATTTGCTGATAAAAAATATGAAAATATGCTGATCCTAAATGCGTATATGCAATGGAGCTCGAGGAAGGAATATGGGGACGAATTGTTATAGTTTAAGAATGATATGCATACACTTTGTGACAAGTTTGGAAATGATTTGATGTTGTTATTGGGAGATTTTAATCACAAATTAAACCCAAAATTGTCTGATCAGTGGTATACAGAAATTCTAGAGGCCTGTGAAGTAAAAAAAGCCGACTTTTTGGAAACTAAAATACCGACTGATGCGGCTAACCTGGGCAAATTCTTAGCGACAAAAAGTTTATTTTGTCTAAATGGTAGGACAACTCTGGACCGTCCTGCAAAGAAAACCTTTAAAAATGGGACCCAAAATTGCCCTATAGATTATATTTTTATGTTAGCATGGAATTTTGAGTTGGTAAAAGATTTTAGGATTGACCCCGCGGAATGTAGTGATCATAAAAGGTTAAAATTAGAGCGTGTAATAGCCCAACATTTAGCATGCGATAGAGTTATTCCTCAAGGGATGGACTATCCAAAGCGGATAACCACCCGGTTAACTGAAAAATATATCGAGAGGCTAACTAGTCTGCAACAAAGGGTGCAATTAGGTTGCTGTTTCGTCGATTTCCAGGCGGTGTTTGACACAGTGGACCGAAATAGCCTTTGGGAAGTACTAGAAAACTATGGAATGCCACAGGGTATATTGAACATCTTAAAAGAATTACATAGTGGTAATTTGGCCCAGGATATTAGAGACATAAAAGGCTCACTAACCCATAAAATTCCAGTAAAGAATGGTTTGAGACAAGGGTGCGTTTTGGCACCCTTGCTTTTTTTCAATTTTCTTAGCAGACCTCCCAGCAGTCTTGGAAGTTGAAAAAAGCGTGAGCCCACGAATGAACAGCAATAAAGTGTCATGTCTCTTATATGCCGATGATCTTGTGATCTTGGATCAAACTGCAATGGGCCTCCAAAGGAAGTTAAATGTTTTCAAAAAGTATTGTGATAAAAAGCTCTTAACCGTGAATATGGAGAAAACAAAGATCCTATGTTTTGGAAAGAGGGTAAATAATTTTAATTGGTTTTTAGGACAGGATAAATTAGACGTAATAGGTGAATATAAATATTTAGGCCTTTGGTTTGATAGTGCATTAAAATGGAAAACCCACTTGGAGGCACAAACGGCAAAGGCTTATTCATCGGTCTGTGGTCTGAAAAAATTTGATAAGGATTACGGTGATATGTCACACAGACCGATTTTAAAGTCTTTTGAAGTTATGATCCCCCCACAAGTGCTTTATGGAGCAGAAGCGATTTACCTGAGTGGTAAAAGAGGGTGGGACAGGGAAGAAGGTAAAATATTGAAAATGCTGCTGTCCCTACCAAATACCTCTATGATTCAAGCTATTAGAATGGAGGTGTGACTGACAGCATGGGATGTAAAGACTCAAACGTCCTTAATAAGATTTTGGAACCAACAGGAGTCTGGTGGTGATGAGAAGGTTTCAATTTGGTGCAGAGAGGAAATTCAAGTAAGCAGTTTACACTGGGCGCGAGATGTGAGGAAAACCCTCCAGTCGGTAGCCTCGCACTTAAAATTGAGCCTCTCCCTATCCTTGTTGAATATAGCCTGTACTAAAAAATGCTTAGAGACCTAGGGCTTGAATACTCCGGATCACAAGACATGGACTATCTGAGGCTAAAAAAATCGGTGAACTGGGTAAAGAATGAATGGGAAAAGGATGTCCGGTTCCCATACCTGGATTTGCTGCCCAATAGATGGCTAAGACATGAAATCTTGAAGGTTCGGGTGGGCCTAAATCCATGGAAGATTGAAAGAAAAATAAGAGTGGCCCTGACCCAACCGGACGGCATTTGTACATGTGGTTTAGGAGTAAGAAATGATATTTTACATATACTGCTTGATTGTACATGGATTTTAGCAACTCGGAAAGCTTTTTTAGGTCCAATTTTTTAAAAATATGAAGTGACCTCTCGTGCTGACGCCATCGACCTCCTTACAGAAATGTCATTTTTGGATATTACAATTGCGTTGGGGACGTTTCTGAAAGCAACAAGAGAATATGTAATGGAGGTAACAAAGGAGAGCAGGAGAGTTTAAAATTACAGAGTATCCCAATTTTATGTTTTATGGTTTTATAACTGTTGTAGATGTGTAAAATGAATTGTGGTTATAAATATTTTATCACTGTGTGATCAATTGTTCTATGTATGGTTTATAGACTATTGTCTAAATAAACTTTGTTATCAATCAATCAGTTCAGATAAGGAAGCGCAACAAACAGTACTTTAAGGAAGATATTGATACCGATTCTAGTTGTCCTCTTGAAAATAAACACCGATTCAAGGACAAACTGAGAGGTATTGGAAGCTGTTCAAAAACATACCAATGGCGGTGTATTGTTAAAGCTCTTCTATACATGAACGGGATATACAACCTCAAAGGGCTGCAGTCATGTTATCCACGTGTTTAAGCACAGACAAGTGCTCACCCATTTACAAAATGCCCATGTACCTCTCAAGGAAGCTGAGACGAAGAGTCGAGGTTATGGGTATTAAATGTCTCACTGGATATTTAATGGTAACGCATATTCTACCGAGCAATCACGTGACAGAATCGATTGAAATAGATACAGGTCTAGATTCAAGCAAATGTGAAAACTGACATGAAAATGGACCAGTCTTTGACGAATTCACATAACTGGATAGAAGATGTATATGCATTTCAGGATCGGTGTTTCTGAAGTGCCACGTGAGCTCAGTAGGCGCATTTCTGAATGCCTTCTCTAATTCTATCTCTAACACTACAGGGTGTGGCTCTCAGCCAGGCTGAGCCTCAAGACAAAAAACAACAACAAATATGCCTATGCTGATACTTGTTTGTAACTGTACAAATCAAGGCGTCAATAAACGAAATACTGGCTGCCTGTTCGAATTTTAATCGAGAATTATTTATTTCTTATTTTCACAAAAAATCAATACATTTTCATATACCACATTTTAAACATTTTAACATAATACACCACATACCCAAAAAGAAACTATATGGATAATAAACAATGAATGACTCTAGATAAATACATGAATAATGTACGAACGTCAAGGACAAACCACTTACATATAAAACATAGAACACATAATATATAACAACAACGGTCTTGTCTGTTTGACAATATAATGGCAGTGATTGATCAATAAAGGAAAAATCACAGGTCACAATGTTGGGTTTTAATCCAAGAGATTCTCTGTGTCGCGCAAATCAAAGGACATTACTCCACAAATATTTTAAGACAACACAGAGACAATCTCCATCTTAATGACACTTTTCTAATTGCCTAATATAAGACCAACAATATGTACAACAGGTCACAAATATGTACTGCAGGTTGACGCGTTTCGAACCCCGTAGTTTGAAGAACGGGGGTTCTCCTCAGGACCAATCTATTTGGTCTAAATCAGCCGGTTTCGCTTTTTGGACTCAAACAATTAGGGACTCCTATAGTGTTTAGTAAGGAGAAAGCCTCATTGAGGTTTATAGATGTTATTAGGATGGCTACCAGACCTTACTGTTTTAATTGCCTCCCACCAGGGGATGTGGTCGATCTCGTGGTTAAATCATAACCTGTTTCTTCTGAGATGCGGCTCCGAAAAAAGTATTAACGCGGACCGGAATAAATACCGAGATTGTCTTAAAATATTTATGGAGTAATGTCCTTTGATTTGCGTGACAAAGAGAATCTCTTGGTTTAAAACCCAACACTGTGACCTGTGATTTTTCCTTCCTTGATCAATCACTGCCATTATACTGTCAAACAGACAAGACTGTTGATGTTACATGTTATATGTTCTATGTTGTATATGTAAGTGGTTTGTCCTTGATGTTCGTACATTATTCATGCAATTATCTAGAGTCATTCATTGTTTATATCCATATAGTTTCTTTTTGGGTATGTGGTGTAATATTTTAAGATGTTTAAAATGTGGTATATGAAAATTTATAGATTTTTTCTGAAAAAAAGAAACAAATATTTCTCGATTAAAATTCGGACAGGCAGCCAGCATTTCCTTTATTGACGCCTTGATTTGTACAGTTACAAACAAGTATCAGCATAGGCATATTTGTTGTTGATTTTTGGTCTCTAATTCTAGGCACTTCTTTCTTGAAAAAAGGTATCTATATTTGTATGAGTTTTTGGGTCTAACATTCCTGAGAACCTTAGCGTAAGGCACATGCGCCACATTACAGATAGAGACAATAGCTAACAGGATCATGGGCGCGGTGCCAAACATGAGGCGGTATGCTGTTGGGGCCACATCATGACTGTTCATCGGAATTATAAGTTTAGTGGGAACACTGCTGCTGAGAGCTACTCAACATGGGCATTTTAGCAGCAACACGCCAGCAAAGTCTCTGTGTAGAATACTGGGGAAAACATACAAGATAAGGCATCATAATTCCAACTTCTATTTGTTTTTCCATTAAACTTTGTAAATATGCTCCCCTAAACGTTTAAGACTATGTTATTCCCCTAAACATTGAGATCTCATTACTTTTCTGCTCATATTATTATAACGTCCCCATGTTATGATAATTCCGGAGTAAGAAAATAATTTCGCCAGTTACCACTAATGAAAGCTTTAGTGCGCTCTTCAATGGGTCCTTTTGGAAGGTGGATTTTGAGGCCAACTTTTCACAGGTTACCCCCAATCACTGTAACTCCCCTGCCAATGAGAGGGTTTCGAGCCTCCTAATTGCAAACAAGTGGTGTACCTTCAAAGATACTGACATCATGGCACTAACCATAATGTCAGTGTCTCTGCCATAGATCCTTATCTCACCTTTGGAGGGGTCTCTGAAGGCACCTAGGAGGTTGTACGCCTCTGGGTGAGTCAGTCAAGTACACAGCATGGGATTACCAAATGTGATACTTTCTGGCATGTCCCCATGGCAAACCAATCCCTCCCCTGTGGTCATGTTACTGCTAGTGTGAGTCCAGGTGCTGGATGCAGGCTAACGAAAGGAAAGCCTTGTTCTATAGTGGCAAAAAATATCCCCAATCAGGAGGTCAAATTATGATTACTGATCCGCTCCATGTAGGGAGTTGACATGCAGACAATGTGCAGAAACAAAAGGGATGCCTTGTACCAGGAAGCATGGCTTCCTATGAAGAACCGGGTTATTTAAGACCCGGCGGCGCCAGGGGAAACGCCCTATGTCTCCGAGTTCACCTGTCTTGGCATACAGAGACACGGAATCTTCTTGGTGACGTCAAAGATCGAATTTATTGGCTGCAACCAGAAACAGAGGTCCACGAAGTACAATGGCTGTATATTCGTAGGAGACTGCTCAATTTTACAGAGCAAGCCATACTTTTTATGGCAAAAATCACATTCCAGACAAATACTTTACATTTACAAACTGTCCAATCACATGCCTCCAGATCAGAGGTATCGCATGACGGTAAAACCCGCTTTTCAGTTGTCCAGCCCATAATCGATCATTGGTCAAACCCAACATTCTTCATCAGACAGGTCGATCGAACCCATCATAAAAACGGGCACATCCCCATCGTAAACAGGCCATAAAGAAAGGAGCAGGGACAGGTGTGAGTAGGATAAGACATAGTTGTGTGCAATAAAAGGTTTATGAAGTCCTGTGCCTTGATCATCAGTCTTGATCAGCTACTGGGAAAGGAACTGGCCTAACAAGTTTGGCTTCAGGCAAGAGGGTCGCTCGCTCGGGTCATTCAGAAGTCAGCTAAAGTGTACGTGTGCTAAAGACTCGTTCGGCCGTAGTCATCGGCCTATGTGAGGGCAACCACAAAATGGCTGCCGTACACAAAATGGAACCCAAGGGTTCAGAACGAATCCCTAAATACGTAGTGAATCCATCCGTGTAACGTGACGAAAACACTCATGCTTGCCGTGCTAACTGGTTATGGTTTACTAATACCAAATTCGTAACGAAACCATAACCTTCATGAAACGGGTTCAGGATTCACGGAACCTCAGCACCCTCCTTTTGCCCTTACATAGGCAATAACCTACACTCACGTCAATCTGAGTCCCGGTCTATATTCATCAAATCATCAAGATGTTGCTGAAGCATAATCCTATTGCTTAGTACCTCTCTTGGGACAGGGCTCCTTGCGCACGTAGCAGCACAGAGGCCACATATAGCAGGAGCGCATTGTACACAAAACAGGAAAAGAATCGCTAAAGCCATCCCAATGATCATCAGAATCTTCCATCCGCAGGTGAATAACAGTTCCCAGAACCATCCCATCAACGACCAATCTCTCTTATCCACATGTATAGATTCGGAGATCTTATGTAACTTGGAAATGGCCTGGTATACTGTCGGAGCATTGTCTGGAATGAAAACGCAGCAGCTCGATTGAATCAGTTTACATACCCCTCCTCTATCTGCAAGTATGACATGTAACGCAACTCTGTTCTGGAGAGTCATAAGGCGATCCGACTGGAGCTCAGCAGTCAAATTACTAAGGGCACCGGTAGTTTCAACTACGGTGGACTCAACTACTCTTGTCAATTGCCGTATGTTCCTGCTGTTAGCCATCGGTCCCCAAAACGGCAGAAAACCCTTCAAAAAATCTCCTAATTCTTGTCCTGCAGTATCTTCCTTACTGAAGACACCTCTAACAATTCTCGTCTTGTGGTAATCTGCCGCAGCTGTATAGGTAGGAGGCAACAGGAACGAGACAAAACATGTGCCCGAGAAATCAGGGGGCAACCATGTGTATGCTCTGTCGTGACAGACAAAATAGGTACCCTTAGCTTCTAGAAACGATGGGGAAGTCTGGGACGCAAAGACATACCTCTCAGAGCAGATACACTTCCCTAACTGAGCTCTCGGATTCTTGCCATTACCTTGCAGACAAAGATGACCCTGATGGGGCACGATCCAAATCGGAGAGGATCTTTTCGCTCGCTGGTTCTCACTCAGACTAACTCCTTATCCAGTCACATTCCATCCAATATACGCTAGTGTCTCATCTCTCGGGATTGTCTCGTAGGAGCTAACTCCTCTAATCATATCGACTATACCCTTAACTAGAGCACTATTCTTTGGATTGTCCTTCACAGAACATAGGGGGTAGACTTCACGGGCGTAGATAAAAATCGTTCTGTATGCCCACACAGAACCATTGTAGCTGAATGGCAGGCCTAGGTAAGGAATACCTTTATCAGTAGTATGAGGCATAAGACCACATACCCAACAGTTAGTCATGTTCACTACTAGTTGGTGTTGGTGCAGAAGCTGAACAAAGGAGTTATTAATGAATTCCAATCTTCTAATGGATTCATGTTCAGGCAGAGGATGAAAAGAATACGAAGAAACAGTAGAAGAAGGTATGGGTTGTGTAGTGGGTGCAAACGTCACTTGAAAAGAGAATATAATATATCCCATTAAAAATATCATCAAGCTAAGTAACATAAAGAGACATAATATTAAAAAACATTTTCTACTCATAATTCGACACATTTTGCTCTTAAAACTTGTTTCCTTAACACGTCTCTCCATCTTGAAAAACTCCATCCTCTAACCGTGCCGTTCGCGGCGGTTGGGTGTTCCGTGCTAAGGAATGCGTCTGTCAGTCCAGGGAACGCCTTAGGACCAACCAGAACCTCGACCTTGTGTCTACGGCTTGCACTCCCAAGTCTTTACACCGCGACCCTACAGCTGAACCCGGATGGCGGTTCAAAAAACAAAAATCGGTCAAAACAGTTTCTCAGATAGGAGAGCTGAATTTCAAAAATGGCAAAAAGGAAATTTTTTAATTTATTTGTCCCATGACTCTTGGTCGCAAATTATAACGGCCTTTATCAGGCAATGTCTGGTCGTGGAATAACAGTTCAGGTTCAGCAGTGTCCAATCGAACTGACGGTGGCACAGCTTCTTGCAGAAGATCGTCGCTTTCTCGCTCAGAACTTGTCCCAATTAAACGTGCATCGCTAAAAGGCAGAAAACGAGGCACAGTGTCAGTTTCTGAATCAGGAATTCCCTCCTGGACCCACCTGTTGTACGGCAGAGGCAAAGGAACCCTCTTACAGTGTACGCCGTGGATCCAGTTCTTCTTTCCTTGCACTCGCACTGCAGATCGCGTAGATAACAGCACCAAGTAGGGACAAATCCAGCGAGGCTGATCGTTCTTTGTCCGCTGAAAATTCTTGATCAATAGCCTGGAGCCAGGATCGATGGCATGCCCTGGATCTTCAGAAGCCTGAGGCAGTGTATCATGAACCTGTTGGTGTAAGACACGCAATTTAGCCGTCAAATCATACAGATAGTCAAGCAATACAGGGTGTTCAATCTGGCTGAATTTTGTCGGCCTCGGCACTCCGCATATGTTTGCCGGGCGACCAAAAATTATTTCATAGGGACTAAGTCCCACTCGAGAATGTACAGTCATCCTAGTTGACAAAAGTGCTAATGGCAACGCGTCAGGCCATTTAAGACCAGAGCTCGCCTGTATCTTGGCAAGTTTTAGCTTAAGAGTGCCATTATAGCACTCTACTAGTCCAGCTGATTGTGGGTGATTTGCAGCATGGAACTTTTGTCTTATTTCTAAACCATCACACACTCTCTTCATCACTTGACCCACAAATTCACTCCCATTGTCACTCCAGACCATTCTCGGCAAACCGTATCTAGGGAAAAACTCCTTAACAAGGGCTTTAGCTGTGGACAAGGCAGTATTATCTTTTAGGGGATATGCTTCTACCCATCTCGAAAAGGCACAAACAACCACGAGTACGTATTTCAGGTTGTTGCATCTCTCCATGTGAATGAAATCTAATTGCAAAACCTCAAACGGATACGTCGGAGGCGCAAAATGACCAGCTGGAGTTGGAGTTCCCTTACCAGGATTGTACATCAGAGAGACCATACAATTCTTGACCACATTCTCTGCACACTTAGGAATTCCAGCATTTTGCCATACCGGAGCCAACAACTTACAAATCCCTTTCACACTGATATGGGCCATTCCATGTGCCATCGTAACCACTGCAAGCACGTACACATCGGGTAACAACCATCGCTGATGCTCTGACAACTCAACCCAACAACCATTCACATCCAATTTACCCGTACTCTCTCTCCATACACTCAACTCTCTCTCTCTGTAGCTTCAGCTTGGATAGACTTCACACTTTCTATCGTATCCTCACACATTCCAACATCACCAATCCATCTTGCAGGGCCTGAAACATACATTCGACTCATCACATCCCTCGCCACATCTTTCGCAACTTCATCGGCAAATGCATTACCGTGACCAACGTCATCGGTAACCTTCTTGTGTGCACTGCATTTCACAATCGCAACTTGCAACGGCAAGGTAAGTGACTCAAGAAGCTCATTCACCAACTGACCATTCTGAATCTTCGTTCCATGAGACGTGAGGAACCCACGTTCCTTCCACAAACGTCCAAAACTATGAGCCACACCAAACGCATACTGGCTGTCCGTGTATATGGTCACTTTCTTTCCTTTCGATAACACACACGCTCTTGTAAGTGCAATCAACTCTGCTGCTTGAGCTGAATTATGTGGGATACGTGCAGCTTCAACAATCGTATGCAAGGTCGTAACAGCATATGCCGCAGTCATATCACCATTTGGAAGCTTGAAGCATGAACCATCCACCCATAAGGTACCATCACACTTCACAAAAGGAGTGTCTCTAAGATCTACTCTCCCTTTCGTTTCCTCTTCTGTCCTGAGAAAACAGTCATGCTGTTCAGAACCATCTGTCTCTACTGAAATCAGCAACAACGTAGCTGGATTCAACGTATTGCATCTCTTAATGTGCACATGACTCGCTAAAAGTGTCAACTCGTAACCTGACAATCGAGCACTAGTTAAGTGCTGTGTCTTAGTCCTGTTTAACAAAGTATCCACTGCATGTGGAACCATCACAATCAACGCATTATTCATCACCAAACCAGCAGACTGTCGAATGGAAGCAGCTGCTGCCGCTGTGGATCTCAAACAACTCGGCAACGCTCTAGCTACCGGATCCAAAGTCGACGAGAAATACGCGCATGTACGTTGCTTGTCCCCAAATGATTGTGTAAACACCGACAACGCACATCCCGCTCTCTCGTGGACATACAACGTAAAAGGCTTGCTATAGTCTGGAGTACCCTAAACAGGAGCCGAACACAATGTATCACGCAATTCGGAAAAACTCTTCTGACAATCATCAGACCACGGGAGGGGATTCGGTGTATCTTTACAGGTCAATGCCACCAGAGGTTTGGCCAGCAGAGAGAAATTCAGTATCCATTGTCTGCAATATGATGTGATACCCAAGAAAGCACGCACTTCTCTCTGCGTAATTGGCACACTCATTCTTGCAATTGCTTGAATTCGTTCTGGGGTCAACCTTCTTCCCTCCTTTGATAAGAGATGACCCAAGTATGTTATGTTATGTTACAGATTGTTTATATAGCGCCTATCACCGCCGGTCTCTAAGCGCTTAACAGAAGGACATAACACACTGTTACCCCAAACCCTCAGCTATCCCCCCAATTAAGCTGGAGTCATTGCCTTTCTGAATAGGTGGGTGTTCAGTTTTTTTCTGAAGGGTAGTAGCTGTGATTCTTCCTTCAGAGAGGCCGGGAGCTCATTCCACAGTTGCGGGAGAAGCACAGACAGTGCCCTGCCACCTCTGGTTTTTAACTTAAACCTGGGTTGGATCAGGTTGAAAGTTTTTCCTGAGCGCAGAGAACTACCAGGAACATATCTCTTCAGACGTTGCTTAATGTACTCTGGGGCTTTCCCAAAGAGTGCCTTATGGGCCACACAGAGACACTTAAACTGAACTCTGAATTTTACCGTTAGCCAGTGCAGCTTCTGGAGCAGGGGGTTGCATGCAAATTTCTGGGCAGGGAGAAAATCAGCCTTGCTGCATCGTTCTGTACTACCTGCAGCTTCCTCAACAGCTTCTGTGGCAAGCCAAGATATAAGGCATTGCCACAGTCAAGTCTTGAGATAACTGTGGCAGATACGATCGATTGCAGGGTGGAGGCTGATAAGATGGGGACTAACTTTCGTAATTGCCTCAACACACCTGTGCACGAGCCAACCACAGCTGAAACTTGAGGGGCCATCGAGAGGTCTGCATCGATCCTCAGACCCAGGCTTTTTACCACCATCCCAGGAGAGGGAGTAGTTCCTAACTCTGGGGGCCAATACAGGTCACCCCAGGGATTCCCTCGGTTGCTGATCACCAGTACCTCCGTTTTATCAGCATTCACTTTCAACAGATTGTTAGTCATCCAGTTGACCGTGAAACTGAGCAGGTTCCTCACTGATTCCTGTGCCTCTTTGGTGTCTTCCAGCTGAACCAATAGCTGGGTATCGTCTGCGTAATTGAAGATTTCTCAATTCCTACGCATAAGCTCCTCCACCAGCGGTTGTAAATAAATATTAAAGAGCAGGGGGGATAGTGCCGACCCCTGGGGCACACCCCATGTAACATCACTAATCCCAGACAACTGGTCTCCCAGCTGCACTCTCTGAGTTCGTCCTGACAGGAAGGATTCCAGCCACTTAAGCACCTGGCCTGTGATCCCCAGCTTCGCGATACGGTCCAGCAAGATGGTATGGCTGACCGTATCAAAAGCCGACAAGTCTAAAAGAATCAGGGCGCATGGTTGTTTATTGTCTGCCCTGACTCTCAGCTCGTCGGCGACCGAGGCCATAACTAGTTATGTGCTATGTTGGGGCCGAAACCCAGCCTGCCTGGCATGAAGGAGATGGTGTTCCTCCAGATGACCGGCTAATGTGCCCAGGACGTGTTTTTCTAGGATCTTACTCGGGAATGGTAGCTGCGAGATAGGCGTATAGTTTTTTAAAGCCTTCGTGTCTGTTCCTGCTTTCTTTAAAAGTGGGGAGACCCTAGCTTCCTTCATCTGAGTTGGGAGATAGCCTGCTTCCAGTGAGTTGTTCAGTAGACTCAGCACCTGGGGCTGGATGCCTGGTAAGGCCATTTTAAAGATTCTTGGGGTGCATGGATCTGTGTTAGAGCCTGATTTAATTTGTCCAACAAGTTCCGCTAAGCGTTTGTCGTCAATGGGAGGAAAACTGTTCATAGACCTCGACGGCACCTGAGCCACCAGACAGGGCAGCATAGTTGTAACTGGCCGTGCATTGATATCAGTGATGATGTCCTGTACTTTCTGAAGAAAGAAACTTTGGAAAGAGTCACAGTCTGGTTGATCACTCATAGAAATGTTCCCACCCCGCTGCGTGAGTTCCCTTAGTATCACAAAGGTCTCTTGCTGTATGTTAATCGCCTCCCTAATTCTTCCCTCATAGAAAGCTGACTTTCTCTCCAAGATGTCTGCCTTATATTTTGAGAGTAGAGTTTTAAAGGTTTCAGCCTCTACTTGACAGTAATTAAGTCTCCACCTTCTCTCTGCCTTGCGGAGGGCTTGCTTCTTCTCTTTCAGTGAGGCATCAACCCATGGTGCTCCCTTCCCTTCGGATCTAGTCCTCTCCATCCGCTCAGGGGCTAATTTATCTAGAGCGGCGAGCATCCAGGTCTTTAGCACCGTAGCATCCTGATCCAAATTAATACCGCTCATTTTAGGGGGGGGGCAGAAGAGAGCAGGACCGCAATTAGGGAGTCAGCCTCAATCTTATTCCAGGGCCGAGCTTTCCTCCGTAACTGATTTGGGACATCCAGTACGGGGTCACCCCGAACCCAGCACTTTATCATAAAGTGGTCCGACCAAATGCAAGGACTGACCTCAAATATTTCTGTCTTAGGCAGAGAAGACCAGACAAGGTCCAATGTGTGGCCCTTCACATGAGTGGGGCCCACCACTAGCTGTTGTAGGTTGAGCGCCGAGAGATTAGCTTCAAACTCTATCTCAGTAGGGTCTCTGGGTACCTTTTCCCAGTGGTAGTTGAAATCACCCACCACCAAAAGGGACTTGTATCTGGAGGCCAAGTCCATAAGAAGCTCAAGAAAGATATCATTGAAATCCGGTGAGCTCTGTGGCGGGCAATATACTATCAGCATCGCAATGCATGAGGATTTAAGTGAGATTTTAATCCCTAGCAGCTCCGCGCAGGCACAGTTTTCTGCTATGATCTGTTTTACTGCAAGACTTTTTTTAAACAAAAAGGCCAAACCCCCCCTCTACAGTCATTAGGGCGATTATGCCACAGTGCGTCATACTCAGGAGGTAGGGCAGCCAGAATGTCTGACGTTGATGCTGTGCCGAGCCATGTCTCTGAGAGGGCAAGAATGTCAATTTCACCATCAACCAATAGGGAAAAGACCTCTAAATGATGCTTTTGCAATGGACGCGTGTTAAGTGTCGCTATTTTTAGGCCATGTGACTGCCGGGAAATGATTGTAGGGTTAATCCGGGAGCATGCATCTATTGTCTGCACCAGGGCCTCAGCTTGTAATTTGGCCAGCGTTACCTCATCTAGCCCAGTGGAATCTGTCTTTAGGGCCCAGAGGGTGTCCGGCGAATAAGTGCGGGTTTGAACAGAGTTTTTGGCCCCTGGGCCCTTCCTGGCCCGGACGGGCACAGACGGGCTTTCCTCTGGCGCTCCTCCGGCACGCCGCTGCGCGCGATCGCTGCGCGCTTGCATACTAGTGGATTTAAATAGTATATGGCTGAGGGCACTCTCAAAGACTAGACCGCTAACCCCCAAAACGTGGTGTCAGCGTCTCTAGCCCACACCCAAGATGGCGGACGGGAATGAGGCGGCGATGGAATCACCGAAATGGTGAGATGTGCTTAAATTCACAAATATCGTGCAAGCAGTGCGAAAGATGGGGGAGCGTGGGGTCACTAGGTAATATTAGAACAGAAATTCGATTATTAGAACAGTCTTACGATTTTGACCAAAGGTTGCAATAAACACAATTTAAAAAGTAGCTAGCCTCCAACAATGTAAAAGAACAGTAGGAATTCCAAAGTAACAGCAGCAAGTCGTTCTGGTCACTTCTTGTCGACAATACTGTAACTTCGAAAGAGACACCTTGTGATGGAAGTCAGACAAATGACGCAACAATGACAAGGTAGCTTCCTTACAGATCTCCTCAGTATCGGCAGCGACTAACAAATCATCGACGTACTGAACAAGAGCAGCACCATCAGGTAAAACAATCGTATCAAGCTGTGTTTTCAAAGCTTGACTATATATTGACGGACTTTCACAATAGCCTTGGGGAGCGCGCTTGAACCGGAAACTTCGACCTCCTAAAGAGAAGCCAAAGATATCCCTGCTCTCCTCGGCAATCGGGATGCTGAAGAAAGCATTCTTCAAATCAATCACCGAGAACCAAGTGTCCTAAGATGGAATCATGGTCAATAAGGCAGTAATATCTGGAACAACAGGAAATTGTGGCACTACTATCTTGTTAACCTCTCTAAGATCGATCACAAACCTGTAAACGGGTGGCTGAGAATAGTCAGTGCGTTTCAAGACAGGCAAAACGGGACTATTGCACACATTACCTCTTGTTTCCTCAATCACATCTTTCTCAATTAAATCATGGATAATCGCTAGCAACGCTCTTTCACCATCACTAGAGATCCTATATTGGGGGGATCACTGACATAATATCGACGTCACAAATATCGAGATACACAAATATCGAGTGACAAAATATCGACTCCCTATCTACAAACAGGTAAGTACCAAAATATCGACTCCAAAATATCGACTTACAAAAATATAGACTGTCAAAATATCAATTTTTTTAAATGTCTTAAAATTAAGTTAAAACTAATATAGTAATAAATATATTTAATATAAACTTAGAAATAATTATTTTAATAATTTAATTTTAATAAATAATTTCTATAATTAAAAAAATTATATCACCAAAAGTAATATATATATATATTATATATATATATATATATATAAAAACATATTATTAAATAAACATATATAACATTTTTAGCGTAGCATAGAAAATGGTTAAAATTTATTGTAACAACTATAGTGAGTTCAACATTAGCAAAAGTGTTGAATAGCGTAGAGGTAAAATTTACTATTCCCACTCCAGTGGGTGCAACAGTAGGGAAAGCGCTGGATAGCGTAGGGGTTAAAATTACTATTCCCACTCCAGGGATGTATGACGTTACAACGCATACTTTTACAACACCTACCATTACATCAAAACTTTTACAACACAAAAACTTTTACAACTCATACATTTACAACGCAAGATTTTACAACGCATATACCTTTACAACGCATACCATTACACCGTAAGTATTGGTAAGTATATAATTTTTTTTTTAATATAAATTAATTTAAAATATTATAATATAATTTAATTTAATTTTATTTATTTTTATTTAATTAATGTAATTTAAATGTAATTTTACTTTATTTTTACAAAGTACCCCTGTACCCCAAAAACCCTAAACTGACCCTGAACCCTAAAAATACCCCTTTACCCAAAAACTGAAAACTGACCCTGAACCCTAAAAATACCCCTTTACCCAAAAACTGAAAACTGACCCTGAACCCTAAAAATACCCCTTTACCCCAAAAACTGAAAACTAACCCTGAACCCTAAAAATACCCCTTTACCCAAAAACTGAAAACTGACCCTGAACCCTAAAAATACCCCTTTACCCAAAAACTGAAAACTGACCCTGAACCCTAAAAATACCCCTTTACCCCAGAAACTGAAAACTGACCCTGAACCCTAAAAATACCCCTTAACCCAAAAACTGAAATCTGACCCTGAACCCTACAAATACCCCTTTACCCAAAAACTGAAAACTGACCCTGAACCCTAAAAATACCCCTTTAACCAAAAACTGAAAACTGACCCTGAACCCTAAAAATACCCCTTTACCCCAAAAACTGAAAACTGACCCTGAACCCTAAAAATACCCCTTTACCCAAAAACTGAAAACTGATCCTGAACCCTAAAAATACCCCTTTACCCCAGAAACCGAAAACTGACCCTGAACCCTAAAAATACCCCTTTACCCAAAAACTGAAAACTGACCCTGAACCCTAAAAATACCCCTTTACCCAAAAACCCAAACATATAACATTTTAAAAATAATTATATACTTAGCAATACTTACGTTGTAATGGTATGCGTTGTAAAGGTATCTGCGTTGTAAAAACATGCTTTGTAAATGTATGCGTTGTAAAAGTTTTTGCGTTGTAAAAGTTTCGTTGTAATGGTAGTGCATAGTAAAAGTTGCGTTGTAAACATTGCATACCCACTCCAGTGGGTGCAACAGTAGGGAAAGTGTTGTATAGCGTAGGGGTTAAAATTACTATTCCAACTTCAGAGAGTGCAATAATAGGGAAAGTAAATACTTCACAAATAGATATAAATAACATAAATAGTAATACCAATTACAAATAAATAAAATATTTTACTTGTGTATAAAAAATATTAAATATTTATTTATAAATACAAAATAAAATTATTTAATTTTTAAAATTGCCTACTCATACTAATTAATTACCTATTAACAATACATTAATTTACAATTTAAAAATTAATAAATTAATTTTAATTACCAATTATATTTTAATTAATTACCTATTAAAAATTAATTAACAATTAATTCAAAATAAATACCAATAATTTAAATGACATATTTAATTAATGAGAATTAAATTATTTCCCACCCTATTCCCCTATAAACCCACAACCCGCTACAGAAAATAAATGAATGAAATTAACATATTTATCAAGTAATCAATTAAAATTATTTACCAATCATATTTTTATTAATTACCAATTATTATTTAATTACCAATGTATTCCAAATAATTAAGAATAAATAAATTAACATATTTAATTAATTATAATTAAATTACTTCCCACCCTATTCCCCTATAAACCCACAACCCGCTACAGAAAATAATTTAATAAAATTAACATATTTATCAATTAATCAATTATAATTAATTACCAATTATATTTTAATTAATTACCAATTAATACATAATTAACAATTAATTATAAATAAATATCAATAAATAATTAATTTTTTTTAATTAATTATAATTAAATTACTTCCCACCCTATTCCCCTATAAACCCACAACCCGCTACAGAAAATAAATTACTAAAATTAAAATATTTATCAATTAATCAATTATAATTAATTACCAATTATATTTTAATTAATTATCAATTAATAAATAATTAACAATTAATTCTAAATAAATATCAATAAATAAATTAACATATTTAATTAATTATAATTAAATTACTTCCCACCCTATTCCCCTATAAACCCACAACCCGCTACAGACTTATATTACACAAAAAATAAAAATTATTATTAACTTACCTTAAATTCGATATTTTTGTTGGCTATATTATGTCTAGTCGATATTATGTCCATTCTATATTTTTGAATCGATATTATGTCCATTCTATTCGATATTAATTTTCTCTAGTTGATATTTTTGTTGTCTATATTATGTCTAGTCGATATTATGTCCATTCTATATTTTTTACTCGATATTCTGTCCAGTCGAAATAAAAGACTCGATATTATGAGTGCACACCATATTGGGGAATGCGTGGCATTTTAAGGTTTGCTTTCAGCGTCACAACATATTGCGGTATCTCCGAAAGACCCACATCATTAGGTCCAGTAGCCCAAATAGTTTCAGGAAGAGAAGACAATTCTGTAGGAAGTCGATCCTTCGACAAATACATCGGAGAGACCACTTTCTTACCCAATGTAAGTTGTACTCCCGAAGGAGAACAATGCAACGTCGCACACAATTTTTTCAACAGATCCAATCCCAACAAGTTCTCACCACAACCTGTTGTCAGAATAAGGGGTGCTTCAAATTCACGAGGTCCAACAGAAAGAGACAAAGGACTAGAAATCGGGTTTCTAACTGGGGCGCCAGAAAAAAAGCTACTGAAACATTCGTTAAGCCAGACAAAGGTGCGCCAGGGAGTCTAGAGTGCATAATAGAACTCTTCGCAGCACTAGTATCCAACAGAAAAGGCTCTGACACACCTGATGTAATCACTTCAACATAAGGTCCACTCTGATCTACTGGAACTGAAACAACTCCGTCTCTTTGTCCGTGGCTGTCCTAGCAATCATTACCATCCACATTCTCACCTTCGACATAGTAGTCGTCAGCATAGTACTGAGTCGTCCTACCAGACGCATTATTTTGCTGATCAAAACAATTCATTGAATTTTGTGGAGGAAAGGAACGCGCGTTCTGGGGGAACCCTCCACGTCCCCTACCTCTAGAAGCTTGCGGAACGCCCCGACCTCTTGCGCCAGAAACACCATTCATACGCTGTAACAAAACAGGGCAACTATGTTTAAAATGACCCTCTTCTTTGCAATATGCACATTGATTAGGGCCTACAGGAAAACGCTGTTGAGAAGGCTCAAACCTTTGCGAGTTCCGCTGAAACTGCTGAGGTTGCTGATAATCACGTTGGTTATTACGAGGCGGGTATGCTTGCTGTAAAAGAACCTTCGTCTTCAAATCTTTAGTCTTCTTGTCTGCTCTATCCTTCTCATCCTTATCCCTATTTTCGTAGTATTGTGTAGTAGCCAATATCTGTGCTGACGAGGAAACAGCCCAAGAACTCTCTGAATCCTTTAACTTGGTACATAGCTCGGGAAGTAAATTATGCACAAACTTATCAACAAACAACCGTTGACCACCCTCGGTACTCATGTCTTGACCACTATGGTCAATAAACTTTTCTTCAAACCTAGTGAAGAAATCAGATACACTTTCGTCTTTCTTCTGCTTACACGCAGACAATTTGTCCCAGTTTACTCGCATAGCAGGCATTAATGTTTTCATGTAGGTAATGATCCTACCAGGAAGTTCTGCAACTACAGGCTCAGGTTTAGCACCACCAACTTGTCGGCCATCCGCAGCACTAATGTTAACCCATGTTTCACCTAACTCCGGCGCATGATCAGTATGACGAATCAAACCCCATAAAGGCTGCGGGACCACATTACCAAACAACATGTCTATATCCGCTAGATTCATAACGCATGAGTCTGCGGTCTGTGATAATTCCTTATAATATCCTGCAGGATTTTTACGGGGGTTAGGCAAAGTCTGCTTAAGAGCCAAGACTTCGGCACGTTTCCACGGAACATGTACCCAAACACGTTGAAAATAAGCCGGCACGGCATTAATGTTATTAACGGCATCAGCCTGAACAGCGTCCTTCCATACAGGAGGAACTTCTATCATGGGATACTGTCTCACCTTCCTCCTAACAGAAGGGTCAGGCTCAAAAAACGACCGAGAAGGAGACTCGCTCCTGAACAAAAGCAGTGTCGCAACCCTCTTTCAACGTCGAGACCCACAATCGTGCCTTTCGCAAATTCGGATTGTACACGGAACAACTCAGGCGGAGTCTGTTCCAGATCACCATCTTCCCATTCCTCACGAAGGAAAGTGCACATCTTATCGAAGACATATCTCTGCTTCGGTGCTTCCCATTGATGGAAGACATCCATAACAGACTCTACATCATATCTTAAAGGACGAGTGACCCATTTACGCCCTAAATGATCCAATACTTCCCTCTCTCGGGAATCAGGCAGTTGGCTACGCAACTGCTTACGCTCTGAAACGGGGGTCGTACTAAATGACCCAAAGAAAGGAGACAAAAGACTAAAAACAGTATCCGTCATTCTCTGTCGAACAGAAGGAGAAGTTGACAGGACAGGAGATAAAGCGGACTGAGAAAGAGCTAATGTAGGAGCAGTAGCAGAAGAGGCAGCGAGAACAGGCGGAAGAGTCGTAGGAATTAAAGACGGAGCAGGTAGCAAAGTCGGCGGCCCTTGAGAAGGCTGCACCAGAGGAGTAGGAGCCAACTGAAAAGGAGCTGGCGGCTGTGCAATAGCAAGAGGCAAAGCAACCGGAGGTTGCGCAACTAAAGGCTGCGGAGGTGCTGTAGCATTCTGAGCATAAGGGGGTGGCGAATTCAACAAATGTGACATCAAAGGATCTTTCACAAGATCCTTCATCGCATCTTGCTGAAGAGGCGGCAGAACTGGATAGCATTTATCAATCGCCATTTTACGTTGCCTGTGCAACTCCTCACTCGCTTGTTCTTCTTCGTTATCTTTATACTGCATAGCAGCTTGCATTATGAGATACCCGTTTCTCTTTTATTTCTCTTCGCTAATTTAATTTCTTTCTGTTTGGCTTCCTTTCGCCATAGGCGGAAAGAGTCAAACATCGCCGGCCGGGCTTTCTTCTTAAAAAGTCTAACCTCTAGATTATCTTAAACTTCCGTGTCAAAACTACCACATTGGGGCCATTTGAGGACACCATCCTTCCTAGTGTACCGAATCCATACTTCATTATACGTGATGGGGCCCACGCCATGTTTCACATAGAGCTCATAGGTTGGAGTTCCAATCGGAGGAACCGGACATGAGTCCTCCAATCGGTAATACAGAAGTCCCTCGGCTTTGGAGCTTGCAAGTTCCAAATCAAAGATCCCAAGGGATACCCAAAAACAAAACTAAGGACTGGGAGACGCTCCACTCATACTTAACTGAAGTATCGATGACGTCGCCAGAAGATCCGTCTATCGTCTCGCTCTACAAGTCGTCAAAGGCTCCAAGACAGGGCGACAGTCAGGGCAGCAGTCCTTTGTAGCCGTCGGAAAGCGGGAAACCTCGCAGCAAAGACTTTCAGACCACGATGACATACAGGGGTCAGTGAAGTGGCAGGCTTTCCTCCAGAATTTCCACACGAAGCTCCTCACGATCTTCAGGCTTGGACCGGTACCGCTGAAGTCGCCCTCCGTTGGGCGCCAAATGAAGAACCGGGTTATTTAAGACCCGGCGGCGCCAGGGGAAACGCCTATGTCTCCGAGTTCACCTGTCTTGGCATACAGAGACACGGAATCTTCTTGGTGACGTCAAAGATCGAATTTATTGGCTGCAACCAGAAACAGAGGTCCACGAAGTACAATGGCTGTATATTCGTAGGAGACTGCTCAATTTTACAAAGCAAGCCATCCTTTTTATGCCAAAAATCACATTCCAGACAAATACTTTACATTTACAAACTGTCCAATCACATGCCTTCAGATCAGAGGTATCGCATGACGGTAAAACCCACTTTTCAGTTGTCCAGCCCATAATCGATCATTGGTCGAACCCAACATTCTTCATCAGACAGGTCGATCGAACCCATCATAAAAACGGGCATATCCCCATCGTAAACAGGTCATAAAGAAAGGAGCAGGGACAGGTGTGAGTAAGATAAGACATAGTTGTGTGCAATAAAAGGTTTATGAAGTCCTGTGCCTTGATCATCAGTCTTGATCAGCTACTGGGAAAGGAACTGGCCTAACAAGTTTGGCTTCAGGCAAGAGGGTCGCTCGCTCGGGTCATTCAGAAGTCAGCTAAAGTGTACGTCTGCTAAAGACTCGTTCGGCCGTAGTCATCGGCCTATGTGAGGGCAACCACAAAATGGCTGCCGTACACAAAATGGAACCCAGGGATTCAGAACGAATCCCTAAATACGTAGTGAATCCATCGGTGTAACGTGACGAAAACACTCATGCTTGCCGTGCTAACTGGTTACCGTTTGCTAATACCAAATTCGTAACGAAACCATAACCTTCATGAAACGGGTTCAGGATTCACGGAACCTCACCTACTCTGTTTCTACACTTTTTTTGTATCAGAAGTGTATTTTCTCCTGTGTAATGGCTGAATAACACACCTTTCACGCTATTTACCCAGCAGTGAATAAATGACGTGACCAGCATGTCATGTGACCACCTGGATAGTTCCCTCCTCCTAAATGCGGCATTGAAGAGGACGTCTACTCGGACAGTCCTGTCATTTAGTCACCACAGGAGCCTTTGTACTTCCAACTGTCCCTGAATCTAGGAGGGAAGGAGGGAACAGTTGTCACATAGGACCAATACAGATCCTTGCTCTATTCCAACATTTTAATGATCCATTACTACAGATGATCAGACTGACTTGCGAAGCCCTGATGAAGTCCACACCAGTTGGACGAAACACGCAAGCTGTCTGGCTGTTTTCTTTCATTGAATTCGAAGAATAAAGAAACTATTTATAAAATAACAACAGTGGATGGACATAATCTTTCTTGGTGTTGGTGGTGCATTCCACATTTGTGTGAATTTGAGCAGACTGTGGTAAAGCAGTGAGGTGAAGGGGGAAGTAGGAATCTTCAACGTCCTGTATAGGTGAATGTTTTCATAATGGTGGCTTGGAAGACCAGTCTATTCACTAAAAATATATACACTGTATGCAAGTAAAATCTACCATATATATCCACCTTGTTAATTTCCCAAGCAATTAAAAAATATATGGAAATGCAAAATATCAGACAAGTTGTTCATACTATGACCTTTCTATCCCATGTGCACAAATGAGACTACCCTTGTACCAACATTCTCTACTGGCGTTCTATTGACATAACAAAGGTGCGAGAACTTCAGACATGCAAAAAAAATGTAATGCTAAAGATCTGTTAAAGGCAATTGTCAAGCCTTTTGTCAGTAAATTCGGGCCATTACTAGGTTATGACCAAAGTAGCTGTGTTTCTGTGCTTTGTGACAGCACCACTCCTTTCTCGGCACTTCTGCTTGGAGATCCTCCTCTATTTTAAGGTCTAACCCTGAGCCAGCATGACAGTGCTGCTCTGAGGTTGTTTTGTGGTAGTTCACTACGTGGGGAAAGCCCCGTCCATCTGTTTTATTGGCCTGTGTCTTTGTCCCTCCTAAATGTTGCCTTCTGATTTGTTTATAGGCTTGTTAGTCCTTCATTATGATGGCAATGTTATCATTTATATCCTCCATGGCTACTGGCCTCTTTAATTCAAGTGTTGCATGGTGATAGACCTGGCAACATTGGCGTGGGTCTCCATTCCATTTTTTTGATGTTGCCTCATGTATTTTTGCTGGCGTCATATGCTTTGGGCACTGTGCCACTGCTATCCAGTGCCACAGTGCAAGTGCTCCCTATTGTACATTGATGTATTAATCAGTGGTTCCATGTTTGGGTATTTGGTTTACTTGACAGACCCTAGTCTAGTGCACTGAGTGTGCCCAGGAAGTGTAAACCCAAATGCTGCTGGTGGGCCTGCAGCACTGGTTGTGCCATCCACAGAAGCAGCCTTGTGAAATGTGTCTAAGGCCTGCCATTGCAGAGCCTGTGTGCAGTCTGGTACTGTCATGCTGACTGGGCAAGTGCACCCACTTGCCAGTCCCTAAACCTTCCCTTTTCTTCATATTAGTCACCCCTATAGTAGGCCCAAGGGCAGGGTGCATTGCAAGTATAAGGTAGGACAAGCCCTGGTGTGTGTGGCATGTCCTAGTAGTGAATTAAAACCATTTTTGTTTTTTCACTATTGCAAGGCTACCTGTTCTCCATAGGCCAGAATGGGCTGTTAGAGTTATTACATTTAATAATCCTAACTGTCTCAGGGAAAATGGTAGAAATTCGAGTTTAGTATGCCTGAACTCAGAATAATAAAATACATCTTTTAGTGAAGCTGGTTTTAATATTCTGTGTTTGCAAATACCACTTTTAGAAAGTAGGTTTTTGCTTGTCTAACCATTCCAACCTGCCTCTGCTAGGTTGTGTATTCCTTTGTCTGGTTTTGTGAGTGACAGGGCTGGGGGATTCCGAGAGACAGGCTGAGTCACCCAGTGGTGAATAGAGAGATCTGCATCTAGATGGGAGGGAGGAGTTGCACCTAAACCTTGAATAGGGATGTACCTGCCATCCACAATGCTGGCTCCACCCCCTGGTGAGCGGCTGATGTCTCCGCCCTGCACACTGTAAGAAGAGAAGGAGTCGTGTAAACAAAGTGCTCCTGGACTGTACTTGCCTTCCACTATGCTGGCTCCACCTCCTGTGGGGTGTCTGATGTGCCTGCCCTGCACTGTGAAAGGAAAGGAGAAGTCTGGTAAACAGAGTGCTTCAGAATTGGTTTGGGCTGGGCAAAAGCCCCTCTCCCCTCAGAGAACAAAGGATTTTGGGCTATAAATATTGGGACCCTGATCCCATGAAATTAGACCACTTTGGACGACAAGAAGAAACCTTTACTGAGGAGAGGAACCTGAAGAAACTGAGGAGAGACTATTCCCAAGCTGAAGTGCTGCTTGGGGGATTGGTCTGCAGTGGTTGCCTTACTGCCAAAGGAAGGAGAAAGGAACTTTGTGTACTTTGCTTTCAACTTGTGAAGGATCTCCAAGGGCTTGGAAAAGAGCTTGCCTCTTGCTGAAGTCTCAGGGAAAATAGACCTCACTTCCCAGCTCCACAGAGTTCTTGGTAAGTGCCTGCTGCTGTTTTGGGCCTTCTGAGGAACTGCGTGTCACAAGGAGCTGAAAGCGCGACTCAACGAGAAGAAGCGTGTCGCCGTTGCTGTGCCTGCCGTCGCATCTCCGAAGGAGGGTGTCACCGCTGGAACTGTCGCACTGCACCACATTGGAGAGAAGAGTGCAGCAACAAAGAGGAAGCGTGTCGCCGTTGCTGCTGCTGCCGTCGCTACTCCGAAGGAGGGTGTCGCCGCTGTAGTTGTCGCACTGCACCGGGGACAAATTTTGGCCACCATAAGTGTGGAAGGGTATGCTCAGACATGAGTCCCTTGCTCACTGCACCATCAGGATTCAAGCAAGCGGGGCCGAAGACGGCTGTAATGCCAGAAACCGGTCCCCGGAAGCTTGTTTCCTTTCCAGTAAAGAATTGGCTTGGTAGTTTGGTCTGCCCTGTTCCCATGATGCACTGGGCCAGGGACAGACTAATTTGCATGTAGCCAGGTTCTGAACTGGGATGGTGCAGTGAGCTAAAAAACGGTGATGGATCAAGCCCTGATCTCTTGACTGGGTAGGAGTGTTCTGATTAACTCAGATACTCTGTCCATCACCACCCCCTTTTTGAAATTATTTTGGCCACCATAAGTGTGGAAGGGTATGCTCAGACATGAGTCCCTTGCTCACTGCACCATCAGGATTCAAGCAAGCCGGGCTGAAGACGGCTGTAATGCCAGAAACCGGTCCCCGGAAGCTTGTTTCCTTTCCAGTAAAGAATTGGCTTGGTAGTTTGGTCTGCCCTGTTCCCATGATGCACTGGGCCAGGGACAGACTAATTTGCATGTAGCCAGGTTCTGAACTGGGATGGTGCAGTGAGCTAAAAAACTGTGATGGATCAAGCCCTGATCTCTCTACTGGGTAGGAGTGTTCTGATTAACTCAGATACTCTGTCCATCACCACCCCCTTTTTGAAATTATTTTGAAGACCACATGCCATGACAATAGGCGCTACTCTTGTTTCCCAGTCATTACCTTGCATTCTAGGACATGTCGTTTTGTTGTTCCAGTTATGGGCCTGGGTCTAGATTTTCATGCAAAGTGCTGAGGCTAAAAGGTCACTATAGGGTGAAAGCATAACACGCTGGTCAGGAGTCATTTTACAGTCTGTTTTTCAAAGCAAATCACAATTTCATCAACCAGTGTTGAGAAGAATGAAGACAATAAATGTTTTTGACACAGTGTTTTGGCCTCCTCATTATCTACCACTCACTACACCTAGTCTCTGTATGTGTGCCCACATACTTGGGTCTATAGAGTACTGCTGACATGATGCCAGTTACCAAGTGGCTTTTCCTGGTGCCACCAACTTTCTTTCCCATCCCCCTCCAGCAGCAGTGTACCCCTGAACCCGCCAGCATCCCATGGTGGTACACACATCAGACTGCCCTTGCATGTGTGAGCACCCCTCAACATGTGGGTACACCTCTCGCAGCACCCACTCCAAGCATCTTCGGTCACAAGGTTTTCTGGCCTGGCAGTGTGTGCGCACAAACCCAATGCCACCTTCTCTTCATCGTGGGGCATGTAGCATGCAGGGTGCTTAGTATGTTAAACCACTGAGACGCACATAACCCCCAGCACCTAATCTGCACTGACTACATACAAGTCAATCATGCCCAGTACCCTGTCCGTGCTAAACATACGAAGGAAAACAACTTGGGAAAACATAGGAGGACACAGTACAACCGTCATCTGTGGTTTGAAATCTCATTATAAATGCTTTTCTTTAAAATAACATAACAGAACATCAATATAAAAATAAATACAGGACTGCAAGTACCAGAATGCACTCTCACTTGCAGAAATCCTATATACAACAATGCGCACTGTACATGCAGTTTTGATTTTCATTTTATAAACGCAGGAGTTCAAGTTCCATAAAGCAATATCCCATGAGAAGGTATGATATAAAAAATTCATGTAATTTTGCATTTCATTCTGGTTCTGTAAGTACCAGAGTGATATCTATCAAGCACAGATATGCTACAAAAATACAAACTGTACATGTTGCTATGATTTTCATTTTATAAATGCAGGAGTACATGTATTATATAGTACACACCGAGTACATGTTCTGCTGGTTTTCGTTTTACAAATGATGGACCACAAGTATCAAAATGCATCCTAGGTCAGTTATAACATAAAAAACACTGTACATGTTATTTTCTTTTTACAAATGCGGGACTCCAAGTACCAGAATGCAATATTCAATGTACAGGCATGATATAAATAATGCACATGTAGTGTAGCTCCTATTTTCCCAATAGGCTCTGCGCATTGGAATAGTGCCTACAGCAGTAAAGGCCTAGGCCAGACGTTAACTAGGTCTACTACTGTCGATACTAGACTTAATTTTTGGGTTTGCCAGCTAAGCTCAGAGTTCGCTAGAAACTTTCTCGAATGTTCAAGGAAGGATTAACTCCCCTGATTAGACAAGAAGGGATTTAGTTTCTGACAACCATAGAACATGACAACTTTGCTCTCCCCTAATCAAGAGTCAATCTCGAGAGTCGTGTGAGCACAAGGCAATTATCTTACTCAGTCAGTACGTGCATTCTTAGTCTCATCAGAATGTAGAGAAAAGGAAGAGACGGGCGTGTTCAATAAAAGATGTTATTTATTGATCAGTCTCTTTTCTCGTACAAGAGAAATGGATCGATATTATTGCAATACTTATAGTTAAGTAAAGTGCATACATTAGAAGCAATAGTATAAAATAATACTGTAAAAACATTGATATGGTTTCTGAGCCATATGATGTTTAAAATGATTAAAATATATTTACATACACATATACATTTGACTAAACGTACTCAACTGGTGTTTCTAAATACGCCTACCCCGTGTACCTGACCTAAGTCTAATGCGTGGGCGGGAATAGAAAGTTACAGTTTAGTTTAAGTTTGTTTTTGCCAAGTGAATAACTAAAGAATTCTCTAGGAGGGGTTATTCAGTTCTGTACCTGGAATTTAGGATGAATGAGGAATGGTATCTCTTTCTCTGCTCTCGATATTCCAGGCTGCCTGCGAGGGCTGCCCAGAAGCGCCGGTGCTGGGTCTCTCGGCTTGAGATAGCAGCGCGTCTCTCAGCGCGTCAGGAAGGCGGGGCTGCTGCCTGCGGGGTCTGCTTCTGCTCTCGGCTTCGGCAAGTATGGCTGCTCCGTCTTGTCACCACGCGTGTGTTTGCATAGGGCAAGGTCGGCAATATTTATACCTTAAAGGTGCCGGGATTGACGTAAGGATGGACATAGGTACGTCAATAAAGATGTCATACGACTTGCTCGTTAGCACATTCTTTACTAAAGTTCTCTGTGAAATCAAAACAATGGCCGCACGGATTATCCAGGTTGTCATAGGTTTGATTTGTTATGAGAACGTCGTATGCCTTATCAGGGGCTGGAGGAATGTCGCTTGTCTAATTAGATCTCAAGCGTTATGACCTAATCAGATAACACGTTCCTGTGCCGTAGTGTGACTGCGTCAGATAACGGTATCTGCATCATGGGGGATTTCTTGCCTCATGGGCTGACTGTTAGTTAACTAGCTAGTAAGTTTAACCAGAATAGGGTCAGGAATAGGGGGATCGAATCAGAACCTATAGAAATACACGACACCCACTCCACGCTAACTATGGTCATATCTACTAATCTATGCATAGTATAACATAGTACAACATACTATAGAGTATAGTGTATACCTTACCACCCCAAAATACATAAATGCATTTCGAAATTTTCAAATATACTGAAAAATTGCAGTCATATATATTGTATGCACTTAAGCTATGAATTAAATGCAAAAGTAAACACGCATTGTTATGTATTATTGTTTGTTGGTATATGAGAAATACACATGAAATGGCTCTTAATATGGCTATACAGAAAAAAAGTCGAAACCATTTCATCACATAAAATATATTGTGAACATACCAGTGGGCAGCTAAAGTCTATATAAAGTCTATAAAGAATCTAAAAAAATAGAAATCTTAGTTCTCTAGGAATAGTTTCTTACTTTAAGCAGAAGATCAGTGTCCCGGGAAAAAATATATAGAAAAATATTTTAGGGGCTTGCTGAAAAAAGTTGCTGTCCGTGAACTGGATTGTAATTGTTCATGTGACTTTATTTTTAAAGTTGAAGGCCGAATTCAGGGAACGCCGTGTGCGAGTTTACTCAAAAGTCTCTATTTCTGTTCCGGAGAGAACATCATATCATTCAGGCTTTCGAAAAAACTGTCAACAGCTTCATGGGAAAGTTCCACTAAGTCGGAAATAGGGGTAACCATGCATTCATGCGCATGATTGTCTCCATTGACATTCTGATTTGCATTGCTGACAGAAGGTCGTACCTGTTCGATGCTGCTTTCATCTTGAACTTCACTACTCTTCAATCGCAGTGGTGAAGATTCCAGGAATGCCGTCATCAGAATTGGCAGCCTTTGAGGGCAGCACAGTGCGTGAACCTTGGTAGGAACCAACAGTGTATCTGCATCCACCGGCGCATCCGATTGTAGCGTCAGACAGGTGTCTAACACGCATTCTTCTCCGCATAGCAGACACCTTAGTACAGGTAAAACACACCTTTGCCACATTGGTCGAAATGATAGAAACCAAGTCATGTTTAGGTCTCTAAGCCGGGATAGTCCCAGGATTTTTGATATCCGGTCCCGGTATCCAATGGCTAGGATCGTATCTTCCATTGTCGCGAGAGTTTGATCTGTGACATGGGTTGCCATAACGAAAAATAAGGACTAGGAATAGGATTCCTGCAATTAGTCCCAGGATCAAGGGAAGTCCGCCAAAAATCGAATGGACGAAGTCTGGAAAAATACCCAGTATGGCTTTGAATGGTGTTAATGCCATCGAAAATACTGTCTTAAATACCTTTGAGACCCCAGTGGTATCAGAAATATTTAAGATTTCGCTCAGGATTTCCGCGAAATGTACGGGGGAATTAGTTGATAATAATGTATGTATCTCTGCAGTCGTCCTTGCGACTTGTAGATCATACGTTTCTTTAGATGACGTGAGCCTTGTAGGCGTCTGAAGAAGCACTGTTTTCATTCTGCTTAAAGTGTCTATTCGAATAGAAGTAATTTTCAGACCGGGCCATGCCCTTGCCTCCCTGTCTGGAAAGGAGCTGGGAAACAAAGAACGTCCACAGCACTTGACCTTCGCCGTCGTAGTGACGAGATAAGGAGTCCCGGGCATAAGACTACAGCATCTGCGGTCTACAATAAGAATGTAACTCCCATTATAGAGTCTTTGAAAGAATGGTTCTATTTCAGTTGCAGGTGCGCCTTGCTGGTGACATGAAAGGTTGTATGAATTCCCTTCACAGGCTCCGTGCAAACTAATACCGTTACACAGAAGCGTGCCGCTTAGTGACATAGCACAATTGTTGCCACTAAGAAACACTTTCTGTCCTTTGTTACTGACACATGCATGTGAATAGGGCAGGTTCCATGTTGTTTTAAGGTACCCCTTTCCCAATTTCTCGTACATGCCAGCCTGTATATATTTTTGGCAGTATTGAAACCTGAAGGTTGAGATTGGAATATTTATGATTCCGTGGATTATCCATTCACTGACAGGTCGTTCTGACATTGTCAACGGTAATCTTTCTAGTTTTTCAATGCTCAAGATTGTATAATCAGCACCCTTCTGCGCCATACCGATCTGTCTATCAGTAAGGTTAAAGATTTGAAATAGTGACGTTGTGTTGATTAAACGCCAAGGCACATAGCCTGAACGCAGATTTTGTAACGTCCAGCCAAGCTGTACAATAGAACGCAATTGTGACTGACCATGTTGTAATAACAGTAAGTCTTGCGATAATATATCGATTGCTGAAGACACAATGCTGTCCAATGAAAAAATTCTGGAGGACAGAGTCATTAACCCATTGTCCACTACAGAAAGTGATTTTTCCAAATTAATACGGTCAATTTCCCGTATTCTCTCTGCTGTCTCAATTTGAGTAACCTTCCAGGCCTCATTGTATGCTGCATATACAGAGGCTGCTATGAAACGCTTTTGACGCTGTTTGCGTGGTCCCATTATGAAATCACGCAAGTCAGCACCATCAGTAAGTAAAGTTAGGTGTTGCTTAATTTCAGGCAGTGTGGAAGTTTGTAGCCATTGAAGGCATAATTTGCCCACACTGTAGGTTGTTATTATCCCTGGGTGATGTCTTTGGGGATATCTAGGGTCTGGCCTGTTCATTTTGAAACCCTGTGTTTTATTCAGGAATCTATCTTGACAGTTATTTGTATCTGTGGGCCAGATCAACCATTGTTTCCAATCAGGATGTGTTCTGTTTTGGTTAAGTATATGGTTTATGTCTATTTCTTCATCTGTTTCAGAGTTATTGCTAAACATTGTTGGCTTTGGAATAGACAGGTTATTTAAATCTTTGATTTTGGCTAAGCCAAGACAGGTGGTTTGTTGAACGGTGTCATTTAAAAATATCATTTGTTCTGGGATCATGCAGGCTCTAAACAAAGCTTCTATACCCTGTACTTGCCATTCTTTTGTACCCCAAACACTTTTCAAATCAACATGTTTGTCCCAATAATCAAATCCAAAAGTATTCATTTTTTAAAAAGAAAGAATCTGAATATATCAATTTTGTGTTGGTTATCATGGTTTTCATCCCTGTCTTGTTTGACAATTTGTAATAAAATGTTTCAGCATTAGTTATGTTAAAACCTGAAAAATATGAATATTTGCCATACACGGTTCTAGAGCTCCCTTTTGGAGGTGTAGCACAATGTTCCCATTGATTAAAATGTAAAACATTTCTAGGTTGTGCAGATTTATGCAAGAAATGGTTACCATAATGGTTATAGCAGTACATGCTGTCATAATTTGTAGAACCCTGCAAATAATCATGTTTTGTAAATTTAGCAGACATTACTAAGTCAGACATCATATTGTTTATACTTTCAAAGTCCCAATCATCAGCAAATGAGTTTGGTTTAGCAAAGTCACTCAAGGAGATCTTGATTTGGTGTGGATATTTCAGGATCTCGACCGGACCATAAATTTCATAGTCAGTGTTGTCCCAGGCTACCCCACCAGGTATTGGAATTGCTGTGAAGTTGGCTGAAGAAAGTTCTGAAGAAAGTTCTCTTTTCTCGACGTGTGAAGATGTGTGTGGTTTGAGGACCAAGTTGATGTTCTGACTTGCTGTGTCCATTTTAGCATATTTTCCCTCAATGAAGCGTCCCAAGGTAAATACCATGATGAGCCAAAGTATGAGGATAAATGCACCAAAACCCACCCAAAATTCAATCCATGGAGAAACTAGATATGTTTCTTTCAGTTGTTTTAAAAGTTCCTTAGCTTTGTCTTTAAAGGATTTTGATGATGGCTGTGTCTTTTGTTCGCCGAAGCCTTCAGAGGAATCATCGAAGTTGATGAAGTAACCGGATGCAGTTCTGTCAATTGTTCCAATTGGTTCAGGATTTTTGTTTCTCGCATTTTCACTTGGTACTTCTGTATAGATTGGTGTGTCTCTGCTAAATGTCTTTATTTGGGTTTTCAGAGGTCTAAGTTCTATTGCATTGTTGCATAGTCCTTGTTGTTCTTCCGTAGGCGTTTCGAATGTGATGAGCCTCTTTGATAGGACCTCTGTACTGGTAGCAAACCTTGGTGTTCTGCTACTTATTGGGAGTCCACTTGGCCTACTGTTTGTTATCGGCCACATGTTGTGGTTTTACCAGGTCGATGGCTACAACTCGGTTCTCCTTTTTTCCAGCAAGTGGCGGTAGTACAACTGATCTTGTCCCGTTGACAGACAATACAGGAACTGCTTTTCTGTAAGAAGGCCCAAATTCCTTCTTTACCGCGATCTTCTCCCTGACTAGATCCCCGACTTTTGGAATCCAGACAGGTCTTGCTGGGACAGGTGGTGATTCTTCAGTGGTCGTTGGCTGTTCTTTCAACTGTATGTTGCTCAGGTCTTTTCTTGTTTTGTTTAAGTCCTGCAAAATAGCCAAACGGTCTTTGACATCAAAGCTTTTTTCTGTTACCACTGAAGTCTGACTATCAAGGTCAGAGATCAACATCCTAGTTCCGAATAATAATTCGTACGGACTGAATCCCTTCAGAGAATTTCTTGGCAAGTTATTAAGACTACGTTGGACACTTATTAGATGTTTGACCCACCCGGCTCCCGAACCTAATATCCTTTCTATTATAGATTGCTTTCTGTCTTGGTTTTTTCTTTACACCATCCCATACCCTCAGGAAGGAAGTGAGAAGATTCCCGCTGGGCTGTGCTCATTTGGCCATTCTTTCCCCCCCCAGGCTGGATTGCCTGAGAAAAGGAAAAAAAAAAATGGTCGAACGTAGCATGCTCTTAGCGTATATGCCAATTAGACTCGCAAATCTTGTATAACAGTCCGGACGTCAGCCGAGTGCTGTGGATCTACATTATAAGTGGGAACTAGCCTGTATATGTTAATCGCAAGCCATTCTTTTTAGTGGTGATGTTATCTGCCTTGATACGACGAGGTATTAAACTGCTTCTCTCCCCACTGCGATCTCTGTTGCAGTTTGGGCAGTTTTTTACAAACATGGTGTAGTGCAGGCTCATGCCTGGCCACCAGTACCGTGATTGTAATTCTTCCAGAGAATCCTTTAATTTAAGGTGTCTGAGACCCTCGCCCATGTGTGCGTCTGCGATTAACAAGTTTCTCCTGTCCATGTTTGGAATCACTCTATCCCCCACTCCAGGGATTCGAGCAAAAGGAATGGAGTTTGCATCTATGATGTATGTGTAATTGAGTGGATAGTTGATCGGTAACGCCGAGCAGTCGCCTTTTGATGACGTTTTTACTGCCAGCAATGTTTCGCCGTCAATGTATTTTAATGTACGCTTTTTTCGATCTACGGGAGCCGGTTTACTGGCTGCCGCTGCGGCTGTTTCAGCCAATGAATTCCCTACAACGTGAACGCCATCACGCTGATGACTCAGTGAGTGTGTCACGTGAGTCTTTGGTAGTTCTTTTTTCAAAAGAGCTACCTGTTCCCAGAGCAATCTCTGCTTTATTGGTGCATCTGTGTCATCTTTGTAACCGTTCTGAATCCAGGTCTGCAAATCCTTGTTATATGCTTTGACGCAGAAATATGAATCTGACACTATAAGTGTCGGGAATTCGCGATCCGCATTATCTAGCGCCATTTTCAAAGCTAATATTTCAGTTTGTAGTTCTGAATTAGTTTCTACTGAGTGTGATTTTGTTAATAGAGGTCTTAGTTTACCTCCGTGCCACACTTCTTTTGTAATCTCACATGTGGGATTGTATGCATGTTCTCCCCAAACGGAGGGTTGAGCATGTCCGTCTGTATAGATTACACAGGCGTAATGTCGTAGAGGCAGAATGTCGATTGGCAGAGGATACGTTTTTTCATATTTTAGATTTTTTAATTCTTCTAGTTCTTAAAAGACTGTTAACCAGGCAATACTTGATAATTCATATCCTCCGTACTGGATTTTCAGATGGGCAATTCTGGACTTTTTGAAGTTGAATTTGTAACCCTCTGCAGCGAAACCAAGTATTATGGTGTTCACTCTTTTCAAGTGAGTCTCCAAGTCATCATCTGTTAAGTAAATGTCATCGACATAAGATAATGCTTCATCATCATATTGTTGTAGTAATTCTGTTACTCTCGCTGAGAATACCCCCGGGCTATTCTTGTACCCCTGGGCTAACCGACAGAATTGTTTTTGAGTGCCATTTACTGAAAATGCAGTTAAATATCTGCTCTCTGGTGCTATGTTTTGACAAAAGAATCCGTTGGAGATGTCCAAGGTTGTTTTGTATTTTTTGCGCACTATGTTATTCATTAGTGCAGCACTGTGTGAGTTTTGCACTGCAAAAGTTTTGCAACATGTGTTAAGGTGTCGGTAATCCAAAACTAGACGGTACGAATTGTCTGGTTTGGAGACCGGAAACAAAGGATTGTTCATTTGTGAGGTGCAAGTTTCAATCACCCCTTGGTATTCTAGCTGATCTAGTATTTCATTTACTTGTTTTTTAGCTTCTTGCTTAATTGGGTACTGCCTTTGTGCAGTAGGTTGTGATTTTAACTGGACTTTGTGAGGAGGAGAATCCTCATCCCATCCTACATGATTTTTATATAAAGCAGGTGCTAAGGCCACTGCCCACTTTCTAGCAAGTGTATATTTTTTATGAATCGGTATTTGATTCGAGAAGGCAGGCATAATTACTTCTTCGCCATGAGGGCACTCCCTGACAAACTCTGGTGGCCAGTCTTTTTCAGCTAGAAGGATGTCATAGCCCTTGGATAGGTTATCCCAAAATAGTCCCCTTATTTTCCTAGTCTTATCTCCCTCTATACGTAATGTTATCTCGTATATTTTGTGGGGCTTGCTAACTCTGGTGTCTGCAGTTTCCACTTGAAGGTATTCATTCGTGTCCACTGTCTCCAGATGATTCATAAGGACTTTGCGAGCTATGCTCACCTCTGCTGCGCTGTCTAGCATTGTCTGAGCCCATTCTCCGTTTTTCAGTTGTGTCCTCAGTATTCTCGGCATTGTTAACTACCTTGATACTGGCTACCTTCTTTTTTGGAAATTGTGATTTCTTTTTCAGTTGAGCAGGTTCCTTGTCTTTGGACTTGGCGTGCTCTTCTGATCGTCCTCTTCTTTCCGATTTCTGCGAGGAATTCTGAAAAGATTGAGACGGACGTGTATCAATGTCTTGATATCTATCAGGTTTTTTAATATTATCCCTATTTCTAAGGTTATATCTATTCCCAGAGGGTTCACTCTGAGGTGACCTTTGTCTCGGGTTCGGAGATTTCTCTCTTCGCCTAGGAGACCTTCCTCTGGACTGGAATTTCTTTTCTTTAGGATTGGATTGTTTATTTCCATCCCAGTTCTTTTTTGGTGAATTATTATTAAAAAATATTTTTTCTGGACTTGTAGTCAGTTGCGGTTTTACTGGTATTCCACCTAGACTATCTCTGCCTAGTTCTTCATAGGATTTTTCTATGATTCTGGCAATTTCAGCTGGTTGGTCTGCTATATCTGTCTCTTTTAACCTCTGGCGGATCGCCACGTTTGCTGCTTCACCCTTTATGTTGGCTAGTAATATAGCCGAGACCTGCTTGAAGTCTTTCAGTAATTTCATACCAAGAGTTAAAGCAGGTTCTGGACCGTATTCATCTTGAATTTGTTTTAGCACATCTGGTATCACCGAAATGGATGGAACACCGTGCGTTTTTGTGTAGATTGAAGCAAAGACTGTACCCCAAGTGTCACAGTCCTCAATGTGTGGTGCGATTCCCATTGGGAGACATATAGTCAGAATCCTGTGTTTTTCCAGCGGGGTGGTGTCAGGAAACACCGCCTCTATTTGGGTAATTTTCTGTGCCAACCAGAATGGTATTTGTTCCCGTTTAGCTGGAACTTTACCTAGGCAGGATTGGATGTTCTGTGGTGTAATTTTATTTGTGTTCCCCTGGTGAGGGGTCAGCTGTGGAATTTTAATCGCTGGCTGAATTGTTGAAGTCCGCATTACATACTGAACTAATTGTCTGTGAATTTTTAGTAGTTGTTTTAGCTGTATTAACAGCTCTGCTGCAGGCATTCTTTCGATGTCTGGATGTGGTGTGTATCCGGCTAGGACCGGCCACGTTGCTCCTGGTCTTCCTAAAGGACCGAGCCTTGTAATGTGATTGTTATGTATTAGGGCGCCATCAAATAAGAGCAAATGCTCTTGGAATTTGAGTGGTACTTCCACCTCCTCGAAAGGAGTGTACTCATTAGGAGGTTCCTCTACTTTGTAATAGTGGAAGTACTTTGTTACAGCATTTGCTGCTGGAAAATGTATCCATGTATAGTATACCTCTGTCTGCCGATATTCGTGTGCCTCGATTACGAATATGACTGTACCACCTCTAGGTGTCAGTCCATTTTCTATAAGTTTTAGAGTTATAGCTCTCCTTTTGGCGACCTGGATGAGTATTATATCCGGGTCTGCATCGAGTGCTGTAGTATCAGCTGCTGCTATTTCAGTAGCTAATCTAATTGCCTCTCTTTCTCCATCACTGTCTCCCATTATACTGACAGGATGGTATTATGTCTATTTGCAGATCAGGTTTCTTTATGGAAACAGAGATTAGATGCACAATATTTTGGAACTGTTTTATCCTTCAACGTTGACTAGACCAAGAACCATACATAGGAGTTCCCTCCTGCGAGGTTTTGGAGGATATAATAACCTTTCACCCACTCCAGACGTCTTTGGAGTATTTGGAAAAAGGGGTCTGAGTGAGAAAGCACGACTGAGTTACTCTAAATGTCTTACGTTAGTTTTATCGCCCTTTCCAAACGCGTTGGGCGCCATGTAGTGTAGCTCCTATTTTCCCAATAGGCTCTGCGCATTGGAATAGTGCCTACAGCAGTAAAGGCCTAGGCCAGACGTTAACTAGGTCTACTACTGTCGATACTAGACTTAATTTTTGGGTTTGCCAGCTAAGCTCAGAGTTCGCTAGAAACTTTCTCGAATGTTCAAGGAAGGATTAACTCCCCTGATTAGACAAGAAGGGATTTAGTTTCTGACAACCATAGAACATGACAACTTTGCTCTCCCCTAATCAAGAGTCAATCTCGAGAGTCGTGTGAGCACAAGGCAATTATTTTACTCAGTCAGTACGTGCATTCTTAGTCTCATCAGAATGTAGAGAAAAGGAAGAGACGGGCGTGTTCAATAAAAGATGTTATTTATTGATCAGTCTCTTTTCTCGTACAAGAGAAATGGATCGATATTATTGCAATACTTATAGTTAAGTAAAGTGCATACATTAGAAGCAATAGTATAAAATAATACTGTAAAAACATTGATATGGTTTCTGAGCCATATGATGTTTAAAATGATTAAAATATATTTACATACACATATACATTTGACTAAACGTACTCAACTGGTGTTTCTAAATACGCCTACCCCGTGTACCTGACCTAAGTCTAATGCGTGGGCGGGAATAGAAAGTTACAGTTTAGTTTAAGTTTGTTTTTGCCAAGTGAATAACTAAAGAATTCTCTAGGAGGGGTTATTCAGTTCTGTACCTGGAATTTAGGATGAATGAGGAATGGTATCTCTTTCTCTGCTCTCGATATTCCAGGCTGCCTGCGAGGGCTGCCCAGAAGCGCCGGTGCTGGGTCTCTCGGCTTGAGATAGCAGCGCGTCTCTCAGCGCGTCAGGAAGGCGGGGCTGCTGCCTGCGGGGTCTGCTTCTGCTCTCGGCTTCGGCAAGTATGGCTGCTCCGTCTTGTCACCACGCGTGTGTTTGCATAGGGCAAGGTCGGCAATATTTATACCTTAAAGGTGCCGGGATTGACGTAAGGATGGACATAGGTACGTCAATAAAGATGTCATACGACTTGCTCGTTAGCACATTCTTTACTAAAGTTCTCTGTGAAATCAAAACAATGGCCGCACGGATTATCCAGGTTGTCATAGGTTTGATTTGTTATGAGAACGTCGTATGCCTTATCAGGGGCTGGAGGAATGTCGCTTGTCTAATTAGATCTCAAGCGTTATGACCTAATCAGATAACACGTTCCTGTGCCGTAGTGTGACTGCGTCAGATAACGGTATCTGCATCATGGGGGATTTCTTGCCTCATGGGCTGACTGTTAGTTAACTAGCTAGTAAGTTTAACCAGAATAGGGTCAGGAATAGGGGGATCGAATCAGAACCTATAGAAATACACGACACACACTCCTATTTTGATTTTCGTTTTACAAATGCAGGACTGCAACCACCAGAATGCAATATAGAATAGACAAGAAGAACACAAGCTATTTGTGTAGTTTAGATTTTCCTTCTATGAACGCAGGCTACAAGTATCAGCACACGAACTGCGAAACAGGGCAAGATAAGTTGTTGTAAAAACAACTGAGGTGGTAAATCGCAAATCTGTGGTCACACACTGACCTGCTAAAAAAGGAGGGATGCTATCTCACTCACTTGCACTCCCTCATACCCCAGGACCTAAGCTCCCCACTAGCCACACGCTTAGGAGGCATCACGTGGTTCTTGGTAGCACTATAGATAATCATCGCACAGACCTAGCTGCAGATAGTGGTCTGACGCAAACCCCCCTCCCTCAGCAAAATGAGCTGAGGGGCCAGTGAAACTCTCATACCTCACACACATTCTCAGTATGGAGGCTTAACTGGGGGCCCTTAAAGGTGGATCGACACCACCGCAAGGGCCTGCGCTGGGCGCCTGGCTGCAGAGAGACATAAAGGCGTCATGCCAGCTCTATGCAAATCATTAAAATAAATGAAAACATATACAAAAGCTTTTTTTGAATTTATTAATATGCGTGAAATTTTGCATACATTGAATATATTGATGTGACTCACATCCCTTTATAACTGAACACTTCTTTGCCAAGCAGTCTTTTCATTATGCTCTGAAGGTAGGGCCATGCTGACCCGTTATAAAGCCAGCATAACAAAACACTGCAAGCCACAACAATGACGCTGTTTGTCTCAACCAGATGCCTGTGCCTGTCTCATCGCCTCCAGCATGGCTTGGGGCGGCATAAACGCTATACTGAATTGTATTTGCATTGCATGCAATTTAAACGGCTGGCGTCCAGTCGTAATTAGACTCACCTGCGGGCCTCTCTTTCCCAGTCCTGTCTCCGGCTTCTGAGATGCCTGCCTCAGAGTCACGCACACTTTTTAATGCGCAATCCCAAAAGCGCATGTCATGATGAGCGTCACCAGGCAGCAGAGACCCCACCCTAAGGTAAAACTACCTGTATAACGCCAGCGCGCAGATGCGGAGGCGGAGACATCTGCGCACTGTGCGCGTCTAAGACTATACAAACGTCATCATGGTCAGGTCAGGTGGTTTTTAATCACTGGGGGAAAAAAGTAAGGGAACTGTGGGCAGAGACTCCGAGGGTAGGGATATCCCAAGGATTGGATCAGTGGGCGGAGTCAGAGGTGTGGCCAGAATGTGCCAAACATCCCAATTTGTAATATTTGTTTGGCATTTCACCGACCAGTTACAGCTTATTGTGTTATTTAATTCAACCAATGGATACACTTGATTATTTAAGGTTTAATAGGAGTTATTGGCATTTAAATACATTCACAAAGTGGGATATATTTCCAATCACACAATGTCCCAAATACGTTTAAAAGTGGAATCACAAGCCATTTGTCTCCAAGCCATGCAGTTTCTCTCATTAGCACTTCTCCTCCGTTCTTCCACAAGAGCAGTTCAAACATGAATGGCAAAATATCCTAGTTTGCAATTGTTTTCCATATAATTATGTCTCTGCCATATTTGCAGCATAATACATCATCCACTGCATAATCTTACAGTTTTAACTAATCATTTTTGTAGCTCCAATGGATAAAAAGTTACTAAAAAACGTGACTTGCGTTGCTGCAAAGTGGACAGCCCCTTGCAAAGGTTGACTGATCACCTTTCTCACTGCTGCATTTGTATGTTATACTGATACTAATGACGGAGAATCTTTGTAGAAACTTAACATGTGTAAAATGTCTAAATAATCAAGTATAAGAAAATATATTGCATTACGCTGCAGCCTTTGTTTTTGTTGCATAATTTAGGCAACATTGCGGCATCATTTTGTCCCTCATTGCTGCATAATTCCAGTGGCTTCAGAGCAGGTAGCACATGTTAAAAGTGCTTGTGCATGAAGCAGAGAGACTGTGAAAGTTGCAAACTTAGTTTGGTGTCCGTGCAAATCCTGCATTGCCGACTCTTGGTGTGTTGCAGCTACTGCTGCTGAAAAAAGGCCAATGGAGGTACCAATGGGTGAGGCGGACTGGCCTCGATGGCAGGGCCGGCTTAAGTGCCGGTGGCGCCCTGTGCAGCAATGTTTGTTGGTGCCCTCAATAATCACCTACACCTCGTACTCCCTCACTACCACCCGTTAACAGTCCCCCTCAAGTCTCCATAACCACACTCTCTCAGATGCATTTTAATTTGACTTACAGCGCCACTCATACCAGTGTACGGTGTTAGAGCACTGTACATAACACACACTACGCAGAGACAATCATTTCTATGTGTGTAAATCACTGTATAGGAAATGTTACATAAGACAAAGGACTACAAGGTGTAGAAGCCACATGACAACCATACTAGTAAGCAGTATAGTTTAATAGATCACTGTTCTACATTAGGATTTTAACTTATAAACTGCAAGTAACAAAAGGATCGCTCTGACAAAAGCAGTAATCTACTAACCTAGTTAACATTATGTGCACTTTGTGATCTGCATGCTCTTTGCAGCATGCACATTAACCCTCTGTGCTACCTTTCAATGAGTCAACCCTTCTACTAGACAAAACTCTGATCTCTCTCTAGGAATATCATTAATCACCGTACTTATCATGACATTTTTATTGTTGCTGAAAATTTCTGGAGGCAATGAAAGAAGCAGCAAGTTTTTTTAAACCATAATATACTTGCAAACTCTATGCACCCACCCGAAATAGGTACCCAGTGTGGTCACACCGTTCGTACCACCCTAGCCTGCTCAAGATTCATGTGACCTCAGTGACAGAGTCACAGTGACTGGATCACTGTTGCTCTAGGGTGTGCTGCTTTGTAGGCCTGCCCGCAAGACTGGAGATGAACTTCAGTATGGATTGTGGTGGACATGCCTTCAAGGTTAAACCACAATTGAAGCCACTAGTGTACATCTGCTTGTGCTAAGACATCAGGCCTTCTAAGGTCTAGTGGGGTCTTCTAAGATCTAGCATGGGGATAAGCTCCCTCAGTAGAGTGGTCTACTGGACTGGTCATGAAGGCTGAACCTGGTTCCCCAGTTCTAAATTCGACAGCGCTGGCCATAGTGCCACATCCTCTCCCTCACTAAACACCATACTGCCACACTGAGAGAAACTCACACTGCCTTCAGCTACAACCTAATTGTGACACGCTATAAACACTTGGATGTGGCTCAATTCAAATTATGCACTTGATAAGAGTAATATGCTGCCTAAATTTTTTTTTTTAAAGTAAAAGCACACACACATAGGGAATGAAAGATTAAGTAAAGCATGTGAAATATAAGCAGAAACAACATGCTTACCTTAACGATCTCTCGCTCACTATTCAGAAATCAGTGAGTGGTTTTACCTGAAAAGTTAAGGACATGACTACAGGGCCCTGAAGGGAACCGTTTCAATATCCATTGCTTATATCCTTACAAAACGTAAGCAGTCTGGTTTAAAAAGACCACATCCATAAACACAGAGCCATGGTACAAATTTTGTTTTCCAATCCACCCATCAACCAGATATTGCAATACATCCAGGAATAGTGCACTTCCCCGGGAAACATCCTTTACAACGCAACTGTTACAACAAAGTACCTTTACGACGCAACCATTACAACGCAGCTTTTACAACGACTTGCGCTGGGGGGCGCTCTAGGATAGGGAATAGTTTTTATTTACTATCCAACACCTTCCCTACTATCCGCGGGGACTGGAGTTGGAATAGTAAATTAAACTATTCACTATCTAGCGCCCCCCAACGCAAGTCGTTGTAACGACTTGCGTTGTAAAACTTGCTTCGTAAAGGCATGCGTTGTAATAGCATGCGTTGTAACGTCATACATCCCACTTCCCCTTCTGGGGGCAGCAGTGCTGTTCAAAGAAAGACGAGAAAACAAAAGTAGCGCTTCACTGCAAAGTCTGTAATGTGAGGCTGATGTGTTTGGATGTGAATAAAACCAATCTGGCCACTTTGCAACCACTCTGTCCTGCTTTATTTAGTTATGTATTTATTAAAGGGCATTTCCCGTAAGTGTTTTTCTTTTTTGGATCCATTTCACAGGGAAGCAACTAAATGAAAGAAGGAAAGAGAGGTTGCGAACCATTTCTTCAAGTCACACGTTTCAGTAAGTGAGGAGCAAGACAGAAAGAGAGGGAATAATAGGAAAAGAGGGTGGGGGAGGGGACAGCTGCCAACACGGAAAACAGAACCCGCTCCATGTCCCAAAACCGGCCCACACCCCATGCAGCCTACCGGGGGATTGCCCGGTGCTCGGATTTACCAGTCCGGCCCTACATGTACCAACTCTTTAGTCATATCAACCAAACGTGTAGTTTTGTATTTCTTGGCGGAAGATAGAATTCTAGATACATCATACCTGGGTCATCAGACTACAGAGCTCCATTGAAATCTGACTCTGCTCTAGTTAGCGGATTAATGTTATTTACTGAACTTTGTGTTTTTGTTTTACAGAAGACATGGAGCACTGAAAGCAATTTGCTCCTCTAGGCTTAGATACCTTGAAATCCAACTTTTCCAAGATGGACTCCCTACAGGTCCATGAATGGGGGCGAGGTTTGGGCAAGTGATAGGTTTAACGTTAGAGCTTGATTTACATATTAGGAGTCCCGAGCTATTAGCGGTTTTCATGGTGAAACCGGCAATTTGCGAATTAGTAGTGTACGTTTTATACACTTTATTTCATTCTCATGGAACATTTATTGTCCATCTTTGGTACATTTTCACACAATCCCCCTCTAAATTGAAAAGAATGAAACCACCCTCAGTTGTCAAGCATATGTAATGGAGCCATATATAAAGTAGTAGTTGCTATTTGAGTATCGGAGGAAGCTCGTGACTGAGGTCACGTGCAGAGTCCGTCTGTCACTCAAGTACCCAGGTTGGGTACTTGAGTGGGGCATCTCCTGAAAAGGGGAGCGAGTCCCAGAGACTCGGGGCCCAAAGTGGGCGGCAGGAGAGGCGTGACTGTGTATTTGACACTGCTGTTGCTTAACTCCCTCCGGGCATTGCAAGTGGTTCGCGGAAGGCACCCCTCTGAGTCCAATGCCTGGGGTGAGGCAAAGACGCCTCATAACCCACTTCAGACTACTGTCCTCCCGCTTTTCATTGATGGTATTGGGTTATTTAAAACTTTACCATACTCAAAGCGGAGAAGTACACCTTATCATATCAGATAATTGTTGCACGATTTGCGTGCCAAATATTTTTTCATATCACGGATCGTTTATGGGCTCTTAGAACAAGAGACGAACTATGTCTCGGCTCTCAGTTAATTTGTTGCCTCGTCACATTTATCACAGGCTCTAATGCTGGTGCAGCCTCAGTCTTTGGACGTGGCTTGCATTGTGATGCGCTTTTGTTTAGGAAGTGGCTTCAGTTGTGACTGCTATGCCAGAGCACAAGTCTTAAACAACCATTTGCATTGAAAGAGGTCTCCAAATTCCGAGAATTTTTAGCTATTGGCGTTGTAAATGACAATGCCTTTTATTTATGTGTTTAAAAAACAACACATAAAAAAGGCATTGCCATTTACAATACCAATAGCTCAAATTTTCGAAAATACGAGACCTATTGCATTGCAAATGCTTGTTAATATGTGGCCTCGTTATGTAATGTTAATCTCCAGATGAATGCTCTCTTGTACAATGTTTGTGTGCTCGGAATCCGTGGGTGTTGCTCTGCTGCTCTTACCCTGCGGCTTTTGGCTTGGGTTCCAAAAAAGAAATTTCAGAATGTAATTAAAGTCAACACGTACGTTTTACAATCGTCCTTTATGCTGTACTTGTGTGATTTATGTGTGAAATAAAGCATAATATACAAATCAGGTAGAGTTCTCTGATTCTAACGCCTGTTGTGTAAATAGTGTCAACCTGTGAAGACCCGCTTGCTCAAGCGGATCTGTATGGAGACAAACTTACACTCAGCACACACAAAAGTAGACAGGGAAGAAGCCATCAGGTGGTAGATGTGTGAAGTGTAAAGGTACACGACGTGCAAACGAAGAGGACAATGTACATGACCTTGAATCACCTGTTGACGAAAAGAGGCGTAGTCAAACTTTTAGAGAAGCGTTTGTCACCTTTTGGTTGATTAGACAAGCTTAGGGCCCGATCACGCAAGGGGTAATTTGTAAAGCAGGAAACAACAAACACAATCCTGAACAGTTCATGACATAAAAAAACGTAATTTCGGGACAAATGAAGTTCCAGAAACAGCAAGCGTATGTGGATTAAAAAAAATACTTGTTTTTTAAGTAGACCATCATTTCCTAACTAGGACAACATATGGGAGATTATGGGGCATATTACCAAGGGCCTTATCGCCGCTTTAGCGGAAATTTTTCCCACTAAAGCGGCGATAATTTTATCGCCCTATTACCTAGGCGATAGCGGGCATTTAGGGGCTCACTTTGCATGTCAGCGATATTTATCGCTAATGACATGCAAAGTAGGTGTGCCACGATGTTAGCGACTGGAAACAGTCGCAAACATCGCTATCCCCTATTACCAACTTTTGGAAATAATCGCGCTTTGCGCGATTATCTCCAAAAGCTTACGCCTGCCCAGAGCAGTTCTTAGCCATGTTATCCAATGGAAGGTGGATAACATGGCTAAGAGCATTTGCACATAATGCATGAATATCGCGGACTTTTCAGCGATATTCATGCATTTCGGCCGATTTTTATCGCTTAGGAGATAAACCTTGATAATATCAAGGCTCCTAAGCGATTAAAATAGGCGATGCTCGGCGATATAATTTTGCCCGCTAACCAAGCTGAGCGATATTTTTCGCTCATGCTTGGTAATATGCCCCTATTTATTTAACAGATCATACGAGATTTAGAGTACTGAATGAAAATAGAGCTTAGTGTAGGCGCCAAATAAAACAAGCACTAGCAATGGAATAGGTCTCGCATTTGGGAGAGTTAGAGCTATTGGCGTTTTATATGACAATGTCTTTTACATATGTGTTTTGGTTTGGAGTGGATCAGGATGTATGTGATGTGGACTGGAATTATGTTGGTGGTATTGGAATTGCTAGCTGTGGAATTGTGTGGGATGGAATTGTGTGATATGGAGTATATTGTGTAGTGGAATTATGTGGCAAATATTGGAGCAGGGCAAGACTCCTCTGAAAGGGGAGTCATTCCATTAAATGGGTCTGTACCCCATGCACGTGTCAGTCTCAATGGCAAGAGAGTGCAAGCCCAAAACATAGTAATGTGAAGAGGATGAAAAGAGAAGTCGGAAAGCGCAAACAAGGATGTAGCGCCTGCTTGGTCTTATACCCCGTGTTCAACCTATGCCTGTCTTCCTTCTTCCCACAACTGAAGCAGCAGCACACGTCATCCTTTTGATAAGCGAGGCTGCATATTTTATGATTATTTTGATCTAAAAAAATACAATATAAAATTGAAGCAATTTACCCAGAATAAATCTGCCTTTATATTTAACATACTGCATTATTCAGTGTGGACCCTGTATATGCCATATCGGCTGTGCTGCTAATACAAAATCAAAGCTTAAATACAAAATGACTTCTGTTATATTTTTACAGTTAGACGCACATACTACTTTTTCTATATTTTGATATTTTTTCACGACTTAAATAAATCACAGCCTGCTTCAATTAAAAAAATTACGTTGCTTTGCACATGAAAACTATGATTGCCTCAATATATAATGTAGATGCAGTGCAAGACTTAAGATGGCGGTGTGGACTGAAGACGGTGTTGCAAATTGCAGGAGAAAAAGCAAAAACACATACATAGGTTAAATAGTGTCGAAGGTGACATGAGGTGAAGATATGCATACGTGGCGAGTCTGGTCGTTCACGTTCATCATCAATATCTTTGTCTTTGTACTAAAGATGTGTCAGTAGAACAAAGAGAATGCGAATTGTCCGTACTTCTTGAGTTATATATACACACACTCACCTCTCTACTATCATCGTACCCCAAAAAAATTTAAACATTCAGGGGCTCAATTTCTAGCTCATACAGTCCTTTGTGGTAATTGCACGCTGTAAATACTGATACCAGTGGTATTTTTTAGGGGCACTTTTGCTAGACCATTTAGTTGCACTAAACATAACCCACAAACCAGACAGAGTTATTGGGAGTGGAAGGCAGTGGCATAGCCAATATGTCAAGGGCCCAAGTTCAAGAAAGTAAAAAAAAGCCCCTGGCTGCTGTTTGAATTGTGAAATGCAGCAACAATCTGGGTTCAGTGGCCCCGGTACCATTGCACCTGCTGCACTAATGGAAACTATCCTCCTGTTGAAAGGGGCTTAATAAACAATTAAGAAAGTAGTTAAAGACTCTAATACTACCAATGAGCAACGAATCCCTTCTTACAGCATTTGCTTAAATTATTTTAATAACAGAATGTGAAAATACCACATACTTTGTGATTTTTAAAGTATTTTCACTTTTTTTCAAGTGCAAAAAACAACTTTCCTTCAGTGTTTAATAATGCTCAAAATCTTGCATCTGCCAACATCACGGAATGGGAGGTTGGGCTGTCAAAAATAGAGGACAGAAGGGATATGGGTTTATGAGAACAGTGATGGAAAAGAGAGAAAGTTACTGCAGGGAACCCACAAATTGGGGATGAGAATGTTGATAAAAAGAGAGGGTGCCATGAGGGGCAGAGCTAGGAAGTGCCGTTTAAAGTCATTCAGCCCATTTATTATTAATATTTTTAACAAACTCAATCCCAAAGTAATTGGAAATATGGAAAAAAGAAATAGGGTTTCTACCTAAATTCCTTATAGGCTGCATTTTAAGCTAGATCAGGGAGTTAATGCACCATCTACAGAAGGATATTTTGTGAGCTAGAAAACTGGATGTGTAACTCAGTTAGTTAATGCACTTGCTCAAGGCCTCTGTGTGTAATGACTATTCACAGGGTTGAATCAATAGTACAGTGGGATCATGTGTCCATTGCCGATAATTTAATGTAATAGTTACAGATTTTTAGTTTATATTACAGAGCTCAGTGGATTAATGCTTCTTTTGCAAAGATTCTTATTCAAACTGAATGTCACAAGTTACATTGTACAACATCCTGAGATAACTGGGCCAAGAGGACCCTAAAAGATCACAGACTCATTGTTAGGTATGAAGCAAACAGCAGTTGGGAAAAAAACCTCTGAGCACCCCTTAATAACATTTAGGTTGTTTAAGCTCGTTAGAAATAAATCTTGTCAATAACATGTTTTTTTATATATTTTATAGGTACAGAGATATGGTGCACGAAGAGAGGGCCAATAATCGACCGTACAAATTAATTAGAAAAACAAAAACACATACTCTATTGGCCACTCAAATGAAATTTAAAGTCCAAGATATAGAGCTCCAGTATTATTTCTCAGTAATAAATACTAAAAGCCTGATTCATCATTCTCCCGTTTTGCGAGCCCCTAATAGCGATTCATAAGGAATCGCTATTAAGGAATTGCAAAACGGGATTCATGTAGAAATTGCATAAAGAAATGCGATTCCTACACATTCCTTATTTGCGATTAGCAAATTGCTAATCGCAAATAACGAATAACTCCCCATGCATTCCTATGGGCCTAAAGGCTCATGGAATGAATGGGGAGTTATTCCTTATTTGCGATTAGCAATTTGCTAATCGCAAATAAGATAGCGATTTCAAGGGTGCCAGGGGTGTCCAAAGGACACCCTGTAGCACCCCTTAAATGCAAATTGAAACAGGTGTTGCGCACACACATGTCCAAAGGACATGTGTGTGTGCAACATGCAACTTAGAAAAATGCATTTAAAAGCATTTTTCTAAGTTTTCGCTATTTACCACGAGGTTTGACCTCGCGGTAAATAGCGGGCCGAAATTGCGAATTCGCAATTTTTAAATGGATGATGAATTGCATTTAAGGAATCTCAAATAGAGATTCCTTAAATGTGAATCCTCGCAAAATAGCGAAATCGCTATTACCAATTTTTGCATTTGGGATGATGAATCCCAAATGCAAAAATAGCGCTCGCAAAGGGCCAGATTCTCAGAATCTGGCCCTTTGCGAGCCGATTTCGCTTGATGAATCAGGCTGAGAGTGGCGACCAGGTTCGCAAACTGCGGTATCTCGGACTATACAGCCTGATTCATCAAGCTAAACTGCGCCCGCAATCGCTGCGAAAATGCAATTGCGGGCGCAATGTCGGTAATCGGCATTCATCATTAAATCGCAAACACATAATAGCGAATACGCAATAATATTCGCAGAAACCCGGTAGGAGAGCATTAGCGAATCGGAAAATGCGACAATCCACGGATTTTGTGAAAAAAATTGCGGTTTTTCTATACAATCGCAATCGGTATTCATGAAATACCGCAAATAGCGAAAAACCCTAAAATCGCTGTTTGCGCGGCGCAAATTAAGGACAACTCAAAGCAGGTGGTAACCATAAAAGCCATGGAATTTTTTTTTCAAAAAACAGTTGGCCAATCAGTAACAGGTTCAGGCCTGACCAATCACACATAAGGACAATCAGCAGCTGCATTAGGAGTTCCACAATGCCAGGAATGTACATGGTCGTCAGGCGCCGAAGGCTACAGCGAGCAGCACGGAGGAGAGGCCAGATCCAGGAGAGGATATTCCGCCAGCGGGTCACCTTGCTGGGCCAAACAAGAGAGCAGATATATGCAAAATACAGGCTGAATGGGGAAATGATAATCCAGCTCATACACGACCTTGACCCCCTGATGCAGCACCCAACAAGGCGTACCAATGCGGTGCCTACACATGTGCAGGTATTGTGTAGCCTGCACCTCCTGGCCTCTGGGAGCTTCCAGGGGATAGTAGCGGCTGCTGGGGGGATATCCCAGCCCACCATGTCACGCTGCCTCCAGACTTTTGTTGACGCTATGCTTACCCAGCTACACCGATACATAAAATTTCCCACCAGCCAACAGGAATTGCACTTGACCAAGCTACAATTCTACAATGTAGCACATTTTCCACATGTACTCGGATGCATAGACTGTACCCACGTCGCCATCTGCCCACCAGCTGCCACGGAGTATATGTTCCGCAATCGGAAGTCCTACCACTCCCTCAACATACAGATGGTCTGCAATGCCAAGACTTGCATCACTGACATTGTGGCCCAGTACCCAGGGAGTAATCATGACTCCTATATATTCCGGCACAGCGGCCTCCACACACGACTGGCCAGGGGAGACTTTGGGGAAGGACACCTACTTGGTAAGTACACTTTGTTGACAATGTCACATTGCTATGAAGTAGCAGCGCAGCACAGGCACTCACCCTCTGCTCCTCTCATTCAGGTGACAGTGGCTACGCCCTCCGTGATTACCTCCTCACCCCATACCTCAACCCTGCTACACCCCAGCAACGGCGCTACAATGTTGCGCACATTCGGACAAGGAACTGCATAGAAAGGACATTTGGATTGCTCAAAAGCAGGTTCCACATACTGCACAAGACAGGTGGGGCCATGTATTACAGTCCTGCAAAGTGCTGCCGCATTGTGGCTGTCTGCGCAATACTTCATAACATTGCAACCAAGCGCCGGATACCTGTCGACATTTCTGGCAGTGAATCTGAAGGGGACGACCGGCCACCTGCTCATGCGCGCCATGCACATGGGGAGAATCCTGCTGAAGGCCACAGACGTCGCAACCACATCACACTGAACAGTTTCTGATGCACCCTCTACCCTCACCCCACAAATCACAAATGCATGCAGAAATCAATAATGACACTACGCCAATGAGTGCTGCTAAAATAAATATATTTGTTTCATTCACAATAATGGTAACACTTTAACTGTTGTCTTTGCTAACAGTATTTCAGCATACTGCTGTGTGGAACGGACAGGGCAGGCTTATACTCAGCCTGTGCCTGTAAGAGTCATAGAAAGTCATGTGCGCCTCCTGCGCGTACTGCCCAAACGCCTCTGTGGCTCATCCTCATCCATGGCACGTGCAGCTGCTGTGGGCCTGGTGCTGCGCCTGAGTGCCCCTACGTGTGAGGCAGAGTGGCTGCTCACACTAGATGTCCCCTCACTGGCATCATCACCCCCAACAGTGGCAGGTAGAGCAGGACGGTGTAGTGCTGTCACGGCACTGGTCAGGTGCTCAAGGACCCTGGCCACATCCTCGCAGCACTGGATGAGCTGCTGCTGCTGCGCAAGGGACCGCCGCGACAACTGTGATGTGGCATTGCTAATGATATAATTGGGCCTGGTGTAGGCGGTCAGCCTGGTCAATAGCTGCCGGTGGCGGCGGCGTGCTGTGTTGCGCTGCGATGTATTTGCAGCAGTGCTGGCCACCATGGCTGCAGTCATGCGGACCATACCCTCCCCCACACCTGCCATGGCTGCAGTGATGCTGGCCATTCCCTCACCCACACCTTCCATGACTGCCGTCATGCGGTCCATCCGGTCCCCCACTCCGGCAACATTGCGCCCAATGTTATACATGCTGCCGTGCTTGTAGCTGATGTATACGGAGCATGCGTCTTTCCACGCTCACTCTCACCAGCTCCGGTCCATTCCCCCTCCTGCTGCTAGGTGCATTGGTCTGCAGGCGAGGCGTGCCACGCCTGCTCTGCTGGCCTGACACAGTGGGTGGCCGCTGTGTTGCCGCTGTTGCAGGCCCTGATGTAGAAGCACCAGCTGCTGGTGGTGTCACGGCAGGCGTTGTTAGTGCGGCAGGGGCTGGAGGCACCCTGGTGGTGGACCTGGCTGTGGAAGTATTTGCTGCGCCAGACGCAGGAGGCACACTGGTAGCGGACCTGGCTGCGGAAGTATTTGCTGCGCCAGAAGCAGGAGGCACAATGGTGGCGGACCTGGCTGCGGAAGTATTTGCTGCGCCAGAAGCAGGAGGCACACTGGTGGCGGACCTGGCTGCGGAAGTATTTGCTGCGCCAGAAGCAGGAGGCACACTGGTGGCGGACCTGGCTGCGGAAGTATTTGCTGCGCCAGAAGCAGGAGGCACACTGGTGGCGGACCTGGCTGCGGAAGTATTTGCTGCACCAGACGCAGGAGGCACCCTGGTGGTGGACCTGGCTGCAGGAGTAGTTGCTGGGGCAGGGGCTGGTGGCTGTGTATGTGGCGGCACCTCCTCCTCATCCGGTGCCTCCTCATCTATTTGCAGCCTCTCGCTGTCGCTGCTGTCTGCACCACCTGTGAGGGGAAGTGGACGTTCATTAGTTGCATGTATCTGTCACACGTGCAGTTGCTACATGCATGCTGGGTGACATTCCCTGACTGGCTATGGCTTTGCGTACTTTGGTACCTGTCTGGCTGCATTGTGGTAAATCTACATTGTGGCCACACTACATGTCCCACAATGCTTCAGGGCATTACCCGATGTGGAACGATGGCATGACTATGGAACAATATGGGAGGCTAATTGGTCATGGACATTCATAGGGGACAGGGTCGCAGTCGCATGCCACTTACCTCGGGTGTCTTGGGTGGTGCGGGATGAGTCCATATGAGTCACTCCGATGACCGCCTCTGTCTCCAGGGTGTTCTCTACTTGATCCTCCATGGGGGTGTTTGGAGGGACTGTAGGTTCTCCCCCTCCTGTGCCCGATGATTCTCCAAGGCGCTCAGCCACCCTCTCTTTGGCACAACCTCGGAGGTCGTACCAGCGTTTTTTAAGTTCGTCAAGTGACCTGTCCGCCACACCCACGGAGTTCACCGTGAACGCTATGCCCTGCCAGATCCTGCGTTTTTCCTGTTCTGCCACCCTCCTAGAGTCCTTCCCAAAGAGTTTGGAGTGGTTGGCCACCACACCCTCTATTAAATGCTCCAGCTCCTGCTCGGAGAATTTTAACTTTCTCTTCCGCCCTGTGGTGTTGCTGGGCCCAGGAACAGCCTCCTCAGACATTGCTGCACTGTACTTGCTGAGTAGTTTCCTGACAGATTTGCTGGAGCTGTCCCAGTTGCTGACTCGAGGTCTGCCTCACTGTGGTGTATGGGGGTGGGCCCTGGCTGCTTCCTGGTTGTGATGTCATCGCTGTGCTCGACATGCGACTTCTCGCGCTATTTGAGGTCCCGCTATTGCCGATCTCGCTATTAGAGAATTTGCAATTCCGACACGGATGTTGCCGGAAATAGCGTATTTTATGCGAATTTCGACAGTCGCAACCGGTATTTGCGGCCGCGTGCGATTCGCTTTATTTTCTCTAAATTATTCATGAATACCGTTTTGCGTGTCCTTGATAGCGAGTCGCTATTAGGGCCACGCAAAACGTCCCGATGATGAATCAAGCTGATAGAGTCAAGACAATGGGCACACTGCAGGGCCGCAGGCATGCTGTTCTTGCATATGCCATATTTCCTCTTGCTGCATTAAGCGTCTATCAGTGGTTGTTTATGCCACTTACATTCTCATCGCCGCCCCAAAATCACAGCTTCTAGACTTTAATTTATCAATTTCAAATTAACTACTTGACCTACATTCTCATCGCCGCCCCCAAAATCGTGGCTTCTAAACTTTCAGTTAACAATTACAAATGAATTAAGTAACTAAAAACCCACAGTAAAGCTTAGGAGTCAGTGAAAGATACATAGGCAGCAATCGTAAAGAAGTCCAGTGCTTTTCTGTGATATGCTGGGATTTGTGGTCCCGTTGAACCTATTACAAAATCGGGACAACATGTCCCACAATCAAAATAAATTCCTGGACTGCATGACTCTACCTGCAATCGAAGAAGACTATTTCCAGCTGATCAATGTCCAATTCACTTATATAAATGACACGTTTGTTTGGGACTGCCGCAGGGGATTACTGAGGGTGCAGGTGGGGGAAGGGACACAGAGGACGTGGGTGAGGGCTCACAGAGGACAAGGGCGGAGCAGCGATAGAGAGGGCAAAATTTAGGGCAGGGGAGAAAAGCAAATGATCGAGAACAAATTGAAGCTGGAGGTGAAAGCACAAACGTACACGCTTTATAGGTAATTAGTTTTGTGCATTCTCCACTTCAGCTTCAGCAGTCTTGTGCGAAGTTTGCTTGCAAAGCCTGCCTCCAAAAGGGAGGGGTGGAGGCTCTTGATCAGCGTCACATCTGTGAACCTTCATGTTGGACTGTAAAGCTTAATGTTTTGTACGTCAAAGCATTTAAACACACAGAAGACAGAAACGCCCCTGCCAGGGAAATGAGCATCCAGCACGCACGAGCCGCTCTGCGAGAAGTGATACTATGGACAGCAAAGCAGCACCGTGCTCCAGCGAGCAGCGAGGAGAGGGAGAAAGAACAGGCGGGGAGGGAGAGGAGGGGGGCCACACCCCAAACCACGACCAGATGGCACACTGCGCACAAGTAGTAAATTCCTTTATTCTGTATTTCATGATAGAAATCCATAAAAGCATTTTGTAAACATTATGTCATAAAATACAAATAGAAAGCAGTATTACAAGAAAAAATTTACGGTTTCAAATATTAGAGAAAAAAGTGCTTGGAAAGTAATTCAGTTTTCGTTACGTTGAATAAATTTCATTGAATTATGCGCAGTTTTCTCAAAGATTATTTCTCTGTTTCAAAAAAAACATTTAAAAGAATTAACCATGTGGTAACAAGTAACTTCAGAATCCAAAAATTGAAGGCGCAGCATGGCAGGGCGACACTGTCTTAAATTCCACAATTTCAGCAATGTTACCAGCCAAATTTTGCGATGAACATGATAGAACTTACAGAACAATACTGTATGTATGGTAGTCTGTACAGAAGTATCATCGCATGGACAAAGACCTAACGTTTGTTCCCATAAGTTTCTGGTGGGAAAGGCTACTAACCGATGAAAAAGGTTTAGTCTGAATCTGGTTAGTAAAAAACGATCAAAAATGCCAATTTCAAGTGTTAGGTAAGGCTGAATTGTGGGGACAAGATGAACCATGATTGCGTGGTGGACAGATGGTTTCCCTATTTCACTTGTGAGTCTTAGTCCGTCGAGGTGAGTCAAAGCCATTTCTTTCAACTCTTTCTTGGATATCTCAGAAATCTTTTTTGGTGTGATGTAGTACGCCTCCAGGCCTAGGTCCGTAAGAAAGTTTCTGATGTAGGTGAGCCATTTTATTTTTCCCGAGAGTTGTAGTGCCATTGAATCCGCCAGAATCCCTTTTGTTAGCGTATTTTTATCTGAGGTCCATATACGCCGCCACAATAGCAAAGGTTGAATTTTTGCCAGATCCTCGATGTGCGGTATGCCTAGTTCAATATGAGATGCATAGGTGGAGATTCGCCTTGGTGCCATCAGAAGAAATCTTAAAAAGGAGTTTTCTGCCACTTTTAGGGCACTAACGTCCACATGCCCCCAGACCCCAGCCCCATACAGAGCTACTGTCTGGCATTTTGCATTATACATTTTTAGCAGTTCCACAGGGGACCGTTTGCCCAGTTTTTGTGAAAAGCACATCAAAGCTACTATAGCCCTCTTAAAGAAATGTTTCCTTGACTCGACTGCCGCTTTCCAATTTAGTTTTTCATCTATTGTGATGCCCAGATAAGGATAGTGGGGCGTCAGTTCGAGCTTCTGTTTGTTGAGGGATATGTCTCTAAGGCATTTTTTTCCTTTGCCAGCCACCATTACAAAGGTCTTCTTGATTAGAGAAAGAACAACGGTGGAGGATTCCCAAAAGAACAGCACCTAGTCAAATATTCTCCCAAAGTTAATTTAGACCCACACTGTAGTACATGGGACAATATGTGTGCACACTTCAAAAACACCCACCGTTACAATGTTGGTTCAAAACATGAACTATGAAATACTTTAAACAAGGTCAAGGTGCACCACTTCAATGTTTACAGAAACTGTTAACTTTGATAAGGTTAACAGAAATAATCACATCAGTTATTACTTGTGTTCTTTAAGAGTTCTTTTATTCAATTCAGTTGAAAATGAAAAGCACACACAGGAGCTACAGCCGACGCGTTTCGTCCTCTTGGGACTTCTTCAGGGCTGTTTACAAAAAATGACAATATACAAAAACATACAGTTAAAATTTACATTAAAAAAGAAGCAATTATGCTCATACAGAAAATGCCAGGCTTCATAAACAATACATTACAAAATTAAAAACTAGTGCAAGGCTTATGTACAAAATGCCAACAACAATTGGAAATAAATGACTTGATTGAGTTACAGAAAGCATTCTGCTATTACTCTCAACTAAGGTCAGCATATTCTGGGTTATTGCATATTGTTCTCCATATAGGTCTATCCCTCTTTGGTCTGTCATCCTCACCTCAAAGATTTGTAGAACATCCTATATATGTGAGAAAGTAGGAGCCCCAGCATCCAGAAATTAACAAAAAAAGGGGGGTAATCAGTAGCTGTTGAGCGAGGATACTAGCGCTAAAGATAAAAACATACCAAAATGAATCATAAGATAATGTTCTTAGGTCTTCTCCCGTGGTTATTGGGTACGTGGGTATATCCGTGACGTTCTATTATGCTGAAAGGGGCATCTAGAAATGATTGATAACAATTTTTTTGTGAGAGGTCTAGTGACAGCCAACTTGTAAGAGGAGCACTCTGAGAGACTCGGAAGCTTCCAATAGCTATGAATGGTTGCGAGTGAATCTCATGACCTACCATGTTTGACAAAAAGTTCTCAGTGGAGGAATCTGGTCTGTCAGAGCCGTTCTTGTTAATAGGCGGTGTGTATCTATTTGTAGTCACGTTCAGCCAATACACTCATAAATTGAGAGGTGTTTCAATATTGTGCATATAATTCTCCTATGGGACAAACAAAGTTATTTTTTATTCATATTTTTTAGAGACTCTCCTAAGTGACAGCTCTAAAGGGTAATACATGTTTAGTTTATAAGGAGGAAAGGCTAGTCGTTTGAATATGAGAAACGGACATAAATACTTCCATGATACTTTTATCATACTGGTCATAATCAACCATTAAGAATAGAATAGCCAGTTGTTTGTGCATGAGCAATGATCAGAGGCACATCACTTACATCAAAGTATAGATGATAGTCCAAATAGTGCTGGAACCAGAGTAGTAAGCAAGGAATGAAGTTCTGTCTGTCTATATAAAAAAAAAAAAAAGAAAAGAAAAAAAAAGGGGGGACAAGGATGAACATTATTATGAACTAAGCGTACGGAAAGGTGGCCTGGGAAACCTTCACCTGGCCACTCCTATCTGTTGAGCCATTATAAGGCAGAACATTTTATAATAACTGTCCACTCCTAATTATGGTGCCATTGTGAGGCCGAACATTTTACAGTAACTGTCCACCAAAAGTATGCATGTGTACTCTGTAGTTTATCTTACCTATTATTATTTGCTTGTTGTAGGGGAAATATATGTTAATCCTCCTGATTGGGCACTCTAAGAAGATTAAAGGAAAAAACAGGAGAAAAAAGGGTTTCAATCAAAAAGGTGACCCCAAAAAACTTCATTTTTTAAAAGTCTAATCTCTCCTTAGATGAAATCCTTTTTGTTATATCTACTTGGTTTAAGTAAGAAGAAATAGATTAAATCTAAAATATCCATAAAATAGAATTGAAGAACTAACATTATTGTTTGCCCAAGACTCTCTATAACAAAAAAAAAACAAACAAAAAAAAGTTTCAATAAACCCCTGTTTTATCTATGTGAGTGTCCCTCTTACCCTAATAAAGTGAGCTAAAGCATCCCCTGGTTCCTTATCAAAGTTAACAGTTTCTGTAAACATTGAAGTGGTGCACCTTGACCTTGTTTATAGTATTTCAAAGGTCTTCTTGATGTTAATGTGGAGGTCAAGGGTGCCCATGAAAGTCTGCATACCTGGTCAAAGCCTTTTGTAGCTCACGTGGAGTGCGGGCTAGAATGACAGCATCATCTGCATAGAGCAGAGCGGGGATCAGGCGTTGTTTTATTTGGGGGAGGTCTTGAGCCCCCTTCAAAAGCTCCATCTCCAGGTTATTCGTATATAGGGAGAATAGGAAGGGGCCAAGACATAACCCTGCCTGACTCCCCGCTCTACTCCAAAGGGTGCAGTCAACACACCCCTAACACCATTGCGTACTCTTGCTGATGCCTTGGAATATAGTTCCTTCAGGAAATCTAAAAGTGGGGGGTCCACACCCATTTGTGACAAGACTAACCATAATTTTGAATGGGACACGCAGTCAAAGGCTGCGGACAAGTCCACGTATACCATATAGAGCTTGTCTTTTTTTGCATGTATATATTTTCCCACAATTATTGACAGATTTAAGGCCTGCTCCACTGTCCCGAAACCTTCTCGGAAGCCAAATTGTAAGTCTGACAGTACCCCTTTGTCCTCTGCCCACTGTTGGAGACGCTCAAGGATAACCCTACCGGCTACCTTACCCAATGAGTCCAACAATGAGATGGGGCGGTAGCAGGTGGGGTCCTGGCGGTCTCCTTTTTTAAAAATTGGGACCATAACTGACTTGGTCCAGGATTCCATGAGCCCCTTTTTTGCTGATGCCGCGCATACCCTGGTCAGTATGGGGACCCAGAGATCCGTATTATATTTGAAAATAGCCACGGGGACTCCGTCGGGGCCCGGGGCTTTTCCATCTTTACTTAGATTTAGAGCCAGGAGACTTCGGATATATCGAATTCTATTTGAATTGGGTAAACGACAGCTGGGTCAGTTATTTCCTCACTTCCCAGAGGGGTTTGCTTCCTAAAGATTTTTGAGAAGTGAGAAACCCAAGCTCCTTCTTCTATGGCCACTTCTATTTTTGGGAGGTTGTTGTCAGCTAAAAAGGGTGATTTTACTACGCTCCAAAATGCTTCACTGTTTTTATTTAGGGCACTTTTGTGTAGTTCTTCCCACAAGGCCTGTTTTAATTCGGCCTTTCTCTGATTTCGAGCAGACTGATATTCAATCTTTTCTGAGTCTGGCAATTAGCTGTGGATCTCTATATTCGTTATTCAGGGCCACTTTAAGCTTGGAGTGTGCCGAAGTGCAACTATGATTAAACCACCCTCTCTTATTTGCTGTTTCTCCCTTTGATTGTTTTGTTAGGAGGCCCTTGATGACAGTTAACATTTTGGAGAAGTTACTAAAGACTTCATTTTCTGTCGTGTTTAGATCGAGGCATTTTATCATATAAGGATGGGCAAGTTTAATTGACTCTTCGGTAATTTGCCCAGGATTTATCTTCCCCCATTTTAAGGTGTAACCATTTAGCTGTGCCAAGTGTAGATTGTTCTGGTTCAGAGCTTTAGCAATCGTTAGCGCAAGGGGTTGTTGATGTAATAAGTTGAGTTCTATCCTAATAGCAAGATGGTCGCTTAGTGTATTTGATAGAACCTCAAAAAGCTTAGTCCTATTTAACAGCCCATCTGAAATAAGAATATAATCGACAGTAGACTGATAACCCCTCCCTACATATGTTGGTTCTAGCTTTTTTGTTTATGGATTCAAATTGTTGGCTATTACAAGGCCCAAGTCTGACAAAAGGTAATTCATGGCTATGCCCGGTTTGTTATGACAAAAATGGGTAAGGGGGGTGTCCTGCTCATTTACCATTCCACCAGAATTTGTACTGGAGTGTGGACAGGGATGCACATTAAAGTCCCCTCCCCACAGGAAGAAGACAACACCTTTCCCTCCCTTCGTCTGTCTGAAGTTAGAGAGTTTTTCATATAGGATTTGTATTACTCTCAAGAATTCTTCTTCTTCCAGGTTGTTGTAGAAATTAATAAGGAGGACGGTCTCATTTTTGGGTAGGGAAAGGGAGAGAAGCAGAAAATTTGCATCCAGTTCAAGAGGGGTTATGGTAATTTGTTGGATGGTATTCGCTGCATAAACAGTTAATCCCCCCTTAGCTCTGCCCATGGTTCCCACCAGAGCAGGAGAAAAGAACGTCCTAAAACCCAGAAGATGTAGTTCCGTTGGGGACCACGTCTCCTGGAGAGATACAATTTGGTGTCTGTCTAGGAAGCTTATGGCGGAGCCATCCTCAATCTTTGGACGGAGTCCGGCAATGTTCCAGGACACGACACTCAAAGTTTGAAGGTCCCTAATTGGAGTTTTAGTTAGTTGTGGTCCAGTTTTACGCTCCGATTCTCCTTTTTTGGAGGTAGGGGGATGAATGTCAACCTGTGATGGTCAATCCACTAACTCAAGACCACTATATCTATTAGTCATTGGGATACCACTCCAGCCCTCCAAGGATTGTGGTTCTCTATGGGGTTCCCTATAATACGATCCTCCCCAGTCGTCCCTTTCTCTACCCCGATGTCGCGGACCAACTGTGTACCATGGTCCTTCGTGGTGGTAACCATTACGATGTCTCGGGGGGTAGAAAAAGGAAAGGCGCTTTGTTCCTATGGCACCATTTGAGGTTGGGTGATCCCGAGAACAGATGTGGTCAACCAGTCTAGGGTCATCGAAGGTGACAAGAACACAATCGCCCTGTATTGTTTTTTTACCATGTCCTACCCAAGGGGCTCTTCTTACCATTAAGATCTTAGTTGAGCAATAGGGGGGAGGTGGGCGATTTGCACTTAGCCAATGTTGAACCTTATTCTTTAGCAACCAGGTTGCTTCGTTGGTTTGGTCTGTCAATTCTGGTACGCCGGTCATTACAACTATGAAGGGGGTTGCCTCCGGTGGAAGATTAACAGGAAATCTTCCATCGAGGGGTCCTCTATCCCACCCTCTGTTTGACTGTGTGGCTGGGGTTTTTGTGCCCATGTTGTTATGTTCCGAGTTATTGATGAATCGGGGTGTTAGTTGGTGCGTCTTCTAAGGTCTTTTTTTTCGACACCATAGTTTGGGCTGGTTTGGCTACTGGGGGATAGGTTTTTTTTTTTTGGACAGTTGAGATTGAAATTGCAGGTGGCTGCTTCCCACCCCCTGTCTTTTGTACCCCCTGAATTGGGTTAGTTTTTACTGAAGTTGACAAATCAGATAGTGCTTTTTCTATTAGTCCCAATCTCGTCTCTAGTGGTGTAAGCAGTTGCTTGAGTAGGTCTCCAATTTTAATTAATAGTTGGGCATCGAGATCATAGTTTTCCTCTGCCTCCTTGCCTAATGGGGGGTCAGTTACAGTTTCCCCAGTATTGGAGGCTGGGGTATCATGTGTTACTTGGTGAATAATCACATTATGGAGTACTTGATCTCCTCTCGGTGGGATAGGGATTCGAGTCTCTCCTGTCTTATTAGGAACCTTATGTGTTTTTTTTTTTGATTTTTGGTTATTTGGGGATGAAGGTTTTTTCTTTCTTATTGCACCCTCCCTCCTCCCTCTTGATTGTCTTATTTCTTCTGGGGTAGGTTGAATCAGTAAATCTGGGGTCTTTTCTAGTTCCAGCGATAACTGCGAATCTGCGAGCTGTGAGACCGATAGGTCAAACGTGATTGGTAGGCTGTACCTTTGGCCATAGGGTTCACTCAGTCTAGGGGCCCTAAGTTGTTCTGGTGTTCTTGCATCTGCCAGGTGACCCAAAGATGATCTTTTTGCGTTCGCTAGGTCTTGGGACACTCTACGTTCTATCAGGGAGATACTCTGGTCTATAAAAGTATTCGCTCTAGAGATAAAATTATCAATAGGACCTGTAATTTGCCCACCCTTAGCCGCAGTTTTACTTCTACTTCCTCGTGGAGACATGATAGATGTAAAGGTGATGCCTAAGTTATGGTTTTAAAGATGGGCATATAAATATGTAGGCAGAATCTCACGAATGATAAGAGGCAATAAGGGGAGAATATATAAAGTTGGTAAGAAAGGACTAAATAAACACACTTCTTAGGCGGGTGGCCCAGCCCAGTCTATAACGGCCTCTAACGGGCACAAACAGGCCCGCCCGGCGCCGTCCCGCGCGCGTCCCGCGTACGCGATTTCAAGATGACAAATATACAGCAGAGGGGTGGGGCGGGAAGAGTCGCAGGTGCGCTGATGGACGAGCGCTCAGCCTGCTGGGACTCGCAGTCCCGTGCCCAGTGCCCACGCAGGCTCAGGTCTCCCAATGGTATCCAGGCAAGTGTTTTCAAAGGTTCTGCTGCGCAGGGGACACTCCACAGCAATCCGGCAGTAGATTACTCCCAACTACGGCTACGAGCGTCTCCCGCGAAGCGGGGGCCGCGAGCCGTTTTCAATAGCAAGGCAGGGGTGGGGCGGGAAGAGTCGCAGGTGCGCTGATGGACGAGCGCTCAGCCTGCTGGGACTCGCAGTCCCGCGCCCAGTGCCCACGCAGGCTCAGGTCTCCCAATGGTATCCAGGCAAATGTCTTCAAAGGTTCTGCTGCGCAGGGGACACTCCACAGCAATCCGGCAGTAGATTACTCCCAACTACGGCTACGAGCGGCTCCCGCGAAGCGGGGGCCGCGAGCCGTCTTCAGTAGCAAGGCAGGGGTGGGGCGGAAAGAGTCGAAGGTGCGCTGATGGACGAGCGCTCAGCCTGCTGGGGCTCGCAGTCCCGCGCCCAGTGCCCACGCAGGCTCAGGTCTCCCAATGGTATCCAGGCAAGTGTTTTCAAAGGTTCTGCTGAGCAGGGGACACTCCACAGCAATCCGGCAGTAGATTACTCCCAACTACGGCTACAAGCGGCACCCCTTAGGTAGTAGCCTCTCTAACCAGTTCTCAGGCTCAGGCTATGCACACCTCTTCTATTTTTCTCCATTCCCTTACTCAGGCCCACTGCTAGGGGCTCAGGGCTCAGGAGTGCAGGGGGTCAAAGAATTACACTCTCCCCCCGTGGTGCTCACAGTCACAGATCACCAGGCTGCCTTTTCCCAGTTCAAAACCCACTCAGGTATAACGTTCCAAAGCAATAGCACACTCCCCCCGTGGTGCTCACCGCCACAGTTTTCACCTGGCCGCCTGTCCCATCAGCTCCAAAAACCGATCAGGTGTGTTACTCCGTGTGTATTGCTCCAATGACCAGTCTCCTATGCAGCCCCTCCAGAAGCTCCACTGGGCTGCATGGGGCTCCACGGTGGTCCGGCGTCGTTTTCGGCGGCTCCTTGGCTCTGGCCGCACTCTCTACTCTCCACTCCACTCTCTGTTTACGCCGCACGCCGCACCGCCGCACTGCCACTGGTCGTCAATGCCTCGGGCTTGGGCTCAGTCTCGGGCAGGAGAGGGGCGCCAACTCTCACCCAGCAACCAACTACCGGCAACCGGGAATCGGCAATCAGAAACCGGCAGTCGGGAAACGGGAGTCTGGGTGTCTGCGAGCCACAGGTTAGTCCGCCTCCGCCTCCGCTTCCCCAGCCAGGCCACAATTAAGTGCGGGCAAAGTGGACGAAAACTGTAGTTAGGCTGCTTCGGGACTACACGGAAGTTACCATAGGATCACCAGCAGGGTTGGATTGGGAATGAAAAGCAACCCGGGCACGCACAAAAAAAAATCGGCCCACATTTGCATAAACACTCCTTATATCACTGCGTTGGTGTAATCTTATAAAAAAACTTTGGGGGGGGTAAAAAATGCATGCGTTAGTTTAGACTTTTGAAACAAGTGAGGCCACTTCTACTCAGGCCACCTGCCCCAGCTCAGTATGTGCAGACATTAATGGGCCGGCCCGAGAGACAAAGGGAGTGACACCTCTGCCTGGTGCTAAACGGAGGTAATGAGCGCCCATCTGCACCTAGAAAGGTCACTCAGACACCCACTGGGCCGCTGACTGTATCAGAAGAACAGAGACAGCGCCCAAATAGCCCCCCAGACTGCTAAAAAAAACAGCCCACAGCAGCCCTCGGACACCGGCCCCTCGGGCATTGCCCGAATGCCCCGCGTTACCAATCCGACGCTGATCACCAGCCAACTGAAATCAAGAAAACAACAGCAATGCCAGACTTAAACCAATCGCTAGGGGCAGGAGAAATTACACAGAGTTGAAGCCAATATACAGATTACTTTAATTCTCGCTGGCATGCGCTGCCAAGGCGAGATCTAAAAACATAAATGTAGAAAACTGTTCACACAAATTGCTAAATTCTTCAACACGAGTGCCCTACGAATCCTAAGCTTAGGCACTAACAGAAGATGTCTTCTTCTTTGGGAATTCAAGTAGTTTGATGTACTATGGGGGGTGTGGCTGGCAAGATGCCCGATCTGCAGCTTTTGATGTGACCTCCCAGCAGGGCCGTTTCTGCCATTAGGCAGGACTAAGAAGCAGAGTAATATCTCCCCTAGAAGTATATATCTGTCCCTAGTGACGTTTATATGTAGGGAAAGCATTAGTTTATCTTTTGAATTAATCTTTTAAACTAATCTACTTCATAAGCAAATTGTTTGATGGGCGGTATATTTGCTGCGAGCCACACGTCGTGATATCATACGACTATTATCTCCAGCAGTATCTAAGGTTTTTGCGTTAATCACTGTTTGCGCATGCGCGAAAGAGTAGTGCTTTTCACCTACCCGCGCATGCGCTATAAGCTAGCGGTCTCTCCTGCGTGACCGTGCGCTTTCATTCCGATTGGGTCCAGTTTGGGAGATTCGTTGCCGGTGTGAGACATTGTTGGAGGACTGGTTGCCCCATTTGGGGCGTTAATTTAAGGAGGAAGGCTTTTGCCGTAGCTTACCTCCACTTCCGCTCGCCATCATTTCCGAGGCACCAACGGAGAGGTAGGACGGTTGGGGCTCTGTTTTACTGCAATGTAGCCTGACTTAACATACCATACTACTGAGTCAGCCGTAGATAATCGAGTCAGTCATAGAGAGGGGAGCTAATGTGGCCCCCTGTCCCCACTATTTTTCGTTGGGGTGGTGGCCTTGCTCCCTTATATTTCTTTATATATATGTATATTGCTTTGCAAATCGAGCATTTTACCTTGAAGATTGGCTCAGGTAACTACCAAGGGTGGGTGGCATATAGTCCATCCAATATTAAGGCACTTTGGTCGAATAATAGGCCATGACTGTAAATGCATTACGTCAGGTAGATTTACCTAGAGGTATACAGTAGGATTAGGATTTTGTCTTGCTAACATGACTAAATACCCATCATGTAGGCTCTGATGTTTGTTGAGGTTTGGTTTTGGCAGAGTAGTAACTACCATATGTCTGGTGGATTCTAAGTGTAGAGTAATTGGTCAGGCACGGTAAAGTTGTGTGCTTACTGTGTCTTTTTCTACACTACAGAGCGGGGCCTCATACTCCCGAGTGGTTGCCGGGTGAGGTGAGGCCATCACCCACACAAAGCTGGGTGAGTATCACCGTGAGGCAATTCCTCAATGTGATTAAGCTATTATGCTTCTCTTGAATGCAGAATGTAAATTATTCATGCAGGTGTGTCTGTATTATCTTCACGTGTGTGTACTATGGTGTCTATGTGGTACTTGGTGTTGCTTCAACATTTTGTCTCTTTGGTTTTTTTGATAGGAAGAAGATTTATAACTTCCCCTTGAGTGGACATTTAAGTATTCCAAGTTTTTGATATATATGTAACTTATCAAGTACATGTTTGTCATTTTTTCACTATGACATCTTATTTGTAGTCGCAGTAGCAAGATCTGTTATAAAAGGTCCTGAAGAAAGCCGGGTTAGATGCCCTGAAGGCTGAAACATGCCGACCACACTATCTAGCGCCATAGGGTAGTCTTACTACCTAGCGTGTTTTTAATCCTTGACACTCGGACTTCTAGTATAAAGAACATTCCCTGAAGTCTGGGTAGCCAATTTTAAATTAATTTTGAGCACTGCACTCTTTTAGTTTACATCACTTCTGGGATGCACATAATGATCACATCTTTGTGATATCTTTTCCTGTACCGACACTATTTGGTTGGACTTGGGATGGCATGATTATCAATTCCCACATGACGCAAACTCCACCACATGGGTGGTCTGATGGGAATCCTATCAGCCTCCTGCCGCCAATAGGTTTCATGTCTGGCACCCTTTGTTTCACGACTCACCATCAGTGCCGCGCGGTTGCTATTGCAGACACACACTTCTCCTAGACTTGATCTGCTCTTTTGTGTTTTGTATCTGTAGGACTAGGCGGCCGCCTAGGGCGGCAAAATGGTGAGGGCGGCATTGTGTTGTGGCAATTGGCAAAAATCATGCAGTGGAGAGTGCACTGTCTGTGTCTGTGCAAGCGTGAAGCGGCGCACCTGCTGCTAGCTTGTGACTGACGTGATGTAACTTTTTACTTGCGCAGTTAGAGCCGACAGGCCAGCCGAGCTCACACCCTAGATTAGTGGCGTGTTTGGAGGCACGGGACACACTAGCGTAAGTGATGGTCCCCAGGGCCATCAATCTTGTAGCGCTGGATAGCGCTACCAATGACGGCCCTGGGGAACATTTTGGGCCAATCCGTGAGCAGTGCGTCAGCCAAGGAGGGCAGCCCAGTGACGGTGACGCGCATGGCGCACCAGTGCCACCATCGATCTCTCTCGGCGCGCGCGGGGGACGACTGTGTGTCTGTGTGTGTGTTGGCCTGGCGCGCTGCTCTGGACTGTGCCTGCAGCCCTGACTGGCCCCTGTGTGATGGCCGTGAATCAACCAATTAATTACTAATACTGCAGCCTGCCTGCCCGGTCCCGACTCCCGGCCCTTTTTTTTTACTGTCTCCGACTTGAGCACTGTCTGCAGCACCGCCTGGTGAGTGAGTCAGAGTCAGCGCAGTCAGTCTGCGAAGGCCGCTGGCTGTGATTGTGAAAATAAATATATATATTTCGTATCGGAATCGGAACGATCGATGCAATGATTGCAATCTAAATGTAATAAATAATGTTGTTCACTGACACTCAGGCGTTGTAAATGAAAATGAGGCGGCGTCGGCGGCCTATGAGTGTATCATTATCTCCTGGGGACGTACGTGACTCGATTGCAATCTAAATGTAAAAAATAATGTTGTTCAGTCACTCAGGCCTGCTAATGTTGTAAATGAAAATGAGGCGGCGGCCTGTGAGTGAATTAATCATTATCTCGTGCGCACGTCACGTACGTGACTTGAGCAGTGGCACAGTGCAGTGAGTCAGCGCACGCAGTCTGCGAAGGCCGCTGTCTACGAAAAGAAATATAAATATATATTTTGGATCGGATTCAGAATCAGTCGATCGATGCAATCTAAATGTAATAATGTAATGTTGTTACCGCTCAGGCCTGCTAATAGCTCATCCTCACGGTCGGACTGGCTAAAAATACTGAGTGAGAGCAGTAGCACTAGCAGCCAGCACTGTGAGGGGTGAGGTGACGGGGGTGTCTGAGTGAGGTTTGGTTGGTGGCGCAGGCGGGGCAGGTCTGTTTGTTGCAGCAGGTCATGCAGCATGCTAAAGATCATAAGACCTGTGTGGCGGCCCCATGTCCAGGCCTCCGGCCTGTGACTGAGTGAGGTGAGGTGATGCGATGCTGGAATCCATGTGAGCGAGGCTGGAGGCTCAGGCATAGCTGCCAAGGTTTCAGATTGCTATGTGTGACATTTTCCTGAATTCATTGTAATTATGAGTGACATTTCAACGAATATGAGTGACACTTTCTCACGAGCAAAGTCTAGCAGTGAAAATAAGAAAAATATATAAATTACAGAAATAAATGACACCCATTTGAGCAACAAGGACCTCTAAAACGAGTCACGTCATAATCTACAAGCTGTATTACTGAGAGCAGTGCGCCCCCCTGGTCCTGCATGCCACCCACTACCTGCTAAACCATGCTGGTGGCACCATCACCCCACTCACAGTTTGTCACACAGAGCTACACTACAAGCTCTGCTGACTCTGATACTCACTTGGCGCACTGAGAAGTTACGTTGACAAGCACCACAGTGGCTCTCACAATCAATCACCTGACCCAGGTGCGAGCGGCTACTAACACAGCTTACAGTCAGTGAGAAGAAGTCAAGACAGACTGCTTTGTGATGTACAGTCAGTTCTCAGCGGTAACAGGGGGGGGGCAGACAGGTGGTAGCTCAGAAGAAAATCATGCCTGTGGCACAAGAATGAACTATCAAGGGTATTGCCAGCAGGGTAGGCAGATTATAAAATTGATGTAGCACTGACTCCAGAGCTGAGCAGTCAGATCTCTTCAACTATTAACTTATGGAGCCACTCCGAGCCAGAGTGATGCTGGCAACACAAGTCTGTGGGCAGCAGCACAGAGCCGAGGCACATAATATGCTATAGGCACCGGTGGCGCGCGCTGGCATAACCGCGCAGCCAGTTTCAGACTGGCATGATTAACAATGCGTGACAATGCATTTCAGTGTGGTGATGCGGATCACCACACTGAAATGCGTTAGTGTCACACCCCATGCGTGATACTTGGCAGGCATGTGGAGGAGTAGTAGGACACGGGGGAGGGGGTCAAGGAAGCGCGAAGAGAGTGTGCCTTAAAGAAGAGCAGAGGACCCCTTACCTTGAGTTGCGTGGTGCAGTACTGCAGTGTGTGGACGGTGGAACTGAGACTGGTGTCAAGAGTGCCACAGTATTTCACCACAGCCAGCCCTCGTACCTTGAGTAGAAGAGGCCCTTCTTAAAGACTTTGCTAAAATAAAGGCAAGGAAGGTATCGTTGGATTAAGAGAAAGAACCCAAAACACCATTGAAGCTAGAAGAGAGAAATTTAAAAACGAAACGAAATACAATCAGGGATGTGGAGTTCCTTTAGCCGGACGGCCAGGACATATTGTTTGGGGTCAAGGGCAACAAGTTTTCATGTGTGTTTTGTCCTTGGGACAAGGAGGCCCAACCCCCTGCTGTACAAACCCTTTTGCTGCCAGTTTGCAGTACCACATTATGGATCAGGGAAGGGCACCCCCTGCAGTTAGGGTAATATGTTGTCCATATGTTCATACTGTTCAAACTTATATTTATGGTTCCTTAATTGAAAGCCTTTATTTTTAGGGTGAGTGCTCTAAGTAAATGTAAGCTCTGACTGCACTTCTGACAGTGGTTACAGTACAAAAATGTGTACACATGTTTGCAAAGTTAATACAAGTTATTTTATATCTAATGCATTTATTCTTCTAGCCTGGATGACGGGGGAGAGAGTGATGGTAGAAAAAGGGAGGGGGCGGCATTTTTCAATTCTCGCATAGGGCGGCACAACACCTAGAAACGGCCCTGCCTCCCAGCCCAGTTGTTTAATCCTGAAGTATACTACAGCCTTGCACACCCACAACTGGGTGTTTACGCAACATACTGCAGCCAGTGGTGAACACCTGGGCTAGTTTTGGGGGACCGCGGTTATACTGTGGGTGCCCAGCCTATTGCTGACTTAGCAGGGGGTTAAGTGAGTGCTGAGAGTATGATGTGGCGGCTGGTGGCTGCGGCGGTAGTCCCCTGAGGTGCACATGTGTTTTACCCCTTCATTGCATCCTCTGCCTTTGAGGCTGTCCAGGGTACTCCTGATCTGCTGAGAGTGACTTTGTTGCTGGGTGACCAGGGAGTACTGCCTGATATCCCTGGAGCCTATACTGGAGTGGTCAGTTGCTGGGGCACGAACCCTGGTGTATGTTGGAGCCTCCACCCTGGACCTGCATTGGAGTGCTGTAGAGATATCTGCGGCGGATGACATTGGATATAAGTGCTGGGTCCATTGGGCCTATTTCTCCATGGTGAGGGCACAGGGGACTGAAGTGGCTGGAGATGACAGAGAGAATACAGGTATCTATGTATCTATGCCTGAGGCCCATGGGATTGACCTATACTCAAATGCACTGGTTGGTCTACTATTTTCTTGGGTCACAGCAGTTGGGGTGGAACTCACTGCCCTAGTGCTGTACTTTTACATCCCACAGTTTGTGAGAGGGCCGTGGCCATCCCTTCCGACCCTGTAGAAGTCTGACGCTGGGCACCGCACCAACACCCACGGACCACACACGCAACCTGGCATTCATCCTGGACTCCTCCCTCACGATGACCAAGCAAGTCAACGCAGTCTCGTCCTCTTGTTTCAACACCCTGCGCATGCTCCGAAAGATCTTCCGGTGGATCCCCACCGAAACCAGAAAGACGGTCACCCAGGCCCTCATCACCAGCCGAGTGGAATACGGGAACGCCCTATACGCAGGAACCACAGCCAAACTGCAGAAACGCCTTCAGCGCATACAGAACGCCTCCGCACGACTCATCCTCGACATCCCTCGCCACAGCCACATATCCGCCCACCTGAGAAACCTGCACTGGCTCCCTGTCAGCAAGAGGATCACATTCAGGCTGCTCACCCACGCACACAAAGCGCTCCACAACATGGGCCCGAATAACTCAACAACCGCCTCTTGTTCTACACCCCCACCCGCCAGCTCAAGTCCACCAGCCTCCCCCTCACCACCGTCCCACGGATTCGCAGAACCACCACCGGAGGAATATCGTTCTCCTACCTGGCAGCCAAGACATGGAACTTCCTCCCCGCACACCTATGACTGACCCAGGACCATCTCACCTTCAGGAAACACCTCAAGACCATGCTATTCGAGCAATAGCGGCACCTTCCCCCCTCCCTTCAGCACCTTGAGACCCTCACGGGTGAGTAGCGTGCTCTACAAATGTATTGATTGATTGATTGATTGATAGAGTCAATGTGACTGGATTGCTTTGCAGTCCTGGCCTTCTGGTGAGCTAGGTAGAATTTGGCTGCCCCTCTCCCTGTTGGACTTGCGGTGGGCCTCTAGTTGGATGCGGGGCAGTGATGACACAAGACTGATAACTGTTGAGTGTACTGATGAGTGACCCTCTGGGAGCACTTCTTTGTGTGAGGTGCAGCAGAGGCCCTTATAAGACCTGGAAATGGGTAAAGACAGAGTGCTGCAGTGGGTTGTGGGCAGCAGACAGAAAATAATCAATACATGGCGGCCCTGTAGCAGGAGGTGGCCCGTGGATGGTGAGTTGGGCAGAGGCCTGGATGACTAACAAAGCCCTATGGGCACACAGATTTTGGCCATGATTGAGGCCTCCAGTGCCAATGTACAGGCCAAGATAGATTCTGTCTCTAAGCACATATATTTGTTGTGCATTGGCCTGCGTATGGTGGCCAAAATGTTAGAGAGAGAGCAACATATCCCGACTTCCCAGGAGGAGGTCAGGGCTTTCAAAGTTCACAGTTGCTACCCTGATGACCTAGATGCAGTGACTCAAGGTGCGAGTGGAGGATGTGGAGGGTCGCTTCTGATGCTATCATTTGCAGTTTGTGGGGTTTGTTGGGCTTCCTGAGGGAGTGGAAGGATCAGCCTTGAACTCTTTCTCGAACAATTGCTCTGGAAGAAGCTCTTGGATGCTGATTTTTCATCTCTTTTGTGGTGGAGTGGGCACACAGTGCCCTGGTGCCATCCCCAATGGGAGGTCCACCTAGAACAATAATAGTTTCTTAATTACAGGGATCAGGATGTTATATTACACATGGTCCACTGTCAGGGTGATCCCTTCTTCGAGACCGCATCATTCGGATTTTCCCAGATTGTACTCTACATGAGCAAAAAATGTGGAAAAGATTTGGGGGAGTGCAACAAAAACTTAGAGCCATGGGGTTAAAGTACATGCTATTATTCCTCACAAAACTGGAAGTCCTCCATGAGGGTCCGTGTCACTTCTGTGTGACACCAGAGGAGATGTGGGACTGGCTGTATATTCAGGGGAACAATGCAAAAAAATGTGATGATTGGTGGAGCGCTGAAACTTTTCAGACACTCACCCCCAGTCACAGATCTTCATTAACTCCATTATCGTTCTTTAGCTCACGTAACCACCCCAGTTCAGACGGATCACTGACACAACATCGACAGACAAAATATCGAGAGGACAAAATATTGAAGTAAAAATATCGACTGCAAAAATATCGACTTCCTATCTTCAAACAGGTAAGTACAAAAATATTGACTCCAAAATATCGAGTGTAAAAAATATAGACTGTCAAAATATCGATTTTTTAAAATTTCTTGAAAGTAAATTAAAAGTAATAAATTAAATTAATTTAAACATATTTAAAATACTAAAATAAACGTAAAATTGAGAAATAATTAATGTAACTAAAAAAATATATATATTTGAAATACATATATTACCTACTGGCGGTCGCCAGTAGGTATATATAGTTAGGATTTTTTCTCTATGGGTTTTTTGAAAATTCTATGTCTAATAACTTTGGCGTTTGTGGACGGAATTGGCTGAAATTTTCTGGAAAATGGAACATTTTGTTTCTGAGCAGCCCCTGGAAATTTGGGGGGGGTTCGTCCAGGGGGGGTCGAGAAAAAAGGGGGGTCCCAAAACGTGTTTTTAACATTGAGTTTTCCATAGGGCGGTTGGCCTCACTTTTAGCCCGAACGGCTGAATGGATTTGCACGAAACTTGGCAAAATTGTAGGGACTGGTAGCCCGATGTGCCTTTTCTATGTCTCAATATATGTGCTCCAGTGGATTTTGAGAAATTAACGTTTAAAAAAAGATATATATCTGTAAGCGCGCTCCGGGCAGCGCTCCGGTCCGCGGACCTTAAGCGTACCGGAACTTCGCGTAGCTAAGCTGATTGGCTCTCCGGTGTCTGTCAACATTCTAAACAGTCCGGAGCGGCCGCCATCTTGTCTCTCGGTAGGATTGAGAGACAAGAGGAGGCCAAAACAAAAGCGAAAATGACCATAAGGGGGCATACTACATCCTCCCTGACCCCCTAGGTTTAATGTGGAGGTTTTAAAAGGGCCCCGCGGGGCAAAAAAAACAAAAACATTTTTTTGTTTTTTTTTGCATGGGGAGCGCCCGGTCCGCGAACCGGGAAGCGTTCTGGACAGCGTACTGCAATGAAAAATGAATGATAGACTTTTCAAATGCTGTATGTTAATTGATTGTTGTTTTTGTTGATTATTTTTTATTTTTTTTATTTTTTAAGCATTTTTTTTATTGTGATTGTGTTTCATAATTTATTAAACTTTCTAACATTTCATTGTCAGAAATTTCATAATTATCATGGAATATACATTGTAGTCTCTGAGGGTGTAAAATGTCCTCATTTGCAAGGAGGTTATCTACTGCTTGTACACATTGCAGTAGTTCATTGTCCCAAGTTTCATCGAAAAATTCAATGTCAATTTGATCAATTGTATCAATCAATTCTTGGCTGCTCTCTTGCAGGTCCATTTCAAAAGAAACTTGGTTTTCGCCTTCCATTTTGCCTGAAATTTGGATTAAAAAAATATATATTAGTAGAGATAGGGCAATGTTGGGAATAATTTTAAATAGGCATTTTTTATCAGTGAATTTATCTTTGGGCAGTGTATAGTATCAGAGTGGAAGTAGGAATATAAAAAAGTGTATGTGATTTAACGTAAGTAAATTCATAATTATACAAGAGAAGCCTAACTCCATCCATAACTATAACAGAGAAGTCTCTCTAAATCTATAACTACTACAGAGGGATAGTATATATCTATCAGAAAAAGTTTACCATATTAACTTATAGTGCACAATATACTTCAGTTTTAAAAATAAAAACTTACCTTTAGAAATAAGTTGAAGGAATTAGTGAAAATACTATTGAAATGTACAGCAAGAGGTAGTAGTCAAAATGGCTGTGTTTTCTTCTCTTCCTTTATATATATTCAGGTATATAACCAATGAAATGTCATGTAAAAAAAGTAGAAAATGAAAGTAACATTTTCATTGGTTTTCAATTCCAACACTTCAGATGTGTTTTGTGAAGTAATTTACCTCAGGGTATTTAGAGAGGTCTATAGGCTAAATGACTAAATGGAATTCCAATCAAATTTGTGAAAATGGTAGGGATTGGTATGTAGTATGAGCTAATCTATATTTGGTGAAATTGTCTCCAGTGGCTTTTCTGTGAACTACTTTCCCACCTTTTTTGATGGTGCGCTTCCCAGGGAGCGACCCGGTACGCGTACCGTTGAGCGCCCCGGTTCGCGAACCTTAAGCGTTCCGGGAGTCCACCATTTTGTGTTTCGGTCGAATTAAGATACAAGATGGAGGGCAAATAATGTTCAGAATGGGTAGAAGGGGGCACGGTAGAGTTATCTTGACCCCCTAGGTTTTCTGAGGGTGGCTGAGGAGGCTTATATGTGCGAAAAAAAAACATTTTTAAAAATAATTTCGCGAGGTTAGCTCCCGGTTCGCGTACCGGGTAGCGCCCCAGGGAGCGTACTTTGTTGGAAATTAGTGAAAAATGTTAGAGTAAAATAATAATTGTGAGTGATCAGATGTAGGGTAGCTCTGAGAAGAGCTTTTGGGTTTATGGTACATTTAGGTACTTATAAGTAGGTACCAATGCACATTCTTAAATTCAGAGTGAAAACTCTGTTGCCCTCATCTGAGAAGTGAACTCCATCTCCTCTGTAGATATCTTGCATGTAGTAACGCAAGTTATTGTTGTACAGGGAGCCCATTCCATGGTCTCTCATGTAAGCTGAAACAGATTTGTTTACATGCTTCCTCGACTTCTCAATTTGTGGACAAAATTGGTTTGACCACCTCCATTTCTGTCTTTGGCATATATTTGAATATACCAAGGCAGTCTGAGGAAAAAGTGCCATTAATTGCTCAAAGGTGTCCTTTAAAAGCATTTCCAGACCTACACCAGTCAAAGTGCCCAAGTCATTACCTCCACAGTGCACAATTAACAGGTCAGGTTTGGGCAAATGCATAAAGGTTTTCACCAATGGTATCAATTGGTGACATTTTAATCCTCTGTGGCCAAACCACTTAATTTCCACATCTTGTAAATTGAGGTTAGGTAATTTCCTGTTTTCAACGTACCTTTGAGCCCAGTGAATATAACTATGTCCAACAATCCAGACAGAAAACTTGGTGAGAGAAGGTTCTCCTGCAGTCAGATGAAGTGTGGCAATGAAATGGCAGTTGAAAAAATGAGAGTTTAAAATGAAAAAAACTGTGGAGTTTCTGTGTTCATGAAGCAGTAACAGTGATTGGTGGATTTTGATTGCTGAAAACAGAAAGTTAGGGTGCACGGATGTGTTCTTTGAAAGATGTATTTTGAATGGTCAATAAAAAATCATTAAATGAAAGAATGCACTGGATATGCAGGTGCACTGAGAGTTCAGAGTTCAATTGCAACAAAGTTGTGTGAACTTGCAAACACCAGAAGTCTTCCAAGAGGTGGTTGCCATGCAGAAAAGGCAGAAAGGGCAGAGGGGGGAAGGGTTTTCATTCGAAAAAAAGTGAGGGAAGAGTTTTGATTGGGTGACATGAGAGATATGTGTGAAGAATTACAGCATTTCTGTGCTTTTGATAGCTGCAGACTCTGGAGTGCATACCTTTTGCTCTGCTGAAGACAAATTGGTGTGTTTCTGAGACTGTTTTCAAACTCAAAGTATTTGCTAAGGTGAGAAAATATTTCTTTAATTTAGATAGAGAATAGTGTGCTTTTAGGAGAAAATTATGAATTATGTGGCGCAAATTGCTTGTAAATATGCTCCCACATGTGCATGGAAAATTTAGATTTTGAATGTTTGTGTTACATAGCCATGTTAAAAGTGATACAAACATGCTGCAAAGGCAATCAAAAAACGCTTTTATGTGTCTTAAGGACATTTTAAGTAATTTTCCCATGTGCAGTGTTTTGAAATTATGATTTGAAAATCGTTTTTGGGGAAAAGGAATTGTTTTTAAATTAATAAAAAGAAATAATGGTGTATGCTTCTTTATACGGCAATTGACTGTCCCTGATGTTATTTTTCCCATTTTAATGTAAGACCTTTCTCTGTGGCGCAAGTTGCTTGTAAATATGCTCCGACCTGTGCATGGGAAATTTAGATTTTAAATGTTTGTGTTACATAGCCATGTTAAAAGTGACCCAACCATGCTGGAAAGGCAATAAAAACACTTTCATGTGTCTTAAGGACATTTTAAGTAATTTCCCTGTGGGCAGTGTTTTCAAATTATGAATTGAAAATCGTTTTTGAGGTAAAGGAATGTTGTTAAAATTTATGTGTGCCATATGTCCACAAATTTCGTTTTCAGGGGTGCAGCAGGGTGTTCTTGAGACACCCCTGCACCTTTGGAAAAATTCCTAATTTGCGATGAGCTAATTGCTAATCGCAAATTGCACCTTCATTCTTATGGGCCTCCTGCTCCATGGAAATGAATGGGTAATTTGCAATTAGCAATTTGCTCATCGCAAATTAGGAATGGTAAAGAATTGCTATTTATTCCTTAAAATTCGCTATTTTGGAAATGCAAAATAGTTATATGATACATATGGCGGTTGATGTCTAACAAGATAAGAAGCTTAGGGATACATTTATGATGACTGGCGCAATGAAGTGGACATCACTTACTTCATTGGTAGAGCTTTACATGTATTATGTCCTCTGTATTCTTCATCAAGCGTAACTTTAATCTGCAATCCTGAGTAGGCCTCACCTTAAACAAACCTCTGGATAGGCCACACCTTATCGTCATCCTGAATTAATCATTTAAAATGCTAGGGACAGATTTATGATAGGTGTATGCCTCTTTTGCGCCACTTAGAAAACACTGTCCATGGGGAAATGACTTAAAATGTCCTTAAGACACATGAATGTGTTTTTTTAAAACGTTTGCAATTTTTTTGGGTCACTTTTAACATGGCTATGTGACTCAAACAGTCAAAATCTAAATTCGCCATGCACAGGTGGGAGCATATTTACAAGGAATGTGCTCCATGGGGAAAGGTCTTATAATGTAATATGGGAAAAATGACATCAGAGACACTGAAATGCCTTATAGAGAAGCATACACCATTATGTCCTTGTCATAAATTTGCAAACCATTACTTTTCCCCAAAAACGATTTTCAAATCAATAATTTGAAAACACTGCACATGTGGAAATGACTTAAAATGTCCTTAATTCAAAATTTGCTATTCCTTATTTTGCGATTGCACTGAAGGATTTGCAAATTTTGCGATTCCTTAAATGCAATGTATCAAACAAAAAATATGTAAAAAATGATATTAAGGATTTGGAAACTACCACCAACTTCTAGTTTGTGGTAATTTGTGAATTCTTTTCAAAAAGCATTTATTTCTAAAAAACAAAAGGTCCCATATGACGCCCATACATGCCCTTAGGGCATGTATGTGTGCCATATGCCCCCAAATTTCTTTTTCAGGGGTGCAGCAGGGTGTTCTTGAGATACCCCTGCACGCTTGAAAAAATTCCTATTTTGTGATGAGCTAATTGCTAATCGCAAATTGCAACCTTCATTCCTATGAGCCTCCTAGCCCATGGAAATGAATGGGTAATTTGCAATTAGCAATTTGCTCATTGCAAATTAGGAATGGTAAAGAATTGCTATTTATTCCTTAAAATTTGCTATTTAGGAAATGCAAAATAGTTTGATGGTACATATGGTGGTTCATCTGTAACAAGATAAGAAGCTTAGGGATACATTTATGATGACTGGCGCAATAAAGTGGACATTACTTACTTCATTGGTAGGCCTTTACATGTATTATCTCCTCTGTATTCTTCATCAAGCGTAACTTTAATCTGCAATCCTGAGTAGGCCTCAACTTAAACAAACCTTTGGATAGGCCACACCTTATTGTCATCCTGGATTAATCATTTAAAATGCTACGGACAGATTTATGATAGGTGTATGCCTCTTTTGTGCCACTGTGCGTCACTTTTATGATGCAGCGGCGGTGCTAATTTGCAATTAGCAATTTGCTCATTGCAAATTAGGAATGGTAAAGAATTGCTATTTATTCCTTAAAATTTGCTATTTAGGAAATGCAAAATAGTTTGATGGTACATATGGTGGTTCATCTGTAACAAGATAAGAAGCTTAGGGATACATTTATGATGACTGGCGCAATAAAGTGCACATTACTTACTTCATTGGTAGGCCTTTACATGTATTATCTCCTCTGTATTCTTCATCAAGCGTAACTTTAATCTGCAATCCTGAATAGGCCTCACCTTAAACAAACCTCTGGATAGGCCACACTTTATCGTCATCCTGGATTAATCATTTAAAATGCTAGGGACAGATTTATGATAGGTATATGCCTCTTTTGTGCCACTGTGCGTCACTTTTATGATGCAGCGGCGGTGCAAAAGATTTGCTATGAGGCGACAACATTACAAATTGATGCATTTAGGCAGATATGTCATGGTGTAAAAAAAACGTACCACATGAAACCGATGCAGCAGTGATGCAAAAGATGCACCATGTCGCAAGACAGGCCTCACTTGGGGCCATATGTATCAAGCTAATTAGCATTCGCAAAGATCAAAATTCTACGAATTTCGGCCTTTGCGAATGTTAATTAGACAAATGGTATGTATCAAACAAGTTTGATGCAAAATAAGGAGTAGCAAAATTTGCTATTCCTTATTTTGCAATTGCACTGAAGGATTTGCAAATTTTGTGACTACTTAAATGCAATGTACCAAACAAAAAATATGTAAAAAATGACATTAAGGATTTGGAAACTATTGTGGTAAATTGGTGGTAATTTGTGAATTCTTTTCAAAAAGCTTTTTTTTAAAAAAACAAAAGGTCCCATATAACGCCAACACATGCCCTTAGGGCATGTATGTGTGCCATATGCCCCCAAATTTCTTTTTCAGGGGTGCAGCAGGGTGTTCTTGAGACACCCCTGCACCCTTGGAAAAATTCCTAATTTGTGATGAGCAAATTGCTAATCGCAAATTAAACCTTCATTCCTATGAGCCTCCTAGCCCATGGAAATGATCGGGTAACTTGCAATTAGCAATTTGCTCATCGCAAATTAGGAATGGTAAAGAATCGCTATTTATTCCTTAAAATTCGCTATTTAGGAAATGCAAAATATTTTGATGATACATATGGCAGTTCATCTCTAACAAGATAAGAAGCTTAGGGATAGATTTATGATGACTGGCGCATCACCAGGGATGTGCCAGTCATCCTGCGCCGCTGTTCCGCCACCCATGGTGTGCTGCATTTACAATGCGGCGCAGCATGGGGCAAAAATGGCACAGATGCGTGACGCATCTGTGCCGTTAAGGTGGCGCATTGCTGGAGTTGTATCGCAAGTGCGATGCAGCTCCAGCAACGCTCAGGGGTGCACCATCTCCACAATGTTGCGTCAAGACCTATGCCTGCTTCAAGCAGGCGCAGGGTTTTGACGCAGGTTTCTCCTATCTGATTGTAAATGCGGCACACCATGGGTGGCAGAGCAGTGGTGCACGTTAACTGGTGCATGCCTGGGGATGTGCCATTTAACATAAATCTGCCCCTTTACATTTAAGTATGTGCAGGGGACACAGAGTCGGTGAGGCTTATCCAAGGTTAAGAAGAGATGAGTCCTGTTCAGTGAAAAATTAGACATAGGCTTCACCTGCTCAGCATCGCTGGACATGGCTAAATAATAGCTGCAAAATATTACTCTTGTTAAACAATTTTACTATTATAATCTCTGAGATTTGTCTCTTACTCTGCAACATCTCATTGTTGTTATCTTTCTTTAAAGATAAAGACAACCTCAACATGAGCGACAATCTGCAATCAGTTGATTTTGACCTCATCATTGAACTTGTAATTGAAACATCAGTGGATGTTGATCCCTTGGATGATTTAAATCCTGAGGATGTAGAAGAGCGTGATGAGGATGCAGATTTGTCCGAATTATATGACATAGGATGGGAAGCTGACCTGCTTGAGCCTATGGAAATATAAACATTTATTTTTAAAATTTATAATTAATAAAAAGTAAAAAGGTAAACCGTTTAATTTAAAAATAAAGACACCTTCAAAAGCAGGTTATGTGTAGTGTCTTCAATAAAATATTAAAATATGCTCATAAAATTAGATCAGATTCACATATAAAATAGCATAGGTAACATAAATATAAATGTAATTTCTTTTCTGCTATTTCTGTATTGTAAATTTGCAAGGACTAAAAAATCTTCTATTTAAAATGTCAAGTAGTGTGTTAAGTTTTTGATCACTGTTATTGTTTTACTGTTTGGTAATAATGGTAAATAACATTTTTTATTATATTTTACCACAGATTCAACTGCAGATCATTTCAAGATTTCACCATGCCAACAATAGAAAGACAGAGAAAGGCTGCAAAACGTCAAAGACAGCAGGTGAAAGAAAATAAGCAGCAGTCCTCTAACAAAAAGATTTGTCAAGTCACGAAGAAAGCACCGGGTAAGAGCACAAAATATTTCATAAGAAATATGTGTAGTAAAAAAAATATTACTACAGAAAATGTTTCAGTCCATAAAACGAGAAGGAATTCAAATGGAAAGGAAAGGCCAATCAAAAATGTTAGTGCTAGAGCAAGAGATAACTCTGTGCATGATAGTAGAAGGAAACAACAGTTTAGGGAGATTCGTAAACGAATGTTCCGCAACAGGATAATTGGCAATTTGTTAAAAAATATTAAGAAAGGTCAACAGAAATTGGTTTTTTATAAGAGAAAAAAAAAGTTGAGAAAGTTATTGATCAGGCATTTGAAATTAAACGTAAGTTATTTATTTTGATAATCAATAGAATTAGGAAGCTAAACAAGGCAATTTATGATTTCAAAAGAAATAGTAGATGGAAGAGAATAGTTAATCGTAGTAATTTTTGTGAACTTTTTTCTGGAGAATGGATGCATAGTTCAAGCTGTGAGGCATTTTTTAATGAGGAGAGTTATTTCCAGGATAATGATTTGGTGCATGCAGTTGACACCAGTGGTCGTGCTTATGAAGTGAAAGATGGTTGTCCAGTTGAAAAAGAAAAACTTGTGACAACAGAGGCAGAAGAGGTGTTAGGTAATGAGGTTTTAGGAAGACGTGCTAAGGGTCCTGTGTACACCTGGAAGTGTAGTAGTATTTGCAGTGTGCGACAGGATTCCATCAATTTGCTTTGTGATTTTGTACGGTCATTTAATAAGAAAAGTTTGAAGCAGAAAATAAGGTTGTTGCAAGAATTAGATCCTTGCAGAGTAAGAGAAGTGACAGGTTTGCATGGTCATTCACTGGCTTGTCTTTCCAGGAGAGTATGCCAGAGTGTTTTTCATCATTTCAGGATGCTAGCAGTGCATCATAATAAAGTGAGGAAATTAGTTAGAATGTTGTATTATGCTAAGAGTCCAGCAATTATGCTTAAACAATTATGCGCTGCTCTTTTGCATGGTTCTGAAATAGATGTGAAGAATATATGTGAAGAAATTGAGTTTTGTTACTTTGGAAGTAAAGAGGAGAATGTTGAAATTGAGCAAGAAGAAGAGGGTCATGTGGAAGATAGTGTACAGGTTTCCAGTACAGATAATTTCCAGAGGGAAATTGCGACGTTTGAGGTGAAATCAAGTGAGAGGCCTAATTTCACTTGTGTGTGTTGTCGACGCACTTATTATAAGAATCAGACTAAGTTAGTGGATTTATATGCAAAAAGTGAAAGGGAAAATAATAGTGAATGGAAGGATTTCGCAACATACTTGATGGTAGAAAATTGTTTTGATTTGGGATTGGATCAACGTGTGTGTAGTTATTGTTGTTGCAAATTAAATCAAAACCAGATGCCTGCTAGAGCAGTTCATAATAATCTGGAATTGGTTGAGATTCCTTCTGAATTGAAGGATTTAAATACTTATGAATCTATTTTGATTCAAAGTATCCATCCCTTTCAGGCTATTGTAAGAATGGAGCCAAAGACAGGGAAATTGCCTCCATCAGATTTACAGAGAGGATTAAAGGGAAGAGTTGTTTATTTGCCTCTAGATTTGAAGAAAAACATTAACACAATTGGAGTAGAAAAAGTGGAAGAGGAACCTCTGGTTATCTTAGTTAATGGGGTTCCGACAAAGAATAAGAAAATATGGCAAGATTTAGTAGATGTTAGGAAAGTTAAAAAGGCAACATTGTATTTGAAAAAAAATAATAAATACTATAAGAATGTATATGTTGCAGAAGAGGAAGTAAGTGAGGAAGAGGATAGCGATTTGTGTGCTGGTCAAATTGAGAAAGTAGAACCCTCTACTAGTGAAGAAATATATGAACATTATAGTGTTCATCCTTTGCATTCCAAGGAAGTCATGGGGAATGCTATTGAGTTGTTTCAAATGAAACAAGCCAAAGGGAGTCCCATTAGTGTTTGGGAGGAAAGTTTGGAAGCTCGGTGTTTCCCACAGCTTTTTCCAACAGGTCAGGGAGGAAGATATGATGAGCGACCTCATCAAATTCCTGCTTCTGAATACCTGACTTTGCGATTGTATGCAGGAGATGCTAGGTTTCGACAATGCATTCCTTATTTGTTTCATCTCCTGTTTGAAAGCGATCTGTCTGGACTGTCATATGCAGTGAACCACATCTTGAAAAGTGGTATACACATGCAAAACATCTCGGCAAGTGACTTTATGGATAAAGTCAATGTCCAAGACAGTATTTTGGATTCTCACCTGATTAATCTCATGGCGTGTCAGCGTGGTACTAATGAGTACTGGTACCGTCGTCATGGTGATTTAAAATGTATGCTGAGGAACTTAGGAACTCCCACATGGTTCCTCACTCTGAGCTGTGCCGAGTATGGCTGGGAAGACTTACTTGAATTTCTACGAGAGGCAAATGCTAACGTAGATAACATCGAATTCAAGACACCCGGAGAACTGTGCTCTTTGGATCCAGTCAATGTATGTAGGTACTTCAATCATAGATTTGAAGCTATGATGTCTATCATCATGAATAAGAAGAATCCACCTCTTGGAGAGGTGTTGGATTTCTTCTGGAGAAAGGAGTACCAAGCAAGAGGTGCTCCTCATATACATATGTTGCTGTGGATCAAGGATGCACCTAAATTTGGAACGGATCCAGAAGACTCAGTGATGAGTTTCATCCAACAGTATTCTACGTGTGCTGTTCCAAACGCAAAGGAGAAGAAAAGCCTAAGAGAAAAAGTTCTGCGTTTCCAAAGCCATCGATGTGGAAAGTACTGCCGTCGTAAATTCCAAAACAAGGACAAGTTCTACACTAAATGTCGTTTCGGCTTTCCACGGCCGGTGATTTCTAAAGGAAGAGTAAACAGTTTGATGTCTTCGCTGCGACACAATGTCATGAAGAAATCACCTAAAAACACTTACAATTTGAAGAGGAACGAAGAGTCCAAGTACATCAACGACTACAACCCGGTGATTTTGTCCATGTGGAATGCTAACATGGATATACAGTTTGTGGCTGATAACTGTATGGCTGTGGCTCGGTATGTGACGTCTTACATCACCAAAAAAGAGAAGACAGAATTGAAGGATATGTGGGAGGACATTTCCCATGAAAAGAGCCTCAGCAAGAAGTTGTACAGTTTCAGTCTGAAGATGCTGTCGCATCGAGAAATCGGAGCGTACGAATGTTCTGACCGGTTGTCTTCAGCAAGTCTCTATGCCAAGTCCAGGAGTATCGTTTGGGCGAGTCTTGGTCTTGCTGCAATGCGTAATCGAGTTCTCAAACCTGTGCGGGAAATTGAGTATTTGGCGGAAAAGGAGCCAAACAGTACCGACATTTTGAAGACCAACATGTTGGATACATATTATCCAAATCGAAGCATTCACCTCGACAATGTTTGTCTGTATGAGGTTCTTCAAAATTACATATTCAAGAGGAACATCAAAGAAGATACTGAGAAAGGAGTGTATGCTGTAATAGGAAGAGAGGGATGTCTGGTCAAGCAAAGAAAATGCCACTTGGTAAACCATCGAAAATTGAGTGGCGAATCTCCTGAAAAAAAGGAGTTTTTCTATTTAGCACTTTTGCAACTTTTCAAGCCTTGGCGTGCAGAAGAGGAACTGCTTGGAGATTTCCTCTGTTACGAAGACTCTTTCAATGCCGCCAAGGAGACCATATAATGTCCTGCTTTTCCCAAATATGTAGAAATGTTGAATGCGGAAATTGAGCAGGAAGCAACGATTGCAGCCGAGATTGCCAGAGACAGTTCTCAGGACAGTCAGAGTTCTGCTTCATTGAGTCAGGATCCACTAGGAGGACCTGTTATTGAAAATGAAGCTGCCACTGCTATGAATGAAGTGGAAAGAGCCATGGCACATGCTCAAGAGGATGCGGTTAACTTAGAAGAGTTGGAAAGACAACTCAACGTTGAGCAGAGGAAAATATATGACGAAGTTACCATGCAAATTGATCATGGATTAAGTCATGACAAGAAAGAGTGCTCATGTACGTCGTTGAAGCCTGTCCGACTGTACGTGAGTGGAGAAGCGGGAACTGGAAAAAGTTTCCTCATTAAAGCAATTTCATGCTATTTGCAGGAAAGGACAGAGTCATCGCTGTCTTGTGTTGTCACTGCTCCAACTGGACTGGCAGCACATAATATTAAAGGGATTACTTTACATCGTTTACTGATGCTGCCAGTGGAGCATGACAACAAATTACAATATCACAAGCTATCTGGAGATGCTTGTTTTGAAGTTTCAAGAATCTTGAGGAAAATGAAACTTCTTATCATTGACGAAGTAAGCATGGTTTCCAATGTCATGCTTGCCTTTGTGCATTTGAGGATGCAAGAAGTTCTCAAAACAGAGTATGATGTGTTATTTGGTGGCAACCACATCATTGTTTTCGGAGATCTTCTGCAGCTGACACCAGTGAAAGGGCAACCTGTGTTCAAAATGCTCACGCATGAAGATACCAGGAAGTGCCTAGGCAGCATTGGCAACGTCAATATATGGTTAAACTTCAATTATGCTGAACTGCATGAAAATATGCGTCAGGCAAAGGATGAAGTTTACAAGACTATTCTACAAGATGTTAGAATTGGAAAAGTGACCGAGCATGGGAAAGAAGCTTTACATGCACGATTACTGTCAAATTTATATCCAGAACAAGATGTTGTGCCTGAGAATATTTTTCAGAAAATTACTGAGAAGAAATCTGGAATATGTTTGATGCCAACTCTTGCAGAATGTGCCAAATTTAACAACAAAATGTTGCATTTAGAAAAGCAAGAGATTGTGAAACTGGAAGCTATTGATAGAGTAGAGCATATGGGATCAACAATTATTTTGTCTGAGAATCTCAAAACAAAATTGCATTCATTAGAGAAGAGTATATCTAAAACTGCAGGTTTTGAAAAGACTCTGAATGTGTGCTTGAACTGCCGTATAATTTTAAGAAGGAATTTACATGTTGAAAGAGGTCTGGTAAATGGATCAATGGGTAATGTTGTTGATTTTGTGAAATACAGAAATAGAGATGGAATTGAATTTTTAAAAATTAAATTTGATGGCATTGAGGAAGTACAGCTAATTGGTCGTTGTTCTGCTAGATTTTTGCTTGTAAAAGACTTATTTGTTTCCGCGTAAGCAGTTTCCTGTTTGCTTGGCATATGCGGTGACAATTCATAAATCGCAAGGTTTAAGTGTAGACAGTGCATTGGTGAATATTGGCAGTTCTGTGTTCAAGGAGGGTATGGCATATGTGGCATTGTCACGAGTTAGAACTTTATCGGGATTGTACTTGATTGAGTGTGATGTCACAAACATTTGTGCGGATCTAGATTGTGTTAAGGAATACAATAGGTTAAGAAGAGAGTATGCGCCACATTTGCCTCAGTATCCTTTGTTTGAGAAACGTGTGGTAGGCCGGAAACGAAGAAATGAGAACAATACTGGGGAGGTTGTAGCAAAAAGACAAAAAGTCAATGAACCTAAAATTACAAGCAGAAACAAAAAGGATTCTGTTGAAGATGTTGTTGGTTTTCAGTTTGAAAACAGTTCTGGTGTCAACTGCTATGCTAATGTAGTGGTTAATGTTTTGTTTTCTCTAGAAAATGTAAAAGAAGAGATTGTGGTCAATTCTGATCAAAGATTTTGCAGTTTGTTAAATTCTGTGTTAGAGAAATGTAGCACTGATAGAAGAAACATAGAAAGTGTGTCTGAAATTCGAAATCTGTTAGACAGATGTTCAGGCCAAACACAATTCTCTCAAAATATTCAGCAAGATTGTCAGGAGTTTTTAATGTATATGCTTGATGTATTACATGCTGAAGGTGTAGATGTAGATCAGCTGTTTGGGCTTTCTTATCAATGGCAGCATGACTGCGAGAACTGTATGGTATCAAGTACTACTAGTGTAGACTCAGAAAGATTTATATATTTAACTTTGCCAGACAGTAAATCAGTCTTCTTTAATAAGCTAGTAAAAGCAGCTGATCACAACATGGAGTGTAGCCAATGTAAATCTGAAATGATGTCCACATTATTTATACGAACATATGGCCAGTATGTCATTTTAATGTTCCAACGATGTAGGCCTGATGGAACAAAATTGACAACTTTAATTAAAAATTTTGTAGCTTCGCAGTTGTCAATATCAGGAAGGACTTTTGTAACTGCAGCAATTATATATCATGACGGCCCTTCAATAACATCAGGACATTACACAGCTTATTTAAAGTCTAGAAATGGCTGGTCATTCTGCAATGATTCTGTTTTAATTTTCAAAAAAAAATTGCCGTATGACCTTAAAAACTCTTACCTGGTGTTTTTAAAACCAAAATTTTAGGGAAATAATCTCGGGATGTGCTCTGTGGAATTTCAAGAAGTTCTAATGGCTCCTACACAATTTGGCCTTGAGGATAAGTGTAGTTCAGAGACATAACTTCTAACCATAGGACTGGACGTCATGGAGAAATACGTGCACTTTGAATGAGTTCAGAAAAACTGTTTCTTTTTATAAGCTAATTGAAGCAGCCAATCAAAACATGGAGTAGAGGGAATGTAAGTCTGCAATGCTGTCTACTGTTTTACATTGCTTTGTGATTAAAAGTGATGTAGAGAATTAAATAATTGTAGTAGTCATAGAGGTAGTGTAAGTCTGCTTCATAGTAAGCAGTATCAGTGTCATAGGAAATGTAGAACATGACTGAGCAAGAAGGGGAAGATATTACTATTCCAGGATTGTGAAAATGATCTTCAACATTTTAATTCTGAAAGTTGCGGAAATGCCAAATGACGGGATTGGCTTACAAGAAATCCAAGAGTTATAAATGGCTCTGACCAGATTTGGCCTTGTGGAAAATTGTGGTAGAGAGCAAGAAGTCATTTATTGCATGTAATGTGTTTTTAAAAACGATGGAGATTTTCTTTCAGAAAGTGGCGGGCTGAAAGTAATAACAGCACAAAAGAGTGTAAGCTGTTCATAGGACATCCTTGGACGTCATGGAAAGTAAGTTAACTTTAAGGAGTTCTGAATTTTGATTTCTGATGTTGTATGGGTTTTTTAAACACAATCATTTTGATTGTGTTTTTTTTTCCCCGCTGTTACATGATGAATACCTTCAAGTCACTGTTTTTAGTGAAATTTGATACATTCTGAGAACAGCAAAAATAAACCATTTAAGATGTATAATTAATTCTGTACTGTTTGCATTTATGATGTATATGTAGAACTGTGTAGGAGGCATGGAGAAGGTGAGGCTTCTGTAAGTGTCAAAGTTGTTGCATGCAGTGCTGCACTTCTGCGTATTCTTTCATATGCTAGACTACATCTGCACAATGAGATACCTAAGCAAAGGAAACACAAGTGATGTGATTGTGAAATGAGCAAAATAAATTGCACGTATTTCAATTACATCACCTGTGTTTCCTATCATTACGAATCACATTGTGCAGATCAAGTTTAGGTCTGTCCAGGGAAACATAGGAGATTTGGACTTTGTTGAAGAGTGCAGTGGACATGACTCACTTCATTGGTAGACCTTCACATGTATTATCTCCTCTGTACTCTTCAACAAGTGTAAATCTCATCTGCAACCCTGAGTAGGCCTCACCTGAAACAAACCTCTGGATAGTAGACATCTTATTGGCATCCTGAAGCAATTATTTAAAATGTTAGTGTCTTGCGACACTTTTCTGAAACAACAGCAATGCAAAAGATGCACCATGTTTTAAGATAGGCCTCACTTCATCTGCATCAAGATACTGTTAGTTTAAAATGTATATCTTTAGGACTGTGTAGGGGGCCTGGAGAAGCAGAAGCTTCTGTAAGTGTCAAAGTTGTTGAAAAACTGTTTGTCCTTCAATCTTTTCCCTTGTCTTTTCTAATTTTTAAATACATTTTTTAATATTTTTCAAATGTTTGTTCTCTCTTTCACAGATTGAAAGTATAAAAACAAAAAGTGAGTAATTTAATGACAATTATAAGGTATATATTTTGTACTGTTTTCGTTACATTTCTATCACATTTAACTACTATTAGTTCCACTGCTTCATTTCTTTAACCCTCAGTTTCCTGCCTTTGCTACTTCCCTCATTCCTTTCTCTATTACCTACTTACTCAACTCCTTCCACTCTTTTTCTCAGTCCCTCTCTTCTCATAGTTCCTTACTCTTGTTCACTCACTGCGTCTCTATTACTCTTAGTGTCTTTGACTGATCACTCTATCACTACTTGTTCATAATGCTTTCTCTGTGTAGTTGAAGCACACTAAGGGGAATATTATGAACACAGCCAATAAAATTATTGCTCTTTTTATTGGCAGAAAACTGGTGCAAAAGTGGTTTTAGTGGCAGTTTTCTGCCACAAAAGCAGCTTTAGCGACACATTTCTGCCAATAAAAGCTGCAAAACTTTTATTGCCTATGTTGATGATATGGCTCTATGTTAATTACATTTCTTTGCTGTTTCAATTAATCTTTTTCTGTTATTTTTTGTTTTCTGTTTTCTATTTTTTCTCTCTGTTATTCCTCATGTTTTAATCTTATTTTGAACATTCACTCACACTCTCCAAGAAACTCTTCTTTGTTAATGTTATACTCTCTTTTTTTTTCTTTCACTTCGTTATCTATTTTGTTTTTCACAATTATACCCTCTTCTGTCTTTTCTTCGGTAAATAGATCTATTAAACAGTATCTCTTCTTTACTCCCTATAGCTGTCTTTCTTTTAACATCACTCTCTGTTTCCTTTCCTTATACTTACACTTTTTTATTTTTTTTATTTTTTTGGTTAGCTCCCGGTCCGCGTACCGGGAAGCTAACCCGGAAGCGAACCAAAAGAAATAGAGCTTGCCAGAGTGCTAAACATTCTAGCAATTTTTTTGGAAAGGGAAGGTAGTTCTGAAAAGAACTTTTTTTTTATATTTTTGTTGTTTTATATATTTTTTTTTTTTTTGAACATTTTATGTTTTTTTTGTATTTTTTGAACAATTTTATATTTTTTTTGGTTTTTTTTGGGGGGGGGAAACAACAAAAAACAGGCGTTGAAAAGGGCTCAACAGGAGCAAAAAAAAATTACTGGGGGCGGTTAGGGCAATCATGGTGTTCATACGCCAGGTTGAGTGCATTGATGCTCATGTTGCCACAAGCTAATAATTCACGACAGTGCATACATAAGTGAATCATGTGCCCAAAATTTTCTTGAATATTTGGCACAGTTTCCCGTGCCTCTTCTGGTGTTAGAGAAACCGGTATTGTTGGTCTGGCCACAGGAGTTGGTCTTGGATTGTCGTGCATATCCCTTAATTCCGCCCGGCTGTAATTTAGGGGATGTTTCCTTGTCATGTGCCTGTGCATTGTGTGATTTCCAAAGCTATATTTTTTGTCCGTCCCTCTGGACAATTGTTCCTTGCATATGAGGCAGGTGACATACCTCGCATTGACTTTTTTTTGGCCACGAGGTATTGAAAAAAACTGCCAGATGAAACTGGCTTTCTTTCTGGAAACCCGGGGCAACTCTTCTAAAAATTGTGGTTCTTCTCCCTCCTCATCCATTTCTTCCTCTTCCTCCTCAGTGTTGGTCAGGACCTGGGGAGGTGGTCCTCTCTTCCCATGAGGAGGTGGTGGTGGTGGTGGGGGTCCACCAGCTGAAGCTACCAATGAAGCCATTTTCCAACAAGCAAAATAGGTCTTCCTCTCACAATGATGAAAGTCAGAGTGAGGAAAGAAGGAGGGGTTTTCATCATTTGGGAAAAAACAATACTTCTCAACCAATGAAAAGTGTTATTTTTAAGTCACCTGACCTAGCCTTCCATCATTATGAAACCAAAAGTGAAATGAACCAATGAAAAGTTTTATTAACAAGTCACATGACCTCTCACGCTCATGTTACGCGCTGCGGAACGCGCCCCGGTTAGCTTCCGGGTCGCTGAGCTTCGCGCCTCGGTCCGCGCCCCGGGACACTTCCGGGTGCGCTAACGCGATACGTCACAAGACGCATTTCGCGGCAACGCGATACGTCGCGCTTTCGCGCCGCGGATCGCTTCCGGGGAGCTGCGTTTCGCGCCTCGGCCCGCGCCCCGGGGCACTTCCGGGTGCGCTAACGCAGTACGTCATAAGACGCATTACGCGGCAACGCGATACCGTCACTATGTTGATTTCTTACCGGTTCGCGGACTGGGTCGCGGAATTAAATTGAGCTAACGGGAAGCTTCCCGGTTCGCGGACCGGGAGCGAAACAAAAAAAATATTTAAAAAAAATTATTAATAAACATATAAAATATATTTTTGGATTTAAAGAAGAATACATTTTACAGCTATAGATATTAGCTTTTAAAAAACCAATGAAATTCACTGAAAAAACCATAGGTTATAGACCATATATAGTTAGGAATTAGCATTTACAAAACCTTGAAAATTCACTGAAAAAACCATAGGTTATAGACCATATATAGTTAGGAATTAGCATTTAAAAAACCTTATTTTACTCACACAAAACCATTGAAATTCCATATATAGTTAGTTGTACTAACTATATATCGCGCACCCGCAATCCACTGCTGATCATGTCACATATTACATCATTCATGACATGGTCAGTGACATCACTGATGACATCACTGATGACATCTCAAATGACATCACTGATGACATCACTGATGACATCTCAAATGACATCACTGATGACATCACTGATGACATCTCAAATGACATCACTGATGACATCACTGATAACATCTCAAATGACATCACTGATAACATCTCAAATGACATCACTGATGACATCTCATTTGACATCAATGGTCACATCACTGATGATATCATTCATGTGACAATACAATGCATCTTCTCACACTTTAATATAACCTCTGTTACACCCAGTGTTAAATACAGAATATATTTTTTTAAACAATTGACACACCAATACTAGTTACTACATACGCACTCACTGATTCCTACGTCTACACACACATTCACTCATTCACCCATACAATCATTCATACATACAATCACTCATCTTTACAACACTATCATATGCACTCATACACCCTATACAGACACTCACACTCTGCCACTCATCCTTGGAGTTACTCACACACCTAGTCAGTCCTGTAAAGAATCAATCACACTTCCAATTTCTAATCTATACAGTTAAACATAGAGTACCTTACATTTTCAAACATATTCTAACACATACTTACTCTCTTATAAATCATTGATACAAGAACACATTGATCTGCACAGAGTCACACATCTCCCAGCCAGCCACACACACACTCAGTCTCCCATACAAATACTTGGACAATCAATCAATAACCCATATAGTTACTCATATAGCTACTGATCAACACATGCAGCAGTTTACAGAATACCAGACATAATGATGCACAAATTAAGACAGTTTAGTCACTAACCTATGCATTCAGTGAGACACATTTAATCACTCATACAGTCAGTCACGCACCTACTAAAACCTTCATTCAGACACTTATACATCCACTCATTCAGTTGTGATGTGATGTCATCAGTGATGTCATTTGAGATGTCATCAGTGATGTCATCTGTGATGTCATTTGAGATGTCATCAGTGATGTCATCAGTGATGTCACTGACCATGTCATGAATGATGTAATATGTGACATGATCAGCAGTGGATTGCGGGTGCGCGATATATAGTTAGTACAACTAACTATATATGGAATTTCAATGGTTTTGTGTGAGTAAAATAAGGTTTTTTAAATGCTAATTCCTAACTATATATGGTCTATAACCTATGGTTTTTTCAGTGAATTTTCAAGGTTTTGTAAATGCTAATTCCTAACTATATATGGTCTATAACCTATGGTTTTTTCAGTGAATATATATATATATATATATATATATATATATATATATATATATATATATATATATATATATATATATATATATATATATATATATACATATTATTTACAAAACATATAAATATTTTTACCGTAGGACAGCGAAAGGGTTAAAAATACTATTCCAACTCCAGTGAGTTCAACAGTAGGGAAAGCGTTGGATAGCGTAGGGGTAAAAATTACTATTCCAACTCCAGGGAGTGCAACAGTAGGGAAAGCTTTGGATAGCGTAGGGGTAAACATTACTATTCCCACTCCAGCGAGTGCAACAGTAGGGAAAGAGTTGGATAGCGTAGGGGTTTAAATTACTATTCCAACTCCAATGAGTGTAACAGTAGGGTAAGCGTTGGATAGCGTACGGATACAAATTATTATTCCAACTCCAGAGACTGCAACAGTAGGTAAAACATTGGATAGCTTAGGGGTAAAAATTACTATTCCCACTCCAGCGAGTGCAACAGTAGGGAAAGCGTTGGATAGCGTAGGGGTTTAAATTACTATTCCAACTCCAGTGAGTACAACAGTAGGATAAGCGTTGGATAGCGTAGGGATAAAAATTACTATTGCAACTACAGAGAGTGCAATAGTAGGGAAAACATTGGATCGCGTAGGGGTAAAAATTACTATTACCACTCCAGAGAGTGCAACAGTAGGGAAAATGTTGGATAACGTAGGGATAAAAATTACCATTCCCACCCCAGTGAGTGCAACAGTAGGGAAAGCGTTGGATAGCGTAGGGGTAAACATTACTATTCCCACTCCAGCGAGCGCAACAGTGGGGAAAGCGTTGGATAGCGTAGGGGTAAAAATTACTATTCCCACTCCAGCGAGTGCAACAGTAGGGAAAGCGTTGGATAGCGTAGGGATTTAAATTACTATTCCAACTCCAGTGAGTGTAACAGTAGGGTAAACGTTGGATAGCGTAGGGGTAAAAATTACTATTCCAACTCCAGTGAGTACAACAGTAGGGAAAGCGTTGGATAGTATAGGGGTAAAAATTACTATTCCACTCCAGTGAGTGCAACTGTAGGGAAAGCGTTGGATAGCGTAGGGGTAAAAATAACTATTCCCACTCCAGTGAGTGCAACAGTAGGGAAAGCGTTGGATAGTGTAGGGGTAAAAATTACTATTCCAACTCCAGTGAGTGCAACAGTAGGGAAAGCGTTGGATAGCGTAGGGGAAAAATTAGTATTCCAACTACAGTGAGTGCAATAGTAGGGCAAGTAAATATTTCTTATTTAAATATAAATAATATAAATAGTAACAACAATTACAAATTAATCGAAATATTTTACAATTGTGTTAAAGATATTAAATAATAAATTTAAAATACAAATACAAATTATTTAATAATAAAAATTACCTACTAATACTAATTGTTTACCTATTAATAATAAAATAATTAACAATTTAAAAGTATTTTGAAAAATTAACTCAATACGTTTTTTATTCAAAAATGTAATTACTTACAATTAAATTACTTCACAAGCTATTCCCCTAAAAACACACAACCCACTACAAAAATTAATTTAATAAAAGTAACATAATTATCAATTAATCAATTACAAAAAATTACAAAATATATTTTAATTAATTACAAATTAATAATTATTTTACAAATAGTTCTAAATAAATACCAATAATTAAAATAACATATTTAATTAATTATGATGAAAGTACTTCCCACCCTATTCCCCTATAAACCCACAACCCACTACAAAAAATAAATTACTAAAATTAACATATATATCAATTATTCAATAACTTTTAATTACCAATTATTTTTTAATTGCCAATCAATTACTAATTATCAATTAAGTCTAAATAAATACCCAGAAATTAAATTACAAATTTAATTAATTTTAATAAAATTACTTCCCACCCTATTCGCCTATAAACCCACAACCCGCTACAGAAAAAAATATTAACATTAACATATTTATCAATTAATCAATAAAAATTAATTACAAATTATAATTTAATTAATCACCAATTAATAATAATTTAACAATGAATTGTAAATAAATACCAATAAATAAAATAACATATTTAATAATTATAATTAAATTACTTCCCACTCTATTCCCCTATAAACCCACAACCCGCTACAAAAAAATTACTAAAAATAAAATATTTATCAATTAATCAATTAAAATTACTTACCAATTATATTTTAATTAATTACCAATTAATAATTATTTAACAATTAATTGTAAATAAATACCAATAAATAAAATAACATATTTAATTAAATTACTTCCCACCCTATTCCCCTATAAACCCACAACCCGCTACAGAATTATATTACACAAAAATGTAATATTAATATTAACTTACCTTAAATTCGATATTTTGTTTGTCTATATTCTGTCTAGTCGATATTATGTCCATTCTATATTTTTGATTCTATATTTTTGCTATTCTAGTCAATATTAATTTTTTCTAGTCGATATTTCTGTAGTCTATATTATGTCTAGTCGATATTATGTCTAATCTATATTTTAACTCGATATTATGTCTAGTCGAAATTAAAAACTCGATATTTTGACTAGTTACCAATTCAGACATAGCTATATGCTAATCAGTCTTGACCCTGTGCCTCACAGGAACAGTCCAGTCCGAACTGCAAGCCATATCTTCCCTGGACCAAAGAATAAGCATCCTGGGACCGGTTTCGGGGTAACACCCCTCATCAGCCAGCATAGCTTGAATCCAGTAGCAAAGTGAACAAGGGAGAAAGTGAGCAAGGAACCCACATCTGGGAATACCCTGCCAACTTAGGGTGGACAAAGATACCAAGGGAGATAGCCGAATCCAGGTGCCTGGCCTGTGCATCTTTCCACTTGAAGGTAAACATTATTTGCTATTTTACTATTTTGTGATAGTATGCAATCACACATCTTAGTGATATGTTTTAAGCATTCAATTTCTTACAAAGCATGTATTAAATTTGTCAAACAAATTGTCACATATGTTATTAATTGGCATGACATTTCTGAACGTTTGAGGAGAACATGACATTTGCTCTAATGGCCAATCTTTGTGGTGTTTTAATTGAAGCTAATTAACCCCATAACTACTGGGTCTTTCATGCCACTAGTGCTGAGCTCTTTATGGTCCATTTGGGCAAGTATATGCTTAGGGCTCTTACAGCTTATTCCACATGAGGTATCCACATCAAATTTGCATCCTATTTTCTAACATCCTGGGGATTCTAAAGATACCCGTAATTTGTTGATTTCCTTAGAAGTGACCGAGAAAATTGTCAACATATAGGTACACTTTAAGTTTTAGGGAAAAACTATTAAGAAAGTGCTCTACAACAAAGTGTCTGGTTTTTCCTAAAAATGCATCAACAAAAGTGTTGCCTTGCTGAAGTCACCATCTTTCCCGCTTTCAGGAATATGAAGAGTTGAATAAAAAAACGACTTTTGACCACAGTTTTGACACTTTTCAAAGGGGTAGCCAATTTTTCCTATTTTTTGTGCTTTCAGCCTACTTTCATTTTGTGGAGAAAACCACTGTGAAAACCCATGGGTATCGAGGAAATCTATAGATTGCTGAACAGTAGATTCAATTCTGAATTCATCATGGAGTCAATTGTGTGGATCCTTCCAGGTTTTCCCAAATAAACAAACTGTTACAATGAAGAAATATTGAAAATGAGTAGGAGAAAACGGCCACTGGTGACAGCGTTTTCATCTGTAACTTGTCTTCATGATGGCCAATTTACAAAAGCAATATACTATTATTTTTGCTAGACCCTTCTGGTAGTATATAGTGCTTGTAGGTTATCCAAGAACTCGAGGTACTCAAAGCCAACACCTGGGCGTCGATTCAGATCCGGTAAAATCACCGTCCGTACGATTCGTATCCGGAGCCGTTTCCGTACGACTCGTACACACACCGTACGACTCGGCGAGTACGATCCGGACCGGGTGATCAGGACGCGATTCGTATGACCACGTCAGGTAAGGGCGAGTCGTACGGAAAAGCACACAAACACATACACACCGTACGGTCCGTAGACCCCATGATCGCAGGGGTACGGTGCGTACCACTGCGATCATGGGGTGTACGAGCTGTACCCCCATTGTACGATCGGTGTACGAGCCGTACACCCATCGTACAATGGGGGTACGGCTCGTACACCGATCGTACATGGGGTACGGCTCGTACACCGATCGTACAATGGGTGTACGGCTCGTACACCCCATGATCGCAGGGGTACGGTGCGTACCCCTGCGATCATGGGGGGTACGCACCGTACCCGGGGGGGCTGTTCCGTACCTGTTTTGGCGCGAACTCTGCTTTTACGGCTGTTTTCAGCTCCCGTAGAAAAAGGGTTGTACGGTGCGTACCCGACATGTTTCGTACTTGCTGGGTCGTAATAACCAGCCGCGAACCGTACAGATGTCGCTTACAGCGGGTTCCGAGGGAGAATCGTACGGAGATTAGAGTCGCACGGTGTCTTGTACGACTCGTACGGAGTACGGTTCCTGGTACGAATCGTACTTCGTCGTACGTACGGGATGTTTACAGGTACGATTCGTACAGGGAAAAAACGCTCCGTACGACGATTCGGAGCGCTTTTTACCGGATCGGAATCGACCCCCTGATGTGCACAGTACAATGGTTTTTCAATGTGTGCTGAGAATAGAACAAATCATTCGGTGAAATTTTTTGTGAAAAATAGATATCAAGGAAACTATGTATTTCTGAAATGTGCTCAAGATATGGATTTTAGCAGCAGGTTATTTGTGCATTAATGAATTTTTGGGTAACAATACAAGCTTGTGATGTAGAAGACATTTTACAAAATATCTTCTTTCTTACACAATTGCTTACATTTGGAAAGCACAAATGCAAGGAACTTCAATTTGTAATAACATATGCTTTGCTATTCGATCTTCCCACATGTCTTCCGATAAAATGGTTCCTCACTTGTACTTGCACTGGAGCCCTCAACAGGAAATGGAAATGGGCTAAAATCCAACATGGATGCTTCACATTTTCCCACTCGAACTGACCCTTTTCCCCAATGTGGGTAGCTGTGGATATTGGGCCCTCAGGTTAGGCAGCACCTAGGGCAACCTAGCAGTTTTTGAAAAGTAGACACCCAAGTTAATCCAGGGTGGGATGACCTGTGTTTCCCTCACCAGATTTCTTATCCAGAATCCCTTGCAAACCTTAACTTTAACTAAAAACATATCTTTCTCATATTTCTGTCATGGAATGTTCTGGAATCTGTGGGGAGCTCCTAACCTCCTACAGCTCAGCATTCCCACGAGTTTCCCATTAGTAATGGCACCTTTATTTTACGGGTTGGCCTAGTGCCTGCAACATGAAATGGACCAAAATGTAACATGCGCGCCTCACAACTGACCTTTTTTCCCATTGTGGTAGCTGTGGATTTGGAGCCCTAGGTCAGGAAGCAGCTTGGGAAACCTAGCAATCCTGCACATATTTAAATACTAGACACTGGAGAAAATCCAGGATGGGGTGATTTACATGTATTCCCCAAGGTTTTCTTACCAAGACTCCCATGCAAACTAAGAAGAAATTAGCACCCTCTAGACCAATATTACTTCGATTCTGCTGATACATGCTGTTGGTGCTGTACCATTTATAATGAAATATTGACATGTAAATGTTTTTTCATAAGATCAATTTTATCTTTTGCATATATTTTATTTAGCAAGTTTTCTATTATTCCTTATGTATTATTTGTAAAACAGCATATTAATATGAACAGTCTATAAATACATAAATACATACTGATGTCCAAGCAATCTATACATCAAGACAAGCCTCAGTAGCGATACAGTATGTAACATTATCTGCTTCGGCGTTGTGGGCTGGGATCTGCTTTCCAACAAGTGGTCAACGCACGTTTCAGAGTGGGCATATAATTCCCACAGTCACCTTTTTCGGGACCACACAAAATGGTTTGTGTTTTCATTCCAGAGGTAGGTACGAAGGGAAGAGTCTAATAAAAACAAATAATTACATGGGATCAGGACCAACCAAAATAGCCTCCTAGAATCTGGAGGAAAAAACTAAATATTAAAGGTGGGTTCACATGTGTAATGCCATAGGTCAAAAAGCACCAAATATTAGGTTAAGGTGTTCTTGTGTAGAAAGAAATAGCTGCCTTTCCCAAGCATTCATTGTTGCAAAATGTGTGCTTTTTGTCCCATTTGCCGTGCATAAGGTGAAATAAAATCACTGGTCACAAAGCAATTATTTTTGAAGGAAAAAGGCAAGTGAATAGATTCACCGAAGATCTCTTGCATGCTAATAGTCCTATTTCAAATACCCCATTCATAAGTGCATTTATAAATGTGTCAGCACTTACTATGATAGTTATGGGGATGACACTAGTACTAGGATGCACTAGTCCTTGAGGATTATGTGTAGATCCAGAGGCAAAGCCTCATTTAATAATGAGCAAATATCTTTAGATGCATCTTTACATTTAAGATCCTATTTGGAAAACAATGAGGAGACAAGGTTTTTTCATTGCTCAAACATAATCTTTTATTTTAAAAAGATTAATTTCTATTATCATTAATGAGGCGCTACGTGTTACCTTTGTCAGAAGTTGGCACAGTAATTAGTAAATCTGTAGAGGTGCCATGCCTCTGGCGATTCAGATACACTTGTTTGGTTCTTGGTTATAAGAGGCCCGATTCACAGAACTAAGTTAAGACAAAATCCTAAACGTACTACTTTTGATATTCACAGAAGGCATTTAGTAGTAGTAAAGTTAGGATTTTGATTTTAAGTCTGACTTAAGACAAACTTAAGACAAACTTAAGACAGACTTAAGGCAGACTTAAGACAGACTTAAGACAGACTTAAGACAGACTTAAGACAGACTTAAGACAGACTTAAGGCAGACTTAAGACAGCCTTAAGACAGACTTAAGTTAGGATTTTGTATTGAGACCGCACACCACATCAGGTAAAGTATACACTTTTCTTTATTTCAATGGCATGTAGCTTTCCATCCCTGCATGTCGTCCCTGGCCTGACGCGTTTCAAAGCGTTTAGCTTCTCATCAGAGGCCTTGTGTCTGCAGCCCTTTCAAATCGGTGACTACCATCTTCCCTTGCGTGATTTTGAATGCTTGGTTTCCGGTGTTGTCTTCATGACAAGATTTTCATTTCATGGTGCACGCTGGGATACGTAGTATTACCTTTCAATTTAGAACCCTCCAATGGGTTTGGCTGCTGAAACGAAGTTTTAGGGACCCAATTAATCGCCCTCCATTAGGCTTTAGGATAGAATTCTGCATGCCTCCAATAATGTACCTGGTATGCCTTTACACGAGTGAATGATTCACTCATGCGGGTCCGTTGTTCCTTTTTCAGCAGTGCGTCGTCTCACGCGGCATGGGAAATGCCGCTATTAATTTCTCCAAAGGTTTCCCAAGTATTGAGACCGCACACCACATAGGTAAAGTATCCACTTTTCTTTATTTCAATGGCATGTAGCTTTCCATCCCTGCATATCGTCCCTGGCCTGACGCGTTTCAAAGCGTTTAGCTTTTCATCAGAGGCCCGTGTCTGCAGCCTTTCAAATCGGTGACTACCATCTTCCCTTGCGTGATTTTGAATGCTTGGTTTCCGGTGTTGTCTTCATGACAAGATTTTCATTTCATGGGCGATTAATTGGGTGCCAAAAACTTCGTTTCAGCAGCCAAACCCATTGGAGGGTTCTAAATTGAAAGGTAATACTACGTATCCCAGCGTGCACCATGAAATTAAAATCTTGTCATGAAGACAACACCGGAAACCAAGCATTCAAAATCACGCAAGGGAAGATGGTAGTCACAAAACATGTTTTCCCCATGTTAATTTCCATAGGGCGGTTGGACTCACTTTTAGCCCGAACGGCTGAATGGATTCCCACGAAACTTGGCAAAATTGTAGGGACTGGTAGCCCGATGTGCCTTTGCTATGTCTCAAGATATGTGCTCCAGAGGATTTTGAGTAATTTAGGTAAAAAAATATATATATCAATAAGCGCGCCCCAGTACGCGTACCGGGGCGCACACCAGAGCGCTACGTGAGTTCGCGCGCGGAAAGCTGATTGGCTCTCGGGTGTCTGTCAACATTCCAAACAGTCCGGAGCGGCCACCATCTTGTGTCTTGGTAGGATCGAGACACAAGAGGTGGCAAAAACAAAGGGGAAATGACCATAAGGGGGCAGGGTAGACCCCCCTGACCCCCTAGGTTTGATGTGGGGGCCATAAAAGGGCCCCGTGGGGCAAAAAAATATAATTGTTTCCGATTTTCGCGGGGGGAGCGCCCGGTACGCGCACCGGGGAACGTACCAGGGAGTGTACCAAGGGGAAAACCCAGTGAAACAGTAAAATAATAATTTAAAGTGCTTAGAGGTAGGGTAGCTTTGCATAGAGTTGTTGTGTTGTGTGGGTGATTTAAGTACCAGCATGTAGGTACCAATACAGAGTCTTAAATTCAATGTACACCGTCTCCTCTGTAGATATCTTGCATGTTGTTACAGAAGTTATTGTGGTATATGGAATCCATATAATAGTGTGTCAGGAAAGCAGAAACAGATCCTTTAAGCACTCCTTGAGAAAGCCTATGGGATCATGGGTAGTCTACCCTGCTCCCTTATGATATTTTCAAGTATTACATTTTACTCTCTTCTGAATCTACACAAAATTGGTGGTGATATGGTGCATTATAGACAGACAGTGAGAGAAAGAAGGCTGTAGATCAAAAAGAGATGTCAAATACACATTTGAGATAATATAGTAGGAGAAAGGAAGTAACTATGAGCAAACTTATTATGTAACACAAAAAAGTTGTATAGTATGCACAGTATACTGTAAGTCTCACTTTATATTATAATCATTTTGGTACTACTTCATGAATTATATATAAAAATGAATAATGTCTCAAACAATTTTTAATTATTAAATATTAATTTAATATTCTGAATTTTCATAATTTAATAACACTTGCAACATTTCATCGTCCGAAATCTCCTCCAAATTTGTACTGCATGATTCCATATTATCTACACAGTCTATGAATTCTTGGTCAAGAGAGTCATCTAGGAAGTCAAATAAATCTTCTTGAAGAATTTCTTCATCAGTTATTTCGAAATGAATCTGCTCATCAGTTATTTCGAAAGAAATATTGTTGGTCTGTGGTGAATCTTCCATTTTCTTGCTGTAAATTGCATAAAAAATAACTATATCGGTAGAGTTAGGGCACTGTTGGGTTTGAGTTCAGAGAGGTACTTCTGAGTTTTTAACAGTGAAGTTATCTTTGGGCAGTGTATGGTATGAGGTAGGAAGTAGAAATATAAAAAAGTGTATGTGAAGAAGCCTAAGTAAATTCATAATTATACCAGAGAAGCCTAACTCAATCCATAACTATAACAGAGAAGCCTATCTCAATCTATAACTATAAAAGAGGAACAGTAAATAACTATCAGAAAACGTTTTTACAAATTAACTTAAAGTGCCCCCTACAAATTAACAACTTACCTTATTAAAAGGTGATGAAGATAAATGGAGAAAATTCTTTCAAGATGTACCTCAGGTAGTTGTAGTCAAAATGGCCGTGTTTCCCTCTCATTTTTCATATATATTCATGTACATAACCAATCAAATGTCAGGGAAAAAAAGTAGAAAATGAAAGTAACATTTTAATTGGTTGTAAATCCTAACACTTCATATGTGTTTTTGTCATGTAATTTACCTCAGGATATTTAGACAGGGCTACAGCCCAAACGGCTCAATGGAATTCCACCAAATTTGGGAAAGTGGTAGGGACTGGTATGTAGTAGGGCCTATTCTATATTCGGTGAAAGTCTCTCCAGTGGTTTTTATGTAAATTAACTTTTCAAAGTTTTTGGGAGCGCTTACCGGTGCGCGCCCCGGTACGCGTACCGGAAGCGCAACGGGAGTCCTCCATCTTGTGTTTCGGTAGATTTGAGACACAAGATGGAGGACAAACAACATCGGGAATGGGTAAAAGGGGACACGGTAGACACCCCCTGATCCCCTAGGTTTTCTGAGGGGGGCTTAGGAGGCCCATATAGGCCAAAAAAAACAATTTAAAAAAAAAAAAAATTCGCGGGGGGAAGCGCCCGGTACGCGTACCGGGGAGCGTACCGGGGAGCGTACTTTGGTGAAAATTAGTGAAAAAAGTTAGAGTAAAATAATCATTTTGAGTGATCAGATGTAGGGTAGCCCTGAAAAGAGCTTTTGGGTTCTGTGGCTGATTTAGGTACCTAAAAGTGGGTTCCAATGCACAGTCTTAAATTCAGGAGGAATATTCTATTCCCCTCATCTCAGAAGTGCACACCATCTCCTCTGTAGATATCTTGCATGTTGTAACGCAAGTTATTGTTGTATATTAAACCCATTCCATAGTCTCTCATGTAAGCAGAAACAGATTTATTCACATGTTTCCGTGCTTTCTCAAATTGTGGACAAAATTGGTTGGACCACTTCCATTTCTGTCTTTGGCATATATTGGAATATACCAAGGTAGTTTGTGGAAAAAGTGTCATCAATTGCCCAAAGGTGTCCTTTAAAAGCATCTCCAGACCTACCCCAGTCAAAGTGCCTAGGTCATTTCCACCACAGTGCAAAATTATGAGGTCAGGGTGTGGCAGATGGTAAAAGGTTTTCACCAATGGTATCAATTGATGACATCTCAATACTCTTTGGCCAATCCGCTTGATGTGCACATTGGTAAATCAAGGTTGTGAAAATTTCTGATAGCTGCATACCCTTGAGCCCAGAGAATGCAGCTATGTCCAATAATCCAGACAGAGTACATGGTGAGAGGAGGTTCTGGTGCAGTCAGGTGAAGTGTAGGAATGAAATGGCAGTTGGAACAGTAGGAGTTTGCAAAAAAAAACTGTGGAGTTTCAGATAGTTGAAAACTGAAAGTTAGGGTGCATGGTTCTGTTCTGTGAAAGAAGTAATTTGAATGGTTAAGAAAAAGTCATTAAAAGAAAGATTGCACCTGATAAGCTGGTGTATTGAGAGGTCAAACATCCTTGCTGAGTTCATTTGCAACATTGTAGAATAAACTTTTAACCCTGAGAGGTCAGTGAGGAGGGAGTTGCTATTGTAACAGGCAGAAAGGGCTGAGGGGGGGAAGGGTGTTGGTTTGAAAATAGAGAGGGAAGAGTTTTAATTGGTTAACATGAGGGATATGTGTGTAGAATTAGAGGTTTTCTGTGCCATTCATGGTTGCAGTGCCTGGAGTACATACCTTTTGCTCTGCTAAAGAAATATTGGTGTGTGTATCTGACACTGTTCTCAATCTCCCAAAGCATTTGTAAAGGTGAGTTATGATTCATTCAATATAGATAGAGAGTTCAGATTAGGAAGTTTTTGAACATGCATGGTATCAATATTTGCAAGATAGAGGATTTGTATTTTGTGAAATAGTGAGGTTTTAGTAGTGAAATTGAATGCTTGTACATAGGACCTGCGCTCTGTTTCTAAAATGTTATTTAAAAAAAGATTTTAGGGCAAATCAATGGGTTTCAGTAGTGAAATTGAATGCTTGTACATAGGACCTGTGCTCTGTTTCTAAAATGTTATTGAAAAAAACGATTTTGGGGCAAATCAATGGCTTTTACATTTTTTAGAAGGAATAAATAGTGTGTGCATGATTACATAAAAATATTTGAACCTTTCACAATCATGTCACCTGTGTTACCTCAGATTAGGAAGCAGACTGAGCTTCTTTGCTGTTGGTTTGTGTCATTTTTTTGGTAATGCTTGGTAGGAATGTTTGCAATAGAGAGGAAATGTATTTTGTAAAATAGTGAGTTTACAGTACTGAAATGGAATGCTTGTACATAGGACCTGCGCTCTGTTTCTAAAATGTTATTCAAAAAACGATTTTGGGGCAAATCAATGGCTTTTACATTTTTGAGAAGGAATAAATAGTGTGTGCATGATTACATAAAAATATTTGAACCTTTCACAATCATGTCACCTGTGTTTCCTCAGATTAGGAAGCAGACTGAGCTTCTTTGCTGTTGGTTTGTGTCATTTTTTTGGTAATGCTTGGTAGGAATGTTTGCAATAGAGAGGAAATGTATTTTGTAAAATAGTGAGTTTTCAGTACTGAAATGGAATGCTTGTACATAGGACCTGCGCTCTGTTTCTAAAATGTTATTCAAAAAACGATTTTGGGGCAAATCAATGGCTTTTACATTTTTGAGAAGGAATAAATAGTGTGTGCATGATTACTTAAAATTATTTGAACCTTTCACAATCATGTCACCTGTGTTACCTCAGATTAGGAAGCAGACTGAGCTTCTTTGCTGTTGGTTTGTGTCATTTTTTTGGTAATGTTTAGTAGGAATGTTTGCAAGAGAGAGGAAATGTATTTTGTAAAATAGTGAAGTTTCAGTAGTGAAATTGAATGCTTGTACATAGGAGCTGCGTTCTGTTTCTAAAATGGTTTTCAAAAAAATGATTTTGGGGCAAATCAATGGCATTTACATTTTTGAGAAGGAATAAATAGTGTGTGCATGATTACATAAAAATATTTAAAATTTTCACAATCATGTCACCTGTGTTTCCTCAGATTAGGAAGCAGACTGAGCTTCTTTGCTGTTGGTTTGTGTCATTTTTTTGGTAATGCTTGGTAGGAATGTTTGCAATAGAGAGGAAATGTAGTTTGTAAAATAGTGAGTTTTCAGTACTGAAATGGAATGCTTGTACATAGGACCTGCACTCTGTTTCTAAAATGTTATTCAAAAAACGATTTTGGGGCAAATCAATGGCTTTTACATTTTTGAGAAGGAATAAATAGTGTGTGCATGATTACATAAAAATATTTGAACCTTTCACAATCATGTCACCTGTGTTTCCTCAAATTAGGAAGTGGATTGTGCAGATGAGGTGAGGCATGTCCAGGGGTGCAAAGGAGTTGAGGCCTGTGTCCATGAGTGCAATGGAGAGGACTTACCTCCTCTGACCCGTAGACAAGCATTATCTAATCTGTGCCCCTTGGACAGACCTCAATACATTGATTATAATTGATGGTAACAGGGTGCAGATGAGAAGAGGCGTGTCCAGGGGTGTAGATTAACTGAGGCCTGTCTAATGGTGCAGATGCGTTGAGGTCTATTCAGGGTTGCAGATGAGGTGAGGATTGTCCAGGGGTGCATAGGAAGTGATGCCTGTGTTGAAGAGTGTAGTGGAAGAGAGGTCTGTCCGGGGGTGAAAGAAGGTGAGGGCTGTGACTAAGAGTGTAGTGGGGGATAGGCTTCATGAAGTCCAGTCCAGTGCACTCTTAGACACCGGTCTCACCACCTATGCTCCCCAGGACAGGCCTTACCTCATGTGTACAATCTGTTTACTAATCTGAGGAAACACAGGTGATATGATTGTGAAATGTGCAAATATATTTTTTTAATCATGCAGATACTATCTAATCCTTGTCAATAATGTAAAACCAATTCATGTGCCCGAAATATTTTTTTAGAATAACATTTAAAAAACAGAGTTAAGGTCATATGTATAAGCATTATAGTGTTTATATCGTTTGCTTATTGTCATTGCTTTGTTGTTTGGTAATAGTGGTCTATAATGATTTTTTTTTTTACCACATATTGAAATCAAGATTTCAATAGTATGCCCTCAAGGCAGAGGAGACGGAAAGATGCTAAGCGGAAAAAATCAAAAACAGCAACGGAATTAAAGCAGTCTCCTACAACAAATACTTCAAAAAACTTGAAAAAAGCTCCTGGTAAGACAACTAAGTCTTTTTTTCGGAACATATGTAGATCCAAAAAAAATGATAATATACATGTGAATGTACAGAAGGAGAGAGCAAATTTGAAGAGGAAGGAGAGATCCCCCAAAAATGTTACTACTGCAGCAGGAGACAATAATATGTATAGGAATAGAAGGCAAAATCAATTTAGGGACATTCGTAAACGAATGTTTCGCAATAGGGTGGTTTTAAATTTGTTAAAAAATATTAAGAAAGGTAAACAGAGAGCTGCTTTTTATAAGAAAAAGAAAAGTGTAGAGAAGATTATTGATCAGGCTTTTGAAGTTAAGAAAAAATTATTTATTTTAGTAATCAATAGAATTAGGACACTTAACAAGACAATTGATGTTTTCAAATCAAAGAGTAGATGCAAAAGAGTAATTAATCGGACTCATTTTTGTAAAGTTTTTTCTGGAGAATGGATGCATAGTTCAAGTTGTGAGCCATTTTTTAATGAGGAGAGTTACTTCCAGGAGAATGATTTGGTGCATGCAGTTGACACCAGTGGTCGAGCATATGAGGTGAAAGACGGTTGTACGATTGAAAAAGAGAAACTTGTGCCTAGAGAAGTAGAAGAAGTGGTAGCTGATGAAGTTTTAGGGAGACGTACTAAGGGTCCAGTGTACACTTGGAAGTGTAGTAGTATTTGTAGTGTGCGACAGGATTCAATCGATGTGCTTCGTAATTTCTTACGTACATATAGTAAGAAAAGTCTAAAACAGAAAATGAAGATGTTGCAAGACTTAGATCATTGCAGAGTGAGAGAAAACACAGGTTTGCAAGGGCATTCACTGGCTTGTCTTTCTAGAAAAGTCTGTCAGAGTGTTTTTCATCATTTTAGGATGTTAGCAGTGCATCATAACAAAATGAGGAAATTAGTGAGAAGGTTGTATTATGCAAAAAGTCCAGCACTTAAGCTTAAACAGTTAAATAGTGCTCTTTTGCATGGAACTGAATTAGATGTGAAGAAGATTTGTGAAGAAATTGAGATTTGTTATTTTTGTGAAAAAGAGGACAGTGTAGAAATTGACACAGTAATACAAGGTAATGTGGAAGACAATGTACAGATTTCAAGTACAGAAAAGTTTGAACAGGAAAATACCAGGTTTAAGGTTAAATCAAGTGAAAGGCCTAATTTTACTTGTGTGTGTTGTCGACGAACTCATTATAAGCATCAAACTAGATTAGTTGATTTATATGTAAATGTGAAAAGATAAATAATTATGAATGGAAGGATTTTGCAACTTATTTGTGGGTGGAGAATTCTTTTGATTTGAGTTCTGATCAGCGTATTTGTAAATATTGTTATAATAAATTAAATCAAAACAGAATGCCTGCTAGAGCTGTTCATAATAATCTTGAGTTGGTAGACATTCCTCCTGAATTGATGGATTTAAATACATATGAGTCTATTTTGATTCAATGTGTCCATCCTTTTCAGGCAATTGTTCGCATGGAGCCTAAGATAGGGAAATTGCCTCCTTCAGATTTACAGAGAGGATTAAAGGGAAGAGTTGTTTATTTGCCTCTAGATTTCAAGAAAAATATTGATACAATTGGTGTAGAGAAAGTGGAAAAGGAACCTCTGGTTATTCTAGTTAATGGGGTTCTGACAAAGAGTAAGAAAATCTGGCAAGATTTAGTGGATGTTAGGAAAGTCAAAAAGGCAACGTTGTATTTGGTCAAAAACAATGAGTACTACACACATGTATGTGTCGGAGCAGAGGAAACAGCTGCAGATGAAGACAGTGATTGTTCAGCTGGCCAAATTGAAAAAGTTGATGTGTCTACAAGTGAAGAAATATATGAACATTATACTGTTCATCCTTTGCATTCCAAAGAAGTAATGGGGAATGCAATTGACTTGTTTCAAATGAAATCAGCAAAAGGAAGTCCCATTAGTGTATGGGAAGAAAGTTTGGAAGCTCGTTGTTTTCCACATTTATTTCCAACAGGTCGAGGTGGACGAAATGACGATCGAGCACTTCAAATTCCTGCATCCCGGACTACCGGACTTTAAGATTATATGCTGAAGATCCAAGGTTTCGTCAATGTATTCCATATTTGTTTCATCTACTGTATGAAAGTGACTTGTCTGGTCTTTCTTATGCAGTAAATCTTATACTGAAAAGTGGAGCACATCTGCAAAATGTTTCGGCAAGGGACTTTATGGAGAAAGTCAATCTGCAAGATAATATTTTGGAATCTCATCTAATCAATCTCATGGCATGTCAGCATGGTACAAACGAGTATTGGTACCGTCGTCATGGGGAATTGAAATGTATGCTAAGAAACTTAGGAACTCTTACATGGTTCCTCACTCTTAGCTGTGCCGAGTATGCATGGGACGACTTACTTCAATTTATACGCGAGGCAAATGCAAATATACAAAATATAGAATTCAAAACACCTGGAGAACTGTGTTCTTTGGATCCAGTGAATGTATGCAGATATTTTAATCATAGATTTGAAGCTATGATGTCTTTTATTACCAACAAAAAAATACTCCCCTTGGAGAGGTTTTGGATTTCTTTTGGAGAAAGGAGTATCAAGCGAGAGGTGCTCCTCACATACATATGTTGTTGTGGATTAAAGATGCACCCAAATTTGGAACAGATTCGGATGAAACAGTGATGAGTTTCATTGAAGAGTATTCAACATGTGCTGTTCCGAAAGCTACCGAGGAAAACAGTTTAAGGCAACAAGTTTTACGCTTTCAATCCCATCTTTGTGGGAAGTATTGTCGTCGAAAATTCAAAAACAAGGAAAAGTTCTACACAAAATGTCGTTTCAGCTTTCCACGACCAGTGATTTCTAAAGGAAGAGTAAATCATTTGATGTCTTCTCTATGACATACTGTGACGAGGAAATCACCCAAAAATACATACAATTTAAAAAGAAACGAAGAATCCAAGTACATCAACTACTACAACCCAGTGATTTTGTCCATGTGGAATGCTAACATGGATATTCAATTCGTTGCTGACAACTCTATTGCTGTGGCTCGATATGTGATGTCTTACATCACAAAAAAAGAAAAGACAGAACTGAAGGAAATGTGGGAGGATATTTCACATGAAAAGAGTCTAAGCAAGAAATGATACAGTTACAGTCTGAAGATGTTGTCACATCGAGAAATTGGAGCATATGAATGTTCTGATCGATTGTCATCAGCAAGTCTATATGCCAAATCTAGAACAATCATTTGGGTGAGTCTAGGTCTTGCTGCAACACGAAACCGAGTTTTGAAATCTGTACAAGAAATAGAGTATTTGGCGGAGAAAGAACCAGAAAGTACAGATATTTTGAAGTTAAACATGTTGGATACATACTATCCAAATAGAAGTCCTTACCTTGGGAACGCTTGTCTCTATGAAGTTCTGCAAAGATATATTTATAAGAGGAACATCAGAGAAGATATCAATAATGTAATATATGCTGTCATTGGATGTGAAGGATGTCTAGTGAAACAGAGAAAAGGTCATTTGATTAATTATCGAAAATTAAGTTGCGAAAATCCAGACAAAAGGGAATTTTACTTTTTGGCTCTTTTGCAACTCTTTAAACCATGGCGTACAGAAGAGGAACTACTTGGAGATTTTCTCTGTTACGAAGACTCTTTTAATGCAACCAAGGATACCATAGAATGTCTTGTTTTTCCAAATTATCTGCAAATGTTGAACGAAGAAATAGAGCAAGAAGCAACAATTGCTGCAGAGATTGCGAGAGACAGTTCTCAAGACAGTCAGAGTTCTACTTCATTGAGTCAGGATCCACTAGGAGGACCAATTATTCAAAATGAGGCTGCCACTGCCATGGATGAGGTGGAAAGAGCTATGGAACAAGCTGAAGAGGGTGTAATTAACTTAGAAGATTTGGTGAAACAACTAAACATTTAGCAGAAACAGATATATGACGAAGTCACAGAACAGGTTGAACATGGATTCAGTCATGAGAAAAAAGAGTGCTCATGTACATCATTTAAGCCTGTCCGACTGTATGTGAGTGGAGAAGCGGGAACTGGAAAAAGTTTTCTGATTAAAGCAATTGCAACTTATCTGCAGAAAATGACTGAATCACCGCTGTTTTGTGTTGTTACCGCTCCAACTGGGCTGGCAGCACATAGCATTAAAGGGATTACTTTACATCGTTTACTGATGCTACCAGTTGAGCATGATAACAAATTACAATACCACAGGCTATCTGGAGATGCTTGTTCTGAAGTTTCCAGAGTCCTGAAGAAAATGAAACTTCTTATCATTGATGAGGTAAGCATGGTCTCAAATCTAATGCTTGCTTTTGTGCATTTGAGAATGCAAGAAATTCTTAGAACAGACTATGATGTCTTATTCGGAGGAAAACACATTATTGTTTTTGGAGATCTACTGCAGTTGACTCCAGTGAAAGGACAACCAGTGTTTAAAATGGTCACGCATGAAGATATCAGGAAGTGCCTAGGAAGCATTGGAAACGTTAATATATGGTTAAATTTCAAATATGCAGAACTACTTCAAAATATGCAACAGGCAAAGGCTGAAGATTATAAAAATATTCTACAAGATGTAAGAATCGGAAAAGTAAGTGAGCATGGGAAAGAAGCATTACATGCACGATTAATTTCAAATTTGTATCCAAATGAAAACATTCTTCCAGAGAATATTTTTAAGAAAATTACTGAGAACAATTCTGGGATATGCTTGATACCAACTCTGCAAGAATGTTCCATCTTCAACCACAAAATGTTAAAGTTAGAAAATGAAGAGATTGTGAAACTGGAAGCTATAGATAAAATAGAGCATATGGGAGCAACAATTATTTTGTCTGAAAATTTGAAATCAAAATTGGATTAATTAGAGAAGAGTATATCTAAAACTGCTGGTTTTGAAAAGACTCTGAATGTGTGTTTAAATTGTCGTATCATTTTGAGAAGGAATTTAAATGTTGAAAGAGGTCTGGTAAATGGAGCAATGGGTCATGTGGTTGATTTTGTGAATTACAAAAATAGAGATGGAATTGAAATATAAAAAATTAAATTTGATGGCATTGACGAAATACAACAAATTTGTCGTTGTTCAGCTAGATTTTTGCTTGTGAAAGACTTATATGTTCGCCGAAAACAGTTTCCTGTTTGTTTGGCATATGCGGTGACAATTCATAAATCTCAAGGTTTAAGTGTATATAGTGCTTTGGTGAACATTGGAAGTTCTGTGTTTAAAGAGGGTATGGCATATGTGGCATTATCACGAGTCAGAACTTTATCAGGATTGTACTTGATTGAGTGTGATGAAACAAAGATTTGTGCTGATCTAGATGGTGTTAAAGAATACAATAGGTTAAGAAGAGAGTATGCTCCACATTTGCCTCAATATCCTCTGTTCTGAAAAACGTGTGGTAGGCCGAAAAAGAAGAAATGAGAATAATTGCAGTGAGGTAGTAGCAAAAAGACAAAAAGTAGATGAAACTGTAATTGTAAGCAGAAAGAAAAAGGATTCTGTTGAAGATGTTGTTGGATTTCAGTTTGAAAACAGTTCTGGTGTCAACTGCTATGCTAATGTAGTGCTTAATGTTGTTTTTTTTCTTCAAATTTACAAGAACAGATTGTTGAAAATCGGTATCAAACATTCTGCTGTTTATTGAATTCTGTGTTTGAGAAATGTAGCAGTGATAGAGCAAAAATAGAAAGTGTTTTAGAAATTCGAAATCTTCTAGACATATGTTCTGGATAAAATCAATTTTCACAGAATATTCAGCAGGATTGTCAGGAATTTTTAACGTATATGTTTGATGTATTGGAAGATGAAGGTGTAGATAAAAAAATCTTTTTAGCCTTTCTTATCAATGGCAGCATGACTGCGACAACTGTAGTTTATCAAGTAGTACTAGAATAGACACTGAAAGATTTATATATTTGACTTTACCAGACTGCAAATCAGTGTCTTTTAATAATCTAGTTAAAGCAGCTGATCACAATATGGTGTGTACGCAATGTAAATCTACAATGCTGTCCACATTATTTTTACAAACTTATGGTAAATATGTCATTTTAATGTTCCAACAATGTAGACCTGATGGAAGTAAATTGTCAACTTCTATTAAAAATTTTGTGGCTTCCCAGTTATCAATATCAGGAAGAACTTTTGCAACTGTAGCTATTATTTATTATGAAGGTCCTTCTACAACATCAGGGCATTACACATGCTATTTAAAAAGTCGAAAAGGTTGGACTAACTGTAATGACACTCATTTGACTTTCAAACAACGTTTGCCTTTTGACTTAAAAAATTCATACCTAGTGTTTTTAGAACCAAAATTTAAGTAAAGGTAATTGCCCTATGAAGACGGGAGCAGTTAATAAAAATTAGTTTGCTGTTTAAAATTATATTGTGCGTAAAAGTGATGAAGACAATATACAAATTATAGTTCTCATAAAGGTATGGTAAGTGGATTGCATAGTAAGTGATATCAGTATTATAGGAAATGTTCAACATGAGAGAGCCAGAGATGGAATTATGAATAATTAAATATTGTGAAAATGTTGTTTGAGCCTTTCTTTCAGATTGTCAGGAAAACAGTAATTTTAGAGTTTGTTTTAAGTAATTTGAAAATATACTGATACATCTGACACTATTTGGCCTCAAGGAAAGGTGAAGGAATGAGCAAAGAGTCATGACTGAACACAAGGAGTATATGAAAACATTGAAACATATTTCAGATGTTGTTGGAGCTTTTCTTCTGGAAAGTCGATGAAATGGAATTTTTAGAGAACAGCAGAGTACCTTCCAACGAAAAGGACCTTCATGATGTACTATTTGGCCTAAAGGAAAAGTAAGTGAATCAAAGATTAGTGTACATATGTGATTTGTAAGTTTATATGTTTTTTTTAAACACAATCTTTTTGATTGTGTTTTTTTTCCCGCTGTCATATGATGAATAGTTTGAACTCACTGTTTTTAGTGAAATTCAATATGTTCTGAGAACAGCAAAAATAAACTATCTAACAGGTTGTATAAATTATTCTACAGTTTGCATTGTGTAATTTATATTGTATTCCCATTGTCTCACACTCACTTTCCTTTTTCCTCTCTCTTTCAGCTCTCTTTACTCACTCGCACTGCCTTTCTCTCACTCTGTTTCACACCTATTCGTTTACTGCACTTCTTTCACAACCCCTCATTTTCATTTCAACTGTCTGCAATCCCTCTCTCCCTTGCACCACTTTTCAGTTTTCAGTCTCTCTGTTTTACTTTCCTTTTCTATCTTTTCCCCCTTTGCTCTTTTAGTAATTCCTCTTTACTCACTCACCAGTATTGTTGCACTTTATCACTATAACTCACCCACTCTCCTTCGCTTATCTTTGTTTGCTCCTTTTTTTTACCTCTTCTCTCTATTTTCCGTTCACTACCTCTATGTCCTCAGTCCCTCACTCTCCTTGTGTTATGTTCACTTGTGTTTATCTACCTTCTATCATTTCTCTTACAACAACTTCACTGCTCCTCTCTCATCGTTCTTCATCCCATTTCTTTTACTCTGGTTCCATTACTACCCCTCATTTCCTATCTTTCAGTGTCCTTCTCTTTACTTTCATCACCGAATCACTTTCTCTCAGTACCACTGTTTTAGTCCTCTTCTCCTCTCTTTCCTTTTTTTGCTCCCTTACTCATTTCCTTTCCTCACTCATTGTACTCCACTTCACTCAGTCCTTCTCTTAGTCTCTCTGTCTACTAACTTCCTCACTCCTTTTCCCTCGATCCTTCTATATTATCCTCTCTCCCTTCATTCCTTCACTCTATGACTCTCCTTCACTTACTCTCAGTTATCTTCCATTCCTCATTCTTTTAAATGCATCCTTAATTAGACTCCTTTCCCTCTCAGTCATTAGCTTTTTACTTACTCCTGTTTCCTGATTTAGTTTTGCTAACTCACATTCTTTTAGTATCTTTCTTAGCTTCAGTTCATTTCTCTCTTCTTCTCTTCCTCTCTGTCAGTGAATCTATATGCCTTACTCTTAGTAATTTGCTCTCTTTCTATTTCTTTTTCCCTCTTTTTGTCCTTCTACCTTACTTTATTTCCCTTTCTGTGTCCTTCACTCTTACTTTATTTCTAAATACACTGTTATGATTTTTAACCTCTTCATTTGTATCTTTTATTTTAAAATACATATTTTACTAATTAAAACTTATTTTTTCTTCTCTCTTTCACAGATACAAATTGTAGTAAAAAATTTAATTAAAGTTACATTAATTATATGGTAAGTGTGACTAAAAAAATGTAGTTTGTCATCACCCTTTGCTTTAACCTCACTATTATTTTCTCACCCTACCTCACTCCTATTTCTTTACTCTGCTTCCCTCACCTATTCTTATCCTCCATGTTTACTCCCCTTTCCCTAACTCCCCTCCCACATTCAACTTCTTTCAGTCCCCTTTCTTTACTTCCCTTACCCTCTGTTCCCTTCCTTTGCTCCCTCACTCATTCTCTTTCCCTTAATCATTTACTTCACTCCTACACACACACCTCACCCCCCCACACACACACCTCTGACACACACCCCACACAGACACCACACACACACCTCACACACACACACACACACACTCCTCACACACCCACACATCCCACACACACACACCCCACACACATACCCCCCACCCCCACACCCCCACACACATACCTCACACACCCACACCTCCACCCACACCCAAACACCCCACACACCCACACCCACACACACACCTTACACACCCACACCCACACATCCCACACCCCCCACACACACCTCGCGCCCCCCCACACACACACACCTCACAGACACACCCCACACATCCCCCACACACACCTGACCCCCCTCACACACACACACATCTCTGACACACACCCCCCCCACACACACACACACACACCCACACACACACTCCTCACAAACACACACCCACACATCCCACACACACCCACACATACCCCCCACACCCACACACCCTCCACACACACCTCACACACCCACACTTCCACCCGCACCCACACACCCCACACACCCCCACCCACACTCACCTCATCCCCCCCACACACACACACACCTCACAGACACACCCCACACTTCCCCCACACCCCCCCCCCCACACACACACACCTCTGACACCCCCCCCACACACACACACCACACACACACCTCTCACACACACACACACACACACCCACACACACACCCCACACCCCCACACACCCACACACATCCCCACACACACACCCACACATCCTACACACACACACACACACCCCACACACACACACTCATTATTATTTTTTATTTTTTTGGGGGGGGTGCGCGCCCCGTACACGTACCGGTACACGTACCAGTACGCGTACCGTGGAGAAAAAAAGAAAGACAGAGTTTTTTTAAAATGTAGCATTTTTATATAAATTGGAGGTAGTACTGAAAAGAACTGTTTTTTTTATTCTTTTTGTTGTTTTATATATTTTTTTCTTTTTTGGCTTTTCTGAACAATTGTATATTATTTTTGTAGTTTTTCTGGGGTCAAACAAAACACAGGGAATTGCAAACAGCTCAACTGGAGCAAAAAAAATAGAAAAAAATTAAAATTGCTTGCTGCAGTGATGGTTGTCTGCAGCTCGATTGAGTAAAGTGATGCTTTGCTCACCATATGAAATTGTTTTGTTGCAATATATGCAAACAAATTTAAATTTTGCAAACCTGGTTTGTACATTAGGGACCATCTCCCTAGCCTCTGCACCCGTTGGAGTGGGTTGATTGGAGGCGCTTGGAGAAGAAGGATGAGGAGGGTTCCTGATCAGTTCCCTGACCTCTGCTGCCGAATAATTGTTTGGGTGCTTTCTCTGCATATGTCGAATCATAGTGTGGTTCCCAAAAGAGTATTTCTTCTTTGGGTTCCCTCTTGACAGTTGTTCGCCACAGATGAGGCAAGTCACCTTAGCTGCATTCACTTTTTTTGCACCCCTTGGCATCTTGTAAAAGTTCCAAATAAAATGTTCCTTGGGTCTGTATGGGGGATTGTCCTCAGGCAGAAAGTGCCTCTCCTCCTCCTCCTCTTCGTCCTCCTCTTCTTCTTGACCACCAATGTGGTCTTGTGGTGGTCCTTGTGGTGGTGGTGGAGGTGGTGGTGGTGCAGATGCACCTGCAGCTGCTACTAGTGAAGCCATTTCTCACAGAATGAATGCAGGTCTTCTTCACTCAAACAACAAAGTGAGAATGAGGAAAAAAGGTGGGGTCTTTCATCATTTGGAAAACAAAACTGTTGTGAACCAATCAAAAGTGTTATTTTCAGGTCTCATGACCTGGGCTTTCTCATCATTTGGAAACCAAAAGTGTTCTGAACCAATCAAAAGTGTTATTTTCAGGTCACATAACCCGACACGCTTACGCTACGCGCCCCGGTGCGTGCCCGTAGTCGCGCCCCGGGGCGCGCCCGGCGGTGCTTACGTTGCGCGATCGTATGAGCTCGGGAGCTTCCGGGTGCGCTTACGCAGTGCGTCATATGACGCATCACACAGCTACGCGATACGTCACGATGTTGTTTTCGTTCGCGGGAATAGCGCTAACGGGACGCTCACCGGTACGCGCCCGGGGTGCGCCAAAGCACTGCGCTTACCGGTGCGCTCACCGGTACGCGCACCGGGAGCGCTCCGGGGCAAAAAAATAAAATAAAAAATACTATTACATAATTATACAATATAAAATTCGTTATAAAAAATATTACTTTTCATACCTATAGAGATTTGCTATTAAAAAACTTATGAAATTCACTGAAAAAAACATAGGTTTCACACCAGTTATAGTTAGGAATTAGCATTTAAAAAACCTATTAAATTCACTGAAAAAACCATAGGTTTTACACCAGTTATAGTTAGCTGGAAATTTTACTGGCATAAAGCCATTGAAATTCCCACGTTATAGTTAGTTGGACTCACTATAACTTGCGCGTGCAATGCACTGCTGATGACGTCACATATTACATCACTCATGACATGGTCAGTGACATCACTCATGACATCACTGATGACACCATCCTTGTGACAGAGTGACAGACCTCCTTTCACTGTAATGTAACCCTTGATACACATATTCAAAAATAGAAACTAAAATTTTCAAAAAAATGGAGATACCCATATCAGTTACAACAACCAATTCAGTAATTCCACCATCTATATACACATCCACTTATTCACAAACAGTTCTATATAGTCACTCATACATATACTCACTCATCATATGTAGTGATACACCTATACATCCTGTTACACACCGACAGTCATCCAAAAGTTACTCACACACATACTCACACATGCAAATAAACTATTGAACATCCATTTATTTGCATATACAGCTATTCACACACAACCACCTTACTTCTAAGGAAACTTACACATACTTACTCTCTTAAACAATCACTTATAGAAACACATACTTATTTAAACAGGAACTCTTACAATCTCATACTCTCACATATACTCACTTACATACATCAATATTCACATATACTAGATTAAAACATATGTAGTTACTGATAAAGACACTAGTGAGACAGTCATTCACTCACTAACACACACATATACACACTCATCCACCCATACAGTCCTGCACATATGCTGTCTTCAAAACACATACAGAGAGACAGTTATCCATGCATCTATGTGCTAAGTAATACCCCCACCAAACCATACAAACACTCATACTGATACTAAAACAAACATCTAATAACCCATATACATACACATGTAGCTACTCACCAACCCATGCAGCCACTTATATAGAAAGTGAAACACTAATCCTTATATTTAAATATTTAAACATTACTCACTAATATATGTATTGCCTAAGATACACTTAATAAGCCAGTTAACCAATCAATTTTTTTAAAAAAAACATCTAAACACTTATTTAAACATTTATTCTTCCATCCACTTTTACATATACATATATAACACATATTTATTTCTCGGAAAGACACACATTCACTGGATGGTGTCATCAGTGATGTCATGAGTGATGTCACTGACCATGTCATGAGTGATGTAATATGTGACGTCATCAGCAGTGCATTGCACGCGCAAGTTATAGTGAGTCCAATTAACTATAATGTGGGAATTTCAATGGTTTTATGCCAGTAAAATTTCCAGCTAACTATAACTGGTGTAAAACCTATGGTTTTTTCAGTGAATATATATATATATAACACCCCAGGTGCAGTCCGGAAACGCTGTTCACCTGCCTTTAAACGCCGGTGTCAGCCATGGCGACAGCTACAGCAAATTATCAACAGTTCAACTCCACTGGATAGGAATGAGGCGCACCAAATTCAATTTGGGTACATTTAATCACCAAACTACAATGCGTTTCAGCCATAAAATGGTTTTTGTCAAGTTGTTTTTAGTCCATCATGGTCACCATTTTGTATTCATGATGTCATAATCGACATGGAAGAAATATTTGCAGTAATTACAAAAGACAGAATGATTTGTCTCATTCGTACATGACTACATATCAATAATTCATTGTGTGTATTTTTTAAGTTTCAATTGTACATATAATCATGATTTGGTACATCAATATCAGTTAAAACTTCAGTGTTCATTCTCTTCATTGAAATAGAAGAAAGAGAGGAAAACAAATGAAAAGTATCTAAAGTACCGCTTTCTCATTGTGGTATACCATTTTGAGTTATGGTGTGATTTTATCAAATAAAAACATAGTATATGCAATTTTATCATATATTTCTTGTACTGTATTTATGAGATGCTAATAAAAAATTATAACACAAAAAACATATGTATGTATAATATACATGTGGGCACATTCAATTGTTTAGATGCTTAATAGCACACAGTCATGATTAATGTCAAGTGGCTCCCAATTCTAGATATAAAAAAATGATATGTAATATACCCCGCCGCCGAGTTTTTTAATTTCCAAAGTTCTGCCCCGATAAGCAACACACGCACTCGGAGAAGTACAGCTAGTAAGTGTTTATTTCCCAAGTAACGCTACGCTTTTCAGCACAAAAGTGCCTTGATCACACGTTATACATATATATATATTACCTACTGGCAGTCGCCAGTAGGTATATATAGTTAGTACCTAGTTACCATAGGAAATTCCGAACATTCTATTGGGAATAACTTTGGCGCCGATTGAGGGATCTGCCTGTAATTTTCCATAAATTTGCCTCGCTCCGCTTCGCTCCTTCCCTGAATGTTTCGGGGTGATTCGTCAAGCGGGGGCCGAGAAAAAAGGGGGTCCCAAAACGTGTTTTCCCCATGTTAATTTCCATAGGGACATTCTGACAAGGCTACAGCTCGAACAGCTGAACGGAATTACACCAGATTTGGCAAAATGGTAGGGACTGGTATGCAGCAGTGCCTTTTGTATGTTTCGTGTAAATCCCTCCAGTAGTTCTTGAGAAAATTGAATTTGAAATTTTTCAAATGGCATTTTCTATGGGACCTTTAAACACGGCTACAGCCCGAACGGCTGAACGGAATTACACCAAACTTGGCAAAATGGTAGGGACAGGTATGCAGTAGTGCCTTTTCTATATTTGGTGAAAATCCCTCAAGTAGTTGTTGAGAATTTGAATTTTAGAAAATTATATATCTATATGCGCTCAACATTCTATTGAGAATAACTTTGGCGCCGATTGAGGAATCTGTGTGTAATTTTCCAGAATTTTATCCAGCTCCGCTCCGCTCCTTCCCTAAAAGTATTGGGGGGATTCGTCAAGCGGGGCCAAAAGGGGGGTCCCAAAACGTGTTCTACCCATGTTAATTTCCATAGGGACCTTTAGACACGGCTACAGCCCGAACGGCTGAATGGAATTACACCAAACTTGGCAAAATGGTAGGACCTGGTATGCAGATGTGCCTTTGCTATGTTTGGTGAAAATCCCTCCAGTAGTTCTGGAGAAAATTGAATTTGAAATGTTTCAAATGGCATTTTCCATAGGACCTTTAGACACGGCTACAGCTCGAACGGCTGAACGGAATTACACCAAACTTTGCAAAATGGTAGGGACAGGTATGCAGTAGTGCCTTTTCTATATTTGGTGAAAATACCTCCAGTAGTTGTTGAGAAAATTGAATTTTAGCAAATTATATATCTATATGCGCTCACCGTACGCGCACCGTACGCGTACGGTACGCGTACCATAAGCGTACGTGCGCGTACCCTTACGTGCGCGAGCGAGTTTCTGATTGGCTGGCAGTCGACTGTCAACATTCAAAACTGTCCAAACCAGGAAGTGTTGGCCACCATCTTGTTTTTCAGGAGAACTGAGGCACAAGAGAGCCCAAAACAAGAGTGGAAAACACGAAAAGGGGGCAAGGTAGAGACCCCCAACCCTCTAGCCCTTCTCAGGGGGTCCCAAAGGGACGCCCAAGGGCAAAAAAATATATATATATTTTAAAAAAATCGCGGGGTACGCGCAACGTACGCGTACGGTACGCGTACCGTGCGCGTACCCCACGATTTAAAAATAAGATATATTTTTTTGCACTTGATTGTCCTTCTGGGACCCCCTGAGAAGGGCTAGGGGGTCAGGGGGTCTCAACCCTGCCCCCTTTTCGCGTTTTCCACTCTTGTTTTGTGCTCTCTTGTGCCTCACTTCTCCTGAGAAACAAGATGGCTGCTCAGGTGGTCCCAGAAGGATAATAACATATATAAATGTTATCCGCTAATGGAATTAGCATTTACAAAACCTTTGAAATTTATTGAAAAAAAATATAGGTTTCACGCCTGATTTAGTTAGGAATTAGCATTTAAAAAACCTTGCAAATTCACTGAAATACCATAGGTTTCAGGCCTTATATAGTTAGGAATTAGCATTTAAATATATATATATATATATATATATATATTCACTGAAAAAACCATGGGTTATAGACCATATATAGTTAGGAATTAGCATTTACAAAACCTTATTTTACTCACACAAAACCATTGAAATTCCTTATATAGTTAGTTGCACTAACTATATATCGCGCACCCGCAATCCACTGCTGATGATGTCACATATTACATCATTCATGACATGGTCAGTGACATCACTGATGACATCACTGATGACATCTCAAATGACATCACTGATGACATCTCAAATGACATCACTGATGACATCTCAAATGACATCACTGATGACATCTCATTTGACATCAATGGTCACATCACTGATGATATAATTCATGTGACAATACAATGCATCTCCTCACACTTTAATATAACCTCTGTTACACCCAGTGTTAAATACAGAATATAATTTTTTGAACCATTGACACACCAATACTAGTTACTACATACGCACTCACTGATTCCTACGTCTACACACACATTCACTCATTCACCCATACAATCATTCATACATACAATCACTCATCTTTACAACACTATCATATGCACTCATACACCTATACAGACACTCACACTCTGCCACTCATCCATGGAGTTACTCACACACCTAGTCAGTCCTGTAAAGAATCAATCACACTTCCATTTTCTAATCTATACAGTTAAACATAGAGTACCTTACATTTTCAAACATATACTAACACATACTTACTCTCTTATACAATCATTGATACAAGAACACATTGATCTGCACAGAGTCACACATCTCCCAGCCAGCCACACACACACTCAGTCTCCCATACAAATACTTGGACAATCAATCAATAACCCATATAGTTACTCATATAGCTACTGATCAACACATGCAGCAGTTTACAGAACAACAGACATAATGATGCACAAATTAAGACAGTTTAGTCACTAACCCATGCATTCAGTGAGACACATTTAATCACTCACTCATACAGTCAGTCACGCACCTACTAAATCCTTCATCCAGACACTTCTACATCTACTCATTCTTCAATATGTAAAACATATTTAAACTTTACAGAAACACACAGTCACTGGATGATGTCATCAGTGATGTCATTTGATATGTCATCAGTGATGTCATCAGTGATGTCATTTGAGATGTCATCAGTGATGTCATCAGTGATGTCACTGACCATGTCATGAATGATGTAATATGTGACATCATCAGCAGTGGATTGCGGGTGCGCGATATATAGTTAGTGCAACTAACTATATATGGAATTTCAATGGTTTTGTGTGAGTAAAATAAGGTTTTGTAAATGCTAATTCCTAACTATATATGGTCTATAACCCATGGTTTTTTCAGTGAATTTTCAAGGTTTTGTAAATGCTAATTCCTAACTATATATGGTCTATAACCTATGGTTTTTTCAGTGAATTTCAATGGTTTTTTATTAGCAAATATCAAAAGCTTTAAAATGTCAAGTACGTGGTAGGTAAAAACATTTTCGTGTTTATGCACGCTGATGTGCTTTGAACGCTGCCCCCCCCCTCTTTTCTTTTAGGAGTATTCTCTCTTTGCAGATAGTGAAGGGTAGGTAACGCAGGCCTTTGCCCCCGTTGTAATCCGTCGTGCCTGCTTCCCTCTCCATTTGATTGATTGTTATCCAAGCATTTACTGTTTTGGAATTGCTTCTCTTTGGTTCATTCTCTATTTACAAACAAGCACAGAGTCGCAATACTCTGTTTAGTCTTTGCAGATAGTGAAAAATCATTAGAAAAAACAAAAGGAATCAAGCAAAATCAGTAGGCCACTAATGGGATCTCTTTTTGACCTCGCTAAAATAGAAACATTAGGAACAACCCCTCATGAGAAATATGAAACTAGTGAGAGGAACCGAGCTCGACGCCATGATGGCTGCGGGACAGCTCGGCTCCGCCGCCCACCCCGCCCAAAATAACGACAAACCCTATGCAAATATTATAAATATATACAACACACCAGCAAAGTAACAGGGTAAAACGTTTTATTAAATAATTATTTAATTGGCAGCCTGCTGCAACATCGATCCAAATACATGCTGCCGTTCCCGGGATTTCTCCCCGACTACTCTGCGGCCTACGAGATGGAGAGGCCGGGGCGTTGACTAGGCGGGGCCTCCGGCCGCACCCACAGCGCCAACGATCGCTGCTGACGGAGGGGAGCCTAGCCGGTGAGACCACTGATCTGAAGAACGGCTGCCTGCGGTGCCTCCCTCAGCCGCTTGACGTAGGCCCCCGAGGGGCGGTGTGGTGGCGCGGACTCGGAGGGGGCGCTTGGCTCCTGCCCCCTCCCCAAGTCTTGTTGCCCTGGTGTGGCTTGAGATCGCCCCGACATAGGCGTCCGGCTCCCGGGGTCCGGCGGAACTTTTTGCCTTTTGGTGACTCTTCCATTCTGGACCTTGTCCCACAATCCGTTTGACCTGAAGACACGTCCTGCGGTGCCCTGGTCCGACCATCACATATACCTGCGCCAGGAGACGGCGTGGGGTGCACTGGAAGGGAGAGGCGGCGCGAACGAGCCTCCCCCACCTCCCCATGTGGAGGTTTCACAGCTGCACCCCAGCGCTTCACTCGACGTAGGCGGCCGGCTCCCGGGGTCCGGCGGAACTTTTAGGCTTTTGGTGACTCTTCCATTCTGGACCTTGTCCCACAATCCGTTTGACCTGAAGACACGTCCTGCGGTGCTCTGGTCCGACCATCACATATACCTGCACCAGGAGATGGCGTGGGGTGCACTGGAAGGGAGAGGCGGCGCGAACGAGCCTCCCCCACCTCCCCAGGTGGAGGTTTCTCAGCTGCACCCCAGCGCTTCACTCGGCAGCTGAGTTACGCCCACTCTTGCGGCACAGTGCCTCTCTCGGCCAGCTGAGTTGCGCCTGCTCTTGCTATTACAGCGTCTCACCCGCCATCCGGCTGAATTGCACCCACTCTTGCTGTACAGCGACAGGCGGCTGCCACGGAGCTCACGAAATGGCGGTCGGCTCCACAGACTTGGGCCTGGCCTGCAAGGATGGCTCTGGGCAACCCTGGAACTCGGACGCTTGACTGCTAGGGCATGGGCCCCATTCCCAAAAGCGTCCCCTCAGCCTTGAAGATTCTACAAGAGTCACCGGGGCCCCCGACTCCCGCAGACTTCCGGTGGGGAGCGACTGCCATGATTGCTCGCGGAACGGTCACGACGTAGCCACGGGGTGCTCTCATGCTGACGCCAGCTTCAGTCTGAAACATCCAGAAACACTGTAGTATCGCGTTGTCGCGTAATGCGTCATATGACGCGCCGCGTTAGCGCACCCGATGCGCAAAGCGAGGCGTGAAGCGCAGCTTCCCGGAAGCGATCTGGAGCGCGGCACGGAGCGCGTAACGTAAGCATAACAGGTCATGTGACTTGTTAATAAAAATTTTCATTGGTTCATTTCACTTTTGGTTTCCTAATGATGTAAGGCTAGGTCATGTGACCTAAAAATGACACTTTTCATTGGTTTAGAACTATTTTTTTGTCCCAAATGATGAAAACCCCTCCTTGTTTCCTCACTCTGACTTTCATCTTTGTGAGAGGAAGACCTACAGTGCCTCGCTCGGCCACCTGAGTTACGCCCGCTCTTGCGGCACAGTGCCTCGCTCGGACAGCTGAGTTCCGCCCACTGTTGCGGCACAGTGCCTCGCTCGGCCAGCTGAGTTCCGCCCACTCTTGCGGCACAGTGCCTCGCTCGGCCAGCTGAGTTCCGCCCGCTCTTGCGGCACAGTGCCTCACTCGGCCAGCTGAGTTCCGCCCACTGTTGCGGCACAGTGCCTCGCTCGGCCAGCTGAGTTCCGCCCGCTGTTGCGGCACTGTGCCTCACTCGGCCGGTTGAGTTTCGCCTACTCTTGCGGCTACAGCGTCTCACCCGCCATCCAGCTGAGTTGCGCCCACTACGACATGGAGAGGCCGGGGCGTTGACTAGGCGGGGCCTCCGGCCGCAACCACAGCGCCAACGATCGCTGCTGACGGAGGGGAGCCTTGCCGGTGAGAGCCACTGATCTGAAGAACCGCTGCCTGCGGTGCCTCCCTGAACCGCTTGACGGAGGCCCCCGAGGGGCGGTGTGGTGGCGCGGACTGGGAGGGGGCACTTGGCTCCTGCCCCCTCCCCAAGTCTTGTTGCCCTGGTGTGGCCTGAGATCGCCCCCGACATAGGCGGCCGGCTCCCGGGGTCCGGCGGAACTTTTTGCCTTTTGCTGACTCTTCATTCTGGACCTTGTCCCACAATCCGTTTGACCTGAAGACACATCTTGCGGTGCCCTCGTAATGCGGCCTGGTCCCTGAATGTGTGCAGGGGGACGGTATTGATTGGATCAAGATGGCGGCTTCACACAAAGCTGACTCAAGTGTTGCTGCTGATGCTATGCAGACAAAAATTGGTTTTCAGTTTGTACATTCTTCAGGATTTTTCCATCCAAGGCTGGTTGAGAGTTTGTAGAACATTGGCTTCAGATTTTCAACATACTACTCTTCAACATTCTTCATAAATGTAACAATGTGAGACTCACTAGGAGAACGGCCGTTTATCTTTCCTTTCAAAATGCTGCCAACAATATTTTCTGAATGGAAGACACCATCTTGTAGCATAAAGGGCTGCGTCAAGGGTGGTATTGCCCAGAATGTCTTGTTTTCTAGTGCTCGTAATGACGAAGCCAGTACTTCCGAAAGGGATTGAACTATACTCTGGACCTGCCTGGCCTCGACCAAAATGGCGCCAGTATGGGAGCGACTTGCAACTCCTTATGACGTTCTAGTTACTTAGCCTTGAAGTTATGGGGGATGTATGCGGTCTTTGTGCACATGGCGGGCGGGGAAGGGTACTGACTAGGAATACGGACAACCCTATTGATGTCGATTTTTCATTATTGATTATTGTATTAATAAAGCTTCGAAATAATGTTACCCATGATACTCGCCCATGGTGTGCGTATGAACGATTTTATTGTAACTGATCCTGTTATACTTTCATTTATAAAATCAACCTTCACTGATCCTGCAACCGTTTGTCACGTTTAGTTTTTTCAATTAAATGGCTCGCTTGTTACATACTAGTTTTCTAGTGCTCGTAATGACAAAGCCAGAACTGCCGAAAGGGATTCTGGTCCTGCCGCTACTTATTGGAGACATTGAACTATACTCTGGACCTGCCTGGCCTCGACCAAAATGGCGCCAGTATGGGAGCGACTTGCAACTCCTTATGACGTTCTAGTTACTTAGCCTTGACGTTATGGGGGATGTATGCGGTCTTTGTGCACATGGCGGGCGGGGAAGGGTACTGACTGGGAATACGGACAACCCTATTGATGTCGATTTTTCATTATTAATTATTGTATTAATAAAGCTAGAGATAAGTCAAGTACGTGGTAGATAAAAACATTTTCGTGTTTATGCACGCTGATGTGCTTTGAACGCTGCCCCCCCCCCCTCATCATTTAGATTACCACCGCCCATTGCACAAAAGCGTACCGGGCGCTCAAACCTAGAGGGTGAGGGAGGATCTACTATGCCCCCTTATGGTCAATTCCCCCTTTGTTTTGGCCTCCTCTTGTCTCTTGATCCTACCGAGAGACAAGATGGCGGCCACTCCGGACTGTTTAGAATGTTGACAGACACCGGAGAGCCAATCAGCTTCGCTTCGCGAAGTTCCGTTACGAATCAAGTACGCGAACCGGAGCGCTACCCGGAACTGCTGTTACAGATATATATATTTTTTTGAACGTTAATTTATCAAAATCCACTGGAGCACATATATTGAGACCTAGCAAAGGCACATCGGGCTAACAGTCCCTACAATTTTGCCAAGTTTCATGCAAATCCATTCAGCCAGGCTAAAAGTGAGGCCAACCGCCCTATGGAAATTAACATGGGAAAAACGCGTTTTGGGACCCCCCTTTTTTCTCGGCCCCCCCTTGACGAACCCCCCCAAATTTTCAGGGGCTGCTCAGAAACAAAATGTTCAATTTTCCTGAAAATTTCAGCCAATTCCGTCCACAAACGCCAAAGTTATTAGACATAGAATTTTCAAAAATCCCATAGAGAAAAAATCCTAACTATATATACCTACTGGCGACCGCCAGTAGGTAATATATACATATATATATATATATATATATATATATATATATATATATATATATATATATATATATATATTCATTCACTGGAAAAAAAACATAGGTTTCAGGGACGTTATAGTTACTTGGGCATTTGACTCATACAAAACCAGAGAAATTCGCCTGTTATAGTTAGTTAAGCTAACTATAGCTTGTGCACCTGCAATGCACTGCTGATGACATCATGTATTACATCACTCATGACATGTTCAGTGACATCACTGATGACATCTCAAATTACATAACTGATGACATCATCCACGTGCTAGTCTGACACACCTCTTCACACTGTAATATAACCTTTGATACAAGCACTCTAAAATAAAGACTACCGTTTTGAAATGCACACCAATACCAGATACTAGATATCCATTCACTGATTCCGATCTATATATTGTGAGCCAGATTTACACTGATACAGTCACTCATACATGGTGTCACTCATCATTACATCAGGATAATATCCACTCATACATCTATATATACATTTACACAGTGCTATTGATCCATAGAGGTACTCACACATATATTCAGTCATGCTAAAAATCAATTATACACCCATGTATTCACCTATGCAGATATATACACAACACCTGCCTTATTTATACACACATCACTTTCCTTATTTATATAGATACTATCACATACTTACTCTCTTATACAATCACTAATACATGTACACATTTGTGTATGTAGACACTCTTGCAATCATTGTCTCTTACGTAGTCAATTATACACCCCAACACTCAGATATAGTGTGTAAAAACAGATATAGTTACTCACATATATACAATATATATACAACTGAGACATCAATTCACTAATCAACACACCTATACACACAGTCAGCTATCTATACAGCCCTTCTGAGATGCACTTTTGAATCTATGGAACGAGTGAATCAGCCATTCAGATATGTATGCAAAGAGTCAGACACCACCCACACACCCACATAGACACTCAGACCCCATACAGATACTCTTACAATCAATAAAAAACACATATACACACTGATGTAGCTACTCACCAACCCATGCACTGCTTACACACCAAGGGAGAGACTAAGAGAGACATTCACACAGTCTAGTCACTAATCCATGCATTCAGTAACATACATTCAATCAGTGACTTATAGAGTCAGTCATGCATCTACTAAATAATGTATTCAGGCACTTTTACATCGACTTATTCTTGAATAGACCTTGGCATAGATATATATGAAAAATACTTAAACTTTACAGAAACACACATTCACTGGATGATGTCATCAGTGATGTCATTTGAGATGTCATCAGTGATGTCATGAGTGATGTCACTGACCATGTCATGAGTGATGTAATATATGACATCACCAGCAGTGAATTGCAGGCGTGCGAGTTATAGTTAGCTTAACTAACTATAACAGGTGAATTTTTCTGGTTTTATAGTCAAATGTCCAACTAACTATAACGTGCCTGAAACCAATGTTTTTTTCAGTGAATTTCAAAGTATTTTTAAATGCTAATTTCTATTTTTAAATGCTAATTTCTAAATATAATGTTCATTAAGCATATCTGTTTTTTTGTCTTTTTTAATTATCATCCCATTCTCAACCTGAGAAAAACTGCAAATATCACAAATCTTCCATTAATACCTTCCGCCAACAAAATCGCCACAAGCCAGAACCACAACTAACGCTAATGATATACAAACTAGGCGTTCCCGTGCAAAGAAAACACAATAACACCACTTCCCTATATGTTAAACAACCAGCCAAATCATGATATACAAACTAGGCGTTCCAGAGCAAAAAAAAACATGAAAACCCCTCTTCCCCATAATTTCAACAACGAGCCAAATCTGCAATGCTTCCTAAAAACAGGCGATAGCCACACTTACCAGTATCCAATTTGTAGTGTAGTTCCTATTATCCCAATAGGCTCTGCGCATTGGAATAATACCTTCAATAGTATAGGCCTAGACCAGACGTTAACTAGGTCTACTACTGTCGATATTAGACTTAAAGTTTTGGGTTTGCCAGCTAGCTCAGAGTTCACTAGAAACTTTCTCGAATAGGCAAGGAGGAGTTGAACCTCCCTAGATAGACAAGAAGGGATTTCGTTTCTGACAACCATAGAACATGACAACTTTGCTCTCCCCTAATCAAGAGTGTATCTCGAGAGTCGTGTGAAAACAAAAGGCAAGTTATTTTACTCAGTCAGTACGTGCATTCTTAGTCTCATCAGATTGTAGAGAAAAGGAAGAGACGGGCGTGTTCAATAAAAGATGTTATTTATTGATCAGTCTCTTTTCTCATACAAGAGAAATGGATCGATATTATTGCAATACTTATGGTTAAGTAAAGTGCATACATTAAGAGCAGAAGTATAAAATAATACTGTAAAAACATTGATATGGTTTCTAAGCCATATGATGGTTTAAAATGAATAAAATATATTACATACACATATACATTTGACTAATCGTACTCAACTGGTGTTTCTAGCTACGCCTACCCCGTGTACCTGACCTAAGCCTAATACGTGGGCGGGAATAGAAAGTTACATTTTAAGTTAAGTTTGTTTTTGCCAAGTGTCTGACTAAAGAATTCTCTTCGAGGGGTTATTCAGTTCTGTACCTGGAATCTAGGATGGATGAGGGATGGTATCTCTTGTCTCTGGTCTCGATATTCCAGGCTGCCTGCGAGGGCTACCCGGAAGCACCGGAGCTGGATTTCTCGGCAGGAGAAATGGGCAGCTGCTCGTTCTCAGCGCGTCAAGAAGGCGGGGCTGCGCCAGCGGGGTCTGCTCTGCTCTGGGCTTCGGCAAGTCTGGCTGCTCCGTCCTCGTCACCACCGCGTGTGTTTGCATTGGGCAATATCGGTAATATTTATACCTTTAAGGTGCCGAGATTGACGTAAGGATGGACATAGATACGTCAATAAGGATGTCATACGACCAGGTCGTTAGCACATTCTTTTGCTGAAGTTCTCGGTGAAATCAAAACAATGGCCGCAGGGTTTTTTCCCAGGTTGTCATAGGTTTGATTTGTTTTGAGAACTCCGTATGCCTTATCAGGGGCTGGAGGAATATCGCTTGTCTAATTAGATGGCAAGCGTTATGACCTAATCAGATAACACGTTCCTGTGCCGTAGTGTGGCTTTATCAGATAACGGTTCCTGCATCATGGGGTTTTCTGCCTCATGGGATGACTGCTAGTTAACTTGTTAGTTTGTTAACCAGAATAGGGTCAGGAATAGGGGGATCGATACAGAACCTATAGGAATACATCACACCCACTCCACGCTAACTATGGACATATTTACTAATCTATGCATAGTAAAACATACTATAGAGTATTGTGTATACCTTACCACCCCAAAATACATAAATGCATTTTGAAATTATCAAATATACGGAAAAAACAGTAATATGTAATATATGCACTCAAGCTGTAGAATAATGCTAAAGTAATCACGCATATCTATACATTATCACTAATTGGTATATGAGAATTTACACATGAAATGGCTCTTAATACAGAAAAAAGGTTCGAGACCATTTCATCACAGAATAAAATATTTATGAACATACCAGCGGGCAGCTAATGTCTATAAGCTGTCTAAAATTAGAAATTTTAGTTCTCTAAGAATAGTTCTTACTTTAAGCAGAAGATAGTGTCCCGAAAAATATGCAAAAATATTTTGGGGCTGCTGAAAAAATTGCTGTCCGTGAACTGGAGGGAAAATTGTTCATGTGACTTTAATATTAAAGTTGAAGGCCAAATTCAGGGAACGCCGTGTACGAGCTTGCTCAAAAGTCTCTATTTCTGCTCTGATGAGAACATCATATCATTTAGACTCTCGAAAAAGTTGTCAACAGCTTCCTGGGAGAGTTCCACTAACTCGGAAATAGGTGTAACCATGCATTCATGCGCATGATTGTCTCCATTGACATTTTGATTTGGATTGCTGACAGAAGGTCGTACCTGATCGATGCTGCTTTCATCTTGAACTTCACTACCCCTTAATCGTAGTGGTGAAGCTTCCACGAATGCCGTCATCAGGATTGGGAGCCGTTGAGGGCAGCACAAAGCATGAGCCTTTGTAGGACTCAACAATGTTTCTGCATCCATTGGCGCATCCGATTGTAGCGTCAGACAGGTGTCTAACACGCATTCTTCTCCGCATAGCAGGCACCTTAATACAGGTAAAACACATCGTTGCCACATTGGTCGAAACGATAGAAACCAAGTCATGTTCAGGTCTCTAAGCCGGGGTAGTCCCAGGATTTTTGATATCCGGTCCCGGTATCCAATGGCTAGGATTGTTTCTTCCCTTGTCGCAGGTGTTTTGTCTGTGACATGGTTTGCCATAACGAAATATAAGGACTAGGAATAGGATTCCTGCAATCGGTCCTAAAATGAGGGGAAGTCCGCCAAAAATCGAATGGACGAAATCTGGAAAAATACCCAGTATGGCTTTGAATGGTGTTAATGCCATCGAAAATACTGTCTTAAATACTTTTGAGACTCCACTGGTATCAGAAATATTTAAGATTTCATTCAGGATTTCTGCGAAATGTATGGGGGAATTAGTCGATAACAATGAATGTATCTCTGCAGTCGTCCTTGCGACTAGGAGATCATACGTTTCTTTTGATGACGTGAGCTTTGTCGGCGTCTGAAGAAGCACTGTTTTCATTCTGCTTAAAGTATCTATTCGAATAGAAGTAATTTTCAAGTTGGGCCATGCCCTTGCCTCCCTGTCTGGAAAGGAGCTGGGGAACAATAAGCGTCCACAGCACTTGACCTTCGCAGTAGTAGTTACGAGATAAGGAGTCCCGGGCATAAGACTACAGCATCTGCGGTCCACAATTAGAACGTAACTCCCATTATAGAGTCTTTGAAAGAATGGTTCTATCTCTGTTGCAGGTGTGCCTAGCTGGTGACATGAAAGGTTATTTGAGTTCCCTTCACAGGCTCCATGCAAACTAATTCCGTTACACAGAAGTGCACCGCTTAGTGACATTGCACAATTATTGCCACTAAGAAACACTTTCTGTCCTTTATTACTGACACATGCATGTGAATAGGGCAGGTTCCATGTTGTTTTAATGTACCCTTTTCCCAATTTCTCGTACATGCCAGCCTGTATATATTTTTGGCAGTATTGAAACCTGAAGGTTGATATTGGAATATTAATTATCCCATGTATTATCCATTCACTGACAGGTCGTTCTGACATTGTCACTGGTAATCTTTCGAGTTTCTCAATGCTCAGGATTGTATAATCAGCACCCTTCTGGGCCATACTGATTTGTTTATCAGTAAGGTTAAAGATATTGAAAAGTGACGTTGTGTTGATTAAACGCCAAGGCACATAGCCTGAACGCAGATTTTGTAACGTCCAGCCAAGCTGTACAATAGAACGCAATTGGGACTGACCGTGTTGTAATAACAGTAAGTCTTGCGATATTATGTCGATTGCTGAAGACACAATGCTGTCCAGAGAAAAAATTCTGGAGGACAGAGTCATTAACCCATTGTCCACTACAGAAAGTGATTTTTCCAAATTAATACGGTCAATTTCCCGTATTCTTTCTGCTGTCTCAATTTGAGTAACCTTCCAGGCCTCATTGTATGCTGCATATACAGAGGATTCCTGGGTGTTGTGTTTGGGAATATCTAGGGTCTGGCCTGGTCATTTTGAACCCCTGTGTTTTGTTCAGGAATCTGTCTTGACAGTTATTAGTATCTGTGGGCCAGATCAACCACTGTTTCCAATCAGGATGTGTTCTGTTTTGGTTTAATACATAATTTACGTCTATCCCTTCATCTGTAGAGCTATTGCTGTTCATTGTTGGTTGTGGAATAGACGGTTTGTTTAAGTCTTTGATTTTGGCTAAGCCAAGACAGGTAGTTTGTTGAACAGTGTCATTTAAAAATATAATTTGTTCTGGGATCATGCAGGCTCTAAACAAAGATTCTATACCCTGTACTTGCCATTCTTTTGTGCCCCAAACACTCTTCAATTCAACATTTCTGTCCCAATAATCAAAACCAAAAGTATTCATTTGTTCAAAGAATGAGTCTGAATATATCAATTTCGTGTTTGTTATCATGGTCTTTGTCCCTGTCTTATTTGACAATTTGAAATAAAATGTTTCAGCATTACTTATGTTAAAACCTGAAAAGTATGAATATTTGTCGTAAACGGTTCTTGAGCTTCCTTTTGGAGGGGTTGCACAATGTTCCCATTGATTATAATTTAAAACATTTCTAGGTTGTGCAGATTTATGTAGAAAATGGTTACCATAGTGGTTGTAGCAATACATACTATCATAATTTGTAGAACCCTGCAAATAATCATGTTTGGTAAATTTAGCAGACATTACTAAGTCAGACATCATGTTATTTATACTTTCGAAGTCCCAATCATCAGCAAATGAGCTTGGTTTTACAAAGTCACTCAATGAGATCTTAATTTGGTGTGGATATTTCAGGATTTCAACAGGACCATAGATTTCGTAGTCAGTATTGTCCCATGCTACCCCACCCGGTATAGGATTGGCTGTGAGGTTGACTGAAGAAAGTTCTCTTTTCTCGACGTGTGAAGATGTGTGTGGTTTGAGGATCAAGTTGATTTTCTGACTTGCTGTGTCCATTTTAGCATATTTTCCCTCAATGAAGCGTCCCAATGTTAGTATCATGATGAGCCAAAGTATGAGGATAAATGCACCAAAACCCACCCAAAATTCAATCCATGGAGAAATCAGATATGTTTCTTTCAGTTGTTTCAAAAGTACTTTAACTTTATCTTTAAAGGTTTTTGTTGATGGCTGTGTTTTTGATTCAGTGAAGCCTTCAGAGGAATCATCGAAGTTTATGAAGTAGCCGGATGCAGTTCTGTCAATTGTTCCAATAGCTTCAGGATTACTGTTTCTTGCATAGTCGTTTGTTACTTCATTATAGGTTGGTGTGTCTCTGCTAAATGTTTTTATTTGGGTGTTCAGAGGTCTAAGTTCCATTGCATTGTTGCATAGTCCTTGTTGTTCTTCTGTAGGCGTTTCGAATGTGATTAGCCTCTTTGTTAGGACCTCTGTACTGGTAGCAAACCTTGGTGTTGTGCTACTTATGGGGAGTCCACTTGGCCTACTATTTGTTATCGGCCACATGATTGTGGTTTTACCAGGTCGATGGATACAACTCGGTTCTCCTTTTTACCAGCAAGTGGCGGTAGTACAAATGATCTTGTCCCGTTGACAGACAAGACAGGAACTGCTTTTCTGTAAGAAGGCCCAAATTCCTTCTTTACCGCGATCTTTTCTCTGACTAGATCCCCGACTTTTGGAATCCAGACAGGTCTTGCTGGGACAGGTGGTGGTTCTTCAGTGGTTGTTGGCTGTTGTTTCAACTTTATGTTGCTCAGATCTTTTCTTGTTTCATTCAAGTCCTGCAAAATAGCCAAACGGTCTTTGATATCAAAGCTTTTTTCCTTCACCACTGAAGTTTGACTGTCAAGGTCAGAGATTAACATCCTAGTTCCAAATAATAATTCGTACGGACTGAATCCCTTCAGAGAATTTCTTGGCAGGTTATTTAGACTACGTTGGACACTTATTAGATGTTTGACCCACCCAGCTCCCGAACCTAATATCCTTTCCGTTATAGATTGCTTTATGCCTTGGTTTTTTCTTTACACCATCCCGTATCCCTCAGGAAGGAAGTGAGAAGATTCCCGCTGTGCTATGCTCATTTGGCCATGTTTCCCCTCAGGCTGGAGGGCTAGAGTGAAAACAATGGTCAAACGTAGCATGCTCTTAGCGTATATTCCATTTAGACTCGCAAATCTTTGTATAACAGTCCAGACGTCAGCCGAGTGCTGGTGATCTACATTATAAGTGGAAACTAGCCTGTATATGTTAATCGCAAGCCTTGCTTTTTACTGTTGATTTTTTCTGGAGTGAAACGACACGGTATTACACCGTGTCTCTCACCACTGCTATTCCTGTTACAGTTTGGGCAGTTCTTTACAAAAATGGTATGATGCAGGCTCATGCCTGGCCACCAGTACCTTGATTGTAGTTCTTCCAGAGAATCTTTCAGTTTGAGGTGTCTGAGACCCTCGCCCATATGTGCGTCTGCGATTAACAAGTTTCTCCTGTCCATGTTTGGAATCACTCTATCCCCCACTCCAGGGATTCGAGCAAAAGGGACGGAGTTTGCATCGATTATGTATGTATAATTGAGTGGATAGGTGATCGGTAGCGCCGAGCAGTCGCCTTTTGATGACGTTTTCACTGCCAGCACTGTTTCACCGTCAATATACTTCACTGTACGCTTTTCCCAAACTACGGAAGCCGATTTAGTTGCTACCGCTGTGGCTGTCTCAGCCAATGAATTCCCTGCAACATGAACGCCATCACGCTGATGACTCAGTGAGTGTGTCACGTGAGTCTTTGGTAGTTCTTTTTGTAAAAGAGCTATTTGTTCCCAAAGCAGTTTTTGCTTTATTGTTGCACCTGTGTCATCTTTGTAACCGTTTTGAATCCATGTCTGCAAATCGTTGTTATATGATTTGACGCAGTAATATGAATCGGACACTATAAGTGTCGGGAATTCGTGATCCGCATTATCTAGCGCCATTTTCAATGCTATTATTTCAGTCTGTTGTTCTGAATTAGTTTCTACTGAGTGTGTTTTTGTTAATAGAGGTTTTAGTTTACCTCCGCGCCACACTTCTTTTGTAATCTCACATGTGGGGTTGTATGCTTGTTCTCCCCAAACGGAGGGTTGAGCCTGTCCGTCTGTATAGATTACACATGCGTATTGTCGTAAGGGCAGAATGTCGATAGGCAGAGGGAATGTCCTTTCATATTCTAGATATTTCAATTCCTTTAGTTCTGGATCAAAGTAGTAGTATACTTTGTCCGTTGTAATTGAATTCACCCATTGTATCCATTCCGGATTCAATGTTGTTGTTGGTAAATTACACGGTGTTGTTAATGCCTCAAAGGCTGATTCCGCTGTTCTGACTGTGATGTGTCTACCGTCCGCTTGATCTTTTTCTCTAGCTATTGCGGTTTGAACTGCATGAACAATGTTTTCTTTAATGCTGAATTTCTTTTCAGCTTCTGTGTACAAGTGTGATTTGAATGCAATTGGTACCTTTTCTCCCTCATTAGAGGTCAGGTATGTGAATCCGCATCTTCCTGGGATGACTCGAATCACAAGATTGCGTGTGTTATCACGTGTTTCTAATTTTGTTTTAATTAACATGTCTGTTTGTAAGGATCTCAGAATTTCTGTGTGTATTTGAGTCCAATTGGTTCTTTTAAAATCTGGTTTTATTAGATCATAAAGGGGTTTCACCCTTTCTGCGTAATTTGCAATGTATGTTCTTCCGAAATTTAGGAAGCCTAGAATTGACTGTAGGTTTTTTAGTGTTCTAGGTGCTTGGAGTACGGCACATTTCTCTAGAAAATTGTCAGCCAGGCTTTTGCCTTCACTTGATAATTCATATCCTAAGAACAGGACTGTCAGATGGGCAATTCTGGATTTTTTAAAGTTGAATTTGTAACCCTCTGCTGCGAACCCAAGTATTATGGTGTTCACTCTCTTCAAGTGAGTCTCCAAGTCATCATCTGTTAAGTATATGTCGTCGACATACGATAATGCTTCGTCGTCATATGTTTGTAGTAATTCTGTTACTCTTGCTGAGAATACTCCCGGGCTGTTCTTGTACCCCTGGGCTAACCGACAGAATTGTTTTTGAGTGCCATTTATTGAGAATACAGACAAATATCTGCTCTCTGGTGCTATGTTTTGACAAAAGAATCCATTAGAAATGTCTAATGTTGTTTTGTATTTTTTGCGCACTATATTATTCATTAGTGCAGCACTGTGCGAGTTTTGCACTGCAAAAGTTTTGCAACATGAGTTAAGGTGTCGGTAATCCAAAACTAGACGAAATGAATTGTCTGGTTTGGAGACCGGAAACAAAGGGTTGTTCATTTGTGAGGTGCAAGTTTCAATCACCCCCTGGTATTCTAGCTGATCTAGGATTTCTTTTACCTGTATCTTAGTTTCTTGCTTAATTGGGTACTGCCTCTGTGCAGTAGGTTGTGATTTTAACTGGATTTTGTGAGGAGGAGAGTCCTCATCCCATCCTACATGATTTTTATATAAAGCAGGAGCTTGAGCTACTGCCCACTTTCTGGTAAGTGTGTATTTTTTATGAATTGGGATATGATTTGAGAAGGCAGGCATAATTATTTCTTCGCCATGAGGGCACTCCCTGACAAACTCTGGTGGCCAGTCTTTTTCAGCTTGAAGGATGTCATAGCCCTTGGAGAGATTATCCCAAAATAGTCCCCTTATTTTTCTAGTCTTATCCCCTTCTATACGTAAAGTTATTTCATATATTTTGTGAGGTTTGCTAACTCTGGTGTCTGCAGTTTCCACTTGAAGATATTCATTCGTGTCCACTGTCTCCAGATGATTCATAAGGACTTTGCGAGCTATGCTCACTTCTGCTGCGCTGTCTAGCATTGTCTGAGCCCATTCTCCGTTTTTCAGTTGTGTCCTCAGTATTCTCGGCATTGTTAACTACCTTGATACTGGCTATCTTCTTTTTTGGAAATTGTAATTTCTTTTTTTAGCTGAGCAGGTTCCTTGTCTTTGGACTTGGCGTGCTCTTCTCTTTGTTCTGATCGCCCTCTTCTTTCCGATTTCTGCGAGGAAGTCTGAAAAGATTGAGAGGGACGTGTATCAATGTCTTGATATCTATCAGGCTTCTTTATATTATCCCTATTTCTAAGGTTATATCTTTTCCCAGAGGGGTCACTCTGGGGTGACCTGTGTCTTTGGTTCGGAGATTTTTCTCTTCGCCTAGGAGACCTTCCTCTGGACTGGAATTTCTTTTCTTTAGGATTGGATTGTTTGTTTCCATCCCAGCTCTTTTTTTGTGATGTTGAGTTATTATTAAAAAATATTTTTTCAGGACTTTCAATCAGTTGTGGCTTTACTGGTATTCCACCTAAACTATCTCTACCTAGTTCCTCATAGGATTTTTCTATGATTCTGGCAATTTCAGCTGGTTGGTCTGCTATATCTGTCTCTTTTAGCCTCTGGCGGATCGCCACGTTTGCTGCTTCTCCCTTTATGTTGGCTAATAATATAGCCGAGACCTGCTTGAAGTCTTTTAGTAATTTCATACCAAGAGTTAAAGCGGGTTCTGGACCATATTCGTCTTGAATTTGTTTTAGCACCTCTGGTATTACCGAAATAGATGGAACACCGTGCGTTTTTGTGTAGATGGAAGCAAAGACTGTACCCCAAGTGTCACAGTCCTCGATGTGTGGTGCGATTCCCATTGGAAGACAGATAGTCAGAATCCTGTGTTTTTCTAACGGGGTGGTGTCTGGAAACACAGCCTCTATTTGGGTGATTTTTTGTGCTAACCAGAATGGTATTTGTTCCCGTTTAGCTGGTACTTTACCTAGGCAGGATTGTATGTTCTGTGGTGTAATTTTATTTGTGTTCCCCTGATGAGGGGTCAGCTGTGGAATTTTAATTGCTGGTTGAATTGTTGAAGTCCGCATCACATATTGGACTAATTGTCTATGTACTTTTATTAATTGTTTTAGCTGTGTTAAAAGCTCTGCTGCAGACATCCCATTGATGTCTGGATGTGGTGTGTATCCGGCTAGGACCGGCCATGTTGCTCCTGGTCTACCTAAAGGACCGAGCCTGGTGATGTGATTATTGTGTTTTAGGGCGCCATTAAATAAGAGCAAATGCTCTTGAAATTTAAGTGGTACTTCCACCTCCTCGAAAGGAGTGTACTCTCCAGGAGGTTCCTCTGTTTTGTAATAGTGGAAGTACTTTGTTACAGCATTTGCTGCTGGAAAATGTATCCATGAATAGTATACCTCTGTCTGCCGATATTCGTGTGCCTCAATTACGAATATGACTGTACCACCTCTAGGTGTCAGTCCATTTTCTATAAGTTTTAAAGTTATAGATTTCCTTTTAATGACCGGGATGAGTATTATATCCGGGTCTGCTTCTTGTAGTGCAGTATCAGCTGCTGCTATTTCAGCTGCTAATCTAACTGCCTCTCTTTCTCCTTCACTGTATTTTGTTTGTTTGCAGATCAGGTTTCTTATGGAAACAAAGATTAGATGCACAATGTTTTGGAACGGTTTATCCTTCAACGTTGACTAAACCAAGTACCATACATAGGAGTTTCCTCCTGCGAGGTTTGGCGGATATTACCTTTCGCCCACTCCAGACGTCTTTGGAGTATTTATGGGAAAAGGGGTCTGAGTGAGAAAGCACGACTGAGTTACTCTAAATGTCTTACGTTAGTTTTATCGCCCTTCCAAACGCGTTGGGCGCCATGTAGTGTAGTTCCTATTATCCCAATAGGCTCTGCGCATTGGAATAATACCTTCAATAGTATAGGCCTAGACCAGACGTTAACTAGGTCTACTACTGTCGATATTAGACTTAAAGTTTTGGGTTTGCCAGCTAGCTCAGAGTTCACTAGAAACTTTCTCGAATAGGCAAGGAGGAGTTGAACCTCCCTTGATAGACAAGAAGGGATTTAGTTTCTGACAACCATAGAACATGACAACTTTGCTCTCCCCTAATCAAGAGTGTATCTCGAGAGTCGTGTGAAAACAAAAGGCAAGTTATTTTACTCAGTCAGTACGTGCATTCTTAGTCTCATCAGATTGTAGAGAAAAGGAAGAGACGGGCGTGTTCAATAAAAGATGTTATTTATTGATCAGTCTCTTTTCTCATACAAGAGAAATGGATCGATATTATTGCAATACTTATGGTTAAGTAAAGTGCATACATTAAGAGCAGAAGTATAAAATAATACTGTAAAAACATTGATATGGTTTCTAAGCCATATGATGGTTTAAAATGAATAAAATATATTACATACATTTGACTAATCGTACTCAACTGGTGTTTCTAGCTACGCCTACCCCGTGTACCTGACCTAAGCCTAATACGTGGGCGGGAATAGAAAGTTACAGTTTAAGTTAAGTTTGTTTTTGCCAAGTGTCTGACTAAAGAATTCTCTTCAAGGGGTTATTCAGTTCTGTACCTGGAATCTACGATGGATGAGGGATGGTATCTCTTGTCTCTGGTCTCGATATTCCAGGCTGCCTGCGAGGGCTACCCGGAAGCGCCGGAGCTGGATTTCTCGACAGGAGAAATGGGCAGCTGCTCGTTCTCAGCGCGTCAAGAAGGCGGGGCTGTGCCAGCGGGGTCTGCTCTGCTCTGGGCTTTGGCAAGTCTGGCTGCTCCGTCCTCGTCACCACCGCGTGTGTTTGCATAGGGCAATATCGGTAATATTTATACCTTTAAGGTGCTGAGATTGACGTAAGGATGGACATAGATACGTCAATAAGGATGTCATACGACCAGGTCGTTAGCACATTCTTTTGCTGAAGTTCTCGGTGAAATCAAAACAATGGCCGCAGGGTTTTTTCCCAGGTTGTCATAGGTTTGATTTGTTTTGAGAACTCCGTATGCCTTATCAGGGGCTGGAGGAATATCGCTTGTCTAATTAGATGGCAAGCGTTATGACCTAATCAGATAACACGTTCCTGTGCCGTAATGTGGCTTTATCAGATAACGGTTCCTGCATCATGGGGGTTTTCTGCCTCATGGGATGACTGCTAGTTAACTTGTTAGTTTGTTAACCAGAATAGGGTCAGGAATAGGGGGATCGATACAGAACCTATAGGAATACATCACAACATCAACATTTAACTGGTGTAAGAAGGTCGACTATCTACTGTGTGAATTAAACCCAACTCACACCCATATCTAAAGTAGAATATGTGATAGAGGTACTAATCATGCAGCTCCGACATCCAACAAGGTCACAACACCCAGCGCCACCACCACCACAACCACCCCCTTGGACCACTCCCCCTACTACCTCTGAGGCAGCGCAAAACAGGACAGCGGACCTTCCCAAAATTCCATATCCCCTCAACCGCACAATAGCTGAATGTTCGGAGATGTGGCAACCAACTGTGTATAAGGGAGGCAACTCACACATCAACAATAATTCACACAATCCCAAGTGTACCAGTGATGTGCTGTACACAACTCACTACAGAAACAACAAACCTCTCCATGTGCTGATATAGTATTAATACGTGTACTGTACTGTATAGTGGACGTAACCATATTATCTCAGACACTGGGTAATATCTCGGTCATGTAGCTGTGTTGTCCCCCCTTGAAGTGGAAGCGGAGTGGGCTGGTCCAACGTACGCAACTCCCGTGTAAGAGTATAAAAACATAGGCCACGCCCTGGGCGTGGTTCACTTTTGCGAAGACAAATAGTCTGCCAGAGCGGTTGCCCTCACCCTGCCACGTGTCTGCCGCCATGACCACAGGCCTCCTCGACACAGGTGCCCTGTGAATCCAGTGCACAGCACCACAGACTTATGTCTGAATCGACTACTGCCTTCGATCTTCACTGCGGACAGCAGGGTTCACAACTTGAATTCAGATTTGGATCTACACTACAGACAACATTGAATTCAGCCTTGATTTATTTAATGCAGAGACAATTGTACTCTATGTCTTCAGATTTTGATAAAGGATGCGAGAAAAAGCATCCCTCGATGTCTGTGCTGACTACTGCCTTTGATCTACAATGTGGACAGCAGGGTTCACAACTTGAATTCAGATTTTGATCTACACTACGAACAACATTGAATTCAGCCTTGATTTATTTAATGCAGATACAATTGTACTCCATGTCCTCAGATTTTTTTTAAAGGATGTGACAAAAAGCATTCCTCGATGTCTGTGCTGACTACTGCCTTCCATCTACACTGCGGACAGCACGGCTCACAATTCAGGTGTAGTGGCGATTGCAGTTGACGCAGGCTAGTAGGCAAGACACATTGTACCAGTGCGGCCCACCGGGCCACGCATCATCGCAGGGTGCGCACACGCTCAGTTGTTCAGGTGCCACTAACTCACTGCACCATAAGTCATTGCCACTTGGCCTTATTAAGGCAGAATTCATTAGACAGAAGACATTGCTCCCAGTGTGGCCCGCTCGGACCACGCATCATCGCTGAGCGCCAGAGGTACCACTAACTCAGTGCAACATAAATCATGGCCACGTGGCCTTATTAAGGCGTAATTTAGTAGGCAAAATACATTGCTACCAGTGCGGCCTGCCCGGACCACGCATCATCGCAGGCTCAACATAAGCTGGTTGGTTTAGGTGCCACTAACTCAGTGCACCAATTATGATTGCTGGCTGCACACACGCTGAATTGCCAATACTGTGCAGCTCTACTCAATGCCACGTCGCCGTGGGCCCTTGCTGACCCCTGCCTCCTGCCTACACTGCGGTCATCAGGGCATACAATTAAATTGACTCTTTATTCATTAATTGCAGAGTGCAGTATGCTACTAAGCATAACGTCCCTCAAACATACACAATATCCTTTTATTATCCTTGCTTCAAGACTTGTTTTATATTAGTTATAGCTTTAGTACAATAACCAAATTCATCTTGCAAGTCCAAAGGAACACTGAATGGCAGTCTACACTCCGACAGCACAGCTCACAATTTGAACTATAATGTCCCTGAAACCTACATGTTTCGACAATGTATTCCATATATGTTTCATCTTTTGTTCGAATCGCGATTACAGATGATGCAGTCCAGTAAGCAACAGACAATGCTCCCAGTGCGGCCCGCCCGGACCACGCATCATCGCAGGTTGGGCACACGCTGAGCGCCAGAAGTACCACTTACTCAGTGAACCATAAATAATCACCACGTGGCCTTATTAAGGCAGAATTCAGTAGGCAAAAGACATTGCTACCAGTGCGGCCTGCCCGCACCATGTATCATCGCAGGCTCCACACAAGCTAGTTGGTTCAGGTGCCACTAACTCAGTGTACCACTTATCATCGCTGGCTGCACATACGCTATATTGCCAATACTGTGCAGCTCTTCTCAATGCCACTTGGCCGTGGGCCCTTGCTGACCGCTACCACCTGCCTACACTGAGGTCATCAGGGCTCACAATTAAATTGACTCTTCATTCATTAATTGCAGAGTGCAATACGCAACTAAGTATAACGTACCTCAAACCTACACAATATCCTTTTAGTATCCTTCCTTCAAGAACTTGTTTTATATCAGTTATAGCTTTAGTACAATAACCAAATTCATCTTGCAAGTCCAAACGAACACTGAATGGCAGTCTACACTGCGGACAGCACAGCTCACAATTTAAACTATAATGTCCCTGAAACCTACATGTTTCGACAATGTATTGCATATATGTTTCATCTTTTGTTTAAATCGAGATTACAGATGATGCAGTCCAGTAGGCAACAGACAATGCTCCCAGTGCGGCCCGCCAGGACCACTTATCATAGCTGGCTCCGCAGACGCTGAATGCTTCTGATGCCCCTACCTTAGTGCACCACAACTCATGGACCCTTTATGATAGAATGTTTTGTGTGTGATTTCAGATCTGCTACCTCTACCTCAGTGCACCACAAGTCATGGACACTTTACGATAGAATCTTTTGTGTATTCTTTCACATGTAGTGCTCCTACGTTACTGCAGCACAAGACATAAACCTTTTATGATGGAATATCTGCGAATGATTCGATGATTACTATTGTACTTGTTACCAACACCAACCATTCCCTGAGGGCTGGCTTACACTCACCCCACATGCACCCAGCACAGACATCACTGGACATGTGACCCTGGTAATAAAAAGGAGTCGAGCGCATGTGCACGTACCCAGTTCAACTATCAATCTGTGTCTGTGTGTTCATTATGTTTGCAAGATGCTGCCCCTGGGCCCTACCACATTACATTGTGCTGTAGACAGCGTATGCAATATGTTACCTCTGGCAGTAGGAAAAACGTTGGTTATGTAACTTTCTCTCGCTCATTCTACAAGTACTAATGTAGAGACTGAATCATTAGAGTACTGCAAACAAAGTGTATAGTAAATTTATAAATGAGTGGGATTGCTGGAGTTTTTTTTGTTGCATATTTATATAGCGCAAACTCGACCCAAAAGTATTTCAGCATTTTACATGAGCACCGTATTTATATTACACTTTCAGGCACGCAGAGATTACGCGATTTGCCCACAAGCACAGGATGTGGACGCGACCCCGAGACTCGAACCCTGGTTTCCAGCACCAAGTTCGACGGTGTCGCTGATTGACCACATTCGTACATATGTTGGCGCCGCCTAACTCCGACCGCAAGCTTCGCTCTAATTAGCTGCCCTTCATATGCCAAAAACAGCAACCTGAACTTTCTATGGCCCAGTATTGCTACAGCTACAACACTCCACTGAACGTGCAAAAATCATTCATAGCCACAGAAATGCGTCATGTCCACCATCTTTCATGTGTGGAACTATGAATAAATATAGAATCAGTGATTTCCCGTACCTTCTATGTTGGCCACGTTGTGGGACTTTACTCACAAAATGACACATTTGCGCTTGCGACCCGGGTGACGGCAGCACTACAACACGGACACTCGCATCCGTTGATTCCTCATATAGCTCACAAGGGAGCCACGCCCATAGCTCTTAATTCATTCTTCACAGCCTCGCGCAGCACTGGGATACGCCAGGTCAGCCCAGTCCGCTTACACTTACAGGAAAGGACAACAGCGCTACATGGTCCAGATTTTCATTGTAGTGGTCTGCTGGTCACATATCTAGTTGTCAGAATGCCACAAACACTCTCTTATGGCTGGTATACGCCCACACCACACCCATCCAGAACAGGCATCACAAGACACGTGACCCTACCAATAAAAAAGACGGGGCACACGTGTTCTACGCCATGTTAGATTTGCTCCCATCGCATAGACTGTGATGGCCCGTCCTGGTGGTCCGGACACCTCATGAAGGCCTAAACCATTGGACAGGGAGGCCCACCACCACATGCGTGCCCTCTCCGGTCATTGAGTTAGTGGCATCGCTCTTCCTCTCTCTCACTCTTCCTCTCTCTCTCTTGCTCTCTCTCACACTGTTTATCTTTTCAAGCTGTGAACCCTGCTGTCCGCAGTGCAGATTGATAAATCAAGGCTGAATTCAATGCTGTCCGCAGTATAAATCCAAAGCTGAATTCAAGTTGTGAGCTCTACTGCCTGTAGTGTTTGCTCACACAACAATGACAGCAGGTAAGTAGAGCGGCCTAGGTGCACAGGGCCTCCAATTGACGCGGTGTGGCAAGAGGGGTGAGGTACATCAGCGTCGCTGCTCATGTGCGAACAAATGATATTGCTGTCCATAATGACGTAATCTCTCACCTCAATCAGTCTCATTTTAAAGACCTGCTGGACCGTAAAGTAGACCTGAGTCAGCAGGCAGCGCTGCCCTACAGACACCTCTTCAGTGCGGTACTGCAAGAGGGGTGGGATACATCAGCCAGACTGCGCACGTGCAAATAAGCAATATTGCCAAGTGTTATGATGTGATCTTTGACCTCTTTCAATCACATCTCTGTCTCATTTTAAAGACTATCTGTACCGTAAGGTAGTCCTGAGCCTACGGGCAGCGCTGCCATACAGACACCTGTTGAGGGCGATTCTGCGGGAGGGGTGGGGCGCATCACCCTGAGTGTGCATGTGCGAAAAAGCGATGTTGCTGTCTGTAATCATGTGATCTCTGACCTCATTCAGTCACATCGGTCTAATTTTAAGGAGCTGCTGGGCCGTACTATAGACCTGAGCCAGCAGGCAGTGCTGCCCTACAGACACGTGGCGTTGGCTTTTAGGACACTGTAGTTAGCTCCTTACTGAGTGTACATGCACACAGGCTCCCGCCACTGCATTACACGCGAACATTAAGCTTCTAGCATGCGCTCTATTCCTTTGTATGTAAACCTTCCATAACATATTATTATTTAACCTTGTGTGTTCTCGTGCACTCCAACTCCTCTTTGAACCACGATTACCACTTACAGTTGGTTGATGGTACTTCAAAAACGAAGGATGCACTCAACTCCTATTTTCTATCAAGCTTAAAATAAACCTTCATTTTCCTCCAGATATTTCCACCATTAAATTATTTCTCCCTTTACAGAAATTCATTGATTGGCTGAAAAGGGGCTGAGCAGGAACTCTCTCCCGCAATGATGCCCTGAGCATTCTAACACCTTTCCTTGGCAGTATCAAGACACTGTTCCATTTTGGAGACCTGGTCTATCATACAAACGTACCCCGGCCTCGGAGCTTCCACCAATACACCAGTGGTGGCAGGTGAGCAGTGAAGCCTCAGTGCGCAAGACCTACAATTGAGCACAGTGCGGGGGAAGGGACTGGGGTGCAGCACTCTGGATGCACAGGTGCATGGAAGCGATTTTCCCATAACTAATAATGTAGGACTATATTATCAAAGACCGGCGATAACATTATCACCACTTTAGCGACAGAAAACTGCTGCTAAAGCGACAATAAGGGGTTGATAATATGCCATGGTGATTTCCCATAGAGTCCCAGGTTCACACTAAAACCTAAGCTTCTAAGGGAATTCACAAGGGCATATTATGAACCCCTTATCGCCGCTTTAGCGGCGGTTTCCTGCCGTTAAAGCCACGATACTGTTATTGCCCTTCCTTAATAATATGGCCCATAATCTCTGACTTCATGTATTTAGTTTTAACGACTTCTTACACCACACTCTTTCTCGCAGATCCCAGCGTCCTAGACAAACGGGTGACGGAGGGTAAATACTAAGGGCTGAGTGCATAGGCTGACGCTCTGTCTCCTCTTGCCTCTCTTCTTTTAACTCTCCCTCCCCTTCTCCCTTCCACCCACTGCCCCTCCCTTCCATTTTCACTATGGTCCTTTCATTCAAACTAGCTTTCTTTACCTGTTCCACATAGCACACATACTTATGTTTCATTTTTGTCTTGCAGGTTTCCTACGCTGCTTCCACTGGAGTCCAACGCACTTTTTTATTATACTGTTCTGATAAAGTTACATTTCTATTTATTTCTGTTTTAATAAAGGTTACTTTAAAACAAATAAAAAAAAGTATAGGTCTTGACAAATATTTATTGTGATAATCATCTGTTTATAGATGATTTTAACCTCTTCCATGCTCATGATGGCTCCCGGCCGTCATGAGTCACCGTGGGCGTGCGCTGATGACGGCCGGGAGCCGTCATGACCACGCCCGCGATCGGAATGTTCAGGACTGCGGCGGAATTCGCGCCGCAGCGATGAGGTTAAGGACAACACTATTTAATATTAGAGTGCACCTACAAAAAACAATCTAACTAACTGTGAGACAAATGAATCCTGGGTAATTGCACCACTGCAAAAGTTCTATGAGTGTATCACTTTATAACACCATAAGTACTGCCCGTGTGATTACAGAACAAATAAGGCACTGCCTAGGACCACTGAGGCTTCAGGGACTGCCGAGGCTCACCCTGCATATTTAAATAAAGACCTGGAGTATGACAATCCCCGGACCTAAGTTAGCCTAGATCTCCCCGAACAACTAGTAAACAATACCTGGGAAGGTGGTGCTCTCCTAGACTGCAAAACGTCTCTGTGCCCTTCCGCGCCCAATTCACAAGTGACGTTAAGACAGTAATTAATTTGTGAAAGAATAAGTGCAGGTGCTCAAAGTTGTACTAAGAAGAGAATGGTTGGTGATACCGAATGTCAGCTTGCAGAATGCCAAGGCTGCCAGGCTCGGACAGGCCCATAGGGCAGTCAAGTAGTGATGGGCTGCTGTGACAGGTCAGAGTATGTGCAATTTTTTGGGGCTGTTTGTGGGCGTGTTGTATGGTCTACTGGGCTGGTATTTACTGTTGAGTTCCCTGGTATTGAACCAAACATTATCAACAGCAAACTCAAATTCACGAGGAATTCCATATCTTAAAAGTACTTATACGGTGCTCTTTACAAATTCAAAGGTGCTTCAATTTGTATATATTGGTTTATTTTCCAGCTGACTAATTAACTAATGAGGGCAACTTTTACTTAGGTACCTGCGCATACTTTCTGTCCCAGTCCGACCCTAAATTCTGCATATTGTTGATTCCACTTTATGCCATTTTCAGTACTGAGTTGTATGACGGGAAGTGTAATACCCCGGCTGACTCTTTACCAGCTCTTCTAGCTTTTCAGAGGTGCTGGCTGTAGAGAAGCTGTTATATTTCCCCAGGGGCCTCTGGATGGCAGAGGGGAAAGCAAACAGAGACGACGGAGTGCTGTGTACATTAGGAGCAAAAGGAGTACACAACTCTTCGAATTAACCTCAAGAGAGGACGTGAGCAGCAGCCACTGCTAGTAGAAAACCCCATGTACAATTGGCCTACTCTGTGGTCGTCAGTGGGCAATTCTTTATCGATCCCAGACACTGCTGTTTCACGTTTTGTGAAACGCTTTACAGTGTGGACTTCACTAAATACTTTGTGGCTATTTAAGTGGGATACGGGATTGTGGACATTCCAAAACTAATTTTACCATAAAAAAAATCAGCACCTACCACTAATTTTTACTCTCCCTGGGGACGCCATTCCCCGGGGCCTATATACAACGTTGGGGACTGTGGGGGGAGCGCCAAAGCCCCCACGGTCCCAGCCAGCTCCCCGCGTCCTTCGGAAGCTGGCATTGCTTTTCCACACGGTGAGCTGCTGACATGCAGCTCCCCATGTTGAAAATCAATATAGTTTGCATTTTGAAAGAGAGAGAAGGTTTCCCTGCACTCTCTTTCTAAATCCAAACCAAGTTTGCTATGGCAGAGCGGGGGCCTCGGCTCCCACCCTGCCATAGCAAACAGCAGTGTCCCGGGGGTGGGCACACGGAGACACTGCAGGAGCTAGCCCTCGGGGGTGGTTGTCCCCAGGGTCCTCAACGGCTAAAGGAGGGGGTCCACATGGCCCCCCTCCCACAACATAGAAAGCCTCGGGAGTGATGGTCCGTGGGCTTAGGGGGGCCTTTGAGCCCCCACACCCATTTTTTCAAAAGCCCCGGGGGTTGCGGTCCCCGAGGCTGGGGGGTCTTTGAGCCCCCCACCCATGTATTTTGCTGGGGGGGGCGGCCTTTGAGCCCTCAACCCATTTATTTTATAGCCCCAGGAGTGGCAGACCCATAGGTTGGGGGGCCCCTCTGGGCCCCCATTAATGAAATATTTTTTGCCCCCCGGGGGCTAATTATTAAACAAGTGCGGGAGCCTGCGCCTAGTTTTTATATTTTTTACAACGGATGCGAATTTTGCCATTTAAAAACGAGATAATAATTTTTGGGGACCCCCTAAGCAGGTCTAGAGGGTCAGCATATTTCTACCCTGCCCCCATTATAAGTTTTGCATACTTGTTCCACTGATTTCTTGTGCCTCGCTTCTACTGAGGCACGAAATGGCTGCCAACACTTCCTGGTTTGAAGTGTTGACAGACAGTTGACAGTCAATTAGCATGCAGCTCGTGATCGGAAGGGTGCGCTCAGGGTGCTCTCAGGTTGCGCGGATTAACCGCAGCCATAGATATATCTATGATTTTACTTTTGATTTTCTCAGCAACTACTGAACAGAATGACACCATTTAACCAGAAGGCATGACTCTGATCCAAGGGCTACCTCTATGCCAAATTTGGTGTAATTCCGTTCAGCAGTTCAGGCTGTACCTGCGATTAAAGGTTCTTATGGAAATTGCATGGGGAAAACATGTTTTGGGACCCCCTTAATCTCAGCCCCCACTTGATGAATCACCCCGAGACTTTCAGGATAGGAGCGAACCGGAGCAGGCCACCAATTTTGAAAATTGCGCAAAGATTCGTCAACCCGGGCCAAAGTTAGTTTAAATAAAATGTTGTGCATTTCCTATGGATAATAGGTCCTAACTATAATTATCTGCCGATAGGTAATATATATATATTATAGACCATATATAGTTAGGAATTAGCATTTACAAAACCTTGAAAATTCACTGAAAAAACCATAGGTTATAGACCATATATCGTTAGGAATTAGCATTTAAAAAACCTTATTTTATCCACACAAAACCATTGAAATTCCATATATAGTTAGTTGCACTAACTATATATCGCGCACCCGCAATCCACTGCTGATGATGTCACATATTACATCATTCATGACATGGTCAGTGACATCACTGATGACATCACTGATGACATCTCAAATGACATCACTGATGACATGACTGATAACAACATCCAGTGATTTTTTGTTTCTGTAAAGTTTAAATATGTGTTACATATTGAAGAATGAGTGGATGTATAAGTGTCTGGACGAAGGATTTAGTAGGTGCATGACTAACTGTATGAGTGAGTGATTAAATGTGTCTCACTGAGTGCATGGGTTAGTGACTAAACTGTCTTAATTTGTGCATCATTATGTCTGTTGTTCTGGAAACTGCTGCATGTGTTGATCAGTAGCTGTATGAGTAACTATATGGGTTATTGATTGATTGCCCAAGTATTTGTATGGGAGACTGAGTGTGTGTGTGGCTGGCTGGGAGGTGTGTGACTCTGTGCAGATCAATGTGTACTTGTATCAATGATTGTATAAGAAGGTAAGTATGTGTTAGTATATGTTTGAAAATGTAAGGTGCTCTATGTTTAACTGTATAGACAAGAAAATGGAAGTGTCATTGATTCTTTACATGACTGACTAGGTGAGTGAGTAACTCCATGGATGAGTGGCAGACTGTGAGTGTCTGTATAGGTGTATGAGTGCATATGATAGTGTTGTAAAGATGAGTGATTGTATGTATGAATGATTGTATGGGTGAATGAGTGAAGGTGTGTGTAGACGTAGGAATCAGTGAGTGCGTATGTAGTAACTAGTATTGGTGTGTCAATGGTTTCAAAAATTATACTCTGTATTTAACACTGGGTGAAACAGAGGTTATAATAAAATGTGAGGAGATGCATTGTATTGTCACATGAATGATATCATCAGTGATGTGGTCATTGATGTCAAATGAGATGTCATCAGTGATGTCATCAGTGATGTCATTTGAGATGTCATCAGTGATGTCATCAGTGATGTCACTGACCATGTCATGAATGATGTAATATGTGACATCATCAGCAGTGGATTGCGGGTGCGCGATATATAGTTAGTGCAACTAACTATATAGGGAATTTCAATGGTTTTGTGTGGGTAAAATAAGGTTTTTTAAATGCTAATTCCTAACGATATATGGTCTATAACCTATGGTTTTTTCAGTGAATTTTCAAGGTTTTGTAAATGCTAATTCCAAACTATATATGGTCTATAACCTATGGTTTTTTCAGTGAATTTTCAAGGTTTTGGAAATGCTAATTCCTAACTATATATGGTCTATAACCTATGGTTTTTTCAGTGAATTTCAATGGTTTTTTTAATAGCAAATATCATAAGCTGTCGAATGTCAAGTACGTGGTAAGTAAAAACATTTTCGTGTTTATGCACACTGATCTGCTTTGAATGCTGCCCCCCCCCTCATTTCTATTAGGAGTACTCTCTCTTTGCAGATAGTGAAAGGTAGTTAACGCAGGCCTTTGCCCCCGTTGTAATACGTCGTGCCTGCTTCTCTCTCCATTTGATTGATTGTTATCCAAGCATTTACTGTTTTAGAATTGGTTCTCTTTGGTTCATTCTCTATTTACAAACAAACACAGAGTCGCAATACTCTGTTTAGTCTTTGCAGATAACGAAAAATCGTGTAAAAAAACAAAAGGAATCGAGCAAAATCAGTAGGCCACTAATGGGATCTCTTTTTGACCTAGCTAAAATAGAAACATTAAGAACAACCCCTCATGACAAATACGAAACTAGTGAGATGAACTGAACTCCACACCATGATGGCTGCAATACAGCTCGGCTCCGCCACCCACCCCGCCCAAAATAACGATAAAGAGCGGCTGCCATGATTGCTCGCGGAATGGCCACGACGGAGCTACGAAATGGTGGTGCTCTCATGCTAACGCCAGCTTCAGTCTGAAACATCCAGAAACACTGTAGACTACCAATTCGATCAGTTCCGGTAGCGCCCCAATGTAACCCGGTAGAGAAGAACTAGCCCTCCCCTCTTTGACTAATGGTTCTTGTTGCCTGTCCCTTCTGTTGTCATTTAACAGAACTATTTAGCCTGCTGAAAGGGGTTGTGTTCCGACCGCTGGTTGGTGGAGACATTTTGACTATATTCTGGACCTGCGTTGTCGCGTAATGCGTCAAATGACGCGCCGCGTTAGCGCATCCGGAAGTCATCCGGGGCGCGACGCGCAGCGCGTAACGTAAGCATAACAGGTCATGTGACTTGTTAATAAAACTTTTCATTGGTTCATTTTACTTTTCTTATTCTAATGATGAAAGGCTTGGTCATATGACCTAAAAATTACGCTTTTTATTACTTATTAAATATATGTTATAATGTTCCAGGCTAATGTACTTTCCCGGAAAATTTACAACTGTCCTGCAAGTAAAATATATTCTTTTTTCGAGAAAAAGGGCGTTTCTTCGTCCCATGACGGAGCCGTTGAGCAAAAGAGGGTCGACCTGCTGTCTTAGTCGCCGATACGCCTGAATATGAGATTCTTATCGATCACTTTATGTTGCAGGAGTAGAAAACACAACAGCCCTTGACCATTTATCTTTACTGCGTTCCTGCGTATTATACCTTTTACCCTTCATGTGATTGGTCTGCTTTATTTCACTTGCCTTTTAATGATTCTAAAACAGTGACTATTATTAAAAACTTTACCAATGTATATACTACTACCATGTTTTCTTTTAAAAACCTTTATTGTGAAAATTTCATTATACAAATACGAGCCTATAACCACGTGGGCCGGCCACGGAGCAAACTGTAATCGTATATGATGAGTAGACATTTACACTGTAGAGGAACGTAACGGGCGGGCCATTAGGTTGCAAGAACTAAGGTGTCTAACAGTTGCGGAATCGGTGGACGTACATTTTATAATTAAAATACGACAGGGCCAGTTACAATAAAATTATCTAGATATACATTTGCGGGCAAGTACCATGCGTGACGTTAATTCGAACTTTCAATAGTACAGTAATCAATAACACATCAGAACTTAATATCAATAGGGATGTCGAAATACTCAATCAATTCTCGTCCCCGCCCGCCATGTGCTTCAAAATTGCATACGTATCTCGTGATTTCAAGGTTCTGCAACCAGTACACAACAAGGAGTTACGAGTCCCATTTATTCCGGCGCCATTTTGGGCGAGGACGGGCAGGTCCAGGATATAGTCAAAATGTCTCTACCAACCATCGACTATGATGATGTTCATATGCTGTATTTATAGAGTAACACTCATCTGTCCACATGAAATTAATTTGCCACAATCTAAACATGTCATTTTAATCTTTGCAAAGTTCTTCTAAATATTTGGGACCATTTCCCTTGCCTCTGATGCTGTCAGTGCCACTTCTTTGATGAATGTACTGGCAGGTCGGGGGTTCTCCTCCAAATCTCTCTTTTATGCAGCACTATAATTAATTGGTGCCACCTCTCCATATGACGATGCATGGTATAGTTACCATAACTATATTTATTTTCGGTTCCTCTGGAGAGTACATCGTGGCAGATGAAGCGTATAACGTACCGGGCATTTACCTTTTTTTGCATGTAGAGGAAAGGAAAAAAAAATCGAGCGTCCGAGTTCTAAGGTGTCCCAGGGCCATTTTAGTGGACCAGGCCCAAATCCAAAGAACAGGCCGCCATTTTGAGAGTCCTATTGCAGCCGCCTGTCGCTGTAGCATCAAGAGCGGCCAAAACTCAGCTGAATGGCAACTGAAACCGTAAAGGGGCGCCCCACTACAGCAGACGAGCCTCCACCTAGGAAGGCCCGTTCACGCTGCCTCCCCCCCCCCTTCGGGCACCCCACGCCGTTATTCGGAGCAGTATTGTAGGATGGCCACACCAGTGCAGCAACTTGCTAGACACCACCTCGGTGGTAACCGAATCTCAGCGCCTTGTGGTGTCTTCTATTCAGAAAACATTGTTGTGCTGCCTTCGACCTATTCGCCGCAAGTGCACACGCAACTCAGCTGCATAGCTTGCTAGACACCACCTCGGTGCTAACCGAATCTCAGCGCCTTCTGGTGTCTTCTATTCCAAAAATATTGTTGCGCTGCCTTTGGCCCCATTCACACATCGGTCCGCTACTGCCGCCATCTCACAGGCCAACGGGGCGCCCCACGCCGACTTTCAGCATTGTAGGATGGCCACACCAGTGCACCTTACTAGACACCACCTCAGTGCCATCCGGATCTTGGCATCTCAGCGCCTTGTGGTGTCTTCTATTCAGAAAATATTGTTGCGCTGCCTTTGGCCCCATTCGCACATCGGTCCGCTACTGACGCCATCTCACAGGCTAATGGGGCGCCCCACGCCGAGTTTCAGCATTGTAGGATGGCCACACCAGTACAGCAACTTGCTAGACATCACCTCGGTGCCATCCGGATCTTGGCATCTCAGCGCCTTGTGGTGTCTTCTAGTCAGAAAATATTGTTGCGCTGCCTTTGGCCCCATTTGCACATCGGTCCGCTACTGACACCATCTCACAGGCCAACAGGGCGCCCCACGCCGACTTTTACCATTGTAGGATGGCCACACCAGTGGCACAACTTGCTAGACACCACCTCGGTGCCATCCGGATGTTGGCATCTCAGCGCCTTGTGGTGTCTTCTATTCCGAAAATATTGTTGCGCTGCCTTTGGCCCCATTCGCACATCGGTCCGCTACTGACGCCATCTCACAGGCCAACGGGGCGCCCCACGACGACTTTCAACATTGTAGGGTGGCCACACCAGTGCGGCAACTTACTAGACACCACCTCGGTGCCATCCGGATCTTGGCGCGTTGTGCTGCCTTCGGCCTATTCGCACATTGGTCCGCTACTGACGCGAACTCACAGGCCAACGGGGCGCCCCACGCCGACTTTCAGCATTGTAGGATGGCCACACCAGTGCTGCAACTTGCTGGACACCACCTCGGTGCCATCCGGATCTTGGCGCGTTGTGTTGCCTTCGGCCTATTCGCACATCGGTCCGCTACTGACGCCGCCTCACGTGCCAAAACGGGGCGCCCCACGCCGACTTTCAACATTGTAGGATGGCCACACCAGTGCGGCAACTTACTAGACACCACCTCGGTGCCATCCGGATCTTGGCGCGTTGTGCTGCCTTCGGCCTATTCGCACATCGGTCCGCTACTGACGTGAACTCACATGCCAACGGGGCGCCCCACGCCGACTTTCAGCATTGTAGGATGGCCACACCAGTGCTGCAACTTGCTGGACACCACCTCGGTGCCATCCGGATCTTGGCGCGTTGTGTTGCCTTCGGCCTATTCGCACATCGGTCCGCTACTGACGCCGCCTCACGTGCCAACGTATTTTCTCCGCATTTTATACCCTATGCCGCATAACAGGTCATGTGACTTGTTTATAAAACTTTTCATTGGTTCATTTTACTTTTGGTTTCCTAATGATGGAAGGCTTGATCATATGACCTAAAAATAACACTTTTCATTGGATGAAAACTTTTTTTTTCCCAAACGATGAAAGCCCCATCTTGTTTCTGGATGTTTCAGACTGAAGCTGGCGTCAGCATGAAAGCACCACCATCTCGTGGCTCCGTCGTGGTCATTCCGCGAGCAATCATGGCAGCCGCTCCCCACCAGAAGCCTGCAGGAGTCGGGGGCCCCCAAAACTTTTGTTGAATCCTCAAGGCGGAGGGGACGCTTTCGAGAATGGGGTCCAAGACCTAGCAGACAGTCGTCCGATTTCCAAGGTGTCCCAGGGCCATTTCAGTAGACCAGGCCCAAAAAGAAAAGAGCCTGCCGCCATTTTGAGAGTCCTGTGGCAGCCGCCTATCGCTGCACCGCAAGAGTGGGCGCAACTCAGCTGAATTGCGGCTTTTGACACAGTGGACCAAAAGCGGACGGAATGGCAACTGAAACGGTAAAGGGGTGCCCCACTACAACAGACGAGACTCCACCTGGAGAGGCCCGTTCACGCCGCCTCCCCCCCCCCCCCGGGGCGCCCCACGCCGTTATTCGGAGCAGCATTGTAGGATACCAAAACCAGTGTGTCAACTTACTGGACATCACCTTGGTGCCATCGTTCTGCTGCCTTGGAACTATTCCCACAACAGTTTGCTACTGATGACCCACCCCCCGCGACGCCCCACGGCGGATGCCGAAATCAGTGCGGCACCCAGGCAACATCACCTGGGTGCCGTCCAGAAATCTGGACGTTGTGCTGCGTTGGGACTATTCGCACAGCCGACCGCTACTTCGTTGTTTTTCCCTAAAAATGTTTATATGTTTTTACTGTTTTTGTTTTGTTGTATATATTTATAAGTTATTAAAGTTTTATAATCTTACTACTTTGTTGGAGTGCTATATATTTTTAATGTGACACATAATTGTAAAAACTTTGATGTACAAAGAGTCATCCCTGGAATCTTCCGCTTCAGGCTCGGTCCCCTCCCCAATCACAATACAGGATGGTTTTCAGATAGTAGGAACGCGTGTGCTGTGACGGATCTCATCGAGTGTGGGCCTTGATCTACTATAACTCCTTTGAAGAGGGGTGATTCTTTACAGCTGGGGCCATAAACTACATCTGCAGGGCTAGCTGATAGCCTAGGACCGGCCTGGACAATCGGACACAGAGGAAAAGGAGTGTCAGAGGGTGCGGTAGTGAATAGGGCGAAAGGGAGGTGTCGGGCGGGCACAGGGTGTGATTCTCAGGGAAGAACAGCGCAGATGGGGGGAGGTTTATTACCCATGCATAAGACAGAGAGCGGGGGTGACCAGTGCCTGGGGGAGATGCTTGCGAGGGTGGGGAGCCATGCTAAGGATCGACAGCGTGCAGAGAGTGGGTCTGGTCAAGTCATCTTGCACGACAAAAGTGTGGCATTTTAAAAAAGGCAAGATGGCGCAGACAATGTTTTTCAACACTTCCTGATTTCCTTCGAATCGAACGTTAACAGACGTTGGGGCATATTACCAAAGTTAAGCGATATTTATCCCTAACGATGCTTAGCAACAAATTTTTTACCGCTAAGCATCGTCAGAAATTATCGCAGATAAACCTTGCTATTATCAAGGTTTATCGCAAATGCCATAAAAAACGACCGCAATGCATTAATATCGCTGAAAACTCAGCGATATTCATGCATTACCGAGCTAATGCTCTTAGCCATGTTATCCACCTCCCATTGGATAACATGGCTAAGAACTGCTCAGGGCAGGTGGTAGCTTTTGGAGATATTCGCGCTTAGCACGAATATCTCCAAAAGTTGGTAATAGGAGATAGCGATGTTAGCGACTGTTTCAAGTCGCTAACATCTTGGCATGCCCACTTTGCATGTCATTAGTGATAAATATCACTGACATGCAAAGTGGGGCCCAAGATGGTCGCTATCTCCTACTAGCGGTCGCTAACTGGTGTTAGCAACAGCTAGGTAATACAGAGATAATTTTATCTCCGCGAAGCGGAGCGCTGTTACAGATATATATCTTTTTTTGAACGTTAATTTCTCAAAATCCACTGAAGCACATATATTGAGACCTAGCAAAGGCACATCGAGCTACCAGTCCCTACAATTTTGCCAAGTTTCGTGCAAATCCATTCAGCCGTTCGATTATTATTATTATTATTTTTTTTGCCCCGCGGGGCCCTTTTAAAACCTCCACATCAAACCTAGGGGGTCAGGGAGGATCTACTATGCCCCCTTATGGTCATTTGCCCCTTCGCTTTGGCCTCCTCTTGTCTCTCGATCCTACCGAGAGACAAGATGGCGGCCGCTACGGACTGTTTGGAATGTTTACAGATGCCGGAGAACCAATCAGCTTCGCAAAGCTCCGTAACGCGAAAAGTACGCGAAGCGGAGCGCTGTTACAGATATATATCTTTTTTTGAACGTTAATTTCTCAAAATCCACTGGAGCACATATATTGAGACCTAGCAAAGGCACATCGGGCTACCAGTCCCTAATATTTTGCCAAGTTTCGTGCAAATCCATTCAGCCGTTTGATTATTATTATTATTTATTTTTTTTGCCCCGCGGGGCCCTTTTAAAACCTCCACATCAAACCTAGGGGGTCAGCGAGGATCTACTATGCCCCCTTATGGTCATTTGCCCCTTCGCTTTGGCCTCCTCTTATCTCTCGATCCTACCGAGAGACAAGATGGCGGCCGCTACGGACTGTTTGGAATGTTCACAGACGCCGGAGAACCAATCAGCTTCGCTTCACAAAGCTCCGTACCGCGAAAAGTCCGCGAACCGGAGCGCTGCCCGGTCCGCTGTTACAGATATATATCTTTTTTTGAACGTTAATTTCTCAAAATCCACTGAAGCACATATATTGAGACCTAGCAAAGGCACATCGGGCTACCAGTCCCTACAATTTTGCCAAGTTTTGTGGAAATCCATTCAGCCGTTCGGGCTAAAAGTGAGGCCAACCGCCCTATGGAAAACTCAATGTTAAAAACACGTTTTGGGACCCCCCTTTTTTCTCGGCCCCCCCTTGACGAACCCCCCCAAATTTTCAGGGGCTGCTCAGAAACAAAATGTTCCATTTTCCTGAAAATTTCAGCCAATTCCGTCCACAAACGCCAAAGTTATTAGACATAGAATTTTCAAAAATCCCATAGAGAAAAAATCCTAACTATATATACCTACTGGCGACCGCCAGTAGGTAATATACATATATATATATATATATTCACTGAAAAAAACCATAGGTTTCAGGCCTTATATAGTTAGGAATTAGCATTTAGAAAACCTTTGAAATTCACTCAAAAAGCTATAAGTTTTAGGGGTGTTATAGTTAGCTGGACATTCACTCATACAAAACCATTGAAATTGCTCCTATACAGTTAGTTGTAACAACTATATTTTGCGCACCCGCAATCCACTGCTGATGATGTCACATATTACATCATTCATGACATGGTCAGTGACATCACTGATGACATCGCAAATGACATCACTGATGACATCACTGATGACATCATTCAGTGAATGTGGTTTGCTTTGTTATTTAAATATGCATTATATATATAACAATTTGCATTGAAGAATGAGTGGATATATGAAAATAAATATTTGGATGGAGGATTTAGTAGCAGTGGAATTGACTGTTTACTTGACCAATTTATAGTGTCTCACTAAATGTAGTGGATAGTGACTAAACTGTTTGAATATCTGTATCACTTTGTCAGTTGTTGTGTAAACTGGTTCTCCAGTTGGTTACTAGCTATGTGAAAGTCTGTATTACTTATTGATTAGTTAACTGATTATTTGTATGGGAGAGTGAATGTGTGTGTGGTTCGGTGGGGAGGGGGGGGTGTGACTGCCCAAAGATGTGTGAATAGTTGATTCGCTAGATATATGAAGTTAAAACTACATGTTCTAACAGTTGTTTGGGTGAGTGAATATCTTGATGGGAGTGGTGATGAGCAAATATATTTCTCAATGGTACATGTCCAACAAACTAGAAAAATAAAAGGCAGTGTATGTGTCAGTTGTTGTATATTAATAAGTATAAATAAGACTCAATGATTGTGTGAGTGACTGTATGGATAACTTTATACTTGTAATAATGATTTTATAATTCACTAAGTATGACTTACTATCTAAATGAATAGATGAAGTTGTATTTGTATAAGTGTGTAACTAAGTGAATATGTAAGTATGATCCATTGTTTGCATAAGTGAGTAGGATGACTTCATATGTGAATAGGATGTGTTCTGGTGTGTAATGTCGATTTAGGGGTATAAGTATTTTTGATAGTGTTCTATTGTTTATTGACAGCATGTATGAGTGAATCTACAGGTAACTGATTAGATGTGTGTATACATCTATGATTCACTGAGTGGGTTTTTAGATACTTGTATTGCTGTAACAATGGATTCAAATATGATACTCTGTATTTTACAAAGAGTGATGAAAGATTTTACTAGTGTATGAAAAGGTGTATGTGATTGTCAAGTGGATGATGTCATCAGCGATGTCATCAGTGATGTCATTTGAGATGTCATCAGTGATGTCACTGACCATGTCATGAATGATGTAATATGTGACTTCATCAGCAGTGGATTGCGGGTGCGCGAAATATAGTTAGTACAACTAACTATATAGGAGCAATTTCAATGGTTTTGTATGAGTGAAATGTCCAGCTAACTATAACACCCCTAAAACCTATAGTTTTTTGAGTGAATTTTAAAGGTTTTTTAAATGCTAATTCCGAACTATATAAGGCCTGAAACCTATGTTTTTTTCAGTGAATTTCAAAGGTTTTTTAAATGCTAATTCCTAACTATATAAGGCCTGAAACCTATGTTTTTTCAGTGAATTTCAAAGGTTTTTTTAATGCTAATTCGTAACTATATAAGACCTGAAAGCCCACCAGGAATCTCCAGTATGCGCCAGGGGACTGCATTGCAGAGAGGTGTAATGAAGCCACACCCCTTTTTACACCTCTCTGCAACGCAGCCCCGTGCATGTTTGAAGAGGGGGAACTAATTCCCCTTGCATACTGGGGGCCCCTGGGGGGCCAACTAGCCCACCTTCAACCTCCAGTATGCGCCAGGGGGCTGCATTGCAGAGGTGTAATGAGGCTATGCCCCTTGTTACACCTCTCTGCAACGCAGCCCCCTGGCGCGTTTGCAGAGGGGGAACTAATTCCCCTTGCATACTGGGGGTCCCTGGGAGCCTACTAGCCCACCAGGAGCCTCCAGTATGCCCCAGGGGGCTCTATTGCAGAGAGGTGTAATGAGGCCACACCCTTTTTTACACCTTTCTGCAATGCAGCCCCCGTGCATGTTTGAAGAGGGGGAACTAATTCCCCTTGCATACTGGGGGTCCCTGGGAGCCAACTAGCACACCTGGAACCTCCAGTATGCGCCAGGGGGCTGCATTGCACAGAGGTGTAATGAGGCTATGCCTCTTTTTACACCTCTCTGCAACGCAGGCCACTGGCACGTTTGCAGAGGGGGGACTAATTCCCCTTGCATACTGGGGGTCCCTGGGTCATATCTGCCCAAACGCCGAAATTCCGAACAATTGAAAATGACTTTTCTTGAGAAACATTTGGATTTGGATTATCATGTCCTATACTTTGGAATTTTTGAAAGACTGACTTTGAGGATGCTATAAATTACTCAAGTCTGCCCGAATTGTGTGGGTAAAATTGATACCTAGTCACTTTGAATAAGAATGTACTTACGTCTCGTCTAACATTTGGAAGAAATATCTAGTTATATGACAACAGGATACCGACATAACTTGAAGGAAATGAGAACGCCCTGTAGAAGTTCTGTTGTACAGAACGAAATGCGTCAGCTGGCTGTGGTACATAAACTTAAGGAAAATAAAAGCATTTGAATATACAACAAGATTCAGCGCTTCAATAAGGACTCTAAGTGATATGATTTGATTGGACTTATTGTGCAAGTGGTGCTGTGCCAAACTTTGGAATATTTGCCACTACTCTCTACTACTTACTCTCTACTACTCCACTGCTCTCTAATACTCACTCTCTACTACTCATTCTCTACTACTCTACTACTCTCTACTGCTCTCTCTCTACTACTCACTCCCTACTACTCACTATCTACTACTCTCTACTACTCACTCTCTACTACTCTCTACTTTCTACTACTCACTCTCTACTACTCTCTCTCTACTACTCACTCTTTACTACTCACTATCTACTACTCTCTACTACTCACTCTCTACTTCTCACTCTCTACTACTCTCTACTACTCACTCTCTACTACTCTCTCTCTACTACTCTCTACTACTCACTCTCTACTACTCACTCTCTACTACTCTCTACTACTCACTCTCTACTACTCTCTCTCTCTACTACTCTCTACTACTCACTCTACTACTCACTCTCTACTACTCTCTACTATTCTCTCTCTCTGCTACTCACTCTCTACTACTCTCTACTACTCACTCTTTACTACTCTCTACTACTCACTCTCTACTGCTTTCTACTACTCACTCTACTACTTACTCTCTACTACTCTCTACTACTCACTCTCTACTACTCACTCTCTACTACTCTCTACTACTCACTCTACTATTCACTCTACTACTCTCTACTACTCACTCTCTGCTACTCTCTCTACTGCTCTCTACTACTCTCTACTACTCACTCTCTACTCTATTACTCACTCTCTTCTCTCTACCTCTCTACCTCTCTCTACTTCTTTCTCTACTAGTCTCTACCTCTCTACCTCTACCGCTCTACCTCTACCTCTCTACATCTACACCTCTACCTCTCTACCTCTCTCTACACGCACACATATACACATATATATATGCATATATATGCATATGCATTTATGTATGTGTATATGTGCATATATATACATACATATATAAACATATATAATCTGCATATCTATATAAATACAAATATAAATGCATGCATACATATACATATATGCATACATATGCATGTTATGTACATGAAAGTTTTAAAAACACTAATAAAAGCAAAGCTAAAAAGCCACCTCATTACAAACCGAATGGCTTTAACTTAAACGAGGGCGAGATCTATTGCATTTTCAATGCTTGTTTACTTTGGTTCCATCAAGAAGGCATTCAGATGTGTCACACATTTGCCATAAATTCTGAATGTTAGCACTCTAGTTGCTCATTAGATCACTGTAGTAAAGCTACTGCTCACCAGGGAAGTCTGCTGCTAATCATACTTTCTATGGCAAAATGAACCCCCTCATTTTGTTCCTTTTTAAATTAAATGTTTTCAGACTTACCACTTCATTCCAATCAAGATGGCTTCTGGTGTGCCATACGTTTGTCATAAGTAAGACTGTTAGCGCTCTAGTTGTTCTTTAGAACACTCTGGGACATTCTGTCATTGGGCAATACTTGGGCTACATCTGGGTGATATTTGGGCTACATTTGGGCTCTTTTGTCTCTGGTGGCCATCTTGGGAGACTGCATGTCAGAATTTTTTAATGAAATAGAAGAGGATTTGGGAGGTCACTCAAAATGTGCCCTAATTTTTCTTTCTGCAGCACTAATCATACTTTCTATGGCAAAATATACCCCCTCATTTTGTTCCTTTTTAAATTAAATGTTTTAAGAGTTACCACTTTATGCCAATCAAGATGGCTTCAGGTGTGCCATACCTTTGTAATAAGTAGGACTGTTAGCGCTCTAGTTGTTCTTTAGAACACTCTAGGAGGCTGCAGTAGAACACAAAGGAATCAACTGACAGTCTCTGTCCTTGTTGGATGTACATGTTTTATTGAGAATGTCAGACTTCATTCTCACATGACTGAGAAAGATAATGTGAATTTACAGAAATATGCTTTCAGTTTAGCTTATAGATCCCTTCCAAACTACTGTGGGAAAAAAATGAGATATTAGTTTTCTTTCAAACATGATTCATGATATCCCAGCAGAAGGCTTTTTCACATGGTAAAATCACCTTAGAACACACCACAATTCCTAAAATGAGTATGGTACCATCAACAAAAGATTTATAATGTAACTAAAGTCCTAAAACCCTCTATTAACTACAATGCTTTTTAATGAGGTGCTATCATGTATATTGGTCCCAAGATGGCTGCCAACACTTCTTGGATGAAGTGCTGACAGCCAATCAGATCTCACGATGAGATGTGTGGTTAGGCTCCGCCCAGATATATATGTGTTTTTGAAGTTAATTTTCATGAAAATCACTGGAGAAATTTTCACCAAATATAGCAAAGGCACTTCTACTTACCAGTCCCTACAATTTTGCCAAGTTTGGTGTAATTCCGTTCAGCGGTTCGGGCTGTAGCCTTGTCAGAACGTCCTATGGAAATTAACATGGGGGAAACACGTTTTGGGACCCCCCTTTTTTCTCAGCCCCCTCTTCACGAATCTCCCCGAAACTTTTAGGAAAGGAGCGCAGCGGAGATTGCCAAAATTTTGGAAAATTACACGCAAATTCCTCAACGGGCGCCAAAGTTATTACCAATAGAATGTTGCAGATTTCCTATGGTAGCTAGGTCCTAAGTATATATACCTACTGGCTATAGCCAGTAGGTAATATATATATATATATTCCATATGCAAGAACCCGAAACTTGGGGGCCCACTCTCTTCGTGTTACAACAGCTTTATCCTGCAAGGTGGCAGGGAACAGAGGAACGGTAAGTACAGCAGGAACTTCAGCCATTAATTCCCAACGCGTTTCGGGCTTCTTCAAGCCCCTGGTCTCAGGATGGCAATAAGGAGAGGCACCTGGCTTGGTTTCTCATTCAATGTATACTTCCGCCCAGTGGGCGTGTACGCTCGTTGCACTGTTGTTAATGACGTCTGGTATGAGTCTGTTATCCTGTAGTAGAAGCCACCACCGATCTCCTATACACGATTTCTCAGCCACAGTGGGTTGCTGCATTCACACGCAGCTACTGTTATGCCAATGAGTTACCTCACAGAACAACACGATGATCCCTTTTGCTTCACGCTCGTGGCGATGCTGGACCCGCTCGTCTGCTGGGAGGGGCTCTCCGCGACCTGGGAAGGCCGCAATATAATCCATATGCAAGAACCCAAAACTTGGAGGCCCACTCTCTTCGTGTTACAACAGCTTTATTCTGCAAGGCGGCAGGGAAGAGAGGTACGGTAAGTACAGCAGAAACTTCAGCCATAAATTCCCAACGCGTTTCCGGCTTCTTCTAGCCTTTGGTCTCGGGATGGCAATGAGGAGAGGCAGCTGGCTTGGTTACTCATTCAATGTATAGTTCCACCCAGTGGGCGTGTGCGCTCGTTGCACTGTGGTTAATGAAGTCTGATACAAGTCTGTTATCCTGTAGTAGAAGCCACCACCAACCTCCTAGACACGATTTCTCAGCCACAGTGGGTTGCTGCATTCACACGCAGCTACTGTTATGCCAATGAGTTACCTCACAGAACAACACGATGATCCCTTCTGCTTCGCGCTCGTGGCAATGCTGGACCCGCTCGTCTGCTGGGAGGGGCTCTCCGTGACCTGGGAAGGCCGCAATATAATCCATATGCAAGAACCCGAAACTTGGAGGCCCACTCTCTTCGTGTTACAACAGCTTTATTCTGCAAGGCGGCAGGGAAACAGAGGTACGGTAAGTACAGCAGGAACTTCAGCCATTAATTCCCAACGCGTGTCGGGCTTCTTCAAGCCCTTGGTCTCGGGATGGCAATAAGGAGAGGCAGCTGGCTTGGTTTTTCATTCAATGTATAGTTCCGCCCAGTGGGCGTGTGCGCTCGTTGCACGGTTGTTAATGAAGTCTGATACGAGTCTGTTATCCTGTAGTAGAAGCCACCACCGATCTCCTAGACACAATTTCTCAGCCAGAGTGGGTTGCTGCATTCACACGCAGCTACTGTTATGCCTATGAGTTACCTCACAGAACAACACGATGATCCCTTCTGCTTCGCGCTCGTGGCGATGCTGGACCCGCTCGTCTGCGGGGAGGGGCTCTCCACGACCTGGGAAGGCCGCAATATAATCCATATGCAAGAACCCAAAACTTGGAGGCCCACTCTCTTCGTGTTACAACAGCTTTATTCTGCAAGGCGGCAGGGAACAGAGGTACGGTAAGTACAGCAGGAACTTCAGCCATAAATTCCCAACGCGTTTCGGGCTTCTTCCAGCCCTTGGTCTTGGGATGGCAATAAGGAGAGGCAGCTGGCTTGGTTTCTCATTCAATGTATAGTTCCGCGCAGTGGGCGTGTGCGCTCGTTGCACTATGGTTAATGAAGTCTGATACGAGTCAGTTATCCTGTAGCAGAAACCACCACCAACCTCATAGACACGATTTCTCAGCCACAGTGGGTTGCTGCATTCACACGCAGCTACTGTTATGCCAATGAGTTACCTCACAGAACAACACGATGATCCCTTCTGCTTCGCGCTCGTGGCGATGCTGGACCCACTCATCTGTGGGGAGTGGCTCTCCACGACCTGGGAAGGCCGCAATATAATCCATATGCAAGAACCGAAAACTTGGAGGCCCACTCTCTTCGTGTTACAACAGCTTTATTCTGCAAGGCGGCAGGGAACAGAGGTACGGTAAGTACAGCAGGAAGTTCAGCCATAAATTCCCAACGCGTTTCGGGCTTCTTCCAGCCCTTGGTCTCGGGATGGCAATAAGGAGAGGCAGCTGGCTTGGTTTCGTATTCAATGTATAGGTCCGCCCAGTGGGCGTGTGCGCTCGGTGCACTGTGGTTAATGAAGTCTGATACGAGTCTGTTATCCTGTAGTAGAAGCCACCACCAACCTCCTAGACACAATTTCTCAGCCAGAGTGGGTTGCTGCATTCACACGCAGCTTCTGTTATGCGAATTAGTTACCTCACAGAACAACACGATGATCCCTTCTGCTTCGCGCTCGTGGCGATGCTAGACCTGCTCGTCTGCGGGGAGGGGCTCTCCGCGACCTGGGAAGGCCACAATATAATCCATATGCAAGAACCCTAAACTTGGAGGCCCACTCTCTTCGTGTTACAATAGCTTTATTCTGCAAGGCGGCAGGGAACAGAGGTACGGTAAGTACAGCAGGATCTTCAGCCATAAATTCCCAACGTGTTTCGGGCTTCTTCCAGCCCTTGGTCTCGGGATGGCAATAAGGAGTGGCAGCTGGCTTTGTTTCTCATTCAATGTATAGTTCCGCCCAGTGGGCGTGTGCGCTCGTTGCACTGTGGTTAATGAAGTCTGATACGAGTCAGTTATCCTGTAGTAGAAGCCACCACCAACCTCCTAGACATGATTTCTCAGCCACAGTGGGTTGCTGCATTCACACGCAGCTACTGTTATGCCAATGAGTTACCTCACAGAACAACATGATGATCCCTTCTGCTTCGCGCTCATGGCGATGCTGGACCCACTCGTCTGCGGGGAGTGGCTCTCCGCGACCTGGGAAGGCCACAATATAATCCATATTCAAGAACTCGAAACTTGGAGGCCCTCTCTCTTCGTGTTACAACAGCTTTATTCTGCAAGGCGGCAGGGAACAGAGGTACGGTAAGTACAGCAGGAACTTCAGCCATAAATTCCCAACGCGTTTCGGGCTTCTTCCTGCCCTTGGTCTCGGGATGGCAATAAGGAGAGGCAGCTGACTTGGTTTCTCATTCAATTTATAGTTCCGCCCAGTGGGTGTGTGCGCTCGTTGCACTGTGTTTAATGAAGTCTGATACGAGTCTGTTATCCTGTAGTAGTAGACACCACCAACCTCATAGACACGATTTCTCAGCCACAGTGGGTTGCTGCATTCACACGCAGCTACTGTTATGCCAATGAGTTACCTCACAGAACAACACGATGATCCCTTCTGCTTCGTGCTCGTGGCGATGCTGGACCCGCTTGTCTGCGGAGAGGGGCTCTCCGCGACCTGGGAAGGCCGCAATATAATCCATATGCAAGAACCCGAAACTTGGAGGCCCACTCTCTTCGTGTTACAACAGCTTTATTCTGCAAGGCGGCAGGGAACAGAGGTTCTGTAAGTACAGCAGGAACTTCAGCCATAAATTCCCAATGGGCTTCTTCCAGCCCTTGGTCTCGGGATGGCAATAAGGAGAGGCAGCTGGCTTGGTTTATCATTCAATGTATAGTTCCGCCCAGTGGGCGTGTGCGCTCGTTGCACTGTGGTTAATGAAGTCTGATACAAGTCTGTTATCCTGTAGTAGAAGCCACCACCGATCTCCTAGACACGATTTCTCAGCCAGAGTGGGTTGCTGCATTCACACGCAGCTACTGTTATGCCAATGAGTTACCGCACAGAACAACACGATGATCCCTTCTGCTTTGCGCTCGTGGCGATGCTGGACCCGCTTGTCTGCAGGGACGGGCTCTCCGCGACCTGGGAAGGCCGCAATATAATCCATATGCAAGAACCCGAAACTTGGAGGCCCACTCTCTTCGTGTTACAACAGCTTTATTCTGCAAGGCGGCAGGGAACAGAGGTATGGTAAGTACAGCAGGAACTTCAGCCATAAATTCCCAACGCGTGTCGGGCTTCTTCCAGCCCTTGGTCTCGGGATGGCAATAAGGAGAGGCAGCTGACTTGGTTTCTCATTCAATGTACAGTTCCGCCCAGTGGGCGTGTGCGCTCGTTGCACTGTGGTTAATGAAGTCTGATACGAGTCTGTTATCCTGTAGTAGAAGCCACCACCAACTTCCTAGACACGATTTCTCAGCCACAGTGGGTTGCTGCATTCACACGCAGCTACTGTTATGCCAATGAGTTACCTCACAGAACAACATAATGATCCCTTCTACTTCGCGCTCGTGGCGATGCTGGACCCACTCGTCTGCGGGGAGTGGCTCTCCGCGACCTGGGAAGGCCGCAATATAATCCATATTCAAGAACTCGAAACTTGGAGGCCCTCTCTCTTCGTGTTACAACAGCTTTATTCTGCAAGGCGGCAGGGAACAGAGGGACGGTAAGTACAGCAGGAACTTCAGCAATAAATTCCCAACGCGTTTCGGGATTCTTCCAGCCCTTGGTCTCGGGATGGCAATAAGGAGAGGCAGCTGGCTTGGTTTCTCATTCAATGTATAGTTCCGCCCAGTGGGCGTGTGCGCTCGTTGCACTGTGGTTAATGAAATCTGATACGAGTCTGTTATCCTGTAGTAGAAGCCACCACCAACCTCCTAGACACGATTTCTCAGCCACCGTGAGTTGCTGCATTCACACGCAGCTACTGTTATGCCAATGAGTTACCTCACAGAACAACACGATGATCCCTTCTGCTTTCCGCTCGTGGCGATGCTGGACCCGCTCGTCTGCGGGGCGGGGCTCTCTGCAGCCTGGGAAGGCCGCAATATAATCCATATGCAAGAACCCGAAACTTGGAGGCCCACTCTCTTCGTGTTACAACAGCTTTGTTCTGCAAGGCGGCAGGGAACAGAGGTACGGTAAGTACAGCAGGAACTTCAGCCATAAATTCCCAACGCGTTTCGGGCTTCTTCCAGCCCTTGGTCTCGGGATGGCAATAAGGAGAGGCAGCTGACTTGGTTTCTCATTCAATGTATAGTTCCGCCCAGTGGGCGTGTGCGCTCGTTGCACTGTGGTTAATGAAGTCTGATACGAGTCTGTTATCCTGTAGTAGAAGACACCACCAACCCCGTAGACATGATTTTTCAGCCACAGTGGGTAGCTGCATTCACACGCAGCTACTGCTATGCCAATGAGTTACCTCACAGAACAACACGATGATCCCTTCTGCTTCGCGCTCGTGGCGATGCTGGACCCGCTTGTCTGCGGGGAGGGGCTCTCCGCGACCTAGGAAGGCCGCAATATAATCCATATGCAAGAACCCGAAACTTGGAGGCCCACTCTCTTCGTGTTACAACAGCTTTATTCTGCAAGGCGGCAGGGAACAGAGGTACGGTAAGTACAGCAGGAACTTCAGCCATTAATTCCCAACGCGTTTCGGGCTTCTTCCTGCCCTTGGTCTCGGGATGGCAATAAGGAGAGGCAGCTGGCTTGGTTTCTCATTCAATGTAGAGTTCCGCCCAGTGGGCGTGTGCGCTCGTTGCACTATGGTTAATGAAGTCTGATACGAGTCTGTTATCTTGTAGTAGAAGCCACCACCAACCTCCTATACACGATTTCTTAGCCATAGTGGGTTGCTGCATTCACACGTAGCTACTGTTATGCCAATGAGTTTATCACGGCTACAGCCCGAACGGCTGAATGGAATTATACCAAATTTGGCAAAGTGGTAGTCCTTGGTTTTGATTAGTGCCTTTTGCTTAAATGGTGTAAATCCGTTCAGAAGTTCCTGAGAAAATTGCAATTAAAAATAAATATATATCTATGACCTCGGTGAATCCGCGCATCTTGCGCGCACTCTAAGCGCACCGTCCTGATCATGCATTGAATGGTAATTGGGTGTCAAGTGGTTGTTAACATTCATAACCAGGAATTGTTGGTATCCAATTTCAACCTCGGTAGAAGCGAGGTTGAAGAAGTCAGTGGAAGAATTGTGGAAAACGTATAAACGGGGTAGGGTAGAAATATCTTGGCCATCTATAGCTGCTTAGAGGGTCCCACAACGCCTCCCAGGGCCGAAAAAGTTTTTTTCCCCTAAAAACGGTAAGGTGCGCTTAGGGTGCGCGGATCATGTCATAAACAAACATATAAAAGGAAGCACAGGCTTTAATAATTATCTACCAGGGGGCCAAATTCCAGGGGCAAAATTTTAAAATTTTATGGGGTCCCAGAGGGGCTTCCTAGCACTGGGGATCACCCCTCTCTGGGGCTAAAACATTAATGGGTGGCGGGGGTAGCTCAACCGCCACCCTACCAGTAAAATTGATGGGTGGGGGTGCGTAAAGGCCCGCTACCCCCTGGGGAGTTTTTAAAAAATGTTTGAGGGGGGCTCAAAGTCCCCTCCAGTCCTAGGAACCGCCATTTCTATTTGCTATGGCTCTCTGGTGTGCACACATTATGTGCACGACTCTGAAGCGTCGGGTGCGCGACTCCAAGGGAAAACAATGTAATATTTTTCAGATATACATGAAATTGATGTGTTTAGATTTTGGATGGCTCTAAAAAGAACCCTTGAGTTTATTGAGAGATTTTGGTACTTACAAGTAAGTACCTATGCAGAGTGTAAAGTTCAAGAGGAAGACTCTGTTACCCTCATCTGTAAAATATACACCACCTGTCCTATAGATGCCTTCCATATTGAAACACAGATTGTTGTGGTAAATGGACCCCATTCTAAAATCTTGGAGAAAACCAGAAACAGATTTATTGACATGTTTCCTAGCTTTCTCAATCTGTGGACAAAATTGATTGGACCAGTTAAATTTCTGCCTTTGGCATTGTTAGAATAGACAAAGGCAGTGTGGGGGAAAGTGACATCAATTCTCCAAAGGTATCCTTCATAAGCATTTCCAGACTTACCCCAGTCAAAGTGCCTAGGTCATTGCCACCACAATGCACAATTATGAGGTCAGGGTGTTGGCAATGTAAAAAGGATTTAACCAATGGCATCATTTGGTGACACTTTAACACCCTCTGTCCAATCCATTTAAGGTCTACATTTGTAAAACCTAGGTCTTTGTCAATGGCTCCATTTTCTGTGTACCTTTGCCTCCAGAAAATATAGCTGTGTCCCACAATCCACACTGTAAGCATCTTGCAAGGAGGTTTGGATGCACTGAGATGGTCTCTGTAAAGGAAATGGCAGTTTAAAAAGTAATATTTTTCTAAAATGGTGGATAAGGTGTAGTTTTGAAAAAAACAATAGAAATGATTGGCTGTTTAAAAACATTGTTGTCTGAAAAGTTGGGTGCATGTTTCTGTTTTTTAAAAGCATATTCCTTATTGGTTCTGAGAAACAGTTTGAATACAACATTACATTAGGTTAGGTGATATTTTGAAAAGTCAAGCACACTTGCTGTTTGCATTAGCAACATTGTGTGCTGAACTTGTGACCTGTGTGCTTAGTTCAGTGTTGCATGTACTGTTACCATTGTAACAGGCAGTAAGTAGATTGGAGGTATGGTTGAAACTTATGTCAATTGTAACGGGCTGAAATTTGTAACCACTAGAAATGTGTGTTAGATTTTAAAATAATGTGGGAAGCAATATGATCTGATATTTACATGTATATGTGTGCAGAATGACAGGGAAACTTTCCATTTTTTGGTTTTACTAAGTAGTGCATTACAGAGATTCTGTATAAGAAAATCAGGTGTGTTCCTGACATTCTTCTCAATCTACAAAGCAATTTGAAAGGTCTATTAGTAATTTGGGAAGAGTTTTAGGTGGGGTTTTTGTTTTTAATATAATTATTGTGTTTTTCCTGGTAAAATACAGGTAGTAGTGTTGCTTGTCTAGAATTACAAGTGTGCTTGCTGTTAGGATCCTGCATAAACCGCAATTAGCGAGAGTTTTGGTATTGTTCCTCAAGTGCAGGGTTACCTTGTAAATACAAAGCTATTGTCGTACTCCCGTCGTCCATGTTCCATTGGTATAGGAAAACGTACCTTGCCTCTGGGAACGCCTACAATGCAACTCATTGGAGATACAAGGCGAGCCGTTACCAAACCGGCTGCTAACATGCGTTAATGCATCTTATCATCACCTAGTAAATAGGGCGATATAATTTTCACCGGAGTGATCACACTTTATATAACTACAACATATGCATTGCAGATGTTGTGCAAGTGACACATGCACACAATACAATAACACACATATTGTTATGCAGAAACACCCTTTGATAATTTTCCATTACCAGTATTCAAAATTCATTTTGCTGTGTCCCACAAAGCAAAATCGCATGCTATTGATTTCATGCAGATAATTCCCAATGGTGATTCATGCTTTTGTGTCATTCTCAAAAAAGATAGGCACATGAAACTTGCTACTTATTCCGGGCACCATATGGGTTAGGGGAGGGTCGTACTTATAGTAATACACTTTAGCAATAAAGAGATATTGTCAAGCAGGATAATATTGACCAGGTTTTTAAAAAAGTTACAGTACCTCACCATTCTTTCACTATGCTTCAGCGATAAACACCTTACCCATCTACGCCTCAGCGATAGTCCTTGCAGGTTTGTGAATACTCCAGTGGAAATTGTATTAACGCCTAACTGCTAGATGTCCATCTGCCTTTGTGTCAGGAGTGTGATGAAGTGCTGTGTGACCATACAAATATAGGGAATGAACATAAATACAACACTCACCAGATCATTAACATGACATATTTTTCCTTCATCAAGGGATACAAAAAATCGCAATGCAAAATTTAATGCATGAACATTTGTATGCATGAATGATTGATCTGATTTGGAATTGAGAATCACAAGAGAGATTACTTTGTTCAAACATTTTTTTAAGTCAGCTAAAGTCCTGACAATGGCAGTGTGACCCGTGCGGGCACAGAAAATCGGCTGTAACATGTAGACCCAGAGACAAAGGAATACTATTGCATTCCAGGGATTTGTTTATGTTTTTAGCCTTGGTATGGGACCTCAGAATTTAAACAATCTGGAATCGAGCAGTCCTATACGCATTTGTAATGATTTTTTAAATAGCTCGCTAGAGCATAATTACATCATAAAGACCTCTGTTACTCAAAATCAAGCACAACCGGATGTATTTACATTTCAGATGAGAACTCAATGATGAAGCATTCTCCTATGTATCCCTCGCAAGTCGCAGCATGCCCCAAGCAGTAGATGCTTGGGATGGTCCCAATGATTAAGCAACCTTGGGTGAGTCAGGGGACTCAAGAAATGAATTGTCTTTTCCAAGAAGGCACACCCAAAATTTGGGTTGTCCTGATTAATCCTTTTTCCTTGTCTAGGTTCACACGATCCATCATATGGATTATATTCACTGAAAAAATCATAGGTTTCAGGGTTGTTATAGTTAGCTGGACATTTCACTTGTACAAAACCGTTGAAATTCCTCCGTTATAGTTAGTTCTACTAACTATAAATCGCGCGCCGGCAATCCACTGCTGATGATGTCACATATTACATCATTAATGACATGGTCAGTCACATCACTTATGACATCCCTGATGACATCTCAAATGACATCACTGATGACATCATCCAGTGAATGAGGTTTGGTTTGATAGTTAAATATGTTTTATTATATAAATAGCAATCTGCATTGAAGAATGAGTGGATGTATTAGTGTCTGGATAAAGGATTTACTAGCTGTGTGATTGACTATTTATGTGACTAATTTAAAGTGTAACTACAACTGTGCTTCTAATGATCCATTAGTTGCATCCCAAAAGGGCACACTATAATCTCCTCTGAGCGTGAAAAGAGGGTTCCACTTGGTATTTGTTCTGTTAGTCAATTTCTTTTATTCATTGTATTCATGAATTAATATTAATCTTGTTTTTCTTGTTTCATCATAAAGCTCACATTTATGTTGACATTCATTTAGACATCATTGCTATAGTCACTCCTATGCATTTCGAGCATTAGGAAGCCCTTCCTCAGGCAGTAGCACTAAGAATTCAAAAAAATAAACTCAAATTCAGTATAACATATATAGCGTAATGTATTACAATGATACTCTGCAGCACGCAAAATGTGAGTAGGTGTCAAAAAGAGTGAAATGTGCTTCAAAGTGTTGTGTTAAAAAGACCCGAAAGTAACCAGAATAACTGAAAAGTCCACTCACATGAATTCCCTTTACACCGTAAAACATCAACCTGCAGAACCAAAAAGTTGACCGAAAATTATAACGCAAACCTCAATCTAGTTGCTTCTCTAAAGCATAATGACCACTTCCAAGCCAACACTGACCTTATGAATTATATTCAGCGTTTGTCAGCTTCAAAACGGGACGCTCTCCGCGCTTCCGTGTTTGCACAACCAGTGTTTGCTATTGGTTATATTCACAATCACGTGATCCAAAACTGAAACAACAGATTCGGGGCTCCGAAAAAAGACTCGCTACTGCCCATGAAAGCGAACCAAACAAAATAATAAAAAACAATCTTTAAAAGCCTCAAACGACATAGATAGTTAATCCTCATTGGAAACTAAAATACCAATCTAAAAAAAGAAGAAAAGTATGTGGTATCGAAACTTCATACCGTGAAGAATGTGATGAACCTAAAGTGCCAGTGTGTGGTTACAAAATAAATTCACAAATGAAACTACATATACTGATAAAGTTACATTGTTCCTGAATCATCAGGATGGCAATTTCAAAGCACAGACATTGGTCACAAATCCATCATAGAAAACGCAACGCTTGGGTCGCTAGTCACAGATAGCATGCAAATTTGATTCTGTCATTAAGCCCGTTGGGCTTGCTTGAACACAATCTTTGAATAAAAACATTCTCACGTTGAAGCAAATATTTATTGTTGTCTCTTCCTTCCTGTTTTTCAACACATTCCAATATTAAGACTTTTAGTTGTGAGATGTTATGGTGTGCATCCCAAAAGTGTGTTGCAACTGAAGATTTGACATTATGTGTACGAATGTTGAATTTATGTTCCATTATTCTGGTTTATATTTTCCTTTCTGTTTTCCCAACATACGTTTTACCACAAGGGCATTTGAGTAAGTACATCACGTTTGATGTGTCACATGTTGCAGTAACTTTGAGTTTGATCTTGTGTCCTTTCATGGCTTGGTTGATGGTATTACCTTTTATGATATCATTACAGTTCCCACAGTTCAAGCAAGGTTTTGTGCCTTTATGTGACTTTATACTGCTGGATTTCTGTTTTAAGATTTCTCCCAGGTTTTTCCCTCTAGTATAAGCAAAAAGTGGAGGTTTTTCAAAAATGCAATTGAAATCTGGTTCCAGATTTAAAATTGACCAATGTCGAATTATGATTTTTTTGAAATCCTTACTGAGTGTTGAATATTTTGACACTGCCACTATTCTGTTATCATCAATTTTTGTATGTGCCTTAAGTAAATCAGTTTGCCTGGTATTCTGCACTTTTCTCTTTGCTTCTTCAATAATTTCTTGCGGATATCCTCTGTTCAGAAATCTTGAGCAAATCTCATTAATTCTTTGTAGTGCTTTTGTGTCGTCAGATGTTATACGTTTGACCCTTGCCATTTGTGAAAATGGGAGATGTTGTTTTAAAGTCATTTGATGAAAACTTGAAAAATGTAATGTGTTGATTTTGTCAGTAGGTTTACGGTAAATATCAGTTTCTAACCCCTTCTCAGTGATGGTAACTTCCACATCCAGAAACGTGACTTTTTGCTCAGAAATCTCCCATGTTAGTTGTATTCTGTCATCAGTGGCATTCATTTCCATTAGTGCTGACTGCAACCTTTCTCTAGAATTTTTCCAAATTATAAATATACCGTCAATATATCTGATAATAAGTTTGGAATTGTTGCACCATTCATCTTTTGAAAAAATGTTGGTATCTTCATACTGCTTCATGAAAATATTAGCATACGTCGGTGCAGCCGAATTGCCCATAGATGTGCCTACGAGTTGTTTATACCATTCATTATTATATTTAAAATAACTATGGTAAAGCGTAAACAGCATCAGTTCCAAAAGGAAAGTTTTCATCAGTAGTTCCAAATCAGTATTCACAATGGCTTTTTCCACAGCTTCTATACTTAAGGAGTGAGGAATTGAGGTATATAGTAATCTGACATCTGCTGTACATACAATCAATGTTTCATCTTGTCTAATTTCCACTGATTGTAATTTAAGCAAAAAATCAGTTGTATCTTTGACATACGTTGTCATTTTCTTTACAGTGGGCTGTAAGTATTTATCCAGCAGTTGTCCTAATGGTTCATGTAGACTGCCACATGTAGAAACTATTGGTCGTAGAGGTGGAGCTTTGAGATTCTTGTGTATCTTTGGAATCATATAAAACACCGGACTTCTTGGATATTCCTTAGTCAAGAATTTTCTTGTCTTTTCATTTATTGTCCCCATTTCATGCGCTTTGTCTATGATTGTTTTTAAAACTTTCATATATTTTGCTGTGGGGTTTTCCTCCAATTTCATATAGGTGTTAGGGTCTGATATGTGTTCCATAACTTTATTTTCATACATGTTCATGTTCATGATAACCAGAGCTCCACCCTTGTCTGCCTTGGTACATATGATTCTGTCATTGTTTGCCAGTTTCTTAAGAGTATCCAAATCTTTTTGTGCGATGTTTTTCCTCGTGTGGCGTCTCAAATTTATTTTAGGTAAATCCTGTTTGACCAATTTTTCGAAAAAATCAAGCATTTTATGGCTCACCGGAGCTTGGAAGGTAATACTTGGTCTTAATCCCATCAGTTGGTCGGACTCCCCTGTGTCTTGTTTGGGTAAAACGTTGTCAAAAAAATGCCTTAATTTCAATTTCCTCATAAGTTTGAAAAAACTAACCTCTAACTCCAGTTGGACTGTGTTGGTCATCGGGACAAACGAAGTGCCCCTTTGTAATATCTAATCTCATGGCTAGAGAGATTGTAATCTGAAATGTTTATGACTAATTGGTCTAGATTTGAGTTTTCTTCTTCTCCTTGTCCTTCTTCGGCACCGTGGTGCTCCTTGTGTTGGGGGTTCTTTCTCTTTTTCCTTTACTTTTGCCCCTCCTGGGTCTCCTATGGGTGCCTGGCCCTGCTCTAAAAAAGCACTTGTTGTTGCAGTTTCCTTACTTGATGTTGTCTCCTTGGTTCTTGGTGTTATTTGAAATCTTCCTGGTTGCATTCTCTGAGTGGTATCACTGTCTGAAGAAGAAGTATCCGTGTGCTGTGTGTAATGACGGTACCTCCTTTTTTGGGCATACACTTCAGCCCATGTGTAGACTTCCCCCAATTTATAATCGAGGGTATCCCTCTTAAATTTTCTGATTTTTCTGTTGTTTATTTCACGAGCGTGTTTAGCAATCTGATTGTAAATATCTTCCAATGTTTGGCCCAATCTTCCTCAGACATCATGCTTGTGAGCTTCATAGACATTTCAGCGATTTCTTTTGTTAAATCGTCTAGGATCCCTGATAATTCCTCAATAATTAACAAAATAAGATCCAAGTAGCATTTAGTTAAAATCGCGTACCACTTCTCCTGGAAATGTTTAGGGTTTTTGCAAAGTGAAGGTTTCAGGGCTATTCGTAGGCCGCGTGGAATTCTCTGTGACCAGTGATACTTTATTAGTGTACTTGCATGTAGTTTCTGATTCACTTCTCTTTTTGACAAGTATATTAATTGTCTAATATTTTGTTCCTTGGTATGGGTTGTGGGTGCCTGTGCTAGTTCATCTTGAATATGCGCATAGATCCTGGTGGCCTCATCCTCTTTAAATGCAAATGTATCAGCTCTTTCCTCAGTGCTTTTTGCGATTTCCTCATACGAAGTGTTACTCATTGTGATTGTGTTCCCGTGCTACCTGTCCGGCAGGACGGATGAATTAATATACAAAAAATGATTACACTCCAGGTGCACAGCCTTATTTTTTTCAACAAAAGTTGCGTTTGTTTAAATTATGAATCCATGTATTATTAGGTGCTCCTTCGGTGACGTCTTCCGACCTATGACGTCTCTAATAATAACCACAACTGTGCTTCTAATGATCCATTAGTTGCATCCCAAAAGGGCACACTGTAATCTCCTCTGATCGTGAAAAGAGGAAAAGGGAATTCATGTGAGTGGACTTTTAAGTTATTCTGGTTACTTTCGGGTCTTTTTAACACAACACTTTGAAGCACATTTCACTCTTTTTGACACCTATTCACATTTTGCGTGCTGCACAGTATCAGTGTAATACATTACGCTATATATGTTATACTGAATTTGAGTTTATGTTTTTTGAATTCTTAGTGCTACTCCCTGAGGAAGGGCTTCCTAATGCCCAAAATTCATAGGAGTGACTATAGCAACGATGTCTAAATGAATGTCAAAATAAATGTGAGCTTTACGATGAAACAAGAAAAACAAGATTATTATTAATTCATGAATACAATGAATAAAAGAAATTGAATAACAGAACAAATACCGAGTGCAATCCTTTTTCCACGATCAGAGGAGATATAGTGTGCCCTTTTGGGATGCAACTAATGGATCATTAGAAGCACAGTTGTGGTTATTATTAGAGACGTCATAGGTCGGAAGACGTCACCTAAGGAGCACCTAATAATACATGGATTCATAATTTAAACAAACGCAACTTTTGTTGAAAAAAATAAGGCTGTGCACCTGGAGTGTAATCATTTTTACTAATTTAAAGTGTCTCACTAAATATATGAGTTAGTGACTAAACTGTGTGAATGTCTGTATCACTCTGTCTGTTTTTGTGTAAAGTGCTGCATCAGTTGGTTACTAGATGCATGAAAGTATATATTAGATATTGATTAGTTAGGTAAGTATTTGTAAGGGACAGTAAATGTGTGCATGGTTGGGTGGGGGGTGTGTGACTGTGCAAAGATGTGTGAATAGTTGATTCACTAGGTACATGAGGTTAAGAGTGCACGTGGAAACAGTTATTTGGGTGAGTGAGTATGTTTATGACTGTGTTGATGAGCAAATATATATCTTAGTGATACATGTGAACAAAGTAGAAAAAGTAAAATGCAGTGTATGTGACAGTTGTATATAAATAACTATACATAAGAGTCAGTGATTGTGTAAATAACTGTATGGATGACTGTATACTTGTAATAGTGATTTTATAAGACCATAAGTACAAGTTATCTCTCCAAAGATGCTCAAAGAAGAATGATTGAAATGGTTGCGGTCCTTCAATAGGTACAATGAGAAATGTTATGAACCAAGAGGTTCCAAAACTACATACATATAAAGTGGGTATTTTGAATACTGTATTAATACTTTGTAGCTTCTTGCAGGTCTGCATGCATAATATATAAAGAAATTGACTTGTACTAGGGTTAGTGGCTATGCCAATCCTTAAGTATGTGCCTAATAAGTAGAGTAATGTCAGTACTGCAAAGAGAGAACAAGATTAATTTATAAGTACTTAGGTTTTGGCAAAGTGATAGGACATGTTTATAGAGTGGTAAAGGGAGGGGATGGGGCCTGATGTGTCATGTGCAAACACACTCTGTGACGTGTTTTAAGTTAAGTTATTTAGTCTCTTTTAATATTGAAAGTACCTGGGTCCTACTAGCCCACCATGTCTCTCTATTGAACACCATACAGCTGCGTTGCAGAGATTGTATTCCGAAGACATGGCCCATTTTACACCTCTCTTTAATGCAACTCTCTGGCACTTTCTGCACATATCTTGTGGGGTTTTTGGCCCCCAGGGACACTCAGGATTCAAGGCAACTTTATCCTGTAATTTAAAACACCCACAGAGCATGTTTCTACACATATCCACTCCGTCCATCTCCCCTTTTTTACACCAGTGTGCAAACACAGCCAATTGTGCATATTAATACTTAGTTAATCTTACCTTCACAGAATAGATATAAAAAACGCTAAACATTTTTTTCAGTTGTTTTTTATAATTAAAATTTCTGAACATTTCATATTTTAGAATTAGGATCTATAAAAGAGAGGAAAAATACAGTTATAATATATAATATTATATTTTTAACAATACAACGTAATTTTAACATTATATAAATGATTTCTTTGCCTTTTTTGCTGTTCTCAGAATATATTGCATTTCAGTACAAACAGTGATTTCAATGTTACTCATCACATAACAGCGGGCAAAAAAAAACAATCAATAAGATTGTTTAAAAAAAAAAGTGTATCTAAAATATCTTTACCCCTTGCATGCTGATGACGGCTGGGGGCCGTCATGACCGCACACGCGCTGAAATCTTCAGCACAGGAGCAGAATCGCGGCAGCATGGAAGGGGTTAATATACTCAACTATTTCTGAACATTCCATAAAATCAACATCCTCAATAACATACCATATAATATAAATCATACATATATAAAATGCTTCCTTCTAAGAGAATGTTCTTACTTAAATGTGAAAGAACTCAAATAATAATTCAATGAATAATAATTTTTAATTCTTATACACTTTAAATGATGTTCTTTAAGAATATATGCTGGGAGAATGTGCAAGAAAAATTCCTTAATTGAAATGTATACTTTTGCTCTAGGCCAAATAGTATTACTGGAATCCTTTATACTGAAATTGTCCAATAGTAATTGTATTAATACTTATTAACAAATTCCTCATAAGCTGAATTATCTTCTAAAAACGTTGGCTTTAAAAATATTAGATACAAATTTGGTAATTCGCTAGGCAAACGGTGTTTAAAAATCAATTGAGCATCATTACAATATGTCCATCCTTTACTGCATTTTAATTAGAAAGTGTAATGTCCAGATGTTGTTGAAGGACCATCAAGAAAAATAATTGCTACTGCAACAAAATTGCTTCCTGATTTTGATACTTGACTTGCTACAAAATGTTCAATTAAAGTTTCAAATTTTCTTCCATCAGCTGTACAACATTGTATCAGTAAAATTACATATTGTCCATAGCTTTGTATAAATAATGTTGATAACATTTCTGATTTGCATTGGCTACATTCCATGTTTTGATTTGCTGTTTTAACTAGTTTGTTAAAAGATATTGTTTTACAGTCTGGTAAAGTCAAATATATAAATCTTTCAGTATCTATATTAGTGTTACATGTAAACATACAATTTTCACATTAATGTTCCCATTTATAACGAAGGCCAAAAAGATTTGCAATTTCTATGCCTTCATTTTCCAAAACGGCAAGCATATACATAAGAAATTCCTGAGCATCTTGTTGGATATTCTGCGTAAATTGTTACGAATTACAGAAACGCTTTGCATTTTACTTTTATCAGTTCTCATTTTTTCATAAACAGAATGCAACAAGGAACAAAATCTTTTTTCATGATTCTCCATAATTTGCTGTTGCAAACTTTAAAGAAAACAAACAACATTAGCCACTACATTAGCACATCAGTTGATACCTGGACTATTTTCTAACTGATAACCAACACTCTCTTCAATAGTGTCCTTTTTCTTTTTGCTTGCAATCTCAACATTATCTTGATTTGTTTCTTTCTCTATAACTTCACTACAGAAAGTCTCATATCATCTTTTTAGACCTATTACACGCTTTTCAAACACAGGATATTCACCTAAATTAGGAGCATATGCTCTTCTTAACCTATTATACTCTTTCACACAGTTGGCATCTGCTATAATCTTTCTCTCATCAAAATCAATCAAAAACAATCCAGTTAAAGTTCTGACTCGAGACAAAGCAACATATGCCATACCCTCTTTAAACACAGTACTTCCAATGTTCACCAAGGCACTGTATACACTTAATCCTTGAGATTTCTGAATAGTGAATGCATATGCCAGAGAAAGTGGAAACTGTTTTCTACGGACATATACATCTTTAACAAGCAAAAAACAAACTGAAGAATGACCAATTTGTTTTAATTCTTCAATTTGAACACATTTGATTTTTAAAAATTCAATTCCATCTCTATTTTGATAATTAACTAAATCCACAACTTTACCCATTGCTTCATTTACTAAACCTTTTTCTACATCCAAATTACGCCATAAAATTAACCGACAGTTTATAGATACATATAGATTCTTTTCTAAACCAGCAGTTTTAGACATCAATTGTTCTAAAGAATCCAATTTTGTTTTCAATTTTTCTGTCTAAATAATAGTGACTCCTTCATGCTCTATTTAACAATGGCTTCCATTTTTATTATTTCTTCATTTTCTAGCTTCAAAAATTGTTGATTGAATATAGAACACTTGCGCAGTGTTGGCATTAAGCAGATTATAGATTTATTTTCTGCAATTTTCATATATATTTTCTCTGGAACTATATTTTCATTTGGAAAGAAATTCGAAAGTAGTCTACTTTGCAAAGCTTGTTTGCCATGTCCTGTCAGTATTCCGATTCTTATATCTTGAAGAATAGTTCCATAATCAATATAATTTTCCTGTCGCATATTTACAACGAGTTCTTTGTATTCAAAATATGACCAAATGTTAACGTTTCCAACACTACTCAAAGACTTTCTGGTGTCTTCATGCACAAGTGTTTTAAATACTGGTTGTCCTTTTACGGGAGTAAGTTGCAGTAGATCTCCAAAAACGATGACATGTTTTCCTCCAAATAAGACATCGTACTCTGTTTTAAGAATTTGCTGAATTCTTAAATGCACAAAAGCAAGCATTAAATTTGAGGCCATGTTTAGCTCATCAATAATTAGAAGTTTAATTTTCTTTAGCACTCTTGAAACTTCATAGCAAGCTTCTCCAGATAGCTTGTGATATTACAATTTGTTTTCATGCTCTACAGGTAGCATAAGTAAACGATGCAATGTAATTCCTTTAATGTTGTGTGCTGCCATCCCAGTTGGAGCAGTTACAACACAAGACAAATGTGAGTCAGTTGTTTTCTGTAGATAACTGGCCAATACTTTAACTAGGAAACTTTTTCCTGTTCCACCTTGACCACTGACATACATGTGCACTCTTTCTTTTCATGAATAAATCCATGGTCAATCTGTTGTTTCACTTGCTGATATATTTCTTTCTGTTCAATATTTAGTTGTTCTTCCAAGTTTCCTAAGTCCATAATATCTACTTGAGCTTGATGCATTACTGTTTCCACTTCATTCATGGCAATTGCCTCTTCATTTTCAACAATTGGTTGCCCTAGTGGATCTTGACTCAGTGGAACAGAACTTTGACTGTCTTGCGAATTGTCTCTAGCAATCTCAGCTGCAATAGTAGCTTCTTGATCAATTTCATCGTTCAACATCTTTAGATAATTTGCAACAACAGTACATTCTATGGCTTCTTTACAAGCATTGAAGGAATCTTCATAGCTCTAAAAATCTCCAAGTAATTCCAATTCTGTACGCCACGGTTTGAACAGTTGCAAAAGTGCTAAAAATGCAGTATTCCATTTTAAAGTGTTTTGCAGCACTTCATAGAGACCTATCAGCCTGATTCATGTAGGTAAATTGCACTCGCAAAGGGCCAGATTCTGAGAATCTGGCCCTTTGCGAGTGCGATTTTTGCATTTGGTATTCATGATACCAAATGCAAAAATCGCTATTTAAGAAGTCGCAAATATGCGAGGAATAGCATTTAAGGAATCTCTATTAGAGATTCCTCAAATGCTATTCATGACACAAAACAAAATAGCGATTTTGGACTTTTGGGGCCGCTATTTACCGAGAGGTCAGACCTGTCGGTAAATAGCAAAAACTCAGAAAAATGCTTTTAAAAGCATTTTTCTAAGTTGCATGTTGCACACACACATGTCCTTTGGACATGTGTGCGCGCAACACCTGTTCAAATGTGCTTTTTAGGGGTGCTACAGGGCGTCCTTTGGACACCCCTGGCACCCTTAAAATCGCTATCTCATTTGCGAGTAGCAAATTGCTACTCGCAAATGAGGGATACTCCCCATTCATTCCTATGGGCCTCTTGGCCCATAGGAATGAATGGGGAGTATTTGCGAGTAGCAAATTGCTACTCGCAAATAAAGAACATGTAGGAATCGCTATTTAAGTAGCAATTCCTACATGAATGCCGTTTTGCGTGTCCTCAATAGCGAATCGCTATGATTCGCTATTAGGGACACGCAAAACGGCATGTACATGAATCAGGCTGTATGTTCTCAAGATGATGACTTCTATTTGGATAATATGTGTCCAACATGTTTGTTTTGACAATATTTGTACTTTCCGGATTTCTTGTACAGATTTAAGAACTTGATTTTGCGTTGCAGCAAGAACTTGACTCACCCAAAAGATTCTTCTAGATTTTGAGTATAAACTTGCAGATCATAACGGATCTGAGCATTCATACGTGCCAGTTTCTCGATGGGATAACATCTTAAATCTGAAACTGTATAATTTCTTAGTTAGACTTTTCTTGTGAGAAATTTCTTCCCACGTTTCTTTCAATTCCGTCTTTTCTGATTTTGTAATGTAGGATGTCACATACCGGGCTACAGCAATGGAGTTATCCAGAACATACTGAAAATTCCACATTGAGAGAATAACTGGAATATGATCATTTATGTATTTTGATTCTTCACTTCTTCTCAAATTGTATGTATTTTTTGGAGATTTTCTAGTGAAGGTATGTCTCATAGCTGACATAAAACTGTTTACTCTTCCTTTGGATATTATAGGACGTGGAAATCCAAACGACATTTGGTATAAAACTTTTCTTTAGACTTGTACTTTCGCCGACAGTATTTTCCACATCGATGACTTTGGAATTGTAAGACTTGTTGTCTTAGGTTGTTTTTTTTATGTTCTTTTTGGTATAGCACATGTGGCATATTCTTCAATAAAAGACAAAACAGTATTGTCCGAATCAGTTCCGAATTTGGGTGCATCCTTGATCCATATCAGCATATGTGTATGAGGAGCACCACTAGCTTGGTACTCCTTTCTCCAAAAGAAATCCACAATTTCTCCAGGAGAAGGATTATTTTTATTGCAGATAAAATACATCATAGCTTTAAAAATATGATTGAAATATCTGCAGACATTACCAGGATCCAAAGAGTGCAATTCTCCAGGTGTCTTGTATTCAATATTTTTTATATTCGAATTTTCCTCTCGAAGACATTTAAGCATGGGCTGAAAATTTGTTCCGCTAGCGGAATTTGCGGATTTTCCGCGATTTCACGATCCGCGAATCTCACAAAATCACGGTAACAGCCGTGAATCAGCGGGGACGAATTTTCAGCCAAGCACTTACAGAGTTACAGCAGCAGGTACAAAAGTTGAAGCTAATTTTTTGTAACCTTTTACAAAAGGGTTACAAAGAAATTAACTTCAACTTGGGCACCTGCTGCTGTAAGCCTGTAACTGCTTCCTGGCGCCTCGTTGCCTACTTGCAACTATTCTCTGACCCAGCTCTGGCCCTTGAAGCAGGATCAGAGAATAGGTACAGGTAGGCAATGAGGCGCCTGTCACGAAAATTAAACCTCAACAGGAAGCACTGACAGATATAAAAACAAGCATTTGCAATGCAATAGATCTCTCATTAGGAAAGTTTGAGCTATTGGTCTTGTAAATGACAATTTTTTTTATTTATGTGTTGGTTTTGAAAATAGCTAAACTAATAGCTTTGTCATTTACAATGCAAATAGTTATAACTTTCGCAAATGTGACACCTATAGCATTTGTAATGCAACATGTTTTGTATTTACGTGACTTAGCTGTATTGATATTACAAATTACAATGGCTTTTAATTTTTTTAAATAATTAATACTTAAATAAAGGTGATTTTAATTTGTAATGGCAATAGCTTAAACTTTTGTAAATAACTTTTGTGAAGATTATGTTCAGTGTATTTTATTGTGACGAAAATCCAAGGACAGAAGTGAAATATTAACATCTTTTTGTGACATTTGTAATAAAGTTTGAAACATTGAGAGAACATATTTGAACCAGTTGTTGTTGAATGGTTGCGCAGATTGATGCTGGGGTGGCGCTGAGTGGTGCTGTGGTGATGCTGAGTGGTGCTGTGGTGGTGCTGAGTGATACTGGGATGGTGCTGAGTGATGCTGAGGTGGCGCTGAGTGATGCTGTGGTGGTGCTGAGTGGTGCTGTGGTGGTGCTGAGTGATGCTGTGGTGGTGTTGAGTGGTGCTGTGGTGGTGCTGAGTGACTTATACTGTTGTAGCTTCAAGGCAAGCATAGAAGCATCTTCATTAATTGGGGCGGGGCATCAAGTCAGAGGAGTTTGAGTGTTTTAAAAGATCATTAAATAAAAATAGAGGAGACACCACATCATAGAGTAACCAAAATCCTAAATGCTCAGGAGGTTCCTAATCAACTCTACTAATGAATTAGAAATTTGTGGCTAGGAGGGGAGGGGTACATAGACCGAGAACTAGACGGGAGGCCTTGTAAGGTGAAGGAAGCTCACCACTGTAAAGCAGAGGCCCATCCGTGTTTACAGACAGCTAAGCTTAGGAAAAACGTTGAAGAGGGTAATGTACACCTCATGAGAGATCAACAGATTTTACTTAAGGAGTGGTGACTGTTTGTATGGGAGGCCAAAAAAAACTAGGGTTAAATAATTTTAAGAAGTGCAAAAGACACGCAGAATATTTAAAAGCGCCCGCTAAATGAAATGAAAAGCCGCAGCGAAATGAAATTAAAAGCGGCCGGGAAAGGCTCTCGGCATTGCGGGGCGGGGCATCAAGTCAGAGGAGTTTGAGTATTTGAAAAGATCATTAAATAAAAATAGAGGAGACACCACATCATAGAGTAACCAAAATCCTAAATGCTCAGGAGGTTCCTAATCAACTCTACTAATGAATTAAACATTTGTGGCTAGGAGGGGAGGGGTACATAGACCGAGAACTAGACGGGAGGCCTTGTAAGGTGAAGGAAGCTCACCACTGCAAAGCAGAGGCCCATCCGTGTTTACATACAGCTAAGCTTAGAAAAAAAGTTGAAGTAATGTACACCTCATGAGAGATCAACAGATTTTACTTAAGGAGTGGTGACTGTTTGAATGGGAGGCCAAAAAAAACTAGGGTTAAATAATTTTAACAAGCGCAAAAGACTCGCAGGATACTTAAAAGCGCCCGCGAAATGAAATGAAAAGCGCCCACGAAATTAAATTAAAAGCGCCCGCGAAATGAAATTAAAAGCGGCCGGGAAATGCTCTCAGCATTGCGGGGGCGGGGGGCGCATTCCTTTGCTTGTGAAGCAGGGGGTGGGGGAGCGGATCCCTTTGAAGTGAAGCTCTCGGCATTGCTGTGGCGGGGCTGTTGCAAAGATGCGAGGCAGGCGGCTTGGGAGCAAATGGCAAGCGCGTGCACGGGCACATGCACTCGGCGCAATCCGCCTGGCTTAGCTTTCGTGGATCCAACTCTATAAGTCTCGACATCTGCAATGCGCAAGCGCATTGGCAAAGGTCGATACCTAAACAACAAGCAATAAAAATCCAAAACCGAATTAGAGAAATAGAGCAAAAGTCAAATGGCACCAAAATGATAAAAATCTAATTAGGCCAACTGGAGATATAAATTTATAAACATTTAAGGGAGAATAGAGCTAAAAAGCACTATGGTAGCAATGGTTGCAGTACAACGGAATCTAGGCATGACTTGAGGAGGACTGATATGGAGTGCAGATCAGATACCCTGAAACTTAGGGCCTCTTTTATGGGGAATTGGCATAGGGCAGCGCCGCAGGTCTTCCGGCATCACTGCCCTATGCCAATGTGAAAGGGCAGAAATGCACTGTATTCATTTAATACGGTGCATTTCTGTCCTTTCCCCCTGCGCTAGAGCACAATTTGCTGCTTAGCGCCAACATAGGCACACTTATATCGTGGTGCAATTGAGCCTCTGTTGCAGGCAGTTTTGTTTTGTGCAGGGGCAGGAAGGGGCACCTTACTGCACTAAAAACACTCTAGAGAAACTGCAGAATGCAGCACACATAAAAACAGGAAAAAACAAGGAGAAATAAAAATATTTCTCCTCACTACGCCTGATCTGGGGCGGTGTAAGGTTATGATGATGCCTCAGGTCTAAGTGATTAAGTAAATCAGGGCAGCATCAAAATTCATGGGTGCTGCGTGGGAAAACCCGCCATAACCAGGAGTGGCCACTCTTATTGTGATGGTGGGGAGGCGATGGGAGGGGGAACTCAAACAAAACAAGCATTGGCATAGCCAATACGTTTCGCCTTTGGGACCGTATAAGTATTTAGTTATGCAGCACAATATCATCGGTACAACAGCATCAACTGTTGCATGGCTAAACACTTATAAGGTCCAAAAGCGAGATCTATTGGCTATGCCAATGCTTGTTTTGTTATGGGGGCATAAATAACAGGAGGGTGAAAGTCAGTCAGTCAGTTAGTCAGTTAGTGAGAGTGAGTGAGTCAGTCAGTCAGTGAGAGAGAGTGAGAGCCAGTTAGTCAGTTAGTGAGAGTGAGAGAGTCAGTCAGTCTGTGAGAGAGTGAGAGTCAGTCAGTCAGTGAGCGAGTGAGAGTCAGTGAGAGAGTGAGAGTCAGTGAGAGAGTCAGTCAGTGAGAGTGAGAGAGTCAGTGAGAGTGAGAGAGTCAGCCAGTCAATGAGAGCGAGTGTCAGTCAGTGAGAGTGAGAGTCAGCCAGTGAGAGAGAGTTAGAATCAGTTAGTCAGTTAGTGAGAGTGAGAGAGAGAGTCAGTCAGTCTGTGAGAGAGTGAGAGTCAGTCAGTCAGTGAGAGGGTGAGAGTCAGTGAGAGAGTGAGAGTCAGTGTGAGAGTCAGTCAGTGAGAGTTAGAGAGTCAGTGAGAGTGAGAGAGTCAGCCAGTCAATGAGAGCGAGTGTCAGTCAGTGAGAGTGAGAGTCAGTCAGTGAGAGTGAATGAGAGTGAGAGAGTGGGATAGTCAGTCAATGAGATTGAGTCAGTCTTTTAGCGAGAGTCAGTCAGTCTTTTAGCGAGAGTCAGTCAGTCAGTGAGAGAGAGTAAGTCAGTGAGAGAGAGTCAGTGAGATTGAGTCAGTGAGAGTGAGTCAGTAAGAGTGAGTGAGTCGGTCAGTGAGAGTCAGTGAGTCAGTTAGTGAGAGAGAGGGAGCCAGTCAGTCAGTGAGAGTGAGTCTATCAGTCAGTGAGAGTGAGTCAGCCAATCAGTCAGTGAGAGAGAGTGGGGGAGTCTCAGTGAGAGTCTGTCAGTCATTGAGAATGAGTCTGTCAGTCAGTGAGAGTGAGAGTGAGTGTCAGTGAGAGTAAGACTGTCAGTGAAAGTGAGAGAGTGAGTCTGTCAGTCAGGGAGAGTGAGTCAGTCAGTGAGAGAGAGAGAGAGAGAGAGAGAGAGAGAGAGTCAGTGAGAGAGAGTCACTGAGAGTGAGTGAGTCAGTCAGTGAGTGAGTCAGTTAGTGAGAGAGAGTGAGCCAGCCATTCAGTGAGAGTGAGTCTGTCAGTCAGTGAGGATGAGTCTGTCAGTCAGTCAGTGGGAGAGAGTGGGAAAGTCTGTCAGTGAGAGTCTGTCAGTCAGTAAGAGTGAGTCCGTCAGTCAGTGAGAGTGAAAGTGAGTCTGTCAATGAGAGATTCTGTCAGTGAGAGAGTGAGAGTGAGTCTTAATGAGAGTGAGTCTGTCAGTGAGAGTGAGAGAGTGAGTCTGTTAGTAAGTGAGAGTGAGTCTGTTAGTCAGTGAAAGTGAGTGAGTCAGTCAATGAGAGTGAGTCAGTCAGTCAGTCAGTCAGTGGGAGAGTCTGTCAGTGAGAGTCTGTCAGTCAGTGAGAATGAGTGAGTCAGTCAGTGAGAGTGAGTCAGTCAGTCAGTGAGAGTGAATGAGTCAGTCAGTCAGTGAGAGTGAGGGAGTCAGTCAGTGAGAGAGAGTGAGTCAGTCAGTAAGATAGTGTGAGAGTCTGTCAGTGAGAGTCCATCAGTGAGAGTGAGTCAGTCAGTCAGTGAGCGAGTGAGAGTCAGTGAGAGAGTGAGAGTCAGTGAGAGAGTCAGTCAGTGAGAGTGAGAGAGTCAGTGAGAGTGAGAGTGTCAGCCAGTCAATGAGAGCGAGTGTCAGTCAGTGAGAGCGAGAGTCAGCCAGTGAGAGAGAATGAGAGTCAGTTAGTCAGTTAGTGAGAGTGAGAGAGTCAGTCAGTCTGTGAGAAAGTGAGAGTCAGTCAGTCAGTGAGAGGGTGAGAGTCAGTGAGAGAGTGAGAGTCAGTGTGAGAGTCAGTCAGTGAGAGTGAGAGAGTCAGTGAGAGTGAGAGAGTCAGCCAGTCAATGAGAGCGAGTGTCAGTCAGTGAGAGTGAGGGTCAGTCAGTGAGAGTGAATGAGAGTGAGAGAGTGGGATAGTCATTCAATGAGATTGAGTCAGTCTTTTAGCGAGAGTCAGTCAGTCTTTTAGCGAGAGTCAGTCAGTCAGTGAAAGAGAGTAAGTCAGTGAGAGAGAGTCAGTGAGATTGAATCAGTGAGAGTGAGTCAGTAAGAGTGAGTGAGTCCGTCAGTGAGAGTCAGTGAGTCAGTTAGTGAGAGAGAGGGAGCCAGTCAGTCAGTGAGAGTGAGTCTATCAGTCAGTGAGAGTGAGTCAGCCAATCAGTCAGTGAGAGAGAGTGGGAGAGTCTGTCAGTGAGAGTCTGTCAGTCATTCAGAGTGAGTCTGTCAGTCAGTGAGAGTGAGAGTGAGTCTGTCAGTGAGAGAGTGAGAATGAGTGTCAGTGAGAGTAAGACTGTCAGTGAAAGTGAGAGAGTGAGTCTGTCAGTCAGGGAGAGTGAGTCAGTCAGTGAGAGAGAGAGAGAGAGAGTCAGTGAGAGAGAGTCACTGAGAGTGAGTGAGTCAGTTAGTGAGAGAGAGTGAGCCAGCCATTCAGTGAGAGTGAGTCTGTCAGTCAGTGAGGATGAGTCTGTCAGTCAGTCAGTGGGAGAGAGTGGGAAAGTCTGTCAGTGAGAGTCTGTCAGTCAGTAAGAGTAAGTCCGTCAGTCAGTGAGAGTGAAAGTGAGTCTGTTAGTCAGTGAGAGTGAGTCTGTTAGTCAGTGAAAGTGAGTGAGTCAGTCAATGAGAGTGAGTGAGTCAGTCAGTCAGTGAGTGGGAGAGTCTGTCAGTGAGAGTCTGTCAGTCAATGAGAATGAGTGAGTCAGTCAGTGAGAGTGAGTCAGTCAGTCAGTGAGAGTGAATGAGTCAGTCAGTCAGTGAGAGTGAGTGAGTCAGTCAGTGAGAGAGAGTGAGTCAGTCAGTAAGAGAGTGTGAGAGTCTGTCAGTGAGAGTCCATCAGTGAGAGTGAGTCTGTCAGTCAGTGAGGGAGAGTGAGAGAGAGTGGGAGAGTCTGTCAGTGAGAGTGAGTCAGTGAGAGTGAGTAAGTGAGAGTGAGTCAGTTAGTCAGTGAGACTGAGTGAGTCAGTGAGCAAGAGTGAGTGGGAGAGTCAGTCAGTGAGTGAGAGTGAGTGGGAGAGTCTGTCAGTGATAGTCTGTCAGTAAGAGTCCGTCAGTGAGAGTGAGTCAGTCAGTCAGTCATTGAGAGAGAGAGTTTGTCAGTCAGTGAGAGTGACTCAGTCAGTCAGTGAGTGAGAGTGAGTGGGAGAGTCTGTCAGTGATAGTCTGTCAGTAAGAGTCTGTCAATGAGAGTGAGTCAGTCAGTCAGCCAGTGAGAGAGTCAGTTGATGAGAGAGTCTGTCAGTGAGAGTGAGTCAGTCAGTGAGAGTCTGTTGTTGAGAGTGAGTGAGTTAGTCAGTGAGAGTGAGTCAGTCAATCAGTCAGTGAGAGGGTCAGTCAGTGACAGAGTGGGAGTCTGTCAGTGAGAGTCTGTCAGTGAGAATGAGTCAATGAGAGTGAGTCAGTGAGAGTTAGTTACTGAGAGTGAGTAAGTCAGTCAGTCAGCAAGACTGAGTGAGTGAGTCAGTCAGTGAGAGTGAGTGAGTCAGTCAGTCAGTGAGAGTGAGTGGGAGAGTCATTGAGAGTGAGTGAGTGAGTCAATCAGTCAGTCAGTGAGAGAGTCAGTCAGTGAGAGTGTCAGTGAGAGTCTGTCAGTGAGAGTCTGTCAGTGACAGTGAGTCACTGAGAGTGAGTGAGTCAGTCAGTCAGTGAGAGTGAGTGAGTCAGTCAGTGAGTGAGAGTGAGTGAGAGAGTCTGTCAGTGAGAGTCTGACAGTAAGAGTCTGTCAGTGAGAGTGAGTGATTCAGTCAGTCAGTGAGAGAGAAAGTTTCGAGAGTCAATTAGTGAGAGAGTGCGAGAGTCAGTCAGTGAGAGTCTGTCAGTGAGAATGAGTCAGCGAGAGTCTGTCAGTGAGAGTGAGTGAGTCAGTCTCTTAGTGAGAGTCTGTCAGTGACTATGTTAGTAAGATAGAGTGAGTCAGTCAATGAGAGAGGGGAGAGTCAGTCAGTGAGAGAGAGTGGGTCAGTCAGTAAGTGAGAGAGATTGAGAGAGTTGGTGAGAGTCTGTCAGTGAGAGTGAGTCAGTCAGTGAGAGTGAGTCAGTCAGTGAGTGAGAGTGAGTCTCTCAGTCAGTGAGAGTGAGTCTGTCAGTCAGTGAAAGTGAGTGAGTCAGTAAGTGAGAGAGAGTGGGATGGTCTGTCAGTGAGAGTCTATCAGTCAGTGAGTGAAGCAGTGAGAGTCAGTCAGTCAGTGAGAGAGAGTCTGTCAGTCAGTGAGAGAGAGTATGTCAGTCAGTGAGAGTGAGTGAGTAAGTCAGTCAGTGGGAGAGTCAGTCGGTGAGGTCAGTGGGAGAGTCAGTCGGTGAGAGAGTCTGTCAGTGATAGTGAGTCAGCCAGTGAGAGTCTGTTAGTGACAGTGAGTGAGTTAGTCAGTGAGAGTGAGTGAGTAAGTCAGTCAGAGAGAGAGTGAGTCAGTGAGAGAGTGAGAGTCTGTCAGTGAGAGTCTGTCAGTGAGAATGAGTCAATGAGAGTGAGTCAGTGAGAGTGAGTTACTGAGAGTGAGTGAGTCAGTCAGCGAGACTGAGTGAGTCAGTCAGTCAGTGAGAGTGAGTGAGTCAGTCAGTGAGTGAGAGTGAGTGAGTCAGTCAGTGAGTGAGAGTGAGTGGGAGAGTCAGTGAAAGGGAGTGAGTGAGTCAGTTAGTGAGAGAGTCAGTCAGTGAGAGAGTATGCGAGTGTCAGTGAGAGTCTGCCAGTGAGAGTGAGTCAGTGAGAGTGAGTAAGTTAGAGTAAGTCACTGAGAGTGAGTGACTCAGTGAGTGAGAGTGAGTCAGTCAGTCAGTCAGTGAGGGTGAGTGGGGGAGTCTGTCAGTGAGAGTGAGTGATTCAGTCAGTCAGTGAGAGAGAGTTTCGAGAGTCAGTTAGTGAGGGAGTAGGAGAGTCAGTCAGTGAGAGTCTGTCAGTGAGTCTGTCAGTGAGAGAGAGTGAGTCAGTCAATGAGAGAGGGGAAGAGTCAGTGAGAGTCTGCCAGTGAGAGTGAGTGAGTGAGAGTTAGTCAGTCAGTGAGAGTGAGTCAGTCAGTGAGTGAGAGTGAGTGAGTCAGTCAATCAGCGAGTGAGAGTGAGTGAGTCAGTCAGTGAGTGAAAGAGAGTGGAAAATTCAGTCAGTCAGTGAGAGAGAGTGGGCGAGTCAGTTAGTGAGAGAGTGGGAGAGTCAGTCAGTGAGAGTATGTCAATGAAAGTGAGTCAGTGAGATTAAGTGAGTCAGTCTGTCAGTGAGAGTCTGTCAGTGAGTCTGTCAGTAAGAGAGAGTGACTGAGGAGTGAGTGAGTGGGGGAGTCAGTCAGTGAGAGAGTGAGAGTGGGGGAGTCTGTCAGTGAGAGTGAGAATCAGTGTGAGTGAGAGAGTCAGTAAGTCAGTGAGAGTGAGAAAGTCAGTATGAGTGAGAGTGTGAGTGTGAGTGAAAGTGTCAGTGTCAGTGACAGTGTGAGAGAGTGAGAGTCTGTGAGAGTGTCAGTGAGAGTGTGAGAGAGTGAGAGAGAGTGAGTCTGTGAGAGTGTCAGTGAGAGTGTAATAGTCAGTGAGAGTGAGTCAGCCATTAATGAAAGGCATTTGCAGTTAGGGTGAGTACTCTAAAGCTCAACTTTCATTGTGACAAATATAACACCCGTACATGTTTGCAGAGTTTAACGATCTGTGGCTATTCCAAATGCTCTGAGGATACTACATTATTATATGCAAATAAATACATGCAGAACAAATAAAAGAAACAATTATAGTGAAAACTTGAATCCACTTGTTCTGAAAACCTGTAACTTCCCATCTTTCAAAGAGCACAAGCAGCAGCTGTTTTAAAGCACTCTTGCTTGTGCTCGTCATTGCTAATTTATATTTATCGATTTCATTTTAAAGTAATTCAATTAGGATAGAGAGACAGCACATTGGGTAGGGATTGCAACGCACCTGGGGAAACGGCACCAGGCGAGTGCAGCCGCTTGCTACTCACCGCCCACCGCACGCTGTAGTCTCGGCCAGCAGACTACAGCTCCCAGCAGCCCAAGGGAGGTTGTGACGCTCCAGCACGCGCCCGGAGGCGCCATAAGAAAACCGAGCGCCGAGCGCTCTTGGGGGATACCTTTCGGAGCCTGACGCCGTCGTGAGGGAAACGGCACCAGGCGATTGCAGCCGCTTGCTACTCACCGTCCACCGCACGCTGTAGTCCTGGCCAGCGGACTACAGCTCCCAGCAGCCCAAGGGAGGTTGTGACGCTCCAGCACGCCTACAGAGCCGCAATAAGAACACCGAACACCTCCCGCCCTGCGGGACGCGCGCGGGTGGCGCCGGGCTAAGCCTGGGCAAAGGGCGGGCCGTCTGTGGCCGTCCGTGGCAGACCGAGGCAGGGCTGGGCCATAGACTTTGGTGCTGGATTCAGAGGTGACCTCTCTATTCCACTCCCTACAATCACAGTGAGACTCTACAATATACCTGGTTTTAGTTTAATTGTTGAGATAAGCTTAAATAATAGTATCTTCAAGTGACGAGCGTGGAAGTTGCATATACTGTGTTATATATTTGACTTGAATTGTGGTTTCCTCTATTGTAGCTTGTAGCATGTCGAAACATAGTGTTCTACCTGTTTCTGGTACCATGGATAACTACCTGGTCAAGGTGGTTAATAAAATAAATAGTGACAGACGACAGTCTTTAGGTTTAAGCTGCGACCCTTTACCACTTACCACGTGTACTTCACCGGTTGCAGTGGGACAGGGTGACTGCAGCAATCCCATTAATCCTGAGGTTTCTGATAGGGAAACATCTGAACATGTTGAGCTGGACGTTTTGTTAGATACAGCGGTACAGCTTCCCCCGACCCCTGTCTCGAGAGTGGTTAGAGCATGCCGAAAAACACAGTCGAAAAATATGGGCACCCGCTCCATTAGAAAAAAAGCGGTTACACCTATCAAAAATCTAGAAAAGGAGGATGATGCAGCAGTAGGACCTAGCACTGTAAAACTGGATGATGAACAGCTCAACCAGTTAGCTAGTCTCATTGATCTAAAGATTAAGGGTATTATGAAACCTTTAGTAGCAAAACTTGACCGGATGTCTGCAGAGGTAAATAGACTAGGTGGCCTCTTGAACAGGTACATGGATGCAGCAGGGGGTGCTACTGTTCCACTAGGGATAGCAGTACAAATGCAGTTGCGCCTTCTGTGTGTGTTGCCAGTCTCACAGAGAATTCGGTTCCCTTAGCAACACCTCAAAGTTTGACACCAAGTATCTCTATTTCTGTGCCAAAAGTTACTGGAGCCATGAGTGAGAAACAGGGTCCTCGGGGGCCAGCAGGGAGTATAAGTCCACAAACACAGCCCCATAAGAAGAGAGAGTTACCACTAAATTTACCAGTTGAGGCTTGCCCCTACACGATAATTCTTGCAAATGTCTTTTGTGCTTGAGTTTTCTCGTTCCATATTAATTTCTTCAGATTTTGGTTTAGTGATTTCAGTTTGCCCGCAGCTTCTTCTTTGATTCCGGTTTTCTTTGTTTGCCTGATGATCTTATTCCGGGCTCTTTTTAATTTAGTTATTGTATGTGGAAGGTTTATAACATTTTTATTTTCCTTGTTTTTCTTTTTATAGTGCGATGTGTCCGGATTTATGTTTGGTTGCGATAAGGGTTTGATCAACTTCTTTAGTTTTCCCATTGTTGTATCACTGTTTCTGTTGTTGAGTCCTTACAACAAAACTCCAAAAGACTCTCCACTTGTTCATTCATTAGTTTTTTATTTTCAGCATTCCAAATGAGCTTTTTAAAGTTTATTGTTCCAATGCACCCCTGGACGGTTTGATATACTTGGTTTGTTTTACTTCCAATATTTATTGTTATTATCTGCTGACAATGATCACTCTCCGTTGTTTTCTGTAACTGAAACGAGGTAACGTTCTGGAACATATTTAACGAAGTCATGGTATAATCAATCCTGGACTTTGCGTTACACCCAAAATAACTATATGCTGGTGGGACATCTGTTTTAAATCGGCCATTAAGAATACGAAGACCCATTGCTTCCATATTTTTGATCAACTGTGTACCCAGTTTGTTTGTAGTGGGATTCATCTTGTTTCCTAAGTCCTGATAGGGAATTGACCATTGATGGTCTTGTGATTGTGTTATATCATCTCTTATATAAGGGGACATTAGGTTTAGATTAAAATCCCTGGTAACTAGGTAATCTGATATCGGATCGTCCAATGTTTGTTTTGTTAAGAAGTCATTCAGGTTTGCACAAGTTGCTTCCCTACTGGTTTGTATTGGTTGGATATATACATTGATCAAATATATAAATTTGGATTTTTGGTTTGTTGATTTATAATTCAGTTTAACTATTAGGATATTCGTACAGCCTGAGTCCACTTGCTCATGCCGCGCTTGTATGGCATTTGAAATGAATATTGCCAGGCCCCCACTTGGGCGGCCGAATGTATGCATTTTTTAGCATGTTCATAGTAACCTGCGTATCCGTGTAACATAAATGGGTTGGTTTCCCATGTTTCTTGTAACAGAATAATCTGACATGGGCACGATATTGAGTCTACTTGTGCATTATAGATCTTACTTCCCACTCCATTAATGTTCCACGAACACATCCTTATTTGTCCCATCTCATTGGATTTAACAGGTGCTTGCTTAGGTTTGTCGACTCATTGTTTTCTGTTACTGTGTAATGCCATATTTATCCATATTTCGTTTATTTCTAAGTTCCTTTCTGTGTTTTTTTGCGAAGTTACCCCTTCTGTTTTCATAGGGGATTTACCACGGGCATTTTTTAATACTGGAATTATCTGTATGTCAGTTTTTTCGGGCTGTGATTTTGTTGCTTCCCTAATAAACGGAGTTGGGTAGACCTCCTGGCTTTGTTTAGTAATTGTTATGCCCCAAGATTTAAATGTCATCTGCTCACTCATAATCTGTTCGGCTATTGTTGAGGATATTAATGTTATTAGTGTGGGAGCCTGGAGGCTTTGTTTTCCTGACATAAACTCAATAGAGACAATATCCTCACTTACAATGTTAGTTAATGATGCAATTGATTTGAATAATCTGAGTAAGTTCCCCCGGTTTAGTATATCGTGCCTACCTCTAGACTCAAATTCCGGGGTAAGTATAAGTTGAGCCTTAGTATTAGGTACTTGGTGAATTAGACCCTCACTTTCCTGGATTTTTTGTGGTTTGTAGCTAATTCTTTTTACTCCATCTATGCTTTCAATAAGCAGATGCTCCCATTCAGGCAATTTATTAGATCTTTTCAGTTCTTCAGTTACAGTTGTTTCAGCGTGTTTTACTATTGTTTCCTTAGCACTTTGATTTTGAAGAGGAATGGGGATTAGGGTTGATTTAGATGGGCTCTTATTGATACTTTTTTTTAGCCTATGATTGGATGATACTCTTTCATCTTCTTCCTTTCTTTTTACTTGCTGAGGCACTACAAGGGGTGAAATATCTGGTGTCCTAATGGCCACAGACTGTTCTACTATTTTACCTTCCTCCATTAGTGGATTTTCCATTTGCTTTAGTAGGGGACCGTTTGTTGGAGTAGTTCCACTTGAGGGTTTTTGTCCAAATATGGGGAAGTATTTTTTTCTGTCATTCTGAGAAGTATCACTGCCTGTTGTCTGATCATCATTGGGTTTACTTAGGTTAATATGTTTAGATTTTTCATTTTTTCGTGCTTTGCGTAATTTTTTTCTTTGACGTTTTGACAATGTGAAGCCCTCTGTATCCTTATCCTCGTATCTCTGGTCTTCTTTTGTTTCTTCCGTAGTACTACATTCCTCTCCAATTTGTTCTAATTCCTGCTCTGATAGTTTTAATGTTTCACCATTTACGTTAGCTTTAGTCAGATGTTTTGTTGAGGATATTTTTTCTGGGCCTTCTAGATATTCAATCCGCTTCATATTTTCATTTTTGTGCATGTCCATATTAGTAATATTTTCCATACTGACTTTCTTCTTGTTCTTTTGGATATCCCTCTTGGTGTCTTCTATTATTCTAGTCAGTACCTCTGGTAGTGCTGCTAGTTTGTCTATGATGGGTAAGTAGATACATTCCGTGGTCGTTTTTTCATTATCTCTCTGTGCTCTGATTATCAAATCGTTGAGTTGGGCAAGTTTTTTATCGATCCCCACAACGGTGTTTGCCATCATTTTTAACAGATCGATTTGTATATCCATTTTAATGGATTGATATTGTAGTGCTTCAAGTGTAAGAGTCGAAGTTTGGTAGTAGATATCCCAGGTTGTCCCGGTTTGCTTTTGTTTATTTCCCAGTGGGGCATTTTGAGGGGTCTCACCATTAGGATGTTTTTTTTCCAGGGTGATTAGGTGTTCCACCATACTGTTATCCTTTATTTTTCCATCACGGTCATTAATTTCTTGATTTCCTACCTCTTCCTCCCCAAAACGCTTGACTGGTTTTATTCTTTCATTGTCAATACCTTTATTTGTAACACTCTCTTGTGCAACACTGCGGTGGCTCAATTGACTTCCTATTTCCTCCGGAGCTACAAACAACGTTTTCTTGATCTCTACATTAACTTCTATTGGAATCCTTGTTTGCTTTTGCTCCATCCTGCCTCCCTTATGTGATTGATTGACATCAGGAGAGTTTGGGTCAAGTTTGTTTGTAGAACAGTTTGCATCCTTAACCATTGCCTCTGTCTCAAATAGTAAAATTGAGTTATGCTTTTCATTTGAATTTTCTAGCTGTAATATGTCTTGCCGTTGAGTGCCATTCATTCTGTCTTGGTCTGTGATTTGGAATTCATCATTATTTTGTTCCAATTGTACAAGTTGTTTGTTGGTTGTTTCATTAATTATCGGTTTAAGGGGGGTCTGTAACTTGCCCTTTTCCGCTTCCGATCGCGATAGCATCAAAACTCCAGTTGGGTCCTTCATAAACTGAAATTTGTCCGGTATTTTACCGGATTTCTCGAACATCCGCGCTATTGGAGAGATTAAAGACTGATTCCGACCTGGAGTGTTTGTTTTTACCTTCTTTGACACAGTAGATTGTTGAATTCTCTTTGTGCGTTTTGTTGTTAAACCTGATGTCCTCTCCTTCCCAGAACGCATGGTTCTAGGTTTATATTCGCCTTATGACTTTTGTGGTATAACACTCTGTCGCTGTTATCACTTGATCAGTAATAGACTTGCCCGGATTCTCAAAAGACTATCAAGTCTCCACCTCCCCAGCCTATGTGTACTTTTCCTGTGAGTTTTAAGAACACCAGCCGTCGGGGTCTAGCAGTGAAAATCCGAAGTCGACAAGTTAGGAGATTGCGAGAAACCCCCCTCCTATTAATGACTCTTGTCCACAGTGAAAACGGTAATATGCCATAAAGTTATTTGTTTATATTTATTCTATTTTTTGTACTGGCCCTTTCCTCTCTTTGGCGATGCAGTCCCCTTGTGGCCCTCGCAACACCAGCGACTAATGCTTAGTTATTTGATTTCCTGGTTTTCTTGGGTTTTTTAATAATTAATAATTGTTGCTTGTAACAGCTGATAATGACTCTTTGTTCCCTGTTTGTGTGGGTATCGGTGTTTTAATCCAATTATCTGGCTGGCTGTTATTCAGTGTTAACTGTTTTTTTTGGAGTGAATTTGGTTGGTGTGGCTGGTGTGGCTAAATTCACTGACTGGAATTTCCTTCCTGGGATAGTGTCTGGCTTGTTCAAACCCTTCCAGACCTCCCTCCGGGCCTCCTTGTTGTGCCTTGTAGTGCCTTGAGTCACCTTGTATCACCTTGTACCCCTAGGACAGGACCGCTCACAATGTGGGGTGATACAAAGATTAGTGCAGACGATGATCCCGCCTGGACTGATGCTGGACCTAATCATCTCTGCTGCTCTCGTTCCTTCTTTGTTTTTGTGGGAGTTAGGTGAAGCCGGGGAGGAGTGGGTGGCGTGGGGATGGTCCTGGCCCTGACCCTATTGGTGGCACTGGGCTTCACCCCTTACACGCAGCCTCTAGTGATTCACGGTTCACCCTCTGTCCCTCTGTCCCCCGATCTCCCAAGAGTGGTAAGTGCGGAAAGAACGGTCTTTTCACAGCGCGTTGCGCCTCTCACCTTCAGCCTTCTGCCTCACGCTTTTTGCTCGGTGTTTCTGCCCCCCGCCATGGCGGAGATAGGTGGGGATAGCTGTTGGATTGCGGTGATGTTGGAGGTGATGTTGGAGGAGCAGAGGTGGTGGAAGAACAGAAAAACAGCTCCTTTCCCACTCCGCTCAACTCCGCGTCCGTCTTGTCTCCGCTGCTGTCCCCAAGCCACAACGGGAGGAACAGACCTCCAGCCACAAAACAGAGGAAAGGGAAGAGGAGATGCTTTCCTGCTCGGCTCCGCTCGGCACCAGTGCTGCCGCCCGCTCGCCTTCCCGCTCGGCTATGCTGCTGGCTGACTGCCGGGCGACCACAAAAACCTGGACTGGACTCCAAACGCTCTGTTGACTATCAGAAAGAAAAAAAAGGACTGACCTGCTCTGACGTCCGCCGCCTTCCTCCCAATCCTCGCTGCCAAGATGTCCAGGAACTGCCTCACACTGAGCAGGCTCCCAGCTCCCAATCACAACACTGCTCACATGCTGAGAATACTATTCCCAGCATGTGAGTTGTGCTGGGATTGGTCTGAGTGCCCCGGTTCGACACTCAGACATAGACTGAGAGACTGTGCAAGTCTCTCCTCCCAGCTGTACAAAGCAGTTAGTTGGAGAAAGGCCAACTGCACATGATGGTTTGGGCCGGCCAAACTTTCATGTGCACTTTGCAGTACCCATCATTCCCCTCTCCCCCTTGGTGCAGGAACTGCAGTGTCAGTGTGTAGTAAATTACTTCTCTACTGTTCTTAACTGAATAGAATGTACCATGACATCATAGAATGCCTCTGTGTCTCTCTGTGCTCACAGGGTCAGTTGGTCAACTCAGGCTGAGCTGCTTGGAGCTTGCTCCTTGGGATTATCTGCTTACACAGTTGGACTGTGCATCTTCCTTTACTACACAGTGCAAGTGGCCACACCTCTCCTTTGGCTCGCAGTTCCAGTCTGCGGGATAACAAATGAAATAATAATAAAAAAATGTATTATCATTTTAATTTTGTCCTTTGCCTCTGCAGGCTTTCAGCATAGGGGGAAACACTCCTCTGCCATAATGCAGGAGCCGCCCTTGACAGCAACATCTCCTTGACATAGATGAAGGCAAGGCAACACCTGTGCTGCTTTGTCTTACTCCATATCTATGAGGCCATGCAAAGACACACACAGTGGCTTTCAGTCTCTTTATAGATATGATTGAGAGGGTTACGCCACTGTAGCATCTAAAAAAGTGACGCTCCAGTGGCACAAGCCTCCCATTGATACGCCCCATAGTTTTTTTGGGGGGAAATTAAAATCCTTCAGTGGAACGAAGCTTCAGCCTATATCAAAGGAAATACTCATAAAGTGAGGTAGGTATTGGATGCAGTCCCAATGAAGCTGTTAGTTTAAGCTCAGAGCAGGAGAGGTTTTAATTCCTTTTCAATAGTTCTACACTTTTTGCACCCGGTCAGGATTTTTCCCTTCTAACTTGTGGCCTCATTTATGGGATTTTGAAGTTTTGGAGTGAGGCAGGTCACCTTGCTGCACTGCCCTATGCCAAAGTGAAAGGCAGGAATGCACCCTTTTTATGCAATACGGCGCATTTCTGCCCTTTCTCACTGCGCTCAAGCCATTAGGGCAGCCTAGAGCCAATGTAGGCACCCTTGCACCATGGTCCAAGGATGTCCTTTTTGCATGCAATATTGTTTTTGTGCAGGAAGGGGGCCTTCCTGTTCTAAAACAATCCTAAAAGGCATTTTCCTCTTTCTTGGTAGGCTGCAGAAGAACACATAGAAAGAGGAAAACGTGGGGAAATAAACATTTTCTCCTCATGCCTCACCTCAGAGTGTGTAAGATTTGGCACTTACCCAGGTTTACATGAATTTGTAAATTTGGGGCAACATCAAATTCCATGGGTGTTGCATGGGAAAATCTAATGCAATGCCCATGGAACGCCTCGAGGGTGAAGAGTAAGATGACACAGTAATGTGCACTTCGTTGCCTTACTCATGATTCATGAGGCCACTTAAAGCCACACAGGCAAAATATAAGGCACATTTGGTTGTGATATATTCAGGCAGCCAGGACATTATATCACACATGGACATGGATTAGATTCCAATGGTTTAGAATCATCCATTGCGTGGGTGTCCTGTGGGTGGGGAACACTAGGCCTGACCGTCGGATTCTGTTCAAAATACTTTTCACTACTAGTAAATGATCTAGTCCTGCATGGGAGCTCAGGAATGCCATTATATTATATTTCCCAGAGTAAAAAAGCTTTCGTAAACACGCAATGTTGTGCTCAACAGCAAATACCCTACCTGAAGGAACACACCACTTTTACTAAAATATGTGGGTCTTTAATTCTTTACATCACTGATGCTTCTATTATGTAACCTAATTTCCAGCCCAAATATACTGCATAACCACTTCATAGAGTCTAATGAAAGCCCACCACCATCATGAAACAGCCCAGCAGAACAGAATTTCACATTACATGCCCACTATATGTGTGTCGCACTCGAAGGCACGTTAGGATTAAAGAAATGCGCCGGTTAGCATGTTTGTAATGCCTTTTTCAGGGATAATGTGAGAACAGTGTCTCTCGGTTAGACATTACTCTACAAAGAAGAAAGAATAATACAAAAGAGCGATTTAATAACATTCATTCAGAAAAACTTTATTTCGGTCATTACGACCTTAAAAAGTGCAGCGCTAAAATAAACATGACAGTAATATAGTTGATTCTTAATATCAAAATGGGGGTACAACAATAATTTAAAAGCTCAGTTATCCTTTACAATAGATAGACTATATTAAGACAGACAAATTATACCATATAAATCTGGAGTTGCATAATAAAAGTGAATAAATAATTAAAAACTACTAATCTGAAAAAAGTTAAAAGCACGTTATAGCAACTTAATCATGGTTTAAAAAGACAATTGTAAAAGGTTCTGGTAAAATAATTGCTGCATGCCCTGAACCTCATTGAGTAATTTTTAGTAGGGCCCTTCTAGTACACCACATGGAAAAAAACAAATCTAGAGACTGAAAACACAATCGGGGTACTGAGGTCTGATTTCAGAATCCGAAAAGTTTCCAGATGATTCCTGGAGCCAATATTTCTACAGATCTGTACCAGCCATCGCTTTCGAGCCTTGTGGTAGGCAGGGCAAGCAAAGAACACATGTAGAACTGTTTCAGCTGGGGAACCACAAGCAGGGCACTGTGCCTCACTATCCTTACTCCATTTTACCGTATAGGAACGGCGTGGAAGGACCCCAAACCTAAATTGTAGAAAAATCTTTCTTGCCTCTGCCGGTGAAATAATGTCCAGTATTGGCTCAAAACGGGCGACGTCCTTGACTTCCAAGAAAGCCATGCTTAATTTGCCCGTCCTGGGGCAAGAGTAGAGTTATGCACTTCTATATTCTACACATTTAATAACATTTCTTGTGGTTTGGGGGCAAGCGTGTTCTGGGTCCGACCAGCAGTTGCCCAAGCCCAGGTTGGTTAGGACAGACTTTATATGTGCGAACCAGGGAAGGTTTGCTGCACCCCTAGCTGACATAACCTCCGCTATCTCCTCCCTATATGGCTCTAGTTTGGGTGTAGTCCAGATGCGCCACCAGTATAGAATTGGTCTAAGGCTTGAAATGTCTGTTATTGCCATTAGTCCTGAGCTAGTCGTATTGGGATCAGCGGGGTACTCATTGGGAGTCTATACAACTGCCTCAGAAATTGATTTTCTACCTTTAGAAGGGCGTCTAATTTAGCGTGACCCCACAACTCTGCACCATAGAGTGCTCCCCCTCTAGCTTGGGCATTGAAGATTTCTAGGGCTGGGCGAACCGCTCCCTTGCTTGATTTACTATAGGCCTTTAGTATACCACCAGTTGATTGTGCTAGTTTTAGTGTGCTCTTATTTATGCGAGCCTCTCATTTCATGTTTTCAGCGATGGTAAAGCCCAGATAAATAAAAGATGATACTTTTTCCAGGGGTTTCCCATTTAATTGGGGATTGGAACAAGAGCTTTTTGGGCTATTGAACACCATATATTTAGTTTTCTGTAAGTTAATATCTAGCCCTCTTTCTGTACAGAAAAGTTCAAATTTGTCCAAGACCCTCTGAATCCCCATGGGTGATTTTGAAACCAGGAGGGTGTTGTCAGCAAACATCATTGCTGAAACAAGATGGGACGCTATCTTGGGTGCATCTAGATATTTTACCATTGCGAGTTCATTAATCAGCCCATTGATATAGAGGCTAAATAATGTTGGCGCTAAGACGCACCCCTGGCGTACCCCATGGTTAACGGGGATTGGGACAGTGAGTTGGCCGTCCTTCCCAAATGCATAGTTGGCATCTTGCAATCTCCTAAAGAGATTGATGAGATATGCAGGGACCCCCATTTCTGAGAGAACTGTCCATAGCTTTCCTCGTGGCACCAGGTCGAAAGCCGACTTCAAGTCTACAAATATCAGGTATAGACTTCCCCCCTGTAGGCAAACTATCTTTCAATATAAAAGCTAAAAGCCTAAGAACCTGGTCCAGAGTTGAGATCTTTTCTCTGAACCCCGCCTGGAGAGGGGACAGGACCCTGTTTTCTTCCATCCAGGTTTGTAGCCTGGCTAGCAAGACCCTAGCAAATAGTTTCTGGGATATGTCTATTAGACTTATGGGTCTATAATTTGTTGGCAATAGTGGAGATCCTTTTTTGAAGATTGGAATAATCTCCGTTCCCAGCCAGCTATGTGGAATCTTCATACCCTGGATTATGGCATTAAAAAGACCAAAGAAATACGGGGCCCAGATGGATGGTTCGCTCCTGTATAAGTCCCCGGGGATCTTATCCAGGTCGGGGGCTTTACCTGGGGCTATTTTTAATAGGGCACCTTCGATCTCCTTTAGGGTTATAAATGGACAGGTGGTAGTACCAGGGTTTGCATCACAGGCCAGAATGCTAACACCACTCTCCTCTGGTAGAGTTATCTTTGGAAGTGACCCCATCCCAGAAGGTACTGAACAAGGGTTTTCATTAGTGTAGAGGGTTTTGAAGTGCACCCACCATAACTCTTCATTCAGGTTTGTTTATATTGCTGTGTTGGCCATGGGGGCACCTGTATTTACAATGCTCCAGAACGTCCTCATATCCTTGTCTCCCAGTGCCGTTTTGAGTAAGTCCCAGTTCTCCCTTTCCCAGCTCTGTTTCGCCTTTTGAATCATTTGCTTGTATGACTTCCTTAAGATATTAATAAGGGAATGGTTTTTACTTTTAATAGAATCCAAAAGAGCCTTTTTGGCCCTTCGGCATTCGCTGTTGTACCAGGGATGGCTGGGCGGCCTATTTGATCTGGGGGAAACTTTAGGGGGAAAAAAAGTCAATGATGTCTCCATTCATTTGCTGTAGTTTTTATCTACAGCTCCCAAATCTAGGACTATATTGCTTTAATAACAAATAATACATTTGTATTTTAATCCTGTTTAAAGTACTTTAGTGTAATTAGAAAAAAGTGGATTCATGATTCTTTTTTGGGTCAGTGGTAAGTGGAAACGCCAGATTTGAGAGAACTGCATCTTAAAAAGTGTGCAGATGAAAGTAGGATTTAGTCAGAAGAAGTATGCATTTCTACCACAACCACTCAGGCTTGTGTAAACATGTGCCATGGACCTATTGATCAATGAGATTTCATTTGAGGTAACTTAAGGAGGCTCGAGAATCAATGATGTGAAGCAATGGAAGTGTTGCAACTAGGCTGACACCGATTTCAGAAATTCACCAGAGGCCATGTCTGACACAGCACCTTTGTTTCCACTTTCACATTCCGGTCCTCGTTTTGCGATTGCTGGCGCTGCACTAGGCACTCGGAGCTGAAGGAGGAGGAGGAGGGAGTCATGCCACACCTCGCCGCTCCTCGCTGCTTCCACCAAGCACTGTGTACTGCTGAACACCTCGGAGCATCTCAGAGCCTCGTCAGGCCCTTCTACAAGCCATAAGCTCCTGTAAGCTTCCACTGAGAACGCTTAGATCACTGAGACCTCCCGGTGAAACCACAGCCCATGCGGGCTTGCGGGCTGTCATCTGGGCATGTCAGCGTAGGGAGCTGAGGAGCATGGGGGCAGCATAGATACGGCTGGAAAAGCGTGCCAGAAGACATGAGCTGAAGAGCAGAGGAGCCACAGTCAGACTGGGATGATGGTCAGGTCCATGTATTTGCTTTGTTATGGACTGCCCGCCTTGCCTGTTCTGTTTGTTTTGCCTTGCTTTACTGCTGTTCTGGCCAGAAAAGCTGAGCTGAGCGCTGAGAGGCAAGCTGTGAGGCGAAGGGAGGTCAAGCCAAGGGGGGGGGACAAGCCAACAGGGCACCGAGCAGACCAGCAGTCTGCCTGCTGCCGCCTTACTGCTGCCTTACTACCACCCACCCCTACCACCTTCACCTCCACCTTCACCTCCATCTCCGCCACTGTCACCGCCACCACGCTGGCTGGCAGGTAGGCAGGTTGGAAGGTTGGGAAACTGTCGGACTATCAGGCTATCAGGCTGTTAGGCGGAAGGTGAGCAGCTACAATGACAGCTACAGCTACAGTTATGGCCCACAAAGTCTGTCTCACCAGCAAGTACAAGCGAGGGACAGTCACTGGTGAGTCCAGTGCAGCTACTTTCCAACTTAAAATTTAATTTTAACATCAAAAGGGAGGAGGAATCTTTCACAGACTTACAGAGTTGGGTTGAACTGGGTTGAGTCGGGTTGAGTTGGGTAGAGCTGGTTGAGCTCCCCTACTCCCCTGCCCCCCGCTCTTCTCTGGCCCCCTTCCTTTTTAACTACGCTGGGAGCATCATCATTATCCTATCACTCATAGCTTTAATCCAGATATTAAAGACAGGCATACAATATATTCGGAAAGCCACCCAAATGTCGTTCTTCTCTTTTCTAACTGAAATATATAAATAGGCTTTGTAAAGTGCAGTGTGAGGTCAGGCTGTGTGTGAGGCGGTCCGACAGTAAAGGAATTACAAAAAAGAGTAAGCAAACCAGGAAGACGTTAGAGGGCACCAGAGAAGAACCACCATCCAAAAAGAAGCCAGTAGTACAGTGTGACTGCTCTTTAATTGAAATAACAACAGGTATAAACATTTCAAGCGAACAAACGAGTGAGCACCTACCTAAACCGGAAGCACTCAATAAACCAAAAAACTGCCAAACCTTGTTTCAACCAAAGATTTACACAAAATGTTGCTTGTAAAAAAATGTGGGGGACACACTTCTTTCAAATGCCAGAGAAGTGCCGGGCATTCAATCACCTATTGTAAATGTAAATGTATTTCGATTTATATAGCGCACGAATCACCCAGGGGTCTTAAGGCGCTTGCTTAGGGAACCCGTCCTGGTATTCCCCTGTGAGATACCCCGGCAGGGTATTCACAAGGCAAAAGCCAGGCATCCCGCCGCAAGGGGCCGTAGTGGAGATTAAGCAAGCTATTGCCCAGAGTTGCAGAGTGTGACCCTGTGAGTTGAGTAGGCACCGGAGCGAGAATTGTCAAGTCCGTGGAATTTTTGTGCCCGAGACCCGCCGAGGTGGGGAATCGAACCCTGGTCCACGGATGATCTCAGCTTCTGGGTCTGCCGCCTCTAACCACTGAGCCACACTTCTCCACTATTCAGCCATTACAATTTACCGGCTTGCAGAGACACACTTACAAAAAGGAAATTCCTAGTACGTTAGTTAGCAGTTCACATCGACCCCTCAAGGTCACAAGACTGTGATGGCTCAGGACTCTAAATCCACTGTCAAGATAGCTGTAATTGATACTGAATTAATCCAGGTACATAGGTCTGCAGAAGCGCAAGAAATTTCTGTAGACGGCCTAGGAGTAAGACAATCAAATATACATGAAACACCTAGGGCCAGAGTATCATTTCAAAGCAAAAATATAATATGCAACTGTGTCGCAACTGACATACCAATGATCTGCGAACAGAGAAGCCCCGAGGAAATAAAGCAGCTTAGGAATATAAAATATAAATACATGAGGGTAAGGGAGGAAAGGAGAGAAAAAGAGGTTTTTTTGGGCACCTCCAGTTTCAACACCATGGGCCAGATGTAGGATTCCTAATACCGGTCGGTAACGGCCAAAATTACCGAAATTCGGCCGTTGTAAATGTATAGGCATTTATATAGCGCACTACTTACCCGTAGGGTCCCAAGGCGCTTCGACCGCTGCGAAACCCTTCCTGGCTTCCCTGAGAGATGGTCCCTTAATGGGTATCTCCAGGGTGAGACCAGGCATCCCCGGCGGTCTGGTGGGGCCGTTAGTGAAGATGAGGCAAGCTAATGCCCAGAGTTGCCGAGTGTGAACGCTGATCAGAGTGGGCACCGAGGGGAGAGAATTATCGAGTCCGCTGACCCTGGTCCAGAAACCTGCCGCGCCGGGAATCGAACCCTGGTCCCGGGCCGTCCTCTGCTCTCGGGTCTGCCGCCTCTAACCAGTGAGCCACACTACTTCACTTCACCGTTACTGACCTGTATTAGGCATTTGGGATGTAGGTGGCTACATTTTAGATTTGGTAATTTACCGAATCGGTATTTAAGAATTCGGTAAATTACCGAATTCTTAAATACCGAATCTGAAATGTAGGAAGGACTCAAGTGAGTGCTTTTCACCTGTAAGGATTCGTTATTTACCACCAACTACAAGTTGGTGGTAAATTACGGAAACCCTAAAAAAAGCAACGTTTTACATTTATTGACCGTGCCATGTGGCAGACATTATGTATGTATGTGTGCCACATATGCACCCATGCACAATTCAGGGGTGCAATAGGGTGTCAAAGTGACACCCTGCCACCCTTGAATGTTTCTCCCCTTTTACGAATCGATAAATACCGATTTGGTAATTGCCATTCATTCCTAAGAGCCTACTGGCCCATAGGAATGAATGGGAATTACCAAATCACACAGATTCGCTAATACTTACAGAGTAATTACCTACATAGCATTTACCGATTCTAAACTACCGAATCGGTAAAATTCGGTATTTTAGAATCGGTAAATGTAGTTTACCTACATCTAGCCCCAAATGATCAAGTGACTGATTGCGAAATACCATTGAGATTGGCAGCAAAACAAGCAAAAGAAGATAGGCCAGCAATTCCATTCTCAGAAGAGATAAAGTCTCTTCATACCTGGGGAAGGAAGAGTGGGAGGGCCTTATTGCCGCATACTCTCAAGACAAGTATAGGAGCGGGCTTCCCGTAAAACCTTCTAATATGAAAACGGAAGGCAATCAGGAACAACAGGCGGCGGGGGAACTAATGGAGAGCAAAATGCTACAATAAACTTAGGAAGTCAAGAGGGATCTCCAAAGCATACAAATAATGGAAGTGCTTGGCCAAGTCTGCTAAAAACAGTGCAACTCCTGGTAGAGGCCCTCCAATACCAATCCGACAAGATGGACGGTCAGCTAATGTTACTAGACACTTTGGCTGTCTTTGTGGTTGCCATCGATAGAAAGTTGGGCACATTAAACACGCTTCTACAAAATAACTATGATCAAGCACAAGGTGTCGATTTGAATTGCGGATGTAGTCCAATTATTGATAAATTAGCCTCCCTCCCATTAAGGCTGAGCAATCTGTGTACACACCTCAAAGGGACCCCGCAGTGCCCAAATAATCAACCTTTTGAGGGCCATCCGTAAAAAGAAACATATGATCCGACAAATACAGACTCAACTAAAATCCATAAAAAGGGGTTCCCCACGATAAAGGAATCCCCGGTACAATCAGCTACAGGAACAGAGGGCAGTAAAACTAAAACACTAGTAGGCCAAACGTCTGAACCCCTATTGCAAGACAATGTAGACAAACAAAGCAAAGGCGAGCAAAATACAGAAAGGCAGGAATCCCAAAACAAATTTAAACCAAGCTGGATTCACGCGTCTCTTCGGGCCATCATCATCAGAACAAAGCGAACTTAAGCCTGGAAATGACATCAGCTCAACAGGGACCCCTGAACGGAACGCAGTGCTGCAAAAGTAACAAATCAGACCATCAACCGAGCAAAGCAAGTAACTGAGTAAATGCAAGTCCTTGAAAACACTATGAATTAAGATCTAGAAGCCTCACACCAAAAGAGGTCTAGCATGATTCCCCAATCGATCAAAGAGGATAATGCATCTCTTAAACCTGATCAGAAGCTACCACAAAAGAGTAATATCACAACTCATTTAATTGTTAATCGAACAACAAACGATGTAAACACTTTGGCATTAAAACTTGAGAATGATAACAACCAATGCGCACAGATTAAGAAGCCAGGAGAAATAAAAAGGAGCCATTTTATAGAGATAAATGACAATCAACTGGCCTCCTCCTCTCAAGCAACCCCATCCATACATATAAGGGCCCAACAGAGACAAGGAACCCAGGCACCTGCAAAAGAATCGGGAATCACGCTAGAGCTCCCTTGGCAGGGAGAGGGAGGCCAACTTTTTAACTCAAGTCAACAAATAATTCATCAAAAAGAGGGAGATAAGTAGAATCTTCCAATCTTCAGGTATCATCAACAACACTAGGTTATGATCCTGCATTGCTGCGCCGAGATAACAAAGGAACCATCAACTCAGAGAAATCAAGGAATGCAACAAATGTTACATGGTTCAGGCCGGACTATATCTCGAAAGGTAGTTATGATATCCTGAACAGAGGTAATATTCCAGGGCTGTTATCTCAAATTCCCTCTCTGGAAGCAGTGACAACTTTGCATCTGGTTTCAATTGAATTAATCTTAGACAGGGATGGATTGGACGGTGAAAAAATGAAAGAATCATGGACAATGCCATCAATTGTACAAAAAATACTAGTAGAGGTTCATACATTTCAAAACTGGGGGATAACAATAACTCCTTATATAATGCCAAGATATCCTCAATTACTAATTCCGATAACAGTGGTGGGAGCTCAGGTTCTGTAAACAGACTTGGAATATCAGTGTTGAGAGGAGCAGTGGGGAACTGCAAAACAAGCAATGTGCAATATCCTAGGTAACATCAGAAGTATCTAAGAAGACACAACGTCACCAACTGGGTTAACAGATCTGAGATGGTTCACTAGAACAATTAATAACCAAATAAATTACCAAAAAGCCAGTTCACAATTAGGATCGAGTAAGCATAATCATTTACTATTATTTTTTTATTTTTTTATTGAGGATTTAGATAAGCGAGTACAATGTACAGGAATAATAACAGCAAGCTGATACATATACAAGAAGAAAAAGAAGCAAAAGGAAAGTGATAAAAAAAAATACAACAACTTGTGACAAAGACATACATCATAAATGCTTGTCATATGATTGTATCTGCAATGAAGAATAGATTATCATGCTTGGTATTCTAGACATCATAGAGTTAATGCACAGTGTAATATGAGGGCTTGTCCGTTAAAGCATTCCATAGATATTGTAATAGTGGTTCCCATATATCAGCAAGTCTAGATGAGGAAGGGAGTTCCTCTGCAAAAAGAATCAGGCGGTCCCGGGCGACGAATGGCCATGATCCCTCTGGACGCAGAAAAGGCCTTTGATCGCGTCACGTGCAAGTATTTATGGTGAATATTGGAATGAAGGGGCTTTGGCCCTAAAATAATGAGTGCTATTAAAGCTATGTATGTTGGTCGTAAAGCCAGAATCCAGTTGATGGGAGGTAGCTCAGAAAAAGTTTATATTTCACGTGGGAAACGACAGGGGTGCCCCTACTCACCAATTCTGTTTGCCCTGTATATTGATCCGCTGGTACGGAGGATACTAGGGTGTGAGGATATTAAGCCGGTAGTGTGTAAAGGGTTCGAAACCAAGCTGTTGGCTTATGCCGATGACCTAGCCATAATCACCATAGAACGAGATGCGGCTCTCACAGCCCTTACAGGTATAGCTACAGAATTTGGGCACTGTTCGGGGTACCTCCTTAATGAAAGTAAAACCCAGTTATATGTACCAGCAATATTATAGGGCAGGATGGAAGATATACAGATTCAGCGGTTTATATTGGGGTCAGGATAAATCCTGTAATGGATACAATCATTGAGGAGAATTTTACCCCGCTTGTTATCTCTATTACGGCAGAATTAAAAAGAATAGATGCCATACATTTGTCTATAATAGGGAGAGTCAACGTGCTCAAGATGACTATGCTCCCTAAAATACTGTATCTCTGTCGCTCTATCCAGCTTATTTTGGGGGAGGCTGTGATAAAATCTTTAGAGGCAGAATTTGTGAGTTTTATTTGGCAGTATGGGAAAACTAGATGATCCTTGAAATATTTGTCTTTGCCACAAGATAAGGGAGGGCTGGCAGTGCCTAATATTAGATTCTATCATGCGACTTGTTTATTTAGTCAGATGGCGATATTCCTAGACTCTGCCGCAGATATTTCTGACTCCCCTTTTGGCAATTTAAATCCCCCATCCATTTATGAATTACTTTTATGCAGAGTAGCCCTAGGGCTCCCGCTGTGCAAGACTGATAGACGCTATTATAATAAAATGCGATACAAGATGTTAGATGGTGTCTAGGGAGTCTGGAAGTAATACAGAAAACAATGGCAATCCCGAAAATTAATTATTACACACCCCTCTGGAACTCTAGTATCTTTCCACTATTTAGCAATGATAAGTAGCTGAGACTCTGGGAGCAGCAAGGAGTCAGAAGAATAGGGGATCTATTTGAAGGGGATAACCTGATGAGTTTTGATGATATTCAACGGAATTTTGAAGTCCCAGTTAATCATGGTTTTAAGTTTCTTCAAACTTATCGAACTTTGACGGGTATTAGACCACAGATCCCCCAGGTGGCAGAATCAATATGTTTGAGTATTTACTAGGAGGAGGAACTAAAATTGAAATGGTTTACAGGTCACTAATGTCAACAATACAAGATGATTTGGATAAAGTTGAGGCCTCTTGGATGACGAAATTAGGGGATCCAGATGTTGACCTAGATAAAGCGCTCCAATTGGCTGGGAAATGGTTCCGCACCACAAACCTGAGAGCCCAACACTATAAAACATTGTTTAATTTATATTTTACACCTTCTAAGGTATTTGATTGGGGTAAAAGCGACGATGATAAGTGCCCGAGGTGTTGCCAAGGGCGGGCTAATCTACTGCATATGTTTTATCATTGTGAAAAACTAAGCAGAATCTGTACTGAGATTGAGAAGTTCTGGGAGGGGCTGATAGGTGTTAAGATCAACCTATCCCCTACCTTAATGGTAATAGGAACTGATGGTAATTTGGGGCTTAACAAGGAGGAGGAAGCCTCAGTTTTTCTTTGGTGGCGGTTCTCTCGATACTGCTAGCGGCAGGATGAAAGGATACTACAGCACCCTCCTTCCAGATGTGGCTAGCTAGACTCCTGGGGATTCATACCATCGAATCCTCCTTATATACCTGAAAAGGCAGGAGGATGAAGGAGTTGGGGCTGAATATCTGGCCCCCCCTCAAGGGTTGATGGGATTCCCGCCTTTAAACTGGCCCAATGCGAATCATATCTTAGATGGTAATTAACTCAAGAGTCCAGCTCGTTTTGTGAGGTCTGAAGGCGGGAGGTCTTTTACTTCCTGCTCCCTGATTATGATATCTATATAGTAATCCTGTGTATACATATATGAATTTATATATATATTGAAAGCCAGTTTTTTAACATATATTTTGTTTGATTCTAGACTGTTTTAATATTTCTATAACAACTTTTTAAACTGAATCGATTATAAAATGTATGGATTGTTGATTGTACCAGGTATTTAAAATAAAAATAATATATAAAAAAAAAGAATCAGGCGGTCCCGACAGCTCGCTAGGTCTTGGAGCCATTGCTCAGTTGTTGGCGCCGCTGTGCTCTCCCACATCATTGCCACTCATCATTTGGCCATTAGGAGAGCTGCCTTCACCAGTTTGCCCACCACCCCCTTCACAGCAGAGACCAATCCCAGCAAGCAGACATGCGGGGAGCGTTGTAAATGCACATTGAGCATTGTAGATAATATTTGAATCACCCCTTCCCAAAACTGGGCAACCCTGGGGCATACCCATGATAAGTGCCAGAAATAAACATTTAAGTAAGCTAAAACACCCTATCACTCAAGATGCTCTACTGACACTCTGTTCTAAAGTTAAGTCAGGCTCTCCTGTTGATCCTCCGAAGCCCGACCAATTCCGGAAAATTCTACCCACTACTTCCGTCTGAACTGGTGATCAATGAGTCCATTGGTGCCACGGTCATGCCTAAGGGCTTGGAAACAGGCCAGGGAAATACCCCTGCTAAAAAACTATCCTTAGACCCAAAATAAACCCGAAAACTTTTGGCCTATCTCCTTGCTACCTTGGACTGTGAAGGTCAAAGAGGCCTACATTAATTCTCTTCTCACGGAATATCTTACTTCTAATCATAGGTCGACCCTTCTCAAAATGATTTCCGCCCCGGCCACAGCACTGAGTCAGCACTTCAGGCCGTGTCTGAACATCTTTGGAAAGCCTTAGATGCAGGGCAAACGTTAGCACTGACCCTTTTGTATCTTAGTGCCCCGTTTGACACGGTGTCCCACGCCATTTTGCTAAGTCATCTGCCGGAGCCTGGAGTCACTGGCTCGGCACTTAGGTGGCTGCCCTCGTTCCTCTCGGACAGGAAATTTCAGTTGATAGCCCCCCCTTTTGCCTTTAGCATTCTCTCTATAGGTCAAGGGATTCCACAGTTCTCGTCCCTGAGCAGAGGGCTGACCATGGTCTCTTATGCCAATGACACACAGTTGGTGGTGGCTCTCTCGAGCGACGCTGAGCGGGACGCCACGAGATTTCAGGGTGATCTTGTGGCAGTCGCTGAATGGATGACCACCAACTGTCTCCAACTGAACGGCAAAAAGCGGAGGTGTTGTTGGTGGGAAAGAACCATGACCGCTGGAACAAGTCCTGGTGGCCTAGGAGTCTAGGCAGCACCCTTGCCCCCAAACCTGTAGTGAAGAACTTAAGGTCTTGGATGGATGCTTCACTCAACTTTCAGACTCAAACCAAAAAGGTGGCGGGAACCTGCATTGGTCTGTTGCGTAGACTTAAACCCATTTTGTTTTTTTTTAATGCCCCTACTAGGCAGATCATCATCCAGGCTCTGATTATGTCAAAACGACTACGCCAGTTCATTGTATCTGGGTGCCAACGAGTTAGAGATACAAAGGCTACAGAGAGTCCAGAATGCAGACCGCAAGAGCTCTACTCGGCCTGCGCAGAGCCTTCTCAGTGACAAGTGCCATTCGCCGTCTTCACTGGTTGCCTGTCACTAGGCGTATTGAGTTCAACGCACTTTGTATAGCCTTTAAAATCCTGAAAGGTGCATCTCCGGAAATCTTGACCGATTTACTTCTGCCCTACACTCCAACCCGTCTGCTCCACTCTATGGGACAATGCCTGGTAGTGGTCCTTCGCATGAGTAGGCCCACATCCGGGGGCTCACTAACTACCTTCAATTCAGAAAAGCTCTTAAAACTTTTCTCTTCTCCCTTCCGTTGGCCTTCCAGTTGCCCTTCTGTGCGTGGTCATTTCTCTGCCTTTCAGCGCTGGGATGCCTCTTTGCTCGGGCAGCTGTTGCGCTTTACAAACCCATAACATAACATAACATAATCATTTACGAATGTGTTCATGGAACGTAAATGGTCTAGCCACAAAAATAACTGACTTGGATTTTGTTAGCTTTATACGATCTTTCGACATTGTGGCATTACAAGAAACATGGCAAACAGATCCTTCTCACCTTCAGGGGTTTTCACGCTTCTTTACTTGTGCACTTAGGAGGGCACATATGGTCACCTCCAAGGCGGTCTGGTAACCTACGTTTCAGTCACAAGTGCACATATAGTCAAGGAAGTTGGACAAACTACTTTAGAGACAAAGCAGTAAAACTTTTTACCTCACAACTAAAACCGGGCAATATTACCTTGATAAGTGCCCATGTAAATCCGAAAAGGATACCAAAGTCAGCAAAATACCTATGTAACTTTCTGGAGGAGTGCATAATGGAAAAATTAACAACAGATCTTATATTCAACCTTATGGGAACTTTGTCAGATGGCGAGATTCTACTGCAAAATTCAGCTTGGGATATACCATTACAAGGGAAGCCGCAACTATCCACATAAACCAAAATATGGAAACATATATTAGAGGATTTAGAACATCTTAATATCAGAGCAATACATGGAGGATTTGCCCCAGACAACCCCCCAGCTACAACATTACATTCAACAAGAATTAATACTATACTGGATTACACCTTTAATTAACTGCCTTTATTTCAACACATAACATCATTTCAGATAAGTGAAAAAGCTGAGAGTGATCATTGTACAAAGAAATTGTGCTTAACGTTAGCAAACCTAAATGTGAGTTATCCTTGGCTCCGAAAGAGTCATTTTACACTATCAATTATAAAAGGATAAAGTACTCAGCAGCGAACGATGTTACTATGCTGGAAAAGGCAAAGCGGCACTTTGACGCTAGAACTGGATCTAGTGCAGTTGAGAAATGGGAGCAATTCACAACATCCATGACCGCGTCTGCTACAAGCACTAAGCCACAAGTCCAACAGGGCCATGGCTGCATGAAACATATCTCAAGAGAATATAAAGAGAACTTGTACCAAAAAAATCAATTTATCATTCGATGAGACAGCTTTGGCATAATCCTATAGATACAGAGAAACTTGATCTATTATGGAAACTAAATGCAATGCTGAATAAACAAAAATGGGAAGCCAATAGATCTGTGGAGGACAACATTTGGGCAAAACTAAATGCTGACACCAAATGGAGTAATAGTGCAAGATTGTGGAATACAATAAACCAATTTATAATACCTTTGCATGACGGAGTTTCCACTAATATTACAGAAGAAGTATGGGCAAGCCACCTTCGGAATCATTTCAATCATGATATGGGTTCTAATCTGGAGATAAAAACTGACAGTGTGATAAAAAGCATTATTACAAATAAAGCACAGACATTCGAAAGGAGCACCAGCAAACCGGAAGGTCATACATTAATGATAATTGATGGGTCGACAAGTATATAAAACATCATTAAGTGCCAAATTAAAAAATGAAAAAGAGAGGGACGCCAGGCCCGAACAGAATTTCGCCCATTCTTTACAAACAAGGTGAGAATGAATGCGCAGCAGCTCTCAAACCACTCTTTGGCCTGGCTTCTGGAAGAGTTCAATCATTTCTCTAATTTTTAAGTCAGGGGACAAGTAACTCCCACAAAATTACCGATTAGTGGCCCTAATGAACAACAAGGCAAAGTACTTTGCAGGTATACTCTTGGAGGAGTTGCAGGCCTGGGCTATATAGAATTCTTTAATTCCAGTAAATCAGACTGGCTTCGCTAAATCAGTTGGAATAACCACTAATATTTTAACCATGGGAATATTAATAGATAAGGCAGAATCAACTAAGATGCCCATTCACTTCCTCTGTATAGACTATAAGGCTGCTTTTGACCATATACATCGGAACATCTTATGGTCTAAATTGAGCTGCTGGGGGATACCAAGGTCTCTGTTAGACTTGCTGATCAGCCGTCACACGGACACATGGGTCCTGATAAAGCTGGGCGATGGGTCACTACTGTCGAGACACATACTAACCAACAAAGGCCTCAAATAGGGTTGTGTCTTGGCCCCCACATTATTTAACTTGTTTTTGGTGGACCTCATCCCGATCCTAAATAGCTGTAATTTTCATGCTCCCAAGTTAGGCGGGCTATTACTGTGGTAATTTAACAGTAATTGGTTTAAGCATTAGCAGAAGACATGTCGTATTTAGAGACTATCTTGCCCGTATTACGGAATCCATTTTGTATTTCTATCGGCCATTTTGTATGCCATGTGCTCTGTCCTACCTTCCTGTCAACTGCTCTTGAAATCTGCCTAGAGACAAGATATGTTTAGTCTCTTCTACTTTGCACATGCTCAGAAGAGCATACAGCTGTCCCTAGCATGTAACTGTCAGGATGTGTTTACTCCAACTAGCTAACTGTTAGCTCCTCCCACTTGTCGACTGTGCATTTTCTGTATGACCTTGTATGTGCCTAAGAACAGCAGCTTGTACTTGTACCGCCTTCTTTTGAGCCCCTGTGTGGGTATAAAAGGACCCAGCTCCTTCCAGTCAGTGTGCTCCCTCATACTATACCGAAGGGTGTTGTGTGAATGTAGTTCCACCTCATGAGGTTTAATACACTCTGTCTTTTCAATTCCAGTTTCTGTACCAACTTCTTACTATTGGTCCAAAGACTCTGAGCAAAGAAGGGCGAATCCCATGCACTAGTAGGCCTGGCTGGTGCTTGCTACAACAAGTTGACGCGTCCAATGTGGGGTTCATCGGCGACTCGGATGCCCGAAGGACTGGTCGAGACATAGGATTGGAATCTCGCTTTGGACGTGATCACTGCCGGAAGAGACCCGAGTCTTTCATCCACGGCGTTTTCCCTTTTTTTCTGATCTGACCATTCAGGTGGTGCCGGTCCTCGACTGAGATCTCTTCTGTTGATCCACTGTGTAGTGACCTTTTGGTCGATTTGAGAACTTGGCAGGAGGAACCTGGACACTATTTCACTGGTAAGAGCCGTTTTACGGCACTTGCTGTAAGTATGACCCCTTGTAATTAGTAAGGTAGTTTAGATACACTTACTGCAGCATTTTTCTATGTATTGGCTAAAAGTTTGAAATGATTCTATGTAAAGTTGATATATGTCTTGCAACACATATAGGCAGGTAATGAGATTTTTCTCTACTCCTATGAAATTCGAAAGGCACAACGTACAAAGAGTACTTTAAGCGCTACTTTTTTTATAATACTGCATATTTTGCGCTATTTTCGGCATGCCTGTTTTTAGCACACTTCGTAAGTTGTGTTGCTTTTGTAGTGGTACCAATTTGAAACTTGATGAAGCACAACCGCCCCCCCCCCCGGAGGGGATGCCTAATAGGCATATTTATATTAAATATGGTATTTCGTCCATAATGTACAGCACATTGTGGAATAAATACACCCGCAAGGATCCTGAGTTGCGTTGGCCTATGCATGGGTCATTTGATTTGCGAAAGATTCAGTATGTGGAGCAACGAATGTTCAAGCGAAAGGCTAGGCAAGATATGTTTGACTGTGTGCGAAAGTGGGAGAAAGAAGTGCGTGAGGGAATTAAGCGTGAAAAGGCCTTGATTGAAAAAGAACAGCGTAAAAGTGTGCATGCGAAAGCCTTAGAAATGAAAAATCAAGAGATGAGAGAAACTAAAGACAGGGAAAATTGGGAGCGTCAGTTACAGGTAAATGGCCAATATGCTATTGGTAGGCCTCTCTATCCTATTCTTAATAAACCCCAAGATGATTCTCTCTTATTAGATCGTTCTCCACCTCCGTATATTTTCCCTTCTGCTCCTACTGAGTCAGATGAGGACTCTCCTACAGATCAGGATAAGGCCCGAAGCACTCGCTCAATGTTAACTACCGAACGTTCCTCTGAGATTAGATCTGCGGCGCGAAAAGCCGATCATGGTTCTCTCACTGCTTCTGAACTTCTAGATACTATTAAAAATTGGTCAGCAAAGGAACAGAAATATTTTACTGAGATATTGGCTACGGAGGTTGTTGAACGAATTAGGAAACATTCGGTGGCAGTAGAGCCAGATAATATAGCAGCTGATTGTAAGCAATTACTTGAAGGTTCTTTTGTCTTCTCCCAGGTGGCTGATACGATCAGACGCTTGGTTAAACTACGTGATGAAGCAGTCCGTTTGCGGGAGGAGAAAAAGGCAGCAGACGCAGCTGCACCAACATCTCGAATCAACATGGCAGGAGCTCCGACGCCCGACACAGATAAGAATGTTGTAAATGTGAAACACATGCGGGAAGCCGTACCTTTATATGTTCTCCCTAAAGGAACAAGTGCAAGTGATGATAAGACTTCTATTGGCGCGAAAGGGTATTTTGTTTATAATTGGGTTTACACTCCCTGGAATAGAGCAGATGTCATGGCTCTTAAAAATGCATTGCCTGATCCACGAAAGAATCCGACAGCTTTTTATGAAGAAATTGAGGGTGCCATTAGTTCTTGTACTATGACTTTGTCTAACATTGATTTGTTTTTTGGATTAATATTACCACCTGATATGTGGATAACTGTGCGTAAAGTTGACGATCGTGTGGTATTTGGAGCATTGTGGTCAGATAAAGAACAATCAGATAAAGATAGAGAGCCTGCACAAAAACCATGTCGACAAATTTTAGATCTTCCAGCAGCTATATTGGTTAAATTAAAAACGATTATTCCCCCTAAAAAGATAGATTGGACTATGTTAGCGTCTTGCAAACAAAAAATAGATAAATCAGTTTCAGATTTTTTTCACACGCTTTGAAGAAGCATGTCACGATTTTAGTGGCCAGTCATTGACAGATGACACGGGTAGGCATCTGTTTGTCGCTAAATATGTCACAAACCTGTTGCCATAAATAGCTAGTCGCCTAAAGGCCAGCGAAAGTTCATGGACTACCTCCTCTACGGTTTCTCTTCTAACTATGGCTCAGTATTATGAACAGCAAGAATTAGAAGCGAAAAGTAAGGAGGATAAAAAATCTAAAGAGTCAGCAACGAAGGTTATGATGCTTCAAGCTTATGGCTCGCCTTATAGAGGTGATAATAGAGGAGAACGTGGATCTTATGGTTCATCTTTTCCTCCCGCTACTCGTGGAGATTTGTCTATTAATCAGTGTGCGTATTGCAGACAATTTGGCCATTGGATTTCTAATTGTCTGGTGCTACGTGCCCAGCACGGTTCACGTGGTCGGGGACAACTGAGAAATCGTTCAGGATATTCAGGGCCTAGAGGAAATACAAATGAACGTGCTCTGTGTGATGCTAATGCACGGGGACAAGAAAGGGCTAATACTTTTGACCGTCTGAATCAATATCAAATGTCCGACTATGAGCCATCTGATTTGCAAGGTTCTGCTTATGCATAGGATTGCCTAGGATGGGGTAAGGAATCCGTTGAAGTTCCAGTAGATCAGAAGGGTCCTTATGTTACAGCACATGTTTTGGGTTTTACTGATCAGTTTCTGGTTGATACAGGAGCTACTCGTAGCGCCTTGTCTAAACACTTGGGGGCATATTATCAAGGGGGTTTATCTCCGCCTTTTTGGCTTTGAAAGCCAAGAAAGCGGAGATAAAATTATCTCCCTATTACCTAGCTGTCGCTAACACCAGTTAGCGACAGCTAGTAGGAGATAGCGACCATCTTGGGCCCCACTTTGCATGTCAGTGATATTTATCACTAATAACATGCAAAGTGGGCGTGCCAAGATGTTCGCGACTGGAAACAGTCTCTAACATCGCTATCTCCTATTACCAACTTATGGAGATATTCGCGCTAAGCACGAATATCTCCAAAAAGCTAACACCTGCCCTGAGCAGTTCTTAGCCATGTTATCCAATAGGAGGTGGATAACATGGCTAAGAGCATTATCTCAGTAATGCATGAATATCGCTGACTTTTCAGCGATATTCATGCATTGCGGCCGATTTTTATCGCATTTGCGATAAACCTTGGTAATACCAAGGTTTATTTGCGATAAAAATCGCCGCAGCTCAGCGGTACATTTTTGTCTCTAACCAAGCAATAGCGATAATTATCGCTATTGCTTGGTAATATGCCCCTTGATTCCTAGGGCTCCCCTGTCTGGCTTAACTATTACATCGATAGGTTTCGATGGAACATCCACCCTTAGCCCATTGTCACAACCACTTGCACTCCATGTTGATAAGTTTACTGCTCCATGTCCATTTTTGCTTTCTCCAAGTACACCAGACAATATTGTGGGTCTTGACATGCTCAAATATTTCAGGGCCACGATACGATGTTCTCCGGAAGGAGTACGGGTTATTTAAAGGACAACCACCCCATGATTGAGAGATTCTGTATTGTTAAAGAGGACATTGCCTAGCTTCACTCCCTAGTACTTGGTGGGCTACTTCAGTTACCGATGTAGGACAAATGGTTATTCCACCAGTGCATATTAGTGTCAAGGAGGGTGCTATACTGCCAAGATTGCCTCAGTATAACATTTCTCGAGAAGGAGAGGAAGCACCTACATGCATTGTTCATGACTTAATTAAAGTGGGGGTTGTGGAAGAAGTTCCTTACAATGTTTGCAATAGTCCCATTCTTCCTATTTTGAAAAAAGATCCTGACACTAAGATTTATAGATTTATCATTGACTTGAGGGAGGTCAATAAGATTGTAGTACCACAGTATCCTGTAGTATCTGACATTACCACATTGCTTACCCTGGTCCCTCCAACAGCAACTACATTTTCAGTAGTGGACTTGAAGAACGCTTTCTTCTCGATTCCTATTCATCCTGATAGCCGATATTTGTTCGGTTTCACTTTAAATAACAGATCATACCGATTTTGTAGAGTTCCTCAAGGGTACACTCCGAGTATCTATAGTCAAGCCTTAAAAAGGCAACTCGATTCCTTTACTTTGTCTGAAGGAGTGACTCTCATACAATATGTCGATGAAATCTTGTTGGCAGCGGATACGCCTGAGCAGTGTGAAAAGTGTACTTTGTCTTTACTTTCTTTCCTTGCTACACACAATCATAAAGTATCACGGAAGAAATTGAAATATTGTAGACCGAAGGTGACCTACTTAGGTCATCTTCTGTCTAAGGAGGGACGTGCATTGACGCCAGATCACATTCAAGCAATTTTAGACACTCCAGTACCTTCCACACAGAAAGATGTCCGTGCATTTATTGGTTTGACTTCGTTTTGTAGGCAATGGATATTGGGTTTTTCACACATTGTTAAACCACTGTTAGCACTTTTGACTGAAAACACTCAGATTCCTCTTCCTTGGACAGATGAATGTCAAAATGCTTTTCGCCAGTTGAAACAAGCTCTTTGCTCTGCACCAGTGTTAGGTACACCAGATTATACGAAAGCTTTTACACTCTATGTACACGAGAAAGATGGATGTGCATTGTCAGTTTTAGTACAGACACACGGTGACAAGCAGCGTCCCTGTGCATATTTCTCTGCAGTTCTTGACCCTGTTGCTCGTGCGTTGCCTGGATGTTTTCGTTCAGTTGCAGCAGCAGCTGTGTCCATACGTCAGAGTGAAGGGATTGTTTTGTCACACAAACTGTTGGTGCTAGTACCTCATGCAGTAGATGCCCTTTTGAATCAGACTAGAACGCAACATTTAACTAGTGCTCGCTTGACAGGATACGAATTGACACTGTTAGCACCCCATATTACATTGAAGAGGTGTGCTACACTAAACCGAGCCACTTTGTTGCCATATCCTGCGACTCAGTCTCAGTCACAGGAACCTCATGATTGTATATTCCTTACTGAGGAACAGACAAAGGGTCGCATCAATTTGCAAGATACGCCCCTTTCAGATGTAGATGGGGAATTATGGGTTGATGGGTCCTGTTTGAAGTTACCAGATGGCACAACCTCAGCTGCATATGCAATCACCACACTTGAAACAGTAGTGGAATCAGCTCCCATACCTCAGAAGTCGGCTCAAGCAGCTGAACTAATAGCTTTGACACAAGTGTGTGAGCTTAGTACTGACTTATGTATGAACATTTACACGGATAGCCGCTATGCTTTTGGAGTGGTTCATGATTTTGGCTTACTCTGGAAAGGAAGCGGCTTTCATACATCCCACGGGATGCAGATAATGCACGGAGAATTAGTACATAATCTCTTGACTGCACTCACATATCCGAAGAAAGTTGCCATTATGAAGTGTAGCGCACACAGGAAGATCACTGATAAAATAGGACAAGGAAATGCTTCGCAGATCGTGTAGCTCGTGAAACTGCAATGCAGCGAAGCACTACATCTATGTACGTAGTGAAATCTCAAGCTGAACGATGGCATGATGCTAGAGAGGAAGTACTAGATGTACAGAGATCTGCCTCTGTAGCAGAACTTGAGCAATGGTCCAAAGAAGGAATATTGGCTGATGAGGGCTGTTGGCGCAACAAAGACATGGATAAGTGGAAGTTACCTGCAGCCGATTTACAACCTGTGGCTCACGTGGCACATGGGCTGGCACATGTTGGAGCTCTAGCAATAACTAAATTGCTTACACAAGTCTGGGAGTATCCTGAGATTGCCAGCACAGCTAAAAGAGTGGTACAGTCCTGTTTGATCTGTTGGCAGTACAATCCTGGAAAAGGGACACAAACTCCTACAGGAGGGTTTGTTACACTAACCACACCTTTTGAAGTTTTGCAGATGGATTACATCCAGCTTGAACGCTGCAATAATCTGAAATATGTCCTAGTGGGGGTATGTGCCTACAGTAAATGGATAGAGGCGTACCCTACAAAGGATAATACTGCTCTTACTACAGCAAAGTTGCTTCTGAAGGAAATTTTCCCCAGGTATGGTGTTTGCAAAGTTTTGTGGAGCGACAACAGACCTCATTTTATTGGGCATGTTGTTGATTATGTCATGAAAGGATTAGGAATCAAACAGAATTTCCATGCAGTCTTCCACCCACAATCAGAAGGATTGGTGGAAAGGTATAATGCTACCTTAAAATTGAAGCTGGCAAAAATAGTGGCTTCTACATCCTTAAAGTGGCCAGATGCATTGCCTTTGGCACTGTTGTCCATAAGATCAGTACCACACTCACGATCAGGTTTTCACACCATATGAGGTAGTATTGGGAAGACCTATGAACATTTGAGGAGTTCCTAAACCACGCCCCATACATGATGTACCTTGTGTTCTGCTGAGCGATTATTTGGCACAGTTAACTGACAGTTTGACTTCTATTCATCAACAGGTTCGAGAAGATCTTCCTGATAGATCTACAGGTGAGGCCCACAATCTGTGTCCTGGTGACCATGTAATGGTCAAGGCATTTGAAAAATCGAACAGCTTGGAGCCAAGGTGGCGAGGTCCGGAGCAGGTGCTGTTGGCTACAAGGACAGCGGTTCGAGTGACAAACAGAAAGAACTGGCTCCACACCACGCATTGCAAGCGTGTATCGCCCTCCTTGGTGGGACCTGCTGTGCTGATCGACCATCGAGAGATTCTGGAAACGGAGAAAGGTCAAGCTATCTTATCTGACGAGTCTACGGAAGTCTTCCCGGACCACACGATTCCTGGTACATCGTGATACAATTTGAGAGAGGAAAGAATCTGCAGTTTTGAACGAGACTGGTTGAGCTACCGCCCTGGGGTTGCAAAACGGAAAACCAGTGAGGCAAGGGGGGGGGGGGTCAGCCCTGCATTAGTATAGTGACACCCGTCTTGGCCCGTGGTGAAGAAATCAGCGGCTACGCAAGGGATAAGAGCTCCAACGATTGTTTTTAACAGGTTCTTAGAAAGATCAAGCATCGTTGTCAATTGAAATGAATAAGAAAATAATTTGTGCTGTAGGGTCTGTTGTTGCCCTGGTGGTTTAGGCAATAACCACTTGGTTCATTGAGAAAGTAGTTCCTGCTCGACAGCTTTTTGTTGCAACTACTCCAGCTCCCCTGGAGCACTACTATTATACCCTTCCTTATCATGAGCAGAAACATCGACAGTCCTATCTGAATAGCACATTCATTCAGATGTTGCATCATACCCATAATGCTACAAATACTACCAATTGTTGGGTGTGTGGAATGATACCTGCACACCAGAAGAAAGGGAAACACCTTTTATTCCTCTACCGTTTTATCATAATGTCTCATGTCAAGCTTGGTATGCCCCTTTGTTTGCGTATGGAAAGCCTTCAGTAGGTGGAATAATTTTTCAATTAAATAAAGACTGTTACCAAGACAAAAATGGGTATCCTCAAGCTAAAGGGACTAAATGGGAATGGGATGAATACCAACCGGACAATATTTCGACACCATATGTCTTCACAAATGTGAGGAATATGAAGAACATTGGACCCTTTGTGATTTCTGTAAACAAAGCAAAAGCAGATTTATGTATTGGCAGTGTTAGGAGAATTCCCGTAGTACGAAGCGAATGCACTACTGTATTAAACATTGAGGGTGTTAAAAATAGCAGCTTTGTAGCGTCACATAACACCTATTTTGTGTGTGGTAATAAATGATATTACCAATTACCTGTTGGATGGTCAGGGGTATGTTACATATCATTTTTGTTACCCCCTGTGTTATTAGCACCTGCATCATATCATCTTGACCTGAAACTGTATAATGATATTTCAAGGAATAGATATAAACGGACAACAAGTACTGATGAGATTGACCAGACAGACACCGCCCTGCAACAATATGTTGATTTCAATTTGGGTTTGTTTTTCTTCGTGGGTGCTGCATTAAATAGTAGAAAGATCAGACGATTGACTTGTGTAGTGGAAGCTGTCACCAATCAGACAGCTATGGCATATGGGAACATTACAGAAGAACTGCAAATTTCAAGAATTGTAGCACTCCAAAATCGGATGGTGCTCGATGTGATCTTGGCTGATCGTGGTGGTGCATGCCGCATCATCGGAAGCAGCTGCTGTGTCTATATACCTGACCATTTGCTTTCAGTTTATGACACAATTTCTAAACTGCATAAGATTGCTGCAGACATTCACTCAGAGACTGGTACATGGACATTTTCAAACTGGATATGGACACTCTTTGTTACTTGGGGCTGGAAACTACTGACTTTTCTATGTATACTACTGGTGATACTATTTACATGCTGTACTTGTATACAATGTGGTCCCATGATTTACTCTATGTGCATTACTGCTTGTACACCTGCCAAGAGAAGTGTTACAAAAGAACAGCAAATGTTAAGCAATTACATTTCTAATATGATGAATATCAATATACAGGATGCAGATCCAAATTACCCTAGACAGACGAATGTCTTCAGCAAATGCTGAAAGGGTCGTCTGTGGTAATTTAACAGTAATTGGGTTAAGCATTAGCAGAAGACATGTCGTATTAAGAGACTATCTTGCCCATTTTACGGAATCCATTTTGTATTTCTATCGGCCATTTTGTATGCCATGTGCTCTGTCCTACCTTCCTGTCAACTGCTCTTGAAATCTGCCTAGAGACAAGATATGTTTAGTCTCCTCTACTTTGCACATGCTCAGAAGAGCATACAGCTGTCCCTAGCATGTAACTGTCAGGATGTGTTTACTCCAACTAGCTAACTGTTAGCTCCTCCCACTTGTCGACTGTGCATTTTCTGTATGACCTTATATGTGCCTAAGAACAGCAGCTTGTACTTGTACCGCCTTCTTTTGAGCCCCTGTGTGGGTATAAAAGGACCCAGCTCCTTCCAGTCAGTGTGCTACCTCATACTATACCGAAGGGTGGTGTGTGAATGTAGATCCACCTCATGAGGTTTAATAAACTCTCTTTTCTATTCCAGTTTCTGTGCCAACTTCTTACTATTGGTCCAAAGACTCTGAGCAAAGAAGGGCGAATCCCTTGCACTTGTAGGCCTAGCTGGGGCTTGCTACGACATTACTACTGTGTCTACTCAATGCGGACGACATAGTCCTAATCAGCCACACAAAAGTAGGACTTCAACATCTTGTGAACGCTACACAGGGCTATTCTGCAGCAAATGAACTGACCATAAACCTTGAGAAAACGCAGACAATGATGATCAGCAAAAATAGGAAAAAATCATCTACCTGGTTTTGGGGCAATACTCATATTGAGGACAGGTCAGTATACAAATATCTAGGAGTAGAAATTAATTAAGGCAGCCAGTTCACTGTACAGAAAACCAGCATAAGAGGTAAAAGCCTAGCCTTAGCAATCTCTTTAAAAACACTAAACAGTAAACTCACTGGTCCGTCTCTCCTACATCTGGTACAAGTAATACGAGCTAAACTCCTGCCAACAATCACTTATGGTAGTGAAGTTCAGAGAGGTAGAGATGCAAAAACTCTTTATAATACAGTCATAGCTACATACAGGATTATTCTTGGCTTACCCAAACATACTTCACCAGCTCAAATTAGGCTAGAGCGTGGTGTCCAGAAAAAGCTCTTGGCAAGACAGGGGGCGAACATAACTACCTGGAACAAAGTGCGGAAATTCATTCAAGGAACTTTGAATGATTTTCTATGGAAGGAGTTAGAGAAACACCTAGCTTCTACAGCTGCCAAGTACCTCAAAAGCAGCTTGGGGAACACTGGCTTAAATCAACTTTGGGATACTCCTACACATCACTGAACGCAAAAAAAATTGGTCAGGAAAACAATTAAATATCTTTTGTGGGTTGAAGACAAGGCATCCCTCACGAAACGGTCACATGGCTGGCTGACCCTGAACTCGTATTTCATAACAGCACCACAGAATTACCTTGACTTGGGTTATGGTTGGGCCTGTTACCCTGTATTCGGCTTTTTCCGCACTGGCTAAAGGATAAGGTGGGCTACTCCTGTCGTTTATGCAGTTCAGTGCCAGAGGATCTGCTGCATTTGTTATGCTCCTGTGACGAACATTTGGAAGAACGAAAGCACCTGTTAAAATGCCATTTCAATCAGCGTGGCATAGGCTCACGAAGACAAGCTGTTCTTGCGTGATTTGCACCTTATGATCCCCAGCTGAACTGTAGTCTAGTGAAGTTTATGAAAGTGGTGGAAAGATAAAAATGCCAAGATTAGATCTCTAATCCTCTATAAGATAGTATTGTAATTTGTAAACACAAACCAGCACTTCCAATTACAGTCATCAAAAAAGCACACATTTTAAAAATTATTTTAATAAGATAAATAATGCATATTATGAAATAGTGTTTTTTTAAATGTACCTAGTTTTGCTTTCAATATTGATGTTTGTATTGCAATAGGTTTTAATTAACTATGCAAATAAAAAATTACTTACTTAATTACCAGAGGCCAAGTGTGAGACGTGGTGGATGAGGAGTGCCTCACATTGGTGTACAGCAGTTACATAAACATTTTTCTTCACTCTCAGCACGATGCTGTGTGTCAGCACCGCTCGAACTGCTCCAATGTTTCCCAGGTCTGGCCATTTGAAGGGGTACTTTGCAAGCTGGTTGACGCACAGAGATGCAGGGTGGTGGTGGAGACATGGAGGGCTGGGCTGAGATGGCCTAAAAATGTTGATTCTGAGATTCTTTGTCAACTACCTAGTGAGCGCCAAGAATGGCAGAAATGGGATTTGTTTAAGCCCTATCTAAAGTAGTGGTTTGCCCATGGAGAAATAACAGAGTTCACCAATCCAAGATGTTATGTTATGTTATGTTATGTTATGTTATGTTATGTTATGGAAACTTATATCGCGCACAGCTGCTCCAGCGAAGGAGCGTCCTGGCGCTTGACAAGGTAGACAACACAACACAACTAAAGAGGCAGCAGAATAAAGGGCCAACAACTAAAAAAATAAGAAAGTCTTAATGGCCCTACGAAATGAAAAAAGATCATCCAGGGCACGGATTTTTAAAGGTAGGGAGTTCCACAGGGCCGCAGCACGCACTCGAAATGAGCGGCCTCCAGCTCGACTGAGCTTGAACCGGGGGACCACTGCAAGTTCATGGCCCAAGGAACGTAAAGAGCGGGCCGGAACATAAGGAGACAAAAGATTCATCAGAATCTGGGCAGAGGAGCCCTTAAGGATGTTATAAGAGAGACAGAGCACTTTGAATTGAATTCTCTGCTTAACCGGCAGCCAATGAAGAGAGCGCAGGGTGTTGGCAACAGAGCAAAACCTGGGCAAACCCACCACTGCTCTGGCTGCCGCGTTCTGCACACGTTGTAGACGAGTGATTTCAGCCTGGTTAACCCCTACCAGGAGGGAGCTGGCGTAGTCAAGCCGAGAAATCACCGTCGCCTGCACCACTAACTGCCTGGTCGACGCGTCAAAGAATTTCAAAACTGGTCTTAGACCACGCAGGATGCCAAAACAGCAAGCAGCAGTTCTCTTAGTGTGGCAAACAAAGCTGAGGGCAGGATCTAACCACACCCCGAGATTTTTTAGCTCAGTTACCGGGATCGGGGTGGGCCCAAGTTCAGGAGGCCACCACATATCGCCCCAGAGTTCCGCCTGCTTGCCGATGATCATGATCTCAGTTTTTTTTGTGTTCAACTGGAGACAGTTGGAATTCATCCAGCTGGCAACCGCCTTAAGTCCATTCTGAAACCTTGGGGCATCCAAGCGAGAATCCCCGCTGAGCGTGACCGCCAGCTGAGTGTCGTCAGCATATGAGACCATAGTCATGCCCCACTGCTTGACGACATCAGCCAGTGGCCTCACGTAAAGGTTGAACAACGTGGGGCTCAGCGAGGATCCCTGGGGGACCCCAAAGTCCAGAGGATGAAATTTGGACTGGTGGGGCGGAATAGCCACGCAAAAGGATCGATCAGCAAGAAAAGAGCGGAACCACTTAAGGGCGGGCCCGACGATGCCAGCTTCCTCCAGGCGCTGAAGAAGAATCATGTGCGTGACGGTGTCAAAGGCGGCGCTAAGATCTAATAAAACAAGCGCCGCCGTCTGACCCGAATCTAGCACAGTGCGCAGGTGTTCCACCATAAAGAGGAGGGCTGTCTCCGTGCTGTGACCAGCACGAAAGGGGGTTCAGGGGGTCTTCCTGTGAGCCGTTGATCATGATTAGTTATTTGGAGCATGTATGCTGGACCTTTATGGCCCCCTGAATCCCTCTCTTTTGATACATACAGTTCTTCATCTGAGGTCTGTTCTTGTTAGCATCATATAACAGGGACCATTACCATTGATGGAGGAATCACAATAAATTAATCTGTTAACTTATTTACTACATGTTCATCACCCCTTGCTTGCATTTTTGTCCCAAACTCTGGCTCTTACATATGCTACAACCCTATGGAGTGATTAATCTGGACATTCCTTGATTATTATCTACTCCCTGATGTCAGGAGCAGTTTTGGTCAATTTGATGTCCATTTTCAAACTATACCTACAGGTTTTTCCCCCTTTGTTGTTTCCTACTCCTAACTGTGATACCCCTGAAGGAGACACTTCCCACCTTTCACACATACTATTCTTTGCAAGGTTGCACCATAGCTAATGGGAGTACATTCATTTCCTCAGGCAATCAAGAAGAAAGGTGAATAAATAGATCTTTGCTGCATCCTGTCCTTGACAGAAAATCGTTGTTATCGTTGGCATGGATCTAAGTCTCACTCCGGGTAGGTGAGGAGAAATAACCGGGAGTCAAGGCAGAGTTCAGTCAGTGTGAAGATTCCAATTGAAATACACCTTGGCCAAGAATCTTGGACTCACTTTGCCAATTCTGTGTAATAGCTGCTATTAACTTTGTCAATGCTGGATTCCTTACAAATGTGTCAGAATTATCAAAACCATTAACAGCATTTTTCCACATAGAAAAGCTATTTTCTATACTTTCAAGGTGACTATCAATCAATCTTTATTTTGCATTGTTTCCAGTGCTTATAATGTACATAAATATAAAAAATACTTACATGATAAAAATATATGTGCTTAAGGTAAAAAATGCCACATACGGCCACATTAATAACTAATCACTAAAATCCAAAGGTAAAAAGCAAAGTAATCACCACAAGAGTATAAAATGCATTGTACCTTCAATCATGGTCGCCCCAAGAACATAAAGTGCATTGTGCCCTTGATCTTTAGTCATAACAATAATATAAAGTGCAATGTATCCTCAGTCTTGGTATCGATCATTCCCAGTTTGCTCTACTTGTCCAATCTGTCGAACCTATCTTGTCATCGGATGTTAAAACTTAATAAATAAACATATCATGAAACAAGCCTCATAAATGTGATAAGAAATTATATATAACAAAAGCAATGCTAAAACAAAATGTAAAAAATGACCCCCTCAAAGTTTTCAGAACAATATGCCCTCAGACTGAACCCCGTCATCTCCCTTTTAATCTCCCCATCCTATTCTGTCAAAGCCTTCATACTAGACAAGGAGGACCATAAAAACGATGCCATGCTGTAGCAGATAGAAGGAGTAGACAGTTGTTTTATGAAATAAAGTGCAGGGCGGCTTTGTTTAAAATTGAATTTTCACAGAATGGGGAGAATGAACCTTTTCCTGTGTGAGGTAAAAAAAACAGTAAATAATAATATGTGGAGATCGGACTCTACAGGCCTTTTGACACAGGGACATACAGGAAGATCGTTTAATGTGAAAATGTTCTTTGGAAAACCCATCATTTACAGAATATAATTCATGCAAAATCTAGTTAGTATAAAACTTTGTTGCCGATTTGTCACAAATATAAAATAGGGCTCATCCACCTGTGTGGGGAGGGGGCAAGTGAGGTATAACTTTATTGAGTTTTTAGTGCAATTAGCTTCTACTCTCGTTTACCGACTTCTCCAGGAATATTTATTTGATTCTTTCTTTAGACATGTTTCTACAAATGGGAGGGTTAGCAAATAGATACCCCAACCCCAGGCGCCCGAGCGCTATTTTCACATATTGCAAACTAGCGATCTTATGTACATTGTCAAGGGTAAGGTAATCCATAATGATATTTTGAGGAACACTGACCTTGTCTCTCTTCCAGATCGAGTGCCACGGCATAATCGAAGTAAGTCTCACTACATCTGAAATGTACGGGGTCTCTAGCTCGTCATGACAAATAAGAAAAGACTCCTCTATTCTTTGGAGTTGACACATTTTCGCTATTCCCTAGACTCCTTCTCCATTGACTATCATTTTGCATTATATTCACAGTTGAATGCAACGCTGTTGCCATACTTTCAACACGCTCCCAAGTTATTTTGAATTACATCTTATTTACATAGGAGAAAAATGATTTTTTAAATTTCCTCCACAGATCTCATACAACATAGGTATAAAAAAACAAGCAGGCATTCATGATTTATTTTTTTGATGCTTTGTTAATTTTCTAGAATGCTTTTATTAAAACTCTTACTGCAAACATCAAATGATTTCCACTAAATACACGCTCTATATATTTATAAAGGGTGTCACAATCCATTGCCCCAGTTTTTGTCCGCACAAAAAATTTACAAAATATTTTTCTTCCTTTTCCTATTATTCAAACAATAAATAGCACAGGAGGGATTGTCTCGGTTTTTGTCAAAAATGTTTTCATTGGTTTCGAAGGTAAGATAACACACAACAAAACCCATGACGTAGGGTAACAACATTGCATTACATATGCCGAGAGTTACAGAGAGCTAAAGCATCGTATGCAGTTTGTGAATTAGGACTCGACAAACCCTTAAACTGCTCAACCAGAACCTCCCGGGCCTCCCAGAGACCCAGCATATCGGAGATGTGAACCAAATTGTAAGCTCTGGCAGTAGTCCCTCTAACCCCAACTGTAAACATAAAGTTGAAAAAAAAAGAAGAAAAAACTATGGTGTCACAGTAAAACAAAAATCATAAGAGGTTGCGGGTGGAGGCCAGGCCATGGATCACGGGGGATCTCCATGCCCCCTGGCAGCCCCCAACAAGTCAGAGCAGACAGCAGGCTGTCTAGATGTAAAAGAGGTGAAGGGCCCGCAAGCATGGCCTACATGCCAACAGAGGTAGTCTCTCCAATAGGTATTCCACTAAGAGGGCCCACACATAATCGAACCCCTTTCTTGAATCTTCCACAATGTCTGCCATTCTTTCCATCGCCAGTGCGCACCATAGCCTGGCATGCCATTGGGTGAGAGAGGGAGCCTCCACTTTCTTCCATGCTGCCGCCACAGCCATCTTAGCAGCCTGAGGCAGAGCCACATCACAGATCGATCCCCCTGTGTCTGGCGCTTCAGGTTGGGATCCCTAATACCCAGGAGTGTTTGCTATAGTGTGTCTGGGATCGGATAACCCAGACTTTGTTTAATTTGGGAGAGTACCTCCTCCCAAAAGGGCCTAATGTGCGTGCAATCCCACCAGAAGTGTTTGGAATCCCCCAATATCCCACAACCCCTCCAACTCCAATCAGAGGAGTTAGGGAAGATAGAGTGCAGCTTCAGAGGGTGCAGGTACCAATTGTACATATTTTGTAATGAGCTTCCCTTAAAAATAAGGAGCGATTATACTTGGGAATGTCTCTATGCAGGGCATGCCATTGCTTCTTCTCTAAGGGCTGGCTAGCATTGAGTCCCAGGACCTTTGGTGCCTAGGGGTGTGGGGCGAACCTAGGGATCTTATGAGTGAGTAAAGGACAGAGAAGGTCCGCCTCGAAGAGGCTCCCGCCTGTGGGAAATTGTCGATTGGGAGCAGCTCTCTAGTGGCAGCCTGTTTTATCTGCGGCTGGAGAACCCAATGCTGAAGTTGCATGTAAGTATAAGCTTCCGAGGGTTGGAGGTGGAAGGCTTTAGTATATTCTACACAGGACAACAGTTTCCCCCGTTCAAACAAATGAGCATGAGACACCCCCCTCCCACCAGGCCTCAAATGAGCCCTCCTGCAGCGCCGGAGGGAATTCGGGGTTGCCATGGATGGGTGTGTATGGGGAAGGGAAAGAGGTACTATGTGTGGATCTAGTCAGCTCGTCCCAGACTTTTAAAGTGGTGGCAGTAGGGGTGCTAATGTAGGCGTTGCATGGCCGGTACTGTTTCTATTTCCACAGGAGGTCCCAGATCATTCTCCCCACTATCTGACGGTCCATGGCAGCCACAACTTATCAGATTATCGGAGGGACCACTCTGTGATCACCCTAAGTTGAGCTGCTCTATAATATCCCAAGAAGTCCGGCAGAGCCAGTCCCCCTTCCCTTCTGAACCTGGTAAGTACTTGATTAGAACGTTGTGCTCTTTGCCCTTGCCATATAAACTTGGGGCCCGATTCACAGAATGAACTTAAGACTAAATACTAAACTTACTACTATTTGGTATTCACAGAAAGCACTTACTACTTTTGGGATTCACAGAGTGAACTTACTAGCTTCCGGCCCAGAGGAGGAGCTTGGGGCTTGGAGGCGGAGCTTGCGGCTCAGAGGTGGGGATTTAGCCATGGCTGAAATCTCCACCTCTGGTCCGGAAGCTCCGCCTCTGGGCCGCAAGCTCCGCCCCCAAGCCGGAAGCTCCGCCTCCGGGCCGTAATTTCCGGCCCGAGTGCGGACGTAAAGTTAGTAGTCTTAAATCTATTCTGTGAATACCAAAAGTAGTAAGTTCATTCTGTGAATCCCAAAAGTAGTAAGTTTACTCTGTGTATCCCGAAAGTAGTAAGTGCATTCTGTGAATACCAATTAGTAGTAAGTTTAGGATTTAGTCTTAAGTTCATTCTGTGAATCGGGCCCTTGGTAATCATGGTCTTTAGCTCTGAGAAAAGAGCTCCGTCCACCGGTATGGGGAGGCCCTGAAAGAGATATAGCAAACGTGGAAGGACATTTATTTTCACATCATTGATTCACCCTATCCAAGAGAGATAGGCAGTTCTCCATCTAGTCAGGTCAGTTTTAAGCTGGCGCAACAGAGGTGGATAGTTAGCCCCGTAGAGCTGTTCTAGCTTAGAGGTGAGTTTGATGCCCAGGTAAGTGATGTCTTTGTGTGTAACTTGAAAGGGGGTTGCTTTTTCAATAAGCCACATTGCATCCCTAGGTACAGTTAGGTTGAGAAGAAAAGACTTTGAGAAGTTCAACTTGAAATACAATACCTGTTCGTACCTTTTTCCTCTGGCACTGTTTTATGTTGTTATGTTTTTTAATCGCTGAGCTGCCTACATAAAGCGCCGGGACACTCTTTTTGAGTAGCCGTGCGCTATATAAATAAAAGTATAACATAACATAACATAACATAAGAGGCCAGCTCGGCTTGGATCACAGGGAGAGAGGACTGCGGTTTAGTGGCTGGGAGCAGCACATTGTCTGCAAAAAGAGGGATCTTGTCTTCATCCGTGCCAAACGGAACCCCCCCCCTATATCTGGATTGGACCAAATTTGCTCCACCAGGGGTTCAATACTGAGCGCAAATAGTAGGGGGACAGCCCTGCCTAGTCCCCCGGGAAAGGCTAAAGAGCTCTGAAGCTACCACGTTCACTACAACCCTGTAGTGCGAAGCGCAGTAGTTTGCCCGTATCATACCGATGAAGGTCTCATTAATGCCATTTCGCCTTTGGGTACGGTGCAGAAAGGCCTTCCTCTGTGCCTTCTCTATAACATGAACCACCCTCCTCAGATTGTCATAAGTTTGCCTCCCTTTGATGAAGCCCACCTGATCTGGCTGTACAAGAATCAGCATAATGTTTTCTAGTCGCAAAGCTAATATTTTGGAGTATAACTTGGCGTCCAAGTTCAGGAGCGCTATGGGCCTATAAGAGGTGCAATTAGTGGGGTCCTTCCCCAGTTTGGGGATGACATGGAGCCTCTCCAGTGGAGGGGGTCACTTCATGCTTGTCTGCTATATCGTTAAGGAGCTGCACCAGGTGCGCATAAGTACGATAGAAGTGGGCATTGAGACCATATGGGCCAGGCGCCTACTGGCGCGTAAGAGAGTCGATCACTTTTTGGACCTCTACCACTGAGACTGGACAACCTAGGTCTTCATTTATAGAGGGCGGAACCTGAGGGAGGTCCAGACACTCTAGGTAATGATCTTGAACCCTTGCGTCCAACGAGTCAGACGTGCATAAGGAGCGAAGTAATTCCCCTAAGACCCCTGCTTTCCCTGTTTCCCATGGTGAGAGGTCCCTTTTCCATCAGTTATGAGTTTGATGTATTCCTTTTCCTGTCTCACTCGCTGTTGGCGTGCCAATAGGGAACCAACCTTATTTCCCCCTCATAACTGCATTCTTGCAAGCAGAGCGGGGTCTTTTACGCCCCATTAGTGTATATAGCCGGAAGCTTCCCTTTGACCTCTGTAGTCTTACATAGCGTTTGAGTCGAGGGGTTAGTCTTGTAGGCAGACTCAGCCGTACGAAGCTCCCCTTCAAGGAGAAGACGCTCCCCTATGTTGTGATTTAAAAGTGGCGTCTAGTTCGATGCACTCCCCCTGATGACTGCCTTGAAGGCATCCCAATTGCTGGCCAGGAAGGTTTACGCCAGGTCGTTAAGGTAAATAAACTCTGTAATTGCCTTTCCCTTTACCCAGCAAGTTTGGATCCCGGGGCAGGCCAATCAAACTTTAGCTCTAGGGGCGCATGGTCCGACAAATAAATCAGATGAAATTGGGAACCCATGATTGTGTGGAGAAGAGATTGACTGATGAATGCGTGATCAATCCTGAAGTATGTCCTGTGTGAATGCGAGAAGAAGGAATAGTCCCAGGTCAAAGGATGGGCATTCCTCCAAACGTCCCAGCTCCTGCGACTTAGTTTCAAGGAGTTTGCTAAATATCCCCCCAACTGCCCTATGTTAGTGTGTAGTGTCAAGAGCCGGGTCCCATATCAAATTAAAATCTCCCAACAGTAGGATGTCACCTCTTGCGAACCCTTCGAGGGTGAGTGAGTTGAGGAAGTGATGTTGCCCTGCGTTAGGTGCGTAAAGCATGACAATAGTGCATGGTCTACCTCAAAGTTCTCCCCTCACCATCACAAACCTCCCCTCTTTGTCTGATTCAGTGTCGTGGTATAACAAGGGGGTTGAAGTGTGGAAAAGAAGCGCCACCCCATGTTGTTTAGTGTGCGCTGAAGAGTGAAAGATCTGTGGGTAGGCCCTATGTTTCAAGCTTGTTTCTCTTTACAGAGGAGGTGTGTCTCTTGCAGGGCAGCAATTTTAATCTGATGGTCATAAAAAAAATTCCAGAGCCTTTGCCTCTTGTTAGGGGAGTTAGGCCTCTTAACGTTCCTGTCAAACCCCCATCATTCGTTAGAAAAAGCGTGGAAATTAGCCCCCTTCTCACCCTCCTCTGCACATTGCCCCTTAAGTGTGTCCCCCGAACCCATAACTACCCTCCCAACAACCTGAAAGATAATAGCAAAACGTACTGTGACACCAAAAAGTACTTCAACAAAAGTAGGCCATAACTATGAGCTCGTGGGTACTCAATCACAGAGGCAGACCTCAATTTGATCAATGAGCGGGACGGTCCTAATTCCGCTGCCAAGGCCCTATAACAGCTCCTTAGGCTCAAATAAGCTAGTTGCTAACAGTCTCTTTAAATGTAGTGTCTCACGTGCCATATGCGAGCTTACTCCCTCACCGATGCGTTACCAGAGTCAATACGTCCGCGACCAGCCTGGAGCAGTCCTAGTGACCCCACGGGGGCCCATGTACTTCTGAGCACCTCGGTCGTCCCAGGCAAAGTAGAAACCTCATATCGCAAAGGAACCAGGCACTCAGTGCCACACAGTGTTTTTGCCTGGTCTTTGCGGTTGAAGCCAAGTACCTACTTCCTGCTTCTTCTGACCCACCGTCACCTCCACCCTCCTCGCCTCTGTCACTCGTGTTGTGTCTGACACCTCAATAGCTAGGATAACTGTCTCCTCTAGCTCCGTGCAGTGATAGTTCTTGTTGTCTAGTGTGAAGGCTATGATCCACAGAAAATAACGGGGGTCTAAATGCCAATACTATGGCGAGCTAACAATAACTCCTTATCAGTGACAAATGTCAACGCAAGAGACTATATATATTATACACCATACATTGAGATTCATGACAATTGAACAACTTTCTTTTTTATCCACTTTCATTTAGGCTTAAGGCATATATGATACAATTAGAACTATGACAAAAGGGGAGTTGTCATTTGTGTAGTGGTTTAACCCTCGATGGTTATCCCCCATAGTTGTTTGCTTCTCGTAATAACGCACTTTATTCTGATGTATGACTTGCAAGAAGATTGATCTGAAGTTGTACATACTGTTTGCCGATTACGGGTTTTTGTCCAGCAGTAAAAGTATCCATCTTACATACATAAGGGTGTCTTGTAGACAGCCACTTGTATATACACAAATGTACTCTTGACTGCAACGTTTTTTTACAATTGTATAACTGACATTGAGGTATACAAGTATTGATTTGACTTTTCAATGGTATGAACTATAAAACGTCAGTATGCGCTTGGCGGCTATTAAGAAGATTTGTGCTGTCTACAGACTTGGCGTATGCATTCTCTGAGTGAGGATAATTACTTGCACTATCCAATTGTCTCAGTTGAAATATTTTTCGTGCAAAACGTTTTTTGGAATAGAAGATCATATTTAATAGCTTGACTAGCTTGAAGGGCAAAAACTACAAATGCCAGGGTTATGACTTTGTTTTGTAGTTTGACGTCGTCATGTGATTACTCGGCGGGAAGTGGGATAGATATTGCTCTCGATTGATGTGGCAATTCTATCCGTAAAGAGAAGGTATTTATTTGACCTACTCCCTCTGTTAACCTGCCTGACAATTTATCTAGCTGGCTCATTTAGAATAGAAAAAGAGTGTGCTGTCTCGATAAAGTTTCGTTGCAGGAACTACAAACGTCAGTTTGATGACGTCAGTTTGTAGTCCTGCGCCTCGACCTGTGCGGTGGGATGGTGTGTTTCTATCGTCTTGGCATCGTCTTGGTCAACTCTGGAGATCAAGTAAGCAATCTTATTTTACTGTATTCCATTTTCCCCAGCTTGATGCTTAACTATAAAGAATAACCTGGTTACAGTGGGTCTATTACTCGCATAGGACCGCACGGTGTGGGCGTGGCAGTTACACATTGCCGACAACGTCCTATTTAAACGCTTGACCTGAGCCGTTCGTTGCCTCCCCCTAGACTCAGGTTTTACCTGAGGCAATGACGGACAGGTAAGCGATTTGGGCTATGTTAACACCATTAGTAAGCCGGCTGCGAGGTAGCCCTTTGCAGCAGCCAACAGCGCTCGTTTTTGGTTAAACTTTAAGCTTGATTTTGCTTTGTGAGCTCCATAAGACCATAGTCAGCATAGTATTGATTAATTTAGAATGCTGAAGGAAGTAATCCTAAATGACTTATTTAGAATGCTACTGTTTGCTAAAAGTACATCTTTATACATGTAGGTTAATACAGACTACCTTTGTTTATAATCATTAGGGTGGTCAGCCTTACTGAGTGAATTTTAAGCTATGGTTCCACTTTTTAATTGTGAGTGTTGTGTTGTGGTGTAATGAGTTCTCAGGGATACAATTAAGAGTTGGAGCCCAAGTCTGACATGTGACACGTGTCACTCTGTCATGTGGCATATGCCACATCTGATGTGACATATGCCATAGATTTTCTACTTGGTCTTTCATTATTATCAGTGGAGCATTTCCAAAGGACTATGTTTCACTCTGCTAAAATAAATAAATTGTTTAAAAAAATAATATTAAAAAATAATTTCCCGAGGTGGGGTTTGAACCCTGGTCAAAACTCACTCAAAGCCCCTCTGAAATAACAGTGAGCTATCTATTCTGCTGAAATTTCCCCAGCCAAAGGCATGTATGTCATAGAATAATGATGACGGTCCTTCCTCTATTTCTATTGTCTTTGGACTTTAGATACCAGAAATCTTCTCTCGATTTACATTCTTTAAATACAAATAGCCCTTCCTTTCATACAGTCTGCCACTAGCCCCATGCATTTATTATTGTTACACAATCATCCCCACATTCTCATTCCACTAAATAAGTGATTTCTTTCATAGCAAACCTGTCCCCCCTATCCACATGCCACCCAGCATGCCATCAATGCCTCACATGCACTATGACTAAGGAGGCCATAGTTCTCCCAGATACTGCTAGGGGGTCATTTACAAAGGCACAGCTTTCATTTGTGGAATTTAGAAATAAAATAAAAAAAAAAAAAAGAAAAAAACGAATTTCCCCAGCTGGGGTTTGAACCCTGGTCAAAACTTACTCAAAGCCCCTGTGAACTAACAGTGAGCGATCTATTCTGCTGAAATTTCCCCAGCCAAAGGCATTTATGTCATAGAATAATGATGTCGGTCCTTCCTCTATTTCTATTGTCTTTGGACTTTAGATACCAGAAATCTTCTCTCGATTTACATTCTTTAAATACAAATAGCCCTTCCTTACATACATATTTTAATATAGAAACTTATCAAGGAAGAGAACCTTCTAGGATAATTTGTTAACTCTATCTCATTGAATCTTTTGTAGATGTCATCTGCATTGCTTGATGCGTAGGATCAGTACATAGCAGGTTGTATTCATGCCAACCTTCATTCTTTCATGACTTGTTGCATGAATTTTAATTATTTCTTTCTGTTCACCCTTCGTATTCTCACTGGGCGTGAGTAATATTTTGTTTATGCAGTAGCAAAGTTTGAGAGCAGAGGCCCTGAAGAAAGCCTAGGGATTATTTGCCCGAACGGCTGAAACATGTCGGCCTTTTTTCTGCAGTTATTTGTTTAAACTGCCCCTTGCACTGTTCTGTTTATAACTAGGGGACGAGTCTTTATTCTAATAAACTTTATTTTTTTCGGCCTCATCATCCTATTTTAATTCACCACTTTTTTATGTTTTGCACTGCACTTAATTGTCTTGTGATCAACTATCCAGTGTCACATTTTCTGTCTAAAGTGACTGTGGGTGCGATCCAGCCCATTATCATTGGAATGGTAGTACGTCTTTATGATCAAGAGACACACCATCCCGCCAGTTGGATGACCAAATGATAAGATTGATCACAATGATACTTTGATGGCAATCCATTTACATGGGCGCAGATCTTACCATTTAGCACTTTCTCATTCTCTTCCTTCTCTTGGGCTTCTTTGTAACTTGGGTATCAACTCACTGATAAGGAGTTATGGTTAGCCCGCCATAGTATTGGCCTTTAGACCCCCAGTTTTTTTTTGTGGCTCATAGTATAGTATTTGGGGATGTGAACCTGGGCAGGTCTTTAAAATTTCCCTTTGACCCTTTCTCTCTCGGTGGTGTTTTTGTAGTGTGAAGGCTAGCCCAAATGGGTAGGTCCAGCGATATCGCACCTTACGTTCTCTCAAAGTGGCAGTGGTGGGTCGGAACAGTTGGCGCCGGGCGAGGGTAGCTTGGGCCACATCTTGGTGGAGAGAGCACTCTGTGTTCTGAAAGGAAACCTTATCCAGGTATCGGGGCTTCTGGAGTACCAGCTCCTTGATTTTGAAAGAACTGAATTTCGTCTGCACATCTCTGGGTTTACTGGCCTATCCTGGGACTCGGGCCCCACTCTGTGCACTCTCTCTAATCGGATCTCCAGTTCAGAATCTATTAGAACTGATGAAAAGGCCCCAACCATAAAGTCCTCCAAATCAGGACCCTCAAATCCTTCTTCCAGACCTCTCACACTTATGTTCTTCCGCCGGGAGTGATTTTCAAGGTCTTCGCACTGGAGCACAGTGGCTGTCAATTGAGCGTGCAGTTCTTCGGCTTGGGCCTCTAATGGTTACACTCAGTCATCCAGCTCCTGGTGTTTTGCCTCAAGGTCAAGGGCACGGGCCCCAATGGAGTCAACGACAGGCTTCAAGGCCACCAGCCGGACTCACATTTTGGCCTTGAAAGCATTAAAAGAGGCCCCTATATCAGCCTTGATGTCATCCCTGAGTTCTTGCTTGAATTCTCGGAGCGAGTCCATCAAGTCATCTCGTGTGAGTGCCATATTGTCGTCTGTCCGTGTCAGCTCCTTGTTAGCTGCCCCCTTGAAGGCGGGGGAAAAGAAGCTGGAGACCGCCATGGGCTGTGACTTTTTGGGTGGCATAGGGGACAGTCACCCACCGGTAGTGTGGGTGTTCCCCTCTGTAGGAAGTAGCGCTGGTAACGGGGTGGTGCTTCAGCCCGCCAACTCTGCCCACCCTAGGCAACCGGGATGACCTTTCACGCTGGGTCGGAGGCTCTCAGCGATGCTGAGGCGAGATGGCGGGGGGATCAGAGCTCATCGGAGTGGAGAAGCGTGTGTGGGATGGATGGCCCGTCGCACCTTAGGCTGGGACGGTTGAACCCCGAACAGGATGCTTACGCGGTCCAGGGACCCCCACTTTGCTGCTCATGTTCTCTGGGAGTGCTTAGGCCACCCCTCTCTGTTTCAGCAGGGGTGCAACTCCCCCCGAACGACCGGGGTACTTCACTGCTTGGTGTTGCCACCCGCCCTTGCCATGCGGGTGGAGAGTCACTTGTGACCTTGATCACACAAGTATCGCTAAACCTGGGAGGGTTGTTAGTTGTATTGGGGCCCCCAAGGGGTGCTGGCTGGTTGTCAGTTCTGGGAAGGGCATCAGAAGCACAGAGTCTCCAGATCCGGCCTCCTTACGAGGTGCAGAACAGGTGCCTGGCTGCCGCCATCTTAAGGTCAGGCACCATGTAAATACACAATCTTTGGTGCAGGCTTTTTTATCGCTTTGGAAGCCCCCCCGCAGCTGCCATTCGGCCTCCGCTGGGTTTTCAAACTTCATCAGTCTATGGGCTCACCGGTGGCAAAGTGCAGTTTCTCACATGGCAGTGCCGGGCGCCATTAATCCATGAGTGCCCTCAGTTCTCGAGTGGCAGGCATGTGAATGCACCTCAGTCCTCGATCCTCTTACCACTCTTGAGGTTTGCCGCTGAGCCCACCGCTCTGACGAGTATCCTCGCAGCCGGGCAGCGAGGGCGCTGCCATTTTGCTGAGCACCACGGGCTCCGGCGCAATTTTTATCCGGCCCTCCCAGACGATCTCGCCCCCCGTCCGCCGACTTTGGTCTCGGGTGTCTCAGGAAGGTCGGCGTCCCGAATTTGGGGCATTTGAAGTCCCCTAGGCTACTAGTGTAGTAGGGCCTGGCGCGGAGATGAACGAAGTTACTTCCAGTCGGCCATGTTGGTTGGCCATGCTGCCGATTTTCTCTGTTTTACCACAATTACAAAGTTTCTGTAATCTGGCTGGGTGGAAGTTCCTCTGGAAACTTCAAGAGGACCACGTAAAAAGGGTATTTTGCAGTTTCAATGCCTTTGCTGAATAATTTGGCAGGCTTTTCAATTGAAAACCCCACATTGTGGGATAAAAAAATGACATTTACATTCACACATGTATTTGCTATTTGTAATGTCAGCAGTGCAACTGCTAGCAAGATATAAGATTAATGTTTTCCAGTTTCAAGTTTATTGATATTGCTCAGTAAATTAAAACCATTGCAAAATTAAAATATTAGGTGACAATGAAAAAGACACATTTTATACAATAACAACATGCATTAGTTAAAACATTAGCATCAAGGGTTGTAAATAAAATTGCATAACGGTACCAAACATGTGGATAAAGTCCATATTGAATCCAATCCGCAAAACTTGATTGTCGTAAGGGTGCCAACCGTATAGGCAAAATGTGTATAAAATCTTAAAGTGCATTCTAAACAATCTGCAGTACTTGACTGTCCTTTGCAACAGTAGATTCGCTAAATATGTAGAAAAGCAATACAATTGGCATAGACTCACATTTAAATGCTGCTTCCCAACAACCGCTAACATTTTACATAACACACTGAAGGGCATATTACCAACCAATAGAGATAATTTTTGTCTCTAACTTGTTTAGAGACAAAAATTATCGCCGCAAATCGGCGATTTTTATCGCAGATAAACCTTGCTATTAGCAAGGTTTATCGCAAATGCGATAAAAAACGGCCGCAATGCATGAATATCGCTGAAAAGTCAGCGATATTCATGCATTATCGAGCAAATGCTCTTAGCCATGTTATCCACCTCCCATTGGATAACATGGCTAAGAACTGCTCCTGGGCAAGTGTTAGCTTTTGGAGATATTCGCGCTTAGCGCGAATATCTCCAAAAGTTGGTAATAGGAGATAGCGATGTTAGCGACTGTTTTCAGTCGCTAACATCTTGGCACGCCCACTTTGCATGTCATTAGTGATAAATATCACTGACATGCAAAGCGGGGCCCAAGATGGTCACTATCTCCTATTAGCTGTCGCTAACTGGTGTTAGCGACAGCTTGGTAATAGGGAGATAATTTTATCTCCGCTTTCTTGGCTTTTAAAGCCAAAAAAGCGGAGATAAAGCCCCTTGATAATATGCCCCTCTGCCCCTTGTGCTTTGTTCCGAAGGCTAGCATGAAAAATCACGTAGTGATAACAGTTTCCCAGGCAAGCAAATTAAGTGATAAAGAGGATCTAGCCAAATGTTTTCAACCAGTGTGGCTAGTATTCAAATTTTCCATCTCTTCTGGATCTTATTCATTTGTGTAGGACCACAGAAACCTCTAAAAGGTAGGATCCAGACAAAGAGTTGTTTGTTAAAAATTTGCAAAACCACAAGGGAGATCAAGGATGGGGATGTGCATAGACTCCATGAGATACTGTTTCACAAGCAAGCTAATAAATAAGCTTTGGGTCTGGAGAAGACCATGCTTCCTAATTTTGGAGCATGGGAGTTACAGGTGCTAAGCTTTAGTGTTATATCGCCCAAGAAGAGTCTGAACAGAGTGGTTGCAAGAACTCACCCATGCTTCAATCCTTTGGTTGCTGGTAGTGAATCATTGCTGATGTGGCTAACCAAAGCGTCTCAATCGAGCCTGCGTATTAGAGGAAAAGGCTGAATTCCTAACACGGAAGCTCACAAAAGTGTCTCGTCAGTGCAGCACTCTGCAGAAGAAAAAAGCATTCAGCTAAGTAGTGTCTATCTTATTGAGGAACAATTGTAATTACCCGTGAACGCTAAAGACTTAAATTTGATTATGGTATTTATGCACATTAAAAAAGACTATGAGAGAATAAGGATAAGAAGGCGAAAGACTTACCTGAACTTACTTCAATAATTCTCACCAGTTATCCTAGGAGAAAACAATAAAGAGAGAGAAAATTAATACTTGAGCACACGAAAAGCAACTTTTTCAAGAGATTAGAAGGTACAACATATGAAACAACTTAACATCCAAATAATGCAATTGTGTAAGAAAACAGTGAGCCACTCAATTTACAGGACAGAATCCAAGGCCTTATTTTTTCTGGGTATGTTTATGGTCATGAGTGAAATAAGCATAATATGCATATGAAATAGAGATTGGGCTCCGAAGGGTTTCCTTAAATCTAATAATTGTTAGTTTCCTATAGGCTTATCCAGTTGACTGCAGTACATACATTTAAGAGTAAGGCCAGACGAGTTGACCAACTGAGGGAAGGCTGAAACCAGAGAACTATAGGCAGTCTCTTCTTGTCAATCTCCTGCCCCTTACCCCGTCATGGCATTGCGGGTTCTCAGTACATATTCTGGTTACAGGAAGAGTTCTGGCAAGGGCATTGGGACTTGTCATCATTTTGCTCCTGTGCAAGCCTGAGTTAAGACTCTGACACTGGCTCCTTTTGCCTCGTCAATCAGGAGGAATAGGACAAAGATGTTGGTTGTGGTTCCAGTTTGTTTGGAAAATCCTATCTGATTTGGTGAGCATTTTATCACCAGTTAGCCCGGATCTGCTAGCATAGCCACGTTATGAGACTCATATAGTGACACCTGCCCCTGTGTCTTCACATGGATACTGATAATCTCGTACGTGCACGAGCTCACTTTCAATTTCACTCGTGTTCTTGATATGGCTACAGCTTTACACTTAAAGCACTTGAGCAAGTTTGCCTAGTACCTAATGACAACTAACATATCAATTACTGAATACATTTATGTTTCCTTTCTCATTGTCTTGTTTGTTGTATGTTAATGGCTTTGTCTCACAAAAAAGACTCGGTTCCACTCCAACACGTTGGAATCTTGGTAAAGTGTTTTTATTTTTCACACTTATAACCACTGGGTAGGGTGGGCCTTAGCGGGCCCATACCACCGGGGTTTGGCATCTCATATTCACATAGTCACTTATTTTTAATTCACTGGTCCTGACGAATTCCTGATATAACATTTCACATAGGCTGAAACATGTTGACCTTGCATTAGGATAATATTGGACTTTTAATTTTGGTCCTTTATCCTACACCTTTTTATCCTTGTCCAATTGGCAATACGAATAAAATTTCTTTTTTGACTCAATTGCGACATTTTAATATTCACTTCACATTCACAAAAACCAGCTCCACAGTAACCTGCCATTGCAGCACACCGGGGTGGCACTCGGCCACTCCTGGTGGGGCCCGATGATGAAGCATGTCACCGACCAGGTCAGTGAGTGAGGGCTTTCAAATCAAACATAAAAGGTTTTTTTTCGTGAGCATCCTAGATGGTGTGCTAGACTGTTTGCTTACTTTTCCTCTATCCTGTAGTCTTTTCGGATGTGACGCTACTCTGTTGTTATTTTGAGATTATGGTATTGTCAAAGGCTCAAGATGTTAGGTCCTCGAGTAGTGTACTGGCAAAATATCAAGCCTAATTATCAATAAGCGCCACCAGATGCAATCTTAAAGATAGGGGACATTATTGACCATCTCCATGAAGCTGGCATTAATCCCTTGTTCGCTATTTGAAGAAAGACAGTTTCGAGTTTCTGCGTCCAGTATTGTGCATTGTACTTAAGCATGACTGAAGCGATTACCATTTGGATCCAGGGCCCTTCCGCCTACGCCCTAGGCTGTTTGTCATCTGGTTACCTCAGTGTTTATCAAGAGTGTTTTGTTGAAATGGTCTGCTGTTAGCTGTGAAGGTGCAAATAATTGGTATACTATCTTCAAATCATGGTTGTTACGGGTTGTTGTCAGTGTGCTGTCAAGGGCCTAATAGGCAGCTCCTCCAGTAGCATGCAGATAAAGTGTTCAGACCGAAATATTGCCTGAGTTTCCTCTGTCAAATGTGAGCTGATTTCTCCTTGGGCAGGTCGCAAACGTTTGTTGGCTGTTTCCCAGAACCGCTCACTGTCATCGTTCTTTACATCAGAGATCATTTTAGCGGTTCACTGATAGAATCTTGATGTAATAAAATTTAGGTGTAAGAAATTTCGAGGTAAAAATATAGAATGAAAAAAATGTCAACTTCCTTTACTTAAACAGGTATGTACAAAAGTACCCAAAGAATTATATCAATGTGAAAAACTATAGTCATACAAAATATCGATTTTTATATACATATAATTATAAAATAAAGTAATAATTATTAAATATATTAATCTAAAAAAATAAAGTAGATTTAATATACATTTTAACAAATATAACAATTAGTTAAATGCAAATACATATTAATTCATATATTTATATATATATATATATATATATATATATATATATATATATATATATATATATATATATATATATATATATATACTTTAAAACAATTATCAAACTTAATTTTAATTTATTTTATAATTTTAAAATTATATAAATGTACAAATATATATATTTAAAATCTCTAAACTTAAACTTCCCACTCCAGTGCAACAGTAGGGAAAGCGTTGGACAGCAGAGGGGTAAACATTTCTGTTCCCACTCAAGTGAGTGCAACACTAGGGAAAGCATTGGATAGTGGAGGAGTAAACATTACTATTACCACTACAGTGAGTGTAACAGTAGGGAAAGTGTTAGATACCCGACGGGTAAAAATTACTATTCACACTCCAATGAGTGCAACAGTAGGGAAAGTGTTGGATAGTGAAGGGGTAAAAAAATACTATTCCCTCTCCAGTCAGTGCAACAGAATAGAAAGTGGTAGATAGCGGAGGGGTAAACATTACTATTCCCGCTCCGGTGAGTGCAACAATAGGGAATGTGCTGGATAGCGGAGGGGTAAAACATACTATTCCCACTCCAATATGTGTAACAGTAGATAAAGTATTGGATAGCAGAGGGGTAAAAATTACTATTCCCATTCCAATGAGTGCAAAAGTAGGGAAAGTGTTGGATAGCGGAGGGGTAAAAATTATAACTCCCACTCCAATAATTGTAACAGTAGGGAAAGTGTTGGATGGGAGAGGGGTAAACATTACTATTCCCTCTCCAATCAGTGCAACAGTAGGGAAAGTGTTGGATTTCAGGGGGGTAACAATTATAATTCCCACTCCAGTCAGTTCAAAATTAAAAACAAACAAAATATTAACAACGAAAATATTTAAAAAAACAAAATACATCCAAAAAATATATAAATACGTTAAAAATGTAAACATAAATATATTTAATATACAAAATAAAAAATAAAAATCATATTATAATGTTGAATACATATGACAAATACCTACATATATTATATTAAATGAAATTAAAAATAGTTTCAAACAAATAAACATTTTTAATTAGAAACTATTTAGAAACAAAAACATGAATTATTACATAAATTAACTTTCTTTATTTCCTACCCTATAGCACCACACAATTCACAACCCACATCTAAATTAAAAGAAATGTACTTCCATAAATAACATAATTAATTACCAAATAAAGAACAAATTAAAACTAATAAAATGCAATTAACTTCCCACATTTTACCCCTATAATGCCCACAACCCACAGCTAAAATCAAACTGTAAAAAATGTATTACACAATTGAAACTTATTTTCAATTAAAAACTAATAGTATTCAACAACTTATAATAAAGTAAGTAAAATGAATTTACTCCCCAACCTTCGCCCATAAAAGTAAAACCTACACATGAAAAAACTAAACAATTACCCTAATTAAATATCAATGATTAATTATTATTAATGATCAACTAATTATTAATTAATTAAGGATAAATTACTTCCCACCCTTTACCCATATAAAGCCCACAACCTACACCTAAAATGAATCACACAATTTCCTTATCTAATTTTCTATTAATATTGATTAACAACAAAGTATTAATTAACTAAACATAAACAACTTCCCACCCTTTACCCCATACACCCTACAACCTGCAACTAAAATGAATTACACAATTGCCATAATTTATATTCAATTGATTAATTAATAATGAATTGAAAACAATTCACTTCCCATTCTTTATCCCTTTAAAACCCACAACCCACACCTTAAATTTTTTACACAATTACCATAATTAATTACCAATTAATGAATTAATATTAATTACCAACCAATACATAATTAATTACAAATAAAGTACTTCCCATAATTAACGCTATAACATCTCAATTAAATAAATAAAAAATAATCATTAGTTCATTATATTTACCTAACTTCCCACCCTATTCCCCTATAAACCCAAAACATGCTATGGAAGAAAAGAACACATTTTATTAAAATAAAATTGATAACTACTAAAAATGTGACACGTACATTAAAAAAACATATACAATACTTATACAAAAAAGATACACCACATAAATTTAAAATATATACTAAAATACATAACACTAATTAAAAATTGATATTTTAAACAACTATATTTTTGCAAACGATAATAATGACTTCTATATTTTTTAAACGAAATTTGTACCTTCAATTTCGATATTCTTGACCACGATATTCTTGCTTTCGATATTTCTGTCACGATATTCCCAACTCGATATTTGTGTTAGTCGACATTTCCAACTCAATATTCCGTCTGAATGCTGTCACAGCATTATCTGCAGGTTTTCATCCCTCTGCCTACAATGAAGAGCCATTATTGTTTTATTTATGGCTCTTTTAGATGTTTTGAGCTGTTTGTTCTGTGCCAGGCGAGTAAAGCCCTGTTGCTAGGTGCCATATGTTTGGAAACGTAGTGTTATTGGGTGGCAAATGTTTTGGCAAGCCCTTAAGTGAATAGCTCCAATATAATTATACCATTATTGGACATTTCCAGATGTTGTTGTAGCAAGCCCTTCGCTGAGTCAGTCGGATCGCTTATGGATGAAGGAGAAATCTGATCCTTTTGTTGTTAGCAGTAAATGTTAAGCCGGTTGCCTTAACTGAGCAGAGAAATATTACGGGGGCTGCCTGGAAGGTCACTTCTTTTGGAAGGTGATGGCTAACTTCCTTCTCACTGAGATGATATGAGTTAACATTGTGTTTTAATGTAAGCGTGACAATAGTATATCTAATATGGAGCTGGTTGAGTTTGATTAAAAAGATGCTGCTGGCGGGTTGTTCTATAAGAATCGGGCATTAAGTGCATGAAAGCTTAGGTGCTCTAAAACTCCAAAAGTTTCCTACCAATTTTATTGAGTTTGCCAGTTCAATTTCCACCCTGAGCTGGTCCATCCCAATGTGATGATATGAACTCTTCAGAGGAGGAGGCACTTAAGAGCTATAGGTTGAAGTTGCCTAAATACCACAAAGTCTGAGGTTTGTTCTTCTTCCAGATACCTCAGAATTTGGTCTACCGGCAATTTTGAGGCATTTGACCTAATTTTTGTGTTGTATAAAAATTGGCTATTATGACCTCAGTTTTGGCATTCTTCCAGTAAATTGTAGTCATAATTGCGTCTATTGCCGGTGAGCTTGAATGAAGAGGCCTGGAACAGCCTACGCTTGTCAGAGTTGTGTTAATTGCCAGGCTGCCCTTTGAGTGGCATGTTTTGCTACTTTACAGGCTGAAAAATATATCTGTTTAATCCCTCTATGTGGAAAGGACCTTCAAGCCACGTTTCCTGGAGGAGGATAATATCAAAGGTTTGTGAATAAGATAGGAACTCTAGATCCAATGGTTTACTTGCTAGACTGTTGATGCTCCAAGAACACAGTTGTAGAGATCCTAGCTGTTCCTTAGAATATGTGCAGTGTGCTGAGTTTTATCACGAGTTCGTTGTTGCACAAGTTATTGTTCATGAAAGCCCCCTTAAATCTGGGTCTGAAAACCCAGACATTTGCAAGTATGACCTTAAGTGTTTTCTAGGTTTGGCTCATTTTAGAGGGGATTTGCCTCGTGCACCCTTGAGGACTGAGTGTATGAATCTTGGTTGGCCAAACATTGTCTCTGAATTTATCCAAGCCAAACAAAAATGAGGTTCTCCCGGTTTGTGGTATGGTCTCAACCTTATTCCCCAACTCCTGAAGGTCGGCCATTCGTTCAGGACTTTCTGGGCTATCTCTTGTGACCCCTTTTGTATCGCTTTGTTCGCCCTAAGTGTGGCAGGGTATGCTGAGACGTGAGTCCCTTGCTCACTTGGCCACTGGATTCAAGATAGCCTGGCTGATGAGGATTATGAATCCGAAACTGGTCCCAGGATGCTTGTTTCCGGTCCAGGGAAGACATGGCTTGGCAGTTCGGGCTGGACTGTTCCCATGAGGCACAGGGTCAGACTGATTTGCATATGGCCATGTCTGAACTGGGGTGGCCGAGTGAGCTAAAGAATGGTGATGGATTAAACCCAGATCAGTTGACTGGGGGTGAGTGTTTTATTTGCTGAAACGCTTCGTCCATCATCCCCTTTTGTATCGCTTTATCTCTAGTGACCGCCAAGTAGCCTTTGTTGCCTTATTCTCTAATGGGTTTCCGGAGTGAATAAATTTGATTGAAGCAAGGCCAGTTGACAATAGGTTTTCAAAGTTGTAGATCAGAGTTAATAAACTCAAAATAATACCCCTATTTAGGGTATCACAGTACCTTTAGATTTTTTGTCAGGTAAAAAGATTACAATGGTTGTATCTGGCTGGTCGTCAGGCATTATCTTCGGTTCGCATTGAGTTCTGCAAAGGAATTGTGTATTTAATGAGGGAGCCTCTGGCATGTTGATCATAATGGTTATTAGAACAAGGGGGTCTTCATTTGGTACAGATGATTTTGGAGCAACTAGCTGAGTGTGGTCCTGCTTTACATTGGACCCTTCTTGTGCCTTGTGTGCCCTTGATGTTGAGAAGGAGTTTCCCATTTGATCACCTCCCAATGGGATAGTAGATAGTACCTTAATTGCAAGGTTAGCTCCTGTCCTATTATACAGAGATACATCTAACTGTTGTATTTATATACATGGTGGAGGAGTGAATCCCTCTTCTGTGCTCGGAAATGCATCTCTCGGGCCTGTGGAATTCTGAATTGTTATGTTATGTTATGTTACGTAGTTTTTATATAGCGTACGGCTACTCGAAAGGAGTGTCCCGACGCTTTTCCACCAGCGGCTCATAAGAAAGTAACACAACACAGCTAAAAACAGAAAACATAAAGGAAAAGTAAAAAGAAACAGTGGGCAAAAGAACAGACTAAGAATTAAAAAGCCAAGTCTTCAGGCCCCTCCTAAACTGGACCAGATTGGCAGTACTGCGCAGTGGAAGTGGAAGCAAATTCCACAGCTGGGGAGCTCTGCAGCTGAAAGATCGCCCTCCGGCGCGGGCCTTCCTCACCCGTGGGACCACAGCTTTAAAAAGGGATTCCGAACGGAGGGAACGGACTGGACGATAGAAATTCAGTCTCCGCTGCAGATATCCCGCCCCTGATCCATGCAAAGCTTTATGCATCAGGGTCAGGGATTTAAACAGGATCCGCTTCCTAATGGGGAGCCAATGAAGCGTCTGAAGCAACCCCGAAGCACGGGCTCGTCTACCTAAACCGAAAATCGCCCGGGCAGCAGAGTTCTGCACCACCTGAAGGCGCTGAACCAAGTAATCGGGGAGGCCAAGAAAGAGGGCGTTTGCATAATCCAGCCTCGAGCCGACAAGAGCCTGAACAGTAATCCTCCTGTGCTCCTCCGACAACAGAGGCAAAAATTTGCGGAGCATCTTCAGGATTCCGTAGCAGGTGCCGGCCAGGCCAAGGATATGAGTTCGCAACGACAGCTGGTTGTCTAGCTTGACGCCCAGATTTTTGGCAACCAGGGAGGCCTGAGCAGGAGGATTCATGTCGGACGGCCACCAGTGCTGCCATTCCGGACCGGCAACGCAACCAAAAAATAAAATCTCAGACTTGCCCGAGTTGGCCCTCAGACTGTTCCGTTGGAACCAGTCGAAGACCAGCGCAAGGCAGTCCCGGATTCTCTCTCCATCAAACTCTTGGTCTTTCCCGCATGTGAAGAGGAGTTGCGTGTCGTCGGCATAGGAGACGATCTGGGCCCCATAAGCCTCCACCAAGGCCGCCAAAGGGGACATAAAGATGTTAAATAACGTGGGGCTCAACACAGAACCCTGTGGAACCCCAACTCCCAATGGCGGCATCTCGGCGGCGCTCTGGGAAACCCAGACCGTCTGGCGGCGGTCTTCAAGGAAAGAAGTAAACCACCTGAACACCGTCCCCCTGAGGCCGATGTCATGAAGCCTCGCTAAGAGCGCCTTGTGGGGGACGGTGTCGAAGGCCGCCGACAGATCTAACATGACCAGCATGGCCCTACCGCCGACATCCAGGGTCTCCCTAATAATCTCAGTAACCTCCAGCAGAGCTGTTTCCGTACTAAAATTAGGACGGAACCCCAATTGAGATGAATGGAGCAGATTGTTAGCTTCCAGAAAGCTCGACAGGACACCGTGGGCGTATTTTTCGGTTATCTTCGCCAGTGCTGGTAAAAGCGAGATTGGCCTGTAGTTCGCCAGAGCCTCGGTGTCAAGACCCGGTTTTTTTAGGAGGGGGACCACCATCGCTCTTTTCCAAGAGCTGGGAACCCTTCCCTCCCTCAAGGAGGTATTGAGGATAGAATTGACCAGAGGATTCACCACTGCCGCCATCCTGGCCAAGAATTTGGCAGGGCAGGGGTCAAGTGGCGAGCCAGATTTAAGATTGGCCAATAACGTCTGGGAGACATCACAGGAAACAGTAGGGAAATCGGACAGCACCGCCGCAGATAACTGCGGAAGACTACAGTCCGCCCAAACACCACTGCCTCCATCCGGTCCCTCCACAAAGGTGGCCTGAATAGCCTTGATCTTATTTGTGAAGAAACCAGCAAGATCACATGCCCAGGCATCCGCCGAAGCTGGTGGGGGCGGATGGGAGCTGGGGGTTGTAAACTCCTTCACAATGTTAAAGATCTCCTTACAGGAGTTCGCCGATGCCTCTATCCTCCTGGCCAAATAGTCCCTCTTGGCACCAAGGATGTCCCGATGGTAGGCCTTGACCGCCGCCTTATAGGCAAGTTTGGCCTCCCCATCGTACATAAGGCGCCAGGCCCTCTCGGCCACCTTGCACTGACTGCGAGCCACACGGAGCGCCTCCGTAAACCACGGGGCAGATTGCCGAGCCACCGTGGACCGGGAGGCAGCCGTAGGGGCTAGATCGTCAAGCCTATCGGTAAGCCATCGCTGCAGAGTCTCCAAGTCGCTGTCCAAATCACCCGAAAGGTGACAAGGGTGATCCAGCAGCGCCTGCTCAAGCATGTCAGGTGTCACTCTATGCAGCGCTCGCGAGGCCGGTCTAAGCAAAGTAGGCACTCTGTAATCCGGGCGCGCACATTCCATCACCGAAAAGATGATCAACCGGTGGTCAGTCCAGAGCATCTGCCGGGTAGCAACCTCCGTAGGTGGAACAGATGAAAACACCTGATCCAGGGTATGCCCCTTCTCATGTGTTGGCCCTGACACGCATGACACAAGACCAAGCGGAGATGTAACATCCAGCAGTTTGGCCGCATCAGGGTCATCTGCCACATCCAAGTGGAAATTAAAATCGCCGGCCACAATGCAGTGCTGTGTGGTCAGCGCCAGCTCAGAGGCGACAGTCTGCAGATCCTCAAAAAAGGAGCCCACAGGACCTGGTGGCCTATAGACCAGCAAGCCCTTCAGGGCCTGGCCCGGGGACAGTCTAATCGTAAAGGCGAGCGACTCGGCATTCCCGATAGGGTTCAAGGGAAGCACTGAGCAGGAGACGCTCTTTTTCACCACAACCGCCACTCCCCCTCCCCTGCCCTTAGCTCTATCCACCCGGAAGATGTTATACAGCGGGGGAATGGCTGAGAAGACGTCCGGATTGGAAGCCTCTCCCAGCCAAGTTTCCGTTAGAAGCAGACACAGGGGATTTTCCCTGACCAAAAGGTCGTGAATGTGCAGGGCATGGCGGCCTACCGACCTCGTGTTCAACAGCAGGCAAAGATGCTTCGCGCCAACAGTTGCCGGGCGAGGAACGGTAGCACACGTCCAGACAGGCGTCCAGCCACAGGCCGGGCAGCGACGTTTGCCCCTAAACCGCCCCGGGAAGACGGAGCGACAGGAGCTGGAATGGCCCCGCAAATCCCGCAGTGACGCAGAGGAATAGCACATCATTGCTGCCAGAGTAGTGCCAAACCAGAGTCCCCCGCCGCCCCGACGCCTCCTGGCGGGACGGGCGCAGACGGGCAGGACTCTGGCACGACTCAGGCGCAGTGAAGGCGCGACCGCTGCGCATCACCGCTGCGCGCTGAAGGGAAGTGTTAAGTGGGGCGGGCGTAGGAGGCCCAGAGAGCTAGAGCGCTCGGTCCGGCGCCTCTACAGCGTCGCACCCACACCCAAAATGGCGGCGAAAAAGCAGCAACAGGCTGAGAACCCCCAGATCCCGGACCCGCTAAGCAGCGGTGGATACAAACTATTATAGTGCAGGTAGGGGCCAGTACCCTGTTAAAAGCAGGGACGCACTAAATTAAATTGAAACAAAATCATAAAAACAAGCGTTTTTTTAAAAAGCGCAAAGCGCTATCAGGTAGAGCAGCGTGCAGCATGCAGGTCGCCAGCAAAGTGGAGTGCAAGATGGTAGGTCGGGCTGACTCGCTCAAGGCCAGCCTTAAGTGGGGCAGGCGTAGGAGGCCCAGAGAGCTAGAGCGCTCGGTCCGGCGCCTCTACAGCGTCGCACCCACACCCAAAATGGCGGCGAAAAAGCAGCAACAGGCTGAGAACCCCCAGATCCCGGACCCGCTAAGCAGCGGTGGATACAAACTATTATAGTGCAGGTAGGGGCCAGTACCCTGTTAAAAGCAGGGACGCACTAAATTAAATTTAAACAAAATCATAAAAACAAGCGTTTTTTTTAAAAAGCGCAAAGCGCTATCAGGTAGAGCAGCGTGCAGCATGCAGGTCGCCAGCAAAGTGGAGTGCAAGATGGTAGGTCGGGCTGACCCGCTCAAGGCCAGCCTTAAGTGGGGCGGGCTTAGGAGGCCCAGAGAGCTAGAGCGCTCGGTCCGGCGCCTCTACAGCGTCGCACCCACACCCAAAATGGCGGCGAAAAAGCAGCAACAGGCTGAGAACCCCCAGATCCCGGACCCGCTAAGCAGCGGTGGATACAAACTATTATAGTGCAGGTAGGGGCCAGTACCCTGTTAAAAGCAGGGACGCACTAAATTAAATTTAAACAAAATCATAAAAACGAGCGTTTTTTTAAAAAGCGCAAAGCGCTATCAGGTAGAGCAGCGTGCAGCATGCAGGTCGCCAGCAAAGTGGAGTGCATGATGGTAGGTGGTAGAATTGCCATTATATTGTTGCTCTTTTGTTCTTTCAAAGCGTCAACATGGACTACTTCACAAAAAGTATAGATGCCTTCTCCCAGCTTTTTCTCCAGGTTACTTACCTGCTTCTGGAGTGGCTCATAGGTGGAGTGCTGTTTAAGGAGTGTTAATCTCGCAGAACCTTATCACTGTTCGGGATGTAGAGTATTCCCCAAAGTTGTTAGTAATGGCAATTTTTTGGTTCCTTCGTTTCCTTCTTTGCTTCGGTCGATTTGGGGCGTAATTCAACTGCCCCTGGCCTTGCAGATGTTTGTCGAATTAGGTTCTAATTTATTTGAAATTCCCACCTTCTTGTTTGATGATGAATTGTGAGCCCTTTGGGCTTACCGATTATGTTTCAATCCAAACTATTCTTGGCCAAAGAGCTAAGTGTGTTGGTTTGTAGTGAGACATGAGCTTCCATGGTGGAGCCAAGAGAGCGTAATGAAGCCCCAGTTGCAGACTTAGTGGTTTGAGCATGATAGGTAGGGAGGATAATTCACCCAGAACTGGGGCATAAGTGGAGCTAGACTTTGTCAATTGGGAGTCAGAATGGGCTCGCTTGATTAGATTAATTAGGTGGCCTAGTTTTTCACCTATACCGGTGACAAAAACCCTAAGGGTATTGAGTATTGATAACTGGATGTCCATTTTATTTGACTAGTATTGTAGGGCATCCACTGAAAGCTGCATTGTGTTTAAATGGGATAATCAGATGGTGCCCATCTGCAGCTCTACTTCTGACCCTAGTTTTGCTTTAATGCGTTGAGTGCTTCCTGCTTGAGGTGAACCCTGACTATATGAAGCTACATTCTCCTTTCGTTCCTGAATTGTGAGGTAGGAGATGTTGTTATTTGTCACTTGAGCCTCTTTTAGAACTTGCTGGTCTCTGCTGACATTAGCCTCTATGCCGTGGGTATGCTCAGTGGCCAGTGGAAGTGGGGAGAGCCGAACCTTTGCCCCTTGATAAGGTGCTTTGATTGTTTGCTACGCCCCATGGGTTGAAATTCGTGTTGCACTGACTAGGGCCTTGCATTCACCTGGAAAGCCCTTGTGATCCAAAAGTGTTCCTCCATTGGTGGCCTCAATGAAGTCATAGATATGGTTAGGTGTTCACCCTGCCTCCTTCGGAGACGTCTGCGGCACTAGAGGGCTGATGCTTGGAGACCTCTCATAGTCCTGGTCTATTTTAACTCCTTCCATGTTTTCTTGGAGATCCAACTGATGCCTGCTGTTCCTTCTCGTCGTGCTTTGTTGGAAAGCCAATAGGGCTCAAAGCATCTGGATGCAAAAGTCCCTTCCGAGGGGCGATCAACAACCTTTGGTTGTAGTCGTGTCGGCAACCCACTAAGCACCTATTACTGGAGTAGAGGATGGATCTGGCATCCTTCAGAAAACTGAATTTTATATACATTATTGGCTGAATCCAAGGTTGTTGCTTTTGAGGCAAAGGTATCCTTGTTAGGGCGTAGGCCACGGTTGTGAGCATTCCTCCATGTTGGACAGTAGTTTATATGCTGGTGGGGGCCAGAAGGTTCTCTATAGTGATGGTTGATCTCGTTGTTCTTATTGTTTGAATGGTTTGGCAAGTGCATCTTTTTTGACAGATCTTCTGGCGACCAACCAGGAGTCTGTTTGCTGGAGCATGTCTAGAGCTTCTGGCAAGAGGAGTGCCATTGAATGCACTTGTTTGCAGTGTGTAAATATCCACTCTCACCAAGGCTATGTTGTCAGTGCCTGTGGGGAGAAGTATCTATCAAAGGCCTTGCAGAATGATTTAGTAACAGTTCAGTAGTGCACATGCCTGGGTGCATTCCAATGTTATTACAGTTTTCTGTATTTATCTCTGGTTATCCAAAGCGTGCCCAAGTTGCAGTAGATGTCAGCAATAGCAACTTGGGAGCAGTGGAATGAGCAGGACAAGCAGAGCGGGAATTTCCTGGGAGGTGCATGGCTGCAAGCCACACCGCGACCTAGCAAAGCTGCTTCTGCGGCCCCACCACCACCTCTAACGCAGACACCCTAATGGAGTTTACGCTCACTGTTAGCCTGTGGGCCAAGAAGCTGACCGGGATGCCAGAAAGCCTAAAACACAGCTCTCAGGTGAAGGCAAGTGGGTTATGTGGGCAAGTCAGTTGTGTGGGTGCAGGAGCGGCTGCACATTGATGGTCATGGGCCTGTCTCCTTCCTCCAGGGGTCATGTGAAGTTGATGCATCCATACACGCTTAAGATACTTCATGAACTTTGGCTCCAAATTTCAATCTTCAGAACCCCCCCTCAGGCTGCCTGCTGATCTCAGCACCCTTTTTGCCATTGCTCAGGCCGCGCACTCGTTTGGATGCTCCTCAGCTGGCTCCACTGTCTTATGACTTGCGTTTCCTCGCCCGTTCCAATTCTGCTTCCTGCTGGCTCACCATGAACTCATGCCAGGAAGCAGCAGCTAGGAAGAAATAGAGTAATTGTGTTGTTAAGAAGAACCACAATCTACCTGCAAAAATGGGGACCTTTAAGGCCAGGGAGGAGAGGGGAAGAGACACAACATACAATGAGAGCACTCCCCCAGGGTCCATATTTCTGTTATCATAAGAACTGAATCCTTTATGGGCTAAACAATCAATTAAATAATTTCAGTGACACTAACATTTATGATTTGTTTGTCATTATTTATTTCATTTCTCTGTATACTTTATAACAATTAATTGTTTCCCTTTTTTTCACCTTTAAAACTTTTTTGGGGTATATAAGTTACAATAAAAATGTATGATACTGTTATCACATCAAATTCAAAAACATATATAATGTACTATTGAACAAGGAAACCCCGGAGAAACTCACATCAATACATCAAAGGTACAAAACTCATCCAAACACATACAGACTCATACAACAATCACACAAAATACATCTGTGAAAAGGGGAGACTGTAGATAGCAAAATCTCCTCGACCAGGTTTGATAAATATGTTTAAAAGGGTCTGAACAATCTAAGCCACAAGGGTATCCATTTGTGGTTTACAACTGCTGCTGTGATTTTAAGGTATTACAAATTTCCCAGCTGGCGAGGCAGCTCTGAGCCATTTGCAAAGTGTAAGGTGTCCACGATGAACATCAGCAAGTGGCATTTGCTGGTATCAAATAAAGCTGACAGCTATCCAATAACTTGCAGCATCTACTTGCACCCTGCTCCTTTTTCCATTTGCATTGTGCCATGATGTTGGTATTGCACTTCTTGTTCTTTTGAGAGATGATATAGGAAAATGTTACCATTATAGAAATTACATTTTGCAACTTCTTGCGATCCTCATTTTTATATTTTTACCCCATCGCCAGATTCACAAAGGAAATATTACCTTATGAATTATAATGATACAAGATACCTATAAGTAGTTATGAATGATTCCTTTACTCTTTGCTGGATTAGTATATCTGGAACAGCACTGAAGGTTGGCCAGTGTATTCAAATGGAAAGAGTCACAAGCACTTGCTTTGAAGATTTCTGGAAGGAAACCATTTTAGAATACTTTAACCTTGAGAAACTTATTTTCCAGAATATCTTTCAGCTACAACGGGTAAAAGGTCCAGAAGTCCAAGCTCTGGTAGAATGGTGAGAGCTAGAAGAAGCTATCCTTATCTAATTGGATACTGGTTCAGTCTTGTCCTGCTGCAAGTTTTTTAGGTCCCTAAAAGTTTTGACCAATGTCTTTCACAAATTCATTTGAAGTTAAGAAACTGTCCAATGTTACCTCCTCCTTGCTAGTTCAGATATCTTCTAAGACTGATCATGGAGGCACTGATCCATATTTCAACTTAACCCCTGTGCACTTTTTTGGGTATAGCTTAATTTGCGGCTTTGTTCTACCTGGTACCTTTTCACCTAGATGTCAAGACTTCATGGACGACCTCCACATCACAAACTCAAGCCTTCTGGTGCCCTATTTACAAACACTGCACTTATTTGTCCAGATGGAGGTTTATAACCCCTGAAATTATTTTCAATTATTTAGGTAGATTTCTTCTGCATGAGAAACTCCATGCATGCATTTGTTATATTTCATTGTTACAACTCTTTTCTCATTTGTTTTTTTGATTACAGATGCTGTGGATGGTGAACTTCCATAGAACAGCGATATTCACAGATGGAGAGGGAGGCTATCGCTATCCACTAGGCCTGTAGAAATTTTCATTTGTACATCGACAGTCGTCCATTCATGATGATTACAAACCACTTATTTCACTGTTTCCAGGCCATGTCATCTAAGATGCTGCCATAAATCAAGAAGTGGATGCTGTCAGACGAGAATAGAATGCAAGCCCAAAGCCAACAACTTTGAGGGCTACCTCTCCCACCACCCTCACGAAGTGACTCCAATAGAAGCATTAGATGTTAAGGACACTGTGCGTATGTGAGGTGTGTTGTAGAAAGTTCTAAACCACTACTCATCTACATGAACAAGAGTTGCAGTGAAATGGTGCACGATGAGTGTTATCTGCTACTGTTAGCAGCCATGCAGTTTGGGAAGTGGGTTTGTCTCAAAGAATACCTAGCACACTAAACACCTGAAGGCAGAAGGATTTTAGACTTACTATATCATGTGCACCACAAATTAGTGACAGATGTCAAAAGTTGTCTCCTGTGACAACCCTGAATAGTGATTCCCACTGCCTAACTTCGCAAGTGATACAACTAGCCCACAATGGACACCAGGGTGTGGTGAAAATGAAGATCCACCTCCAAAGTAATGTCTGGTTTCCTCTATTACAGGAGTTGTTGGAGAATATGGTGTGCTTTTGTAGATGGTTCCTAGTCACTGGTTACCCAGATGCACCACCCCCAGTGATCACTGAGTAAGACCCCAACAACCACTTATATGTGCCAGCCTAAATTTTGGATGCCTCCCCAATATGCGATACACCCTCATTTTTTGAAAGACAATTACACGAAGTACCTAGAGATGGAGCTGGTGAGCTCTCAAGCAGCCATGGAAGTCATACCCAAACTTGAGAAAATGATGCCCAGATACAAACTATTGAAGAAGGTCCGAAGGTCATGATTTCGCAGAATATCTGCAATCATGGGGCATCAAACACAAATGGCTAACGCAGCAATGTCCTCAGGCAAACGGGGAGTCAGAGCACTTTATGCACGCTCTTAACGAAGTCATTTACATAGCGCACGCGAATCAGCAGCCTCTGACATGGGTGAAAGGTGCTTTTCTGCGGGATTATCACCAAACTCCACACTCAACCACCAGCCAGACCCCAGGACATGCCAGCATGGGGTGAGTGATAACTAACACCATTCCACACCACCAAAAGTGGATGCCACCCCCTATTGATGATACACTGACACACAAAGAAACAGAGACATGAACCAGCGAGCAAGTGTCCGACACTAGCTTGAACATCGGATCTCCATCCCTAGGACAAACAATGTGGTAAACCCAAATACCTTGGCAGTAAGTTCCGGCTCCCTTTTGAGTAACACCCATGGGTCTCAACTACAATCAGGGCACCATGATCACAGCTCAGTGAGAGGGAGAAACAATTACCAGCAATGTCTTTGATCGTTGTTGATCTGATTACCTGGACGGACAAACTTAACTTGATTCCAATAAATTAGACTGTTTCAAAAAGGCGATTGGAATGATAACCATAAGTCTATGACTCTCCCTTATTGCGTAAAAATAGAAGCAAAAAAAAAATGCCATCTTTGTTTCGTAGACTGTAAAGCTGGATCTGCAGCTCTTGTGGAACAAACTCAGACGGTGGACCATACCGGAAAGAATACTAAGAGGCATAATGCTATTCTACTCTGAAACCTGGCTAAGAGTAAATCAATCAATCAATCAATCAATGACACTTATAGAGCACGCTACATACCCGTAGGGTCTCAAGGCGCTTAGGGGAGGGGGGGGTGCCGCTACTGCTCGAACAGCCAGGTCTTCAGCTTCTTCCTGAAGGAGAGGTGGTCTTGGGTCAGGCGCAGGTCGGTCGGGAGGGAGTTCCAGGTCTTTGCGGCCAGGTAGGAGAAGGACCTTCCTCCTGTAGTTGCTCTTCGGATGCGGGGGACAGCGGCGAGGGCGTGGTTGGCTGAACGGAGGTGGCGTTTGGGAGCGTAGAAGTTGATCCGGCTGTTGAGGTAGCTCGGGCCTTGGTCGTGTAGGGCTTTGTGTGCGTGGGTGAGGAGGCGGAAGGTGATTCTTTTGTTGACGGGGAGCCAGTGAAGGTCTCTCAGATGTCCGGAGATGTGGCTGTGTCGTGGGATGTCGAGGATGAGTCTGGCTGAGGCGTTTTGGATCCGCTGGAGTCTCTTCTGGAGCTTGGCGGTGGTACCGGCGTAGAGGGCGTTGCCGTAGTCCAGTCGGCTAGTGACGAGGGCCTGGGTGACGGTCTTCCTGGTCTCGGTGGGGATCCACCAGAAGATCTTCCGTAGCATGCGTAGGATGTTGAAGCACGCCGAGGAGACGTTGTTGACTTGCCTGGTCATGGAGAGGGAGGAGTCCAGGATGAAGCCCAGGTTGCGTGCATGGTCTGTCGGTTTGGGTGCGGTGCCCAGGGCGGGAGGCCACCAGGAGTCGTCCCAGGCGGAGGGTGAAGAGCCCAGGATGAGGACCTCCGTCTTGTCCGAGTTCAGTTTCAGGCGGCTGGTCGTCATCCACTCGGCTACCTCTTTCATCCCTTCGTGTAGGTTGGCTCTGGCGGTGGCGGGGTCGTTGGTCAGGGAGAGGATCAGCTGGGTGTCGTCGGCGTAGGAGATTATGCTGAGGTTGTGTTGGCGTGCGATGGCCGCGAGGGGGCTCATGTAGACGTTGAAGAGGGTGGGGCTCAGAGAGGATCCTTGAGGGACACCGCAGATGACTTCGGAGGCCTCTGACTTGTACGGTGGTAGGCGGACTCTCTGTGTTCTTCCGTCGAGGAAGGAGTTGACCCATTCCAGCGCCTTGTCCTGGATTCCGACGTTGCTGAGGCGCTGTACTAGCGTGTGGTGGCAGACAGTGTCGAATGCCGCGGAGAGGTCTAGGAGGATGAGGGCCGCTGTTTCTCCGTTGTCCATCAGGGCTCGGATGTCATCGGTGGCGGCGATGAGGGCGGTCTCGGTGCTGTGATTGGCTCGGAAGCCGGACTGTGAGGGGTCGAGGGATCCATTCGTCTCGAGGAAGGCGGCCATCTGCTTGTTGACGGTCTTCTCGAGGACTTTGGCTGGAAACGGGAGGAGCGAGATGGGGCGGTAGTTCTTGAGTTCGGTGGGGTCCGCTGTTGGTTTCTTGAGTAGAGCGCTGAGTTCGGCGTGCTTCCTGCTCTCAGGGAAGGTGGCGGTGTCGAAGGATGTGTTGAGGATGTCTCGCAGGTGGGGTGCGATGACAGCGTCGGCCTTGTTGAAGACGTGGTGAGGGCAGGGGTCGGTCGGTGATCCGGAGTGGATGGAGTTCATCGTGCGGATGGTGTCTTCGGTGCTGATCGGGGTCCAGGCGTGGAGGGTGGTGGTGGAGGGTGGTTGTTCGGTCATGGTGAGCGTTGGTTGTTTGTTGAAGCTGTTGTGTATGTCCGCGATCTTGTTGTGGAAGTAAGAAGCGAGGGAGTCGCAGAGGTCTTGCGATGGGGTGATGTCGTTGTTTCCGGCGTTGGGGTTGGAGAGCTCTTTCACGATGTTGAAGAGTTCCTTGCTGTTGTGTGCGTTGTTGTCCAGCCGGTCCTTGAATGCAGTTTTCTTGGCGGCGCGGATCAGCTGGTGGTGCTTCCGAGTGGCCAGTTTGAGGGTGGTCCTGTTGTCCGGTGTAGGTTCCCTTCTCCAGACTTTCTCGAGGGCTCGGCAGTTCTTCTTGGAGCTCTTGAGTTCGTCGGAGAACCACGGGGCTTTCTTGCTGCCGGGTCTGCTGGGCGGGGTCCTCAGCGGGGCGAGCTCGTCCGCGCAGATGCTGATCCACTTCGTGAGGTTGTCGGCGGCCTGGCTGGGGTTCGCTGAGCTGGCAGGAGGGTGCTGGCTCAGGGAGGTGGCGAGCTGGTCTGCTGTGATCTTGTTCCAGCTTCTGCGGGCGGCCTGTTGCTGGTGGTGGTGGGTCATCGTTCTCTTGAAGGTGAAGTGGATGCAGCTGTGGTCCGTCCAGTGGAGTTCTGTGGCGTGGCTGAAGGCGACGTCTTTGCTGGATGAGAAGACGGCGTCGAGTGTGTGTCCGGCGAGGTGGGTGGGGGTGGACACCAGCTGCTTGAGTCCAAGATTGGCGAGGTTGTCGAGCAGGGTGCTGGTGTTGCGGTCATTGTTGTTCTCCAGATGGAAGTTGAGGTCCCCCAGGAGGATGTAGTCAGCGGAGGGGAGGGCATGCGGGCTGACGAAGTCGGCGATGTCCTCGCTGAATTGTGTGCGTGGTCCCGGAGGTCGGTAGATCAGGGTGCCTCTAAGGGTGGTGGTCGGGTTGGTGTGGATCTGGAAATGCAGGTGTTCGGCGCTGGTCAGGGTGTTGTCTGTGCTGGTCGTGAGACGGATGGTGTTCCTGTGGATGATGGCGATGCCTCCTCCCATCTGGTTGGCGTTGCGGTCCCTCCGGACGATCTTGTAGCCCTCTGGGATGGCGATGGCGATGTCGGGGGCTGAAGAGGCGTTCATCCAGGTCTCCGTGAGGAAGGCAACGTCAGGGGCTGTGGCGTCTAGGAGGTTCCAGAGTTCGATGGCGTGTCTGTGGACGGAGCGGGTGTTGAGCAGGATGCACTTGAGGTGGTTGCTGCTGGTGTTCGACTTGGCGGGTGCTGGTGCGAGGCAGGTCCGGATGCAGGTGAACTTGCAGGCGTGGCAGCTGAACGGTCCGTGGGTGCGTCGTGGGGTGGCTTGGTGGCATTCTGGGCGTCGGCCGGTGTTGAGTGCGATGAGGGTGGCGGCGGAGTACGTCAGGCGGGTCGGTCGGGGTCTTCGTGGGACAGGGGTCCTGGCGCTGGTCGCGATCCGGTCGCGGACGGGCGCAGACGGGCTTACCTTTGGCACGCCTTCGGCGCACAATCGGCGCCCGCTGCGCGTGAACGCTGCGCGTGAACGCTGCGCGTTCGCACGGTCGCCATATAAGGCGAAGTGCGCGGGTGGGCGGAGCAGCTGGGAGGCGGGAGCGGGGAGGGAACAGAAGGAAAAAAGGGGCGGGGTCAGCGGTGGTGGCGGGAAGCGGGGAGCGGGGAGGGAAGACGGAGGGTGGCGAGATAGGCGGGCAAACAGGAAGGAAAACGCTAACACGGGCAACAAATACCAATAACAATACAAGGCACCAATGAAGGTTAGAACGCTAACACGGGCACAAAAGTAAGAATAAACAGGCACAAATGGAGGTCAAAACAAAACAAAAACAAACAGCAGCAGAGTCAGCCGGCAGCCGGCAGCGAGGCAGGCAGCGAGGCAGAGGGCAAGGCAATGGGGCACACGCAGCAGCTGGTGGCCGTGCGGCGCGGGGGTGTCCCACAAGTGGGTCACACTCACCTGCGTCGCACGGTCGCCATATAAGGCCAAGTGCGCGGGTGGGCGGAGCAGCTGGGAGGCGGGAGCGGGGAGGGAACAGAAGGGGAAAAGGGGCGGGGTCAGCGGTGGTGGCGGGAAGCGGGGAGCGGGGAGGGAAGACGGAGGGCGGCGAGATAGGCGGGCAAACAGGAAGGAAAACGCTAACACGGGCAACAAATACCAATAACAATACAAGGCACAAATGAAGGTCAGAACGCTAACACGGGCACAAAAGTAGAATAAACAGGCACAAATGGAGGTCAAAACAAAACAAAAACAAACAGCAGCAGAGTCAGCCGGCAGCCGGCAGCGAGGCAGGCAGCGAGGCAGAGGGCAAGGCAATGGGGCACACTCCAGAATTTCGAGAAAAGTTAGCATTAACAAGGGCCTGAAACAAGGATGCCTTCTGGCCCGCATCTTTTCAATCCATTTATATAGGACTTGTCCGAAAGGCTTAACGAGAACAATTCACACCCACTGAAGCTGAGAGTGCTACCACTATTGCATCTTTCTTACGCAGATGATGTGGTTCTAATAAGTTTAACAAAGGTTGGATCCGAAGGCTACTTACAGGAATGCTGGAATGTATATCAGTTAACAAATTAGAAATGAACGCATCCTAAAGCAAAACAATGACCATCAGTAATCGTCCGAGTCCCAAGTTGTGCATCTGAGTAGACGGGAAACCCTTGGAGGAAGTGACCTGTTATAAATACTTTGAGTTCTACATTGATAACAGGCTGAATCAGCAAGAAATAACAATTTACGTACCAAATGTACGGCAATTTCATTTGCGATTCGCAATTTGCAAGATTTACCAACTCACAATTTGCGAGTTGCAAAAAGAAATTTACTAATGTGTCTCAAACACATTTTGCGATTTCCTTTGGGGTCGCAAATGGCATGCCTCATCAATATTCATGAGACAGGTTGCAAGTTACGACCCTTTGGGAATGTGCATTAAGAGAGAGATGGTGACCTGCAGGGGGCAGCAGACCCCCATGTCTATATTTGCCTTTTAAATATAGCAACCTTTTAATTCAGTTCTTTTTTCTTAGAGGAAAATGGGATGCGTTTCACTGTCCTTCACAAAGGGAAAGGGGTCTCCCAGGGACCCCTTCCCGTTTGTGAGTGGCTTACCACCTACATGAAGTAGGCCATAAACTGCAATCGTTTTGCTACTGCTTTTTGGTCGCAAATCAATCGTACATGCCCATGCGTCTCGGTATTAGGAAGAGATGCCCTTTGTCACGCTACTACCTAATAGTGACCAACAAATCCTATGTTGTGAGCTTGTAACAGGTTACAGACTTCCAAATTAGAGTTGATACATGCTATGAGAACCTTTGCCATGAGTTTGGGTCCTGGGGGCTGGCATCCAGAGGATAGCCTGTTGCAGAGCGAGCTCCCCAGTGGTAGCCCTTTGAATTGGCCTAAAACCCCAAGGTGGAGGCACACCCTGAGGCTCTGAATGCTGCAGATGGCCTGCAAGGGCATTCTCCCATGTGGTGAGGAGCAGGAAAACAGATTTGGCTGCATACTTGGCGTCCAGATATTGGCAAGGGGCATGTGGGACCACTTGCTTATGCTGCTTTACTTGTCCTAGGTCCAGATATTGTCAAGGGGCATGTGGGACCACTTGCTTATGCTGCTTTACTTGTCCTAGGTGCCTGGTCGACGTGTAGTTGGGCGGCGCATTTGCTGCTGGAGCCTCCAGAGTGAGAAGTTCCATGGGGCTTGACGGCATATGAGTCAGCATACCTGAAAGAAAACTGGGGGTCAGTAGAATCCCTGGGGGTTTTTTGGAAGGCCCTGAAGGTCACACTGTGTGGCAAAATTGTTAGCTACAGTATGAGACAGTGGAGTAAGGCCCAATAGAAGGTGTCGGACCTGGAATCTGTGCAAGCTTGAATAGCGCTACATAGCTGCAGCAGAGGACTTGATCCTGCTCGACTTGCTATATACTCATTCATTGCTACACTTGGGAAGACAAAGCATGCAAAACGCTGCTTTGGTTGTGCACTCCCTGTATCTCTGCTGCTCCAATTGCTTATATCGAGTCAGACGGGGGCTCATGCAAAACTGGCTGCGAGGCTATAGCAGAGGCCTTTGCGTCATACTACTGGAGGCTCTATGGTCCCGATATTGCATGCCCGAGCCGATCTACACCAGTTTGTTGCAGACCTGCCAGTGAAGTGCTTTTCCTATGTGGACTGCGATTCCTTGGACACAGAGGTCACCTGCGAGGAGTTGAGGACAGCCTTTGCACAGCTTCAGACGAGTAAGGCATTGGGGCCTACCGGTTTCCTGGTGGAAATCTTGCGACTTACATAGTCCCAGGCAGGTGAGCTGCTGTTGCAGACATTTAGTGAAGCCTTGCCAAGAGGTGAGTTGCCCAGGGACTTCAGTGCAATGGATATAGTACTGATCCTGAAGGAGGGCCTTCATGGTACCCATTGCGAGATGCTTCAAGCCATATCTTTGCAGGACAATTAGGTCAAAATGTGGGCCAAGTTGTTAGCTAATTGGCTATTGAGCATGATCAGCCGCCTTGTCCACCTAGATCAATTTGAGGTTATGCCCTACTGGGCCATCAGACAAAATATACAGAGGGTCTACAGCACAATTCAGATGCCCGGTCTCCAAGCTCTGATGCTGATACATTTTGAGAAGGCCTTCAACTCAGTGGTCTGGGATTATATGTTTGCCTTGTTGACCCATCTTAGGCTTTGGGCAAAAATATATTAGCTACATGTGACTGCTATATACTGGCCTCCTAGTGAGGGTGCAAGTCAGCAGGGGCACTTGCCAGGTTTGTCCCCACTCCCCACTACTTTTTATCATGGCAATTGTGCCTCTAGAGGGTGGACACTTTGTTTCATGGCTACTAGTGGCCCCCAACAGTCAGCAATAGAATATCCCTCTATGCGGATGACGTTTTATAATTTCTGTACAATCACAAGATGATGGGTCCTGTGCCCTACAATTCCTCCATATTTTCAGAACCTTTTCCGGTCTCAATTTGAACTTTTATTGTAATGATGTCAGTGCGCCCTGCACGCTGATCGTCATTACAGAAAAAAAAGAGTCTCCCCAAGCAGTCTGAGCTAAACATACAATAAAGGTCTTCCTCTGGTGTAGAGAGGCCTTTAAATATCTCCCCAGTTTGGGCCAATAGCCGTTACCTGCACCTGTTTGGTAAAGATTAAATATATATTAATTCAGTCCTGCCAAGTATCACGCATCAGGTGTGACGCTCAAGCATTTCAGCGCGGTGTTCCGCCATCATTTTGCCACCTGCCAGCGTGTGCCACCAGTGGCCCTTGTGCACCGGATCTGCTTCTCCCAAGAGACGTGCTGCGTTGCTGGGCTGAGTTCTTAAATAGTTAAATCAATCTGCTCTCAGCTCTGGAGTGGCTGAGAGCGCTACAATGTATCATATCTCTGCCTTGCCTGTGTTGCCTGGCAACAATGCAGCAATATTCTGGCTGTGGCACCGGCACGGCACAGCTTTAACACAGTAAACTGACTCCCTGCTGCCAGTTAGGGGGGGCAGCAGTCGATGCTACTGCTGTCAGTCACACTGCGGCACACCATGGGGGGCCAGTATTAATATCCGGATGTGCCGGTAGAGTCCCGTCACGTCTGGAGGAAAAGAAAGAGGAAGTAGGCAGAAGCGGGGGGACTCAAGTCGACGAGACTCTGCTGCTCTCTCAATGGCCGCCCGCCGCGCAAGAGCATGCAGATCGATCACAGCGATCACGGTGGGTGGCCGGCGGGTGCAAACACTTGACACTACTGCGGGATGAGTGAGTCAGTGGTCAGCAGCTCTGCTGCCCTGGATGAAGAAGACCAGGCTGCAGAGTCAGTGCATCAATGCAACAGCAGTGCAGTCTGACACGGACCGCATTAGTCAACTCTACAAGTAAGTATTGTTTTAGTCAGTGACACTATACAGGTTAGGACGTGCATAGCATGCAAAATGGTAGCAAGATAAAAGTCACGCAACTCAAGTATTTTAACCTGAGGGACCATATAGTCCAGGGGTCACTTGCGACTTCAGCGGGACCCTGCATAATCAGGTGGGACTGGGAACCACGGTGTAAAGGGAACAAACACAAAGCAGGAGATGGCACAATAGACAACTGGGGGACAACTTAGGGATAGGAGGTCACACGAGGCAGAAAGTCTGTGAATTTAGGAACAAGTAGTTCTCAAAAAAAGAAATAATAAGGGTAGGCCAGCCAGAAGATGAGACAGCACCTACGCAGAGAGGTAAGCACTGAGGAACCCTTTGCATTATTACAGCCCACCCTTCCCCTTAGTCCTACGAAGCACTGCATCAGGTATTCACATCTACTTGCCCGTAGCACCTATTACTAACTACATGAGTCATGAACTCATCTGAAAAAAATAATTTCACTCAAACAGCATCGATCTGCAGGGCTACTCTGTCTGATCATCCTTCCAAAATCAGTGAGCCTGAGTCCTGGTTTAGTTTTATCTCTGCAGTCTCACGTGATTTTATCAGTAGCAGGCGTGGGGCGCAGCCAGGCAGCTGCTCAGCTCTGTGAGTCTCATCTAGAGCACCAGACCACTGTAGTTGGGTATTATCTTCAGGGTCAGTGTGTGACCGTTAACAGGGGTGCTCTGTAGCAGTTTCAAGGAGTTCTTGGAGTTTCTTGTTGCTCAAATGGCTGTAATTTCTGGCATTTAGACGTTTCCCTCGTCTTCATTGCATGATTTTTGCTCGCGAGAAACTGTCACTGATAGTCGTTGTAATGTCACTCATAATTTCACTCAAATTTTTAAAATGTCACACATGGCAATCTGAAACCTTGACAGCTATGTAAATACTATTAAGTGGGAGGTGAATCTCAGTGGCCAAAGGATAACTGTTTTTGTCATCAGAATTCAATGGTACAGCAGTGGCAGTGCGATTTTAAAAAGTGTCGGTTGGTGTATGTTAAACGTGGTGAGATGTAAATACTTTCCCATCCCCAGAAGTGTTGAGGCCCATTCTCTGTTTAGATTCCTTGTTGAAAGTTTATTAGTAGCTGTCATTGTAGTGCAAAAGAAAGGTGAATTATTTACATTTTGGTGTATGCAAGTGGATAGCTTTTATAGTCTACTAAGGGTGCTTAGATAGACTAAATAGAACAAGATGTGCTAACCTTTTCAGGAGAGTTCCCATTTGCATGATTGATATCAGTTCTAATAAGAGAATAACAGTTTTTCAGAATTCTAATGCTATGAAATCCTTTTTTAATCAGTGGGTCTTTATTCTCTTATTAAATGTGAGACCACTTTGGTACACCTAACAAATATACACAATAGACTTTACTGTTAAGCCTGTCTGACAGCAATTGACTCTGCAGGGGATCTCTTTTATCATCTGCTATCACTTTGGTAGAAACATCAACCAATCTACCCCCTAGTACCTAGTTTTCTGAGGAACAAATGCATTTGTAATATGTTGGATTTCTTATAAACTTTGAGATTGTGCCCATCCAGCTTATTCATGGAGAAATGGGGAACATTTCGGTTAAATTCATTCTAGGAGTACATGTTTTCCCCTCATAGTGGATTAACTCTCCTTATCACTATGTAGAGCCAATTGCGAAACTCCAGCTTGTAAAGTACACACCAAGTCAGCTGTTCAAAAACTTGTTGAAGCTACAAATTGTGCTGGATTAGGCAATGGTATTACCAGCCGGCATAGCTCACAGCTGTGCAGAACTTGCTTACTCTGAAGAGTTGCTATCCACTGAACTGCAGGTGCGTACTTCTAGTAGGACCAGAGAAAAGGGGTTCTCACTTTTCACCTCTGTGTCTTCATTGACGATGGGTATTATTTGACCTCATCTACTTTATTTACCACATTTCATGGCAGACGCTTGTTACAATCAGTTTTAGATTGAGGCTTAATAAATGGTGTATATATATCAGATTTCAATGAGTCTAAGTAGTTCTCTTAAATTTCTCACACTGTTGTATAGCGTTTTAGGACCCTAGTGTAAATGTTCCCGATTCATGCCCCATATATAGGTATAAAATACCGTATCCTTATATAGGCATAGAAATCATAATCATATTTAGACTTAGCTCACGCAGTCCTGATACGGCTTCGCTACTTCCACTAGTTCCGAAAATCTACAACGATTTCTTGGAAAAACCCGCCTTCAGCAGACAGGGACTTCCCCCTGCATGAATATTAAGTTATCCAAGAAATCATGGAGTTTTCAGAGAATTAAGTCTCTGATGACGTTCTTAGGTCCAATCTTACGTCAAACTCGGCACCTTCAAGGTATAAATATGCCCACACTTGTCCAAACAAACACACAGTGGTTTGGAGCAGTTCGACTATCTACTCGCCCAACGCCCTGCTGCAGCAAGTGCCGAAGGAAGCCGACCCTCCAGCTGACGCACTGAGAGAGACGCTGTCTTTTCTCTTGTCGAGAAATCCAGCTCCAGTGTTTCCAGGCTACCCTTGAGGGTTGCTGGGAAATCGAGTCCTGAGAGAGAGATACAAGACCTCGTACATTCTAAACCAAGGTACAGAGCTGATTAGACCCGAAGAGAATTATTGGAATAGATTCTTGGCAACTAATACTAAAACTAGGCTACACCTCACTTACTTCTTCCCTTGTACTAGACGGTTTGGTACACCGGGGTAGGCGTATTTTAGAAGCACCAGTTGAGTACTTTTAGTAATTATTTATCACTTTATGTATTTTATGCATTTTAGGTATCTTATGGCTTAGAAACCATATCATGCTTTTACAGTACTATTTTATAATACTCTTCGTATGCAGGCATTCATTATATGCTCTGTACTTTACAGCAAGTATTACGATTGCAGCAGTTCATTTCTTATGCTTGAGAAAGAAGACTGTTCAATGAATACCTTTTATTGAAAACACCTGTCTCCCTTTTTCGCTGCACCTCTGGTGAAACGAAGCATGCACGATTGACTGAGTGAAATAACTATCTATTGTTTCCGCGACTCTAGAGATATATTTCTTATTCTTGGGGAACAAAGTTGCCATGTTTTAAGCGGTTGTCAGAAACTAATCCCTTCTTGTTTATTCAATAAAGTTTCTAGTGACCTCTGAGCTAGCTGGCATACACACAATTAAGTTTAGTATATTCGGTAGAGACCTAATTGACTTCAGTCCTACGTCTAAACTACAGGATACACTACTCCAATGTGCAGAGCCTATTGGGAATATAGGAACCACACTCCAACACTTTAGTATTTCTAAAAAATATTTACTCAATACTAGCACACATATCACATTTCGCGAGAAGAATCAGGGCCAGGATCGCCCAAAAACTGCTCAATCTCCTGAAGTCAGATGATATTTTGATTAGAGATGTAGCTTCTGTAGAGTGTAATGTTCTTTGAGCTTCCCTTTCTGGGTAGAGATGATATTCACTTTCCTTTTCCCCATATTCAAAATCTCTATTATAAAAGATTTTTAAGAAGAAACGAAAAATGCATTATTACAAATAGGAATTATAAAAATACATCAAAACAATGTATTAAATAATATATTAAATATTTCAGGGGGGGTGAAGCCTACAATGGGTTATTGACGTGCCTGCACTAGGCAAAAACTTTCAATTAATCAACCTCAGTGCAGCCTTTATTTGCATAACCTGGCCATACTTCCTCTATAAAGGTAAACAAGGACCACAACTTGTATAATTGTTCTGAAGTATGTTTCACTGAGAAAAAGGAGCTGTTGTGTTATGGTCCGAAAAAACTAAAGAAAATGAACTTCATTCCTTTGATACATTTTCAAGATGAATCGTTAGAGCAAAATTGAACAGATGAACAAAAAAAAATTTCCTTTCTGAAAATTCATACGCAGCATGGGGCAGATTTTAAAGAAACTGATGCATCTTTACAGATGTGTCAGTTTCCCTGCGCCAGCCTGTGATACCCTTGCGCCACCATGGATGAGCCCTATTTATGATCCAGCGCACCATGGCACAAGGATTGACAGATGCGTCTGTTGGCCCAAAAGTCACGCATGGCTGAAGTCGTGTTGCAAGCACGACACAACTTCAGCAATGCATGTTATGGCCTGTACCTACTGTACTCCATCACTCCTTACACCTGCTTCAAGCAGACGTAAGGTTTTGAAACAGTGACATCCTAGAAGAGGTGCAGTGAAATCTTGCAGATATCACTGCATCACTTTTACAAGGCTCTCCTATGTGGGAATGCTCACCCTGCATACATTATACCTGACACAGGTAAAATGTGACGCAAGGCTTTACAATGACCTAGAGTGCTGGCATTTACCGGCTTGTGCTTCTCAGTTCTGAATGCTATAGAAACTTCTTTCTGTGGAAAAACAGGGACCCCCTGATAAGGATACAATTCCTGGGTCAGGGCAAACAATTTATGAAAATATAACACCCAGGCAACACACAAGGACTGGCAAAATTAGAAAGTAAAGCTATACTAATTAATAATGAGAAAGCACTGACAACAATATAGAGAGTACATTTTAATAGATTTGATAAAATAGTGTCATGAAACAGTTCATTGACATAATAATTGATTTAAAAGACAATAAAAATATTCAGTTGAATAGATATCTCATTGATACATATGTTATACATAGAATAATCCCGTTGACACAAAAGATGGTTTTTCTACATTCTTCTGTTTCTGGCATGTAAATCAGTCTTACAGGATCTAATTACATACAGATTCAATTAGGCTAACACCCTGTACTTGCTTCCTTATTCTTCCAGTATATTTTTGAGATCAAGTAAGGATTTACTGTGTAAAATCTCATACAGAAGCTCCAAGGAACAAACTGGCAGACCCTTAGAGGTCCATTATTGACATGTAATTGTTGAACTGCTATAATAATGGATTAAGGTGCCAAACTGGAAAATAAATATATCACTTCACATTGCAATCTACCTTGGAATGTACAACATACCATGGAAATTCTGTGGCCAGGCAAAACAATCAGTACTGGATCACAAATTATATATTCTTCTGTTTATTTATTAATCTGAAGTCCTTTTAACCATCGTTGATGTATTTTCTCTCGAGAAAATACTATATGGTTATAGTTCACACAGTGAGAAATCCTTCATTACCAGGGGTCTGGTTAACTGCAATATGTGCAGTAACACCTGTCACCACACATATGTTAATTACGGGTTTCGTGATAAATATTGGCAAGTCAAACCTGCCAATGATAATAGCAGTTAAAATGTCCTGTATTTACTTGAGAATACAGATTTTGGTGTGGTAAGAACCAAAAGAGAAAGAAGTAATGACAATGGTTCCCTTGTCTCCCATTACTTTCATTACCCCTAAAAAATTCACTTTGCAGAGCATTAGCTGGTGTCCTTCCAACTTTTTTAATATATATTTATCTTCAGAAGTATCTTCAGAAGGTGATAACAATGTCAAATTGTAATTCTAGGGACACATTGCACATTCACCTGAAAAGAACATTCACAGGGGGGCACGGCCAATATGGCAGCGTGAGCAGACGTACTGCTCCGGAGCTCCAGCCGACGGCCTGCTTTAGCACCGGCTTTCGGGTTGCTTCAGCTACAGTCGGCCCAAGCACTGAGGCCAGTGCTGAAGAGATATCGGTGAGGTACCTGCCCAAAGTGGTCGAGAATTCCGGGAGGGCACATCACTATTGGCGTATGGAGCGTGGCCGAGAACTTTATTCGCCCGCACCAACACGAGGAGAGGAACGGAGACTGCTGTCGGGGCAGAGGGAAGCCCAGGTGACAAGGAGGCAGACCGGTGCAGCCCACATGAGATAGTGCCCTGAGCTGGGGTCCCGATCCACCCGAAATGCAGACAGGGGCAGCGGAGCCCGGGGGGAGCCGAACGGCGGCTCGTTCGAGCAGTTAAGCAGGGGCGAGTACCCAGTCCGCCATCTTGAGAGAGTAATTTCGCAGAACCCCGCCGAGCGCCGCAATGCTCGAGGGCCGGGCAACAGCACTAAGTCCCTCTGTTGCGGCATTAAGGAGAAGCTGGCCACGGGTGCCGCCCGGGACCCAACGGAGACACGGTGAGACAGGACCAGGCGGACGCTGACTACTGAAGTGCGGGGACGGCAGTGCGACGGGGTGGGCTCGCTACCCGGGCCTGAAGAGAGGAGCGCTGCCCACCGGAGGTCGCGCCTGAGTGAAGCAGAGACAGTGGAACCTGGCCGCCATTACAGCGAGCAGGAGCTAGACCGCCCTTTGGTGAGCGGGGGTAACGAGCTGCGACTGGCTGGGACGGCTGCGGCCTGGCCCGGCACACACTGCCAGGAGCTCCACAGGACGGGAAGAGAGAACGGCCTACCCGGCGAGATTCATCACAAGGCCCGACCTCAGAGTCCTACAGGCGCGCAGAGGATAGAACTGTTTGCAGCCCATAGAAAGCCACAACCAGAGGACGCTGACTTAACGGGCGCTGACTGCGGGCTCTGGGGCCCACCAGAATACCTTTGCATTGGAATGGGCCCAAGGTGACAGAGGATCTGCCCGGCAAGGCCACAGAGACGATGGACCAACTCAGGCCAGTGACCCCCCTTTTTTTTCCTTTTCTCGAGCTCCTCAACATGGTGGGGGGGAAGCGGAGAAAAGCGTCTACACCTGGACGGCTCTCTGCTCTACCGGAAGGTGTAGAGGCGGATTCTTATTGCCATCGCAACCGCCACTTGGGAGAGAGAGAGGAGAAGCAACGATTTGCGCCGGGCACCCGGAGTGCTGGCCCGGGGTGAGCTGACACAGCGACCTCAAGTTCAGTGTTAAGCAACCTTGCTGGTTGGATATCTGCCGCACGAAGGTGGGAGTCAGGGGCCTGGCCTGGGTCACGTGGAGAGCGCCACTATTCAGTCATCGGGCTGCTGGCCTAAGAGAAGATGCCCGGACTGGTGGAGGGCCCTGGGAGGACCCCTCACACAGGGTCATATGACTGTGAGTAATTGGTAGCAGAAGACCCGGACGTAAGGAACCTCACACGGTTTGGCAAAGACTGCGGACGTCTCCAGGCAAGAGTCGCTCTACAGACGCGATGTTGGGGCAAGTGAGAGCAGTGAAGGGGACCGCCGCTGAGAATTGAGAGCTATTGGTGGTAGTGGAAGCAAGACATCATGGGGGCGAGAGGTCGAGCCTACTAGAGTGGCCATACTGAGGGAGCTCCCCTGACACTCAATTGTGTGCGATATGTGCTCATCCCGGGGACGCAAAGATAAGACACTGAAGGACTTGTTCGCAAAAGCTCAAGCAGGGCAACACTCCACAACCATGGCATCAGGCACTACCCAGCCTGGCCCTGAGAGAGGGGACGGGCCGGAACCGATTACCAAAGCCTTCTTAGAATCCATCTTTGTCACACTAAGGGAAGACATCCAAAACCTCAAGAGAGAATTCACAGAGGAAATAAAGGAGGTACGCAGGGATGTTGACGGTATTGGAGAACGAGTCACCGAATTAGAGGACAAAAGCGACGGAAGGGACACGAAACTAGCAGCACTACAGAAGGAAGTTCTTCGGATTCATGACTAGCAAATTGACCTTCAAACCCACCTTGAAGACCTGGAACACCGCTCCGGGCGTCATAACATCAGGATTTGAGGAGTGAAACTAGCAGACGACACGAAGGACCTCTTTAGAAATACGAGGGACCTCTTCAATCACATCCTAGGGAGGTTCTAGAAGCAGAACTTTCGGCTAGACAGAGCACACAGGGTGGGTCCCCCGCGAACCCCATCGGCTCCTCCTCCAGACATCCTGGTCTGCGTGCAAGATTATCTCACCAAGGAAGACATCCTCCAAAAAGCTCGCCAGTTACACCCTCTGACTTTCCACAGTCAAACACAGGTTCTATACCAGGACTTGTCAGCACTTACCCTGCAAAAACGTATACCCTTTAGATCCATTACTGCTCATCTACAACAGCATAATATTTCTTATGGCTGGGGACACCCGTTCCGCCTAGTTTTCTGCATGGACAATAAGCTATACCAACTCCGATCCCTGACGGAGGCCTGCCGCTTACTGGGGGTAGATCCCCCTACGGAGGAGAATGACACAGAGGGCCTCAGGCTGGAAACGGATGACTCCAAGTCCCGGTGGCGCCAACAGGGCCTAAGACGTCGGCCTAAAAAACCCCCTGCTACAGAAATCGCAAAGGGCCAGCAAGCCACGATAGAAACTGCATTGACGGAGCTGGCTACATCTCAACCTGGCTGAACCCTATGATATCAAATGGCCAACTGACTGTTTGTTCTTTACCTGGGACGTTGGTGGGAGGGAGGCTTTTCGAATTCTGGTTGTCTACCCCGACTCGACACACCTCCAATCACCTACGGATGATGGACAATATGTTGCTGTTCTCTTTTTTCACAATTCTTAGTCCTTTGTGGGGGGGAGGGGAGGGTTGTTTTAGGAAAGGTTTTGCCTTTTTCCGGGGACTTTTCGGGGGGATCCAATTTTCCATGTCCACTTTCTTCTCAGAGATAAGTTAGCTCCACATACTCAAGGGGCACACTGTCAGCTGTTTCCTCCGCTCTCCGGTGGCACCGGATACTACACTCTACCTATGCTTTTGGTCCTCTTAGATACCATACATGACGTCCACCACACTTAAGATATTAGCATTAAATGTGCAGGGTCTCAACGACCCAGTGAAGTGCAGAGCAGTTCTGTCTTGCTTGGAAATCTCCCAAGCGGATCTCTGCCTACTACAGGAAACTCACCTCTTAGCTAGGGATTGCCACCGCCTTTGGTCCCGGAAATTTTCCACTCAAGGTTTTTCCTCTGGTCCTACTAAAGCAGCGAGGGTGGCGATTTTAGTGTCTCAGCAGTTTAAGGGGGTGGTCCTACATAAAGAGGCCGAGATTAAGGGGAGGCTCTTGACCTATAGATTCGCCCTGGGCAGCTTGACATTCACTATTGGCTCCATTTATGCCCCGAACGATGGCCAGGAACCGTTCCTACATTCTGCCCTCACGGAAGCCACAGCCACAACAGACCACAATATTATCCTGGGGGGAGACCTGAACCTAGTTTTTGTCAACAATAAGGATAGATCTAGTCAGAGCACTGATCAAACGGACGCAGGCCCGGCTACATGACTTGGGGTTCTGTGACCTGTGGCGAAGCTTCCACCCACATGATCGGGAAAATTCCAATGCACACAAGATTTATGTAAGGCTAGACCATTTTTTAGTATCCGCCCCCTTACACACGCTCACGATAGGGGTTGAAATAGGAGTTGTCTCCCTCTCAGATCACGCACCAGTACTTGCCACGCTCGCTCTCCCGCCCACAGCAAAGCCCTCCAGGGTATGGCGACTCAGAGACGCTGTTCTGCACCATGAGGAAGTAGTTAAGTGGATACAACGCTCTATCACGGACTACCTCTCACATAATGCCAACACTGACACCACACTTGCGACACAGTGGGCAGCACTGAAGGCAGTCGTTAGACGAGAGTTCATAGCCATCTCAGCCGAAGATAACGTATAAACGGAAGAACTCATGCAACAAACCAGGGAATTGGAGCATTTGCACCAGAGGACGGGGGCCCCTCAAGTGTGGTGACAGCTTAAGGCTGTGCGCCACCAACTTGCAGCGCTTGACCAGGATAGGGCGGAATTTGCGACGGTGCGATTGAGACATGCCTACTAAATGGGGGTGACAGATGCAGGCGCCTCCTCGCCCACAATCTGCGTGAGGCCCGACAGAAGCAGGGGGCCCGGGAGAAAGCCAAGGGGATGGAAAACGTGTCTCGGATGATGGAGACATTGCTGAGGCGTTTCGTGACTTTTATGCTACCCTTTACACTAGCACTCCGTTAGAGTTCTGACGGAGCTTCTTTCCTTGACTCTGTCACCCTGCCAGCTCTGACTAAAGTCCAGGCCGACCATCTCGACAGGAACATTCAAACAGAAGAAGTCATTACTGCCATATCTTGTCTCAAGCTGGCGAAAGCCCCCAGTCCGGATGGCTTTTCTGCTATTTTTTATATGAGGTTTTATGCCCTAATAGCCCCTCTTCTTACTCAGCTTTTTAACTCTTTTGCCGAACCTGGGGCAATTCCCAGAGACCTCCTAGAGGCCTCCATAGCAGCAATTCCTAATCCCAGGAAGGATACAACCAAGTGTGGGGCATACCGCCATATCTCTTTCCTTAATATAGATCTTAAACTGCATACAGGGATTCTGCCCACCCGCCTTGCACCTCTTATGCCCGGTCTTATTGACCCGGACCAAGCCGGCTTTATTCCTGAACGCCAAACCTCGGACAACACAAAACGTGCCCTGCATTTAATTGAGAAAGCCACACGTGTGCTGGGAGAATATATGATGCTCACGATTGATGACGAAAAGGCCTTCGATCAAGTCCACTGGCCTTACTTAGAGCATGTCTTGGAATGCATGGGGATAGGAGGAAACTTTCTCACATACATCCTGAACTGCTAAAAGTTCCCAACAGCTACGGTCTGGGTGAACGCATACACATCCTCCTGGTTCCCCATTGAAAGAAGCACGAGGCAGGGGTGCCCTCTGTTCGCCCTTCTTTTTGCCGTCTATATGGAACCTCTGGCTCAGAGGATGCGGCAGAACCCAGCGGTTACCAGGATTAAATTTGGCAGCTATGTACATACGATCAGCCTCGATGCTGATGATGTTTTAATATCACTTTCTAACCTGCGGAGCGCATTGCCGGCATGCCTTGCAGACTTAGACATCTTCGCACAAGCAGCCGGGTTTAAGGTGAATGCAGATAAATCGGTAGCTCTAGATCTCTCTCTGTCACGACCCACTCGAGAATATCTGCAAAGTGTGCTTCCCATTCAATAGGCGGCAGACACGATCCCGTATTTGGGGATCCAGCTGGCTTCCTCTCTCCCAACGGTAGTCACCACCAACTATGCCCACCTGAGACAGAAGATCCGGCGGGAACTTGGTCAGTGGAAACATTACCCTCTTTCGTGGCTAGGCAAAATTGCAGCGGTCAAAATGACCATTCTATCCCAGATCCTCTATCTCTTTCGCACTATTCCTCTCCAACCGCCTGCAGGCTGGATAAAACAGACACAATCAGATTTGGCTCCGTTCATCTGGAGCGTCCGAAGGCCACGACTGAGGTGGACCATGGCGACGCTCTCTCCCGAGAGGGGTGGTCTAGGGATTCCTGACCTCCAGCTCTACTTCCAATCAGTACAGCTGCGGCACCTGGTTGAGTGGAGCCGAAGGGAATTGGAGAAACCTGGTTGTTTCAAGACCAGGCAGTTGCGGCAAGACCCTTGCAGGAAGTTCCCTTTTTGCGCAAGCACCATAGACCGCCCAACCTATACGCCTCGTATATCACGCGAGTCCCCCTCAAAGTGTGGGATGCTACTAATATTAAACACGAACTCACCACCTTCCTCGTCCGCTCACGCCACTGATGGACAACCCCGACTTCACCCCAGGTACAGACACAGTACCCTTTGCAGGTTGGAGGCCCACAGGATGCAGATTCCGGTATCATATGTATGATGCCGAACGAGTCATCCCGTTCTACCAATTTAGGCAGGAATATGGGCTCCCTGAAACAGAGAGACTTCGGTATTTACAAGCAAGACACTGGGCCCTCCAGGTTCCGGTCCGCTCCAAGGCAGATAGGTAAGTCTCCCCCTATGAGCAGTGGCTTATTACGCGCATGTCAGATAAAAAGCTTTTCTCTCATTTATACAAGATGCTACAGGCCAGACACACCCACACATACAATCCTGGCAAAGCGCGATGGGAGAAGGAACTGGGCAGGACACTCAGTCACAAAGAATGGGAGGGGATATTTTATAGGGCCCGACATTCAGCATACCACATGGGGCTCACTGAAACTCTTACAAAGGTAGCAACAGACTGGTACTATTCCCCGGAGCGTCTTCACACAATGGACCGCACCCGGGAGGGGACATGTTGGCGGGGCTGCGACCAGGTGGGCACATTGGTACACCTATTGTGGGAGTGCGAACACGTCCATCCATACTGGACTCAGGTGATTGATGAAGTGGATAAACATTTCGACACAGAAAATCCACGCTTTCCAACGTATATCCTGCTGGGTCTTCCCAACCCCCTGACTTACCCATTGAGATCCCGTAGAGGCCGACAGATGGCAATAGCGTTGGGGTCATTGATACAAAATGTGCTTGCGCACAGGTGTACCGCCACTATACCATCCTTCACAGGCTGGCTATACCGCCTATGGCATGTTCTTGGAATGGAGAAACTGACACTCACAATGGCAGGGGAGGGATCCAAATATGTTGACCTGTGGCAACCCTTTTTGTCACTCTTAGCCTCCGAATTTCGAGAGGTCATCTGTCCCTGATACCTTTGTTGACTGCGCTTTGCGGATACACAGCAGGTGGCTTAAGAAAAGAGGCTATCTAGGGGTCTACATAGCTCAGGTAGTGGACATGGAACACAGGGAGGGAGGGATGGATGGATGGGGTGGGGGTTCCCAAGGTCCCTTTCCCTTTATTAAATGTTTATTTTTATGTATGGGGTTTCAGTCTGATACACGCTCACTATTATGCATACGCTCTTGCAATGACCGGTACAGTAACAGTGGTTGGATAGCTAAACATGCATGGTCATATTTGTGTGTTGCAAATTCAATAAAGGAATTTAAAACTAAAAAAAGAACATTCACAGTGCTACAGTGATCGGATCTCAAGAACACCATCTGTGGCATCCCTCAAGGTTCATCCCTCACCCTTCCATGTTCAACATCTACATGACCCCCTTGGCCAACGTTGTGAGATCGCATAGATTCGTTATGCATACGCTCTTGCAATGCCCGGTTAAGTCGCATGTTCTACAGTAACAGTGGTTGGATAGCTAAACATGCATGGTTGTATTTGTGTGTTGCAAATTCAATGACATTTAAAATCAAAAAAGAACATTCACAGTGGTACAGTGATCGGATCTCAAGAACACCATCTGTGGCAACCCTCAAGGTTCATCCCTCACCCCACCATGTTCAACACCTACATGACCCCCTTTGCCAATGTTGTGAGATCGCATAGATTCAACATCATATCATACGCCGACAATACCCAGATCATCCTCTCACTATTAGAAGACCCCTCCACCATGATGACCAACTTCAGGAGGTGCATGATTAGCATCACTGACTGGATGAGAGGCACAAGACAGATCAATGCAGTGTCATCCACCCGCTTCCTCACCCTTTGCATGCTCCACAGAATCTTCAAGTGGCTCCTCATCAATACCAGACGGACTGTCACACAAGCCCTTGATACTAGCTGACTGTACTATGAAAACAAACTCTACATAGAAATCCCATCAGACCTTCTCAAGAGACAATAATCAATACAGAACATAGCAGCCAGACTCATCCTTGACCTCCCTAAACAAACCCACATCACCACACCCCACCTTGAGAAGTCCACTGACTCCCAATTCAGAAGATATGTCACTTCAATATTTTAATCCACATCTTCAAAGCCCTTCACAACAAGGGACCAGATTACATCAGCCACCGACTAAACTTCCGCATTCCTTCCTGACACCTGTGCTCTGCCTCACTCTGCTTTGCCCACACCCCTGCAACTGCTGCAGCCAAAGTGGAGGATGTTCCTTCTCCTATCTCACTGCAAAGTCCTGGAACGTCCTTCCACTTCTGCTCCAGACTTCATCCTCTCTGCTGGAATTCAGAGAAGAACTCAAGACCTGACGGTTCAACTAAGCCCCCCCGCAGCAGCACTCTCAGCATCTGGATACCCTCGCGGATGATTAGCCACACTATACAAGTCCTGATTGATTGACAGTGCAATCCTAATCTAAACAGAAAAGCATTCTTGCCCCTTCTGGCTTTCTACCCACCAATTATGTTTGTCAGGTAACTATTTTTTCTTGTTTACGCATTCCATTCTCCATATGTGGACTATCTTAAATGTACACTTATTGCGCGATTCGCAAAGGAACTTATGACTCATAAAGTCACCAGTAAGGATTCTCTTCAATCGTAACAGAATCTCTTTACTTGTGTTAGAATCTCCACTCTGGGGGTATAATCTCCAAACCACAGTGCTCAGCATGGAGATTTCACCCTAAGTGCAGATATTCCGCCACAAGTGCAGAGCCTCCGCACTCATAACGCCTTTTGTAAATCAGACTCAAACTCTTTGGATGTTTGCTTTTTCACTTTTCTTTGGACCAGCATAATTTTGGTGCATACAATTTTGAAACAACAAAATATTGAAAATTAAATATTTATAACATAAATATCATCTACCTATGCTTGACTAGTAAAAGCACCAATTTTGAGAAAAAAATGTTTTTGTTAAAAACATACATATTTTATACTATATAAAAAAATGTCAGATACATAAATGTTGTTACCTTTAAATAAAAATATAATATATCAAAAACACCGCAACACACAATATCAATGACAATAATATCACAAAATAACTAAATGATACCTAAGAAATATGTAAAAAAACTCTCTTTACACAGAACAGTTACTTGAAGTAAAAGAAATATGTTTTGTACACATACATAATTTAAACAAAAATATGTTACATTTTCTTTTCACTCCAGAAAAATATATTTAAAAAAATTATAACAATATACCCACAAATAATTATAAGCATAACCTAGAAACATTTAAAGACTACCTAAATATTACTAAATATATATATTAACTGATATTTAAAAGTAGCAAACTATATATAATGAAACAAAAATATTACCAGAAAAAGTGTTTACCATAGAAGGATGGAATGAATAAAATAAATAAAACAAAAAATTAAATCAACATTTTAAAAGACATTAATTTAAACAACTAGCTACTTCAAAAACGACAAACACTGGAAGACGAGGAAACACTGCCAGAAAACAAAATTAATTACAAAAAATATATATATGTTTCAACCACTCCCTAATCAAGCAAGCAAAACTTATATGTACACTGGAATGTAATCGTTATTAAGCCTATATATTTTTATATATATATATATATATATATTACCTACTGGCGGTCGCCAGTAGGTAGTTATAGTTAGGACCTAGTTTCCATAGGAAATCCGCAACATTCTATTGGGAATAACTTTGTACCTGGTGGATGAATGTTTGCGAATTTCTCAAAGAAGATGGCTCGGTCCGCTCCGCTCATTCTGTGAAAGTTTTGGGGGGATTGGTGAAGTGGGGGCTGAGATAAAAGGGGGGTCCCAAAACGTGTTTTTCCCATGTTATTTTCCATAGGACGTTTAGACACGGCTACAGCTCGAACGGCTGAATGGATTTATAAGAAATTTGGTAGAAAGGTAGAGTGTGGGTCGCAGATCACGCTTTTGTTTAAATGGTGTAAATCCGTTCAGTAGTTGCTGAGGAAATTAAAGTTGAAATCAGTTATATATCTGTAAGCGCGCATGGGTGCGCGCACTTATGCAGGTGTGCGCGAGCGGCATTCTGATTTGCTGTTTAACGTCTGTCAACATTCGATTCGGAGGAAATCAGGAAGTGTTGTCCTCCATTTTGTTAGCGCGAGTGAACATATAATACAGAACAAAGGGTTAGTACATGGAAAGGGGAGAAGGTAGAGATTGTCTCGCCGGGTAGGTTTTCTAAGGGGGTGCAGTATGGACCCTAAACGCAAAAAGACCATTTTTTTTGGGAGAAAACATTTGCGGGGTGCATGCATTCGGTCGCGCACCCCTATTTACAAGACTGTGAAAAACTATAGTGGTGAGAATGGAAAGGGAGCAGGGTGGAGAGTGTTTGATTTGGTAGGTTTCTTGAGGGGTTTATTAAGGATGAGGAAAGTCTAAAAGTAGCTTTTTATCGTAAATAAGTTACGAGGTGCGCGCACTCGGTCGCGCACGGCGATGAAAAAACATAAAGAAAGATGGAGATAAATTACAAGTTTGAGTGTTTAGATGTAAGGTGGCTCTTAAAAGAGCCCTTGTGTTAATTGAGTTTTTGTAGAACTTATAAGTAAGTTCCGATGCAGAGTCTCATGTTACAGAGGAAAATTCTATTTCCCTCATCCGTGAAATGAACACCATCTCTCCGATAGATGTCTTCCATGTTGAAATGTAGGGTGTTGTTGTACATAGAACCCATGTTATATTCTCTGAGGAAAGCAGAAACAGATTTATTTACATGTTTCCTTGCTTTCTCAATCTGTGGACAACGTTCATTGGACCAATTCCATTTTTGTCTTTGGCATATATTTGAATACACCAAGACAGTTCGAGGAAAAAGTGACATCAATTGAAGAAAGGTGTCTTTTAGAAGCATTTCTAGACCTACACCTGTTAATGTGCCTAGATCATTCCCACCACAGTGCACAATTATCAGGTTATTCAGTCTTTCTATGTCTTCAGTTTCTAACTTACGTTGCTTTACAGAGAGTCACCTTCATTGATCTTTTATTGGCTTTCTTTCCTGAATCTTAATTTCTTTCTCTTACTATATCTTACAATTTTTTCCCTTACTCTGCTATCTTTATTTATGAATAATTTCCAATCTAAAATCTATAGTTTAGTTTTCTCACCCTACTTTATTTTTGTTTATATGTCTCTGTTATACTACATGTTTGTTTGTATTTTATTCATCTTCTGTTACTCTACCTTTTGACTCTTTTTCTCTTAGTGTTGATTCTTTATTTTATCTTTCTCTTTAAGATATTTAGGTACTCTTACTCTGTTTATTTCAGAGATTGTTTGGTTTGTGTATTATCACTAATCATACTCTCATTTTGGCTATCAGTTTACTTTGCTTCAGACTGTGATTCTTTGAGTGCTTTTATTTCTTTCAAAATATTCTGTCTCGGTCTCTTTCTGTCCTTCTGTTTTTTGTTTTTTCACTTTTTGGTTAAATCAATTCTACTTAGCTTTGTTTAATGAAATAACACTATAACCATATTTTTACTTTTCTTTCACAGATACCATGTTTTTCAAATATTTAAAAAATTTCATTTATTACTATTTCTTAGGTAAGTATAAATAATAAAAATTATTTCTAAACCCTGTGTTATTTCTTTGAGTATCCTGGTCATACTAGTGTTGTGTTTTATGTAAGCATTTCCATGGAGGATCAGCTGCACAGTTACAAGGAGTGTCTAAACAAATTACTGTAAGAAATGAGCAACATTTCAGTCACTCAGTTTACTAATGTTGATGTGTAAAAAAATTGCTGGTAAATGTAATGTATTACAGAAATTTTCAGGAAATTATCAAGGGAGTTTTATTCTGCATTTTTAATTTTAAAAGGCAAGATAGTGCAAATAAAATTGTCTCAGTAGTATGTAGCTGATGCTAACACCAGTTAATGACAATTAATTATAGATAATAACTATATTGGGATTTGCTTTGTTTGTCTGTGAAATTTGATATAATTGACATATAAAGATAACATTGCAAAATGTGAATGTAAGTGTTGTTGTTTTCATGGCTTTACGTAGGGTCGGATTGGGATTTCATATCTTCCCGGGTAGTGACAAAAAAAGTGGGCTAAATTCATGAGACGTGGTCCATATTTAATGGGTGTGGTCCACATTCAAGGGGCGTGCCCTTTTATGAAACACCATTTGCATATACAAGGCATGAAAGTGGGAGGAAACTGTTGTTCCATAGGACACAAGACCAAGGTGACAATGGTAACATGGTGAGCAACTAAAACAAATAGCAAGGCCCTTTACTGTCACAAAATTATTTCAGCCCTTTAACACAGAAGCATTTGAAAAGCAAAGAAGCCGGCGCTATTACTAACCGACTTAGGGGCATATTACCAAGCAATAGCGATAATTATCGCTATTGCTTGGTTAGAGACAAAGATTTACTGCTGAGCTCAGGCGATTTTTATGGCAGATAAACCTTGGTATTACCAAGGTTTATCGCAAATGCGATAAAAAACTGCCGCAATGCATGAATATCACTGAAAAGTCAGCGATATTCATGCATTACCGAGCTAATGCTCTTAGCCATGTTATTCACCTCCCATTGGATAACATGGCTAAGAACTGCTCAGGGCAGGTGTTAGCTTTTGGAGATATTCGCGCTTAGCGCGAATATCTCCAAAAGTTGGTAATATGAGATAGCGATGTTAGCGACTGTTTCCAGTCGCTAACATCTTGGCACGCCCACTTTGCATGTCATTAGTGATAAATATCACTGACATGAAAAGTGGGGCCCAAGATGGTCGCTATCTCCTACTAGCTGTCGCTAACTGGTGTTAGCGACAGCTAGGTAATAGGGAGATAATTTTATCTCCGCTTTCTTGGCTTTTAAAGCCAAAAAAGCGGAGATAAACCCCCTTGATAATATGCCCCTTAGTCCTTCCCAGGCCTTCAGCTTAGAAGTACTTGAAGAGAGGTAAGGCTCCTGCAATTAGTTAATTAATTAGGCCTCCAGGGCTCGGCAAAATATCCTGGCAGGGGAGCACAAAACATAGTCAGGTAGGCAGGGGAAAGTTGAGGTGTAGCTGGTGCATGGGAAGTGCCCTCCCAGTGTGTTCTGGCAGATTGAGTGTTTACCATTTAATGTAGTATTATCTATGTACTTGTGGATAGTACTCTTTTGTTACTAGTACACTTCACTTTTTGTTGGCATCACAGTGTATGCAACCTCTCATTTTTGTTTGTTTAGAAACTTGCTGCATGGGCCGCTTAAGCCCCAGGAGGGCCGAGGTGAAAATGTCTGAAAGGTCTCAGAAACAACTGCCCCCCAGGGAGGTCGATTCTTGGTAACAATGAGCTCTCCCCAGCCCAGCATCAGCTTCATTGTTTGGTAGGGCAGGGGTGTTCGGTCGCACAGGGAGGCTGGTTTCATTTTCGCAGTCTGTCTCTGTGTACTCTGTGGGTCGGCTTTTTATTTTCTCCCCTGTTCAAGTGTACTCTAAGTGGACTGGGGCAGGGGACAAAAAAACGGCCTACAGAGGGTCACGAGGCACTGGCCTTTCGGCCCATGTCCGCATGCCCACTTTGGTAATCCGCCCTTGACTTTCAGCACTGTTTTTTAAAAGTAAGGAGTTTTTTTAAAGAAGGTGTTGGATGTTATTCTGTATGCAGATGAAAGCACCTAAACTAGAAATATGCGTGTAGTATAGTGTGGTGCGCGACTGGAGGTATGTTGTATGTCTTATTGCATGTAGATATGTAGTTTAACAAATACTTTCATACAAAGAAGAAGCAAAGACTATTGCCTTTCAGAATAGGTGCTAGTACCTTTAAGTTGAAAAGCAGTAACCATGGAATTGTTGAATATGTTAATTAAAATATTGCTGTGTAAAATTTATGAGACAATGAAAGAACTTTAATCTGATTTAATAATTTTCATTCATAGACTTTTTAACAGAAACTGTTTCATAATAAGCCTTGATGGTGTTTTTACTTTTTTTTTATCTAAAACAATGTCTTCTGTTCATTGAGGTAGGAAGCTTTTTTTAGGATTCCAATGCGTGGGAGGGGTGCTCCTGCTGCAGTAAAATTCAAGGCCATTTTAGCATGGACTGTCAGCGTTATCATAGGGGAGGAGCGCGCAGCTCTCTGAGATGGATATAGTTACACATAAAAGGGTAGTGACGTCTGTGGAATTGACAGACGGTTAGGCAACCTTGAGTGCGCCGTGCCCTTGGCACCTTATTACGCGGAGTAGGGAGCCGCGGTGTACAGTTTGGGAATCATTAGTTTTAGAATTAAACTTTGATAATTGTATCACTCCTAAGTGTTAAAAGTCGCTGCTGGTCTACGAATAATTATTGGAAGTAAGCTAAGATAGTGATAATTTTTGTTAGTAGTATACGGTAAGTAGATTTCTAAAGGAAAAAAATGCGACATTAAATGAAAATAGAAGGAGCATTATGCTTTCACTTCCAATGATGAGAGTGCATGTTAGCAGAGAATTACAAAAGAGGCAGTCTGAACATAATTTGAATAAATATGTAATACTATCCCTGTGACAGTTAACATTACCGCGTGAAAACAAGTGTTCTTTTTATATGCACTAATGTGTGCTATGTAAATATGAGAGGGGGTTGATTTAGTTTCATTTTCACACCTCCACGTTAACACTGCCAAATGCTTCATCAATGTTGCCCGTGGCACTCGTACAATAAATACGTTTATTTAAACTGTTTTTGTAACAGGAGCCGTGTACGAGATAGTATTTTTGCCTTTTAACAGGATTTGCAAGTTGTTTAACATACGTCTACTATGCATGTCATTAACTGTCTGTGCGCAACACATGTAAAGTGGTTTTATCGCAGGCGGTGTTATGACTTTCTCGTAATGTTAGATATAAACGCATATAACATACGTTTCAATTTGAATTTTGAAAAACATAGGGGCATATTACAATGGACAGTGAATGCATTTTCATCGACAGGAAATTGGCGATAAAGCGGCGATAATGGGTTTCATAATATGCCCTATGGAAATCCTATCGAAGCCCATGTAAGATGCGAAAACATGTAACATGGGCTACACTAGGAATTTCATACAGCATATTATCAAGTCCATTATCGCCGCTTTATTGGCAGTTTCCAGTCGATAGAAGCGGCGATATTGTATCGTCCATCCTTGATAATATGGCTCATATTATGAAGGCAATTATCTGCGCATTTTAAAATGCGTTATGCCTATAAAAGCGAAGTGCAATTATCACGTCTTCATAATATGTCCCAAATATTGCCGCATTTTTTAATTATTGTTCCTAAAATGCGGCAATAAATAAACTTATGATTATAGCTTTTTTTGGTACAATGAGGTAGTTCTGAAAAGAACAGTTTTTTTTTTTTAAACGTTTTTCGTCCTTTAAAATTTGTGAAATAGGAATCCAATTTGTGAAATGTAAAACAGGAACATTTTAAGTTGATGAAAAATGAGATGCATTCCAACCTTTTATGCTCATTAAATCTTCTTTGAATAAGAATGAGGCTCTGGTCTCCGTACACAATCATTCCGTTGCACTTGTTGCATTTTATATGCACTTCCTTTAAAAAGGGTTTCAACTCCATATGTTCAAGTGATGGAGATATAGGTCGTCCGGTCGATGAAGTACTGGCCACAGATGGTGGTAGTTCTGTGGCTAGAGCTCTTGTCGCTGCCTGTGCATATTGCACAGGGTGGACTTGGCTCATATGTCTCTTCATCGTATGAATTGAAAAAGAATATTTTTTGGATGGATTTCCTCTGGAAAGTACTGAGCCACAAATTGTGCACGTTACTTTCGGAGCATTTACTTTTTTTTTACCTTGTGGAAAGGTAAAAAATTGCCAAATAAAAGATTCCTTTTTTTTTCTTAAAGGAGGATAAAGATTTTCTTCGGACTCCGAAGAATTGCGTGCGTGCGTGCAGTCGCCATTTCTGGATAGTGTCCGGAAAGATGAAAAAGGTTGTTTTCGCTTCAGCGCCAAATAGATAGTGAGGGAAGTTGGTAGTTTCTGAAAAATATCAGTCAAATTTAATGAAGTTGTAAAATGTGAAAATGAGGAAAGATATATATTGTCAAATATTAAATACCTTCATATGGGGTCACTAGAACAATGGCGATAAAATTTCAAACTTTTTTTTTGTTTCAAGAGTGCGCGCACGCTGTCGCACACCCCGGTACGTTTTACTACATGTGACAAATCTGAAAACGGTAAAATAAAGTTAAGGTGAGGACTTTGTAAAGCTTTTGAGACTTGCATGGAGTTCTGAAGCAATTCTGACAGTGAAGAAAAGTTTATAATGCTATGAAACTATTTTTTGATAATCTAAAATATAAATCTAGAATATATTAAAAAATATTTTATATTTCCCAAAATATTATAACCTAAGTAATATAATGAAATAATATAATTTATAAACAGCTTATAGTTAAGAAGTAGCCTTTACAAAACCTATGAAATTCACTGAAAAAACCATAGGTTTTACACACGTTATAGTTAGGAATTAGCATTTAAAAAACCTATGAAATTCACTGAAAAAACCATAGGTTTTACACACGTTATAGTTCGGAAGTAGCATTTAAAAAACCTATGAAATTCACTGAAAAAACCATAGGTTTTACACCAGTTATAGTTAGCTGAAAGTTTTACTCACATAAAACCATTGAAATTCCCACGTTATAGTTAGTTGGACTCACTATAACTTGCGCGTGCAATGCACTGCTGATGACGTCACATATTACATCACTCATGACATGGTCAGTGACATCACTCATGACATCACTGATGACATCATCATCGTGACAGAGTGAGAGACCTCCTTTCACTGTAATGTAACCCTTGAAACACATATTCAAAAATAGAAGTTAAAATTTTCAAAAAAATAAAGATACCCATACCAGTTACAACAACCAATTCAGTAATACCACCATCAATATACACATCCACTCATTCACCAACAGTTCTATACAGTCACTCATACATATACTTACTCATCATATGTAGTGATATATCTATACATCCTGTTACACACCGACAGTCATTCAAAAGTTATAAACACACATACTCACACATGCAAATAAACTATTGAACATCCATTTATTTGCATATACAGCTATACACATACTACCACTTTTCTTCTGGGGAAACTTACACATACTTACTCTCTTAAATAATCACTTATAGAAACACATACTAACTTAAACAGGAACTCTTACAATCCCTCACTCTCACATATACTCACTTATATACATCAATATTCACATATACTAGATTAAATTAAATTAAAACATATGTAGTTATTGACAAAGACACTAGTGAGACAGTCATTCACTCACTTACACACACATATACACACTCATCCACCCATACAGTCCTGCACATATGCTGTCTTCAAAACAGATACAAAGAGAGAGTTAGTCATTCATGCATTTATGTGTTGAGTAATACCCCCACCAAACCATACAGACACTCATACTGATACTAAAAAAACATCTAATAACCCATATACATACACATGTAGCTACTCAACCAACCCATGCAGCCACTTATACTCAAAGTGAAACACTAATACATATATTTAAATATTTAAACATTACTCACTAGTATTTATTTATCAAAAAGACACACATTCACTGGATGGTGTCATCAGTGATGTCATGAGTGATGTCACTGACCATGTCATGAGTGATGTAATATGTGACGTCATCAGCAGTGCATTGCACGCGCAAGTTATAGTGAGTCCAACTAACTATAACGTGGGAATTTCAATGGTTTTATGTGAGTAAAACTTTCAGCTAACTATAACTGGTGTAAAACCTATGGTTTTTTCAGTGAATTTCATAGGTTTTTTAAATGCTACTTCCTAACTATAACGTGTGTAAAACCTATGGTTTTTTCAGTGAATATATATATATATATATTTTTCCAACACCAGGTCCCTCGATCCTCGGGACTCGTTCCTCAAAAAAGAGCACTCTGAGCCTCTCTTGCGTGGTTTGCCAAAGTTTATTACAATCTTTTTGCAATTTTGGCAAGGTTACAAAAAAAAAAAAATATATATATATATATATTACCTACTGGCAGTCGCCAGTAGGTAGTTATAGTTAGGACCTAGTTTCCATAGGAAATCCACAACATTCTATTTGGAATAACTTTGGCGCAGGTGGACGAATCTTCGTGAATTTCTCCAAGAAAATGGCCTGCTCGGTTCTGCTCCTTCCCTGAAAGGTTGGGGGTGATTTGTCAAGTGAGGGCCGAGAAAAAAGGGGGGTCCCAAAACATGTTTTCCCCATGCAATTTTCCATAGGGACATTTAGCCAGGGCTACAGCCCGAACGGCTGAACCGAATTACACAAAATTTGGCAGAGAGGTAGAGTTCTGTACGCAGACTGTGCTTTTTGTTAAATGGTGTAAATCCATCCAGTAGTTTCTGCGAAAATTGCAAGTAAAATCATAGTGATATCTAGAGTCGGAGTTCAGTAAGCGTACTGAAAATTGTTCAATTACGAGCGCGAGCTGCATGCTGATTGGCTGTGAACTGTCTGTCAACACTCGAAACCAGGAAGTGTTGGCGGCCATCTTGTGCCTCGCTAGAACCGAGTCACAAGAAAACAGTAAAACAAAGATGAGAAATAAGTGAAGGACGTAGGGTAGAGATATTCTGAGCCTATAGTCTTGGTCAGGGGGTGGTACATGGATCTTTAGGGTCAATTTTTTTTTTTTTAAGTAAGAACTGACGGGGTACTCGTGCAGTACTTGTACGCGGTGGAAAAGGTGAAAAAAAAGTAGAAGTAAGTTTTATTCATTAGGTCCCGGGGGGGGTAAATTACGGGGGCAATTTTTCTGCATAATGGCAGCTTGTAAGGTGCCCCAAGCACTGGGGAACGGCACTCCTCTGGTTTTATTTTGAAGTATGTGGGGGGTGTTACGATCCTACTCCCCTAGTTTCCATAGGAAATCCACAACATTCTATTTGGAATAACTTTGGCGCCGGTGGACGAATCTTCGTGAATTTCGCCATGAAAATGGCCTGCTCTGTTCTGCTTCTTCCCTCAAAGTTTGGGGGTGATTCATCAAATGGGGGCCAAGGAAGGAGGGGGGTCCCAAAACATGTTTTCCCCATTGAATTTTCCATAGGGACCTTTAGCCAGGGCTACAGCCCGAATGGCTGAACAGAATTACAAGAAATTTGGCAGAGAGGTAGAGTTCTGTTCGCAGATTGTGCTTTCAGTTAAATGGTGTAAATCCGTTCAGTAGTTTCTGAGAAAATTGCAAGTAAAATCATAGCGATATCTATAGTCGGAGTTCAGTACGCGTACTGAAATCTGTTCAATTACGAGCGCAAGCTGCATGCTGATTGGCTGTGAACTGTCTGTCAACACTCGAAACCAGGAAGTGTTGGCAGCCATCTTGTGCCTCGCTAGAACCGATTCACAAGAAAAAAGTCAAACAAAGTTGAGAAATAAGGGAAGGGGGTAGGGTAGAGATATTCTGACCCTCTAGGCTTGCTCACGGGGTCGTACATGGATGTTTAGGCTCTATTTTTTATTTTATTTTTTTTAAAGAAAAATCGCGGCGTACGCGTATCTAAATACCTACAATTATGAGCAGGAGCTGCATGCTGATTGGCTGTCAGTACTCCTCCATACCAGGAAGTGTTGGCAGCCATGTTGTTTGTCGGGAGAGCAGAGTCACAAGAAAACAGTAAAACAAAGTGGAGAAATAAGGAAAGGGGGCAGGTTAGGAACATTCTGAGCCTATAGTCTTGGTCAGGGGGTGGTACATGGATCTTTAGGGTAAATTTTTATTTAAAAAAAATAAAAAATGGCGGGGTACTCATGCAGTACTTGTACGCGGTGAAAAAGGTGAAAAAAAAGTAGAAGTCTGTTTTATTTATTAGGTCCCGGGGGGGTAAATTACGGGGGCAATGTTTCTGCATAATGGGGACTTGTAAGGTGCCCCGAGCACTGCGGAACGGCACTCCTCTGGTTTTATTTTGAAGTATGCGGGGGGGTTACGGTCCTACTCCCCGCAGTCTCGGGGAGCGGCACCCCTCGGGTCTTTTAAAAAAAACTAAATGTTTTGAGCTCTCTCTGTCCCCGTACACGTCGCGGGGAACGCCACCTTTCTGGGGCAGTGATATGTAAAATGACCTTCCAGCTCCGGGTATCTGCATTGTCTGGAGTTTTTTAATAATGTTGGGAGGGTGGGATTGATAATACGTCCTTGTTAATTCCCATAGAAGCCTATGTTCTGGTACTAACATGGGGTTCTATGGGAAGTAACAAGGCCGTATTATCAAGCTCATTATCGCCGTTTTATCAGACGTTTCTTGCCAATAAAATGGCGATAATTTTAACACCGGTCCTTGATAATATGCACCTAAGTTTACTGGTCAGAAAAAAGAGCAATGGGCCATATTATCAACAAAAGGAGATACATTATCGTCACTGTTATTGGCAGGAAACTGCCAATAAAGCGGAGATAATGGGCTTGATAATATGTACTTGTGAATAACCATAGCAGCCTAGGTTAGGATCAGAACCTAGGCTGCTATGGGAAGTTACAAGGGCCTATTATCAAGCACATTATCGCCGCTTTATCAGCAGTTCCCTGTCGATAAAAGCGGCGATACTGTATCGCCTTTTGTATGTAAAGCTTTCCTTTTTTTGGTGTAGCAGTTGTACTCTCTTCGCATGCTCAGCGTCGTTTCGAAGTTCACGTTTTTTTCTTCAAGTTCAACAAGCAAACCTTTCTTTATATCAGTTAGTAAATCTGTCGCTTTCTTTTCCCGGTTTGTGTGATTCATCCGGTGCTGTACTTTTGTACAGTATTAATAGTCATATTTTTTATATATTTATTTGAAAGGTAGTGCCGAGGCGCCAAACGTTGATTACGTACTCCGTCCACCGCCATTTTAGTAGTTTCTCACCGTTGTATTTATTATATCAGTTAGTTAGAACTCAGTAGTTTTCAATCCTAGTCTTGAATATCTTACTTTAGTATTTCAACATTATTTTTATTGTGAACCGTCATACCCCTCCCCCACAAAATAAAAGAACTATGTACTTTTTTTAACTAACTTATATTAAACAATAAATATAAACGAAACTCTTTTATAGCTATATTACAACTGGCAAAATAACTCAAACAATGTTATATTCCAAAAGGTGTTCGATTGGTAATCTGCAAAAGAAAAAGGAAAATTAGAGTTTAGAATTATGTAGATGTGAGTAAATGAGCTGAAGCTTTACAAGTTGTGATAACTCTACAGTTTTACGTGTGCAGTGTGACTCGTATATTCCTGTTCTGTTATTGTGCCGCGTTTAAGTGGTGTCTATATGGAAGTGCCTATTACGTTACTGAGGCCTGTTATGGCGACTTATTTCTAATGCATTCCTATGAAGGATTTGTAGATCTAGGCCTCTTTGCTTACCGTTATATACCGTTATATAAACCTTGTGGCCAAACACTGCAGCCACTGGGATGGACAACTTCAGGTGGGCTGATCTTCTACACGTCCAAGATAGAGAAATGATGTCACAGAGAGTGAGAGAGAGAGAAAACATTAAAACTGTGTCGCAGAGTCTGGAGTTGAGATTTTTTGTTGAACCAGACGTAGATTTACTAGCTCCTTGCATCACTTTACCCATGTTAAAAGTGACTCAAAAAGGGCGTAATAAGGTTGATGATCTGTTTGTCAGACTGTTGTAACCTATCTGTTGTCACTACTCGGAGGTAATTATAGATTTTACAGAGAAGCTGCTGTACACTACGCACTCTGGGCCATAATATCAAGCCTGGGCGACAGAAATTATTGCCACTTTATCGGCAGGAAAGTGTCGCTAAAGTGGCGATAATGGGTTTGATAATATGCTCTATGGAGTTCCAATCGAAGCTCATGTCAGATGTTCTTCACATCTAACATGAGCTTTGATTGGAATTCCATAGAGCATATTATCAAACCTAATATGGCCACTTTAGCGGCTGTTTGCTGCCGATAAAGTGGCGATAATTTTGTCGCCAAGGGTTGATGATGTGGCCCTCTCTCGTTTCACAAATAAAGCTAACAGTACAGTTTTACGAGTGCAGTGTACCTGGTATATTTCAGTTGTTATAGTGACGCGTTCAAGTGGTGTCTATATAGAAGTGCCTACTGCGTTACTGACGCCCGTTATGGCGACTTATTTCTAATGCATTGCTATGAAGGCTTTGTAGATCTGGGGTGCTGTGCTTACCTTGTTTAAAGAGTGCGGCCACCGGAGTTCACCATTCGACTTGAAGTCTGCCTATACGTCAAAGTATATTCAAAAAGTTGCAGAGAATTCCATTGTTCTTGCTCGATAGGCCGTGGTTTTTTTTTTTTTTTGCAGAGTTTTATATAGCGCGAACTAGAACCGAACCGAATCAGTTATCAGAGCGCTTTACATAGCACCAGTTACGTTACATGAGGACACACTTTCATTTTAGGCACGGGGAGATTAAGTGATTTGCCCAGAATCACAGGGGGTTTTTGGCGTCGTTACCGAGACTCGAACCCAGATCCCCAGGTCCGAGGTCGAGCGCCTTAGCCGTTAGGCCAACCCCTCTCTGGTTGCTTCTGAACGATGTTTGGTGAAGGAAACAAAAGGACATTTTGATTAGTCATCGTAAACTGAGTTGCATCAAAAGTGAATTTTATTGTGGGTTCTTAATATTCCGTAGTTAAGACTGTTGCTGCTCCAGTAAGCAAAGGAAGATCAATAAGTTAATAGAGGCCTGGGACAGCCTTGTGACGCAGAAAAGACAATAGTATCATGGATGCACAATTAATAATATTAGAGGACTAAGCACGTGGCGTAGTACAGAAACACGACACAGAAATTTATGCACGCACAATTTTTAAGATTAGAGGTGTATAGGACCTCGTGACTTATAAAGAAATATTTCAATTATGTAAGTACAATTTAAAACCATTGAGGGGTAGGAAAGACATATGAAGGATAAAAAAAATAGCATTATGTATATTCAGTTTACAGTGGAGGCTGATGTTGTGACGTCTTCTCTTCCTTTGCTTCTGTTGTCTTTTGTCGTGTCTTGAAAGGCTGTGGTTTTGCTGAGTCTGCGGTGTTTTTGACAGTCTGTCTGTCATCGCAGCACAGGCAGGCAAAAGAGAGGGTGCTCACGTCAGTGCCCGCATTATATGGGAACCGCGGGGGCTGTTCACACCAAGGCCAAGGCCGGGGCCGTCATTGGTAGCGTTTTCGCTGTCTGCAAGAATGATGGCCCTTGGGGACATGCCATTGGGTAATGTATTAGTTTCCAGGCTAAATGATAGCAAGCATGCTAGGTGTTGGCATGTGGGTAGTGTGAGCAGGCGTGCATGTGCAAGTATGAGTGTGTGCAGCAACCATTAACAACAGAGAGAGATGGGGGCGGTGTTATAATGTATGCAGAGACAGGCCCAGAATCAGATCTGCAATGAGTCAGCACTTCTAATCATTGTCCTTAGCGCACCCTGAGGTCTGATTTGTCACTGAGAGGGTGATCGCACCATAGTTTGTACTGCGTATCATACTGCGTATCATACTCAGCGTGTACCCGCGCATACGGCACGAATATGATTTGACGTTACGCGTCACATTAAAGCTTCGGTGTGACATGTCATGGTGTGTCATGAGTGATGTCACTGACCATGTCATGAGTGATGTTATATGTGACGTCATCAGCAGTGCATTGCAGGAACCCAAGTTATAGTTAGCTGAGATAACTATAACGGAGGAATTTCAAAGGTTTTGTATGAGAGAATTGTTCAGCTAACTATAACGTGTGAAAACTGGGTTTTTTTCAATGAATTTGCATGGTTTTTTAAAAGCTAATTCCTAACTATAACGTGTGTGAAACCTATGGTTTTTTCAATGAATATATATATATATATTTATATATATATATATATTACCTACTGGTGGTCGCCAGTAGGTATATATAGTTAGGACCTAGTTACCATAGGAAATTCCGAACATTCTATTGGGAATAACTTTGGCGCCGATTGTGGGATCTGCCTGTAATTGTCCTTAAATTTGCCTCGCTCCGCTCCGCTCCTTCCCTGAAAGTTTCGGGTGGATTCGTCAGGCGGGGGCCGAGAAAAAAGGGGGTTCCCAAAACGTGTTTTCCCCATGTTAATTTCTATAGGGACATTCTGACAAGGCTACAGCTCGAACGGCTGAACGGAATTACACCAGATTTGGCAAAATGGTAGGGACTGGTATGCAGCAGTGCCTTTTGTATGTTTGGTGTAAATCCCTCCAGTAGTTCTTGAGAAAATTACATTTGAAATTTTTCAAATGGCATTTTCTATGGGACCTATAGACACGGCTACAGCCCGAACGGCTGAATGGAATTACACCAAACTTGGCAAAATGGTAGGGACATGTATGCAGTAGTGCCTTTTCTATATTTGGTGAAAATCCCTCCAGTAGTTGTTGAGAATTTGAATTTGAGCAAATTATATATCTATATGCGCTCAACATTCTATTGGGAATAACTTTGGCGCCGATTGAGGAATCTGTGTGTAATTTTCCAGAATTTTGTCCAGCTCCGCTCCGCTCCTTCCCTGAAAGTGTTTTCCCCATGTTAATTTCCATAGGGACCTTTAGACACGGCTACAGCCCGAACGGCTGAATGGAATTACACCAAACTTGGCAAAATGGTAGGGCCTGGTATGCAGATGTGCCTTTGCTATGTTTTGCGAAAAACCCTCCAGTAGTTCTTGAGAAAATTGAATTTGAAATTTTTCAAATGGCATTTTCTATGGGACCTTTAGACACGGCTACAGCCCGAACGGCTGAACGGAATTACACCAAACTTGACAAAATGGCAGGGACAGGTATGCAGTAGTGCCTTTTCTATATTTGGTGAAAATCCCTCCAGTAGTTGTTGAGAACATTGAATTTGAGCAAATTATATATCTATATGCGCTCACCGTACATGTACGGTACGTGTACCGTACGCGTACGTGCGCGTACACTTACGTGCGCGAGCGAGTTTCTGATTGGCTGGCAGTCAACTGTCAACATTCCAAACTGTCCAAACCAGGAAGTGTTGGCCACCATCTTGTTTTTCAGGAGAACTGAGGCACAAGAGAGTCCAAAACAAGAGTGGAAAACACAATAAGGGGGCAGGATAGAGACCCCCCAACCCTGTAGCCCTTCTCAGGAGGTCCCAAAAGGACCCCCAAGGGCACAAAAAAAAATAAAAAAAAATCACGGGGTACGCGCACCGTACGCATACGGTGCACGTACCCCACGATTTAAATGGCCTCAGGAGGGGGGCCATATAGCTACCCTCCCGCATAAAAAAAAACAGGCTGGCCAGGCCCCTGGGGATGGAGTCCTGGGGGCTAGAAGTAGTCCCCTTCTGAAAAAACAATTAAAAAAATGAGGCAATGCAGCGGGGACGGGGTCCCCTGGGCCAAAAAAGGCCTCAGGAGGGGAGCTATGCGCCCCCTCTTTTTATTACGTACTATATATAAAAATAAAGATATGACCATGCCCTGGAGAATGTGATCCGCGTACCCAAAATCAGCCTCAAGAGGGGGGTGCCCTTCCCGGTTATAAAAAACCCATAAAATATGGCTAAAGCCCTGAGAAGAAGAACCACACAGTCCTTCTAAGAAAAAAGAAATGGCATCTTGCCGGTGGCCCCGCCCCCTCCCAGCAGCACACTGCAAACGTGCCTCCTGGAGCTTTGTGGGTTGGGGGATTAAGTCCCCTAGGTCCTTAAGGGTCCTTAGATGCCAACTAGCCCACCAGGTATCTCCAGTAAGCCCCACAGAGTGGGATTGCTGAGAGGTGGTCCGAGGCCATGCCCTTTTTACACTACTCTGCAAACGTGCCTCTTGGCACACTGCTGTAGGGCGATGAGGTACTTGTGTGTCCTAAGTATATCAGGACTAAAGTGGACTTTAACCCCCGAGCAGAAGTGCGCCAGGAGGCACATGTGCAGAGTGGTTTAAAAAGGGGGGTGGCCTTGGAACACTCTCAGCAATATAGCTGTGTGGGGCTTACTAGAGATAACAGGATTGCTAGTTGGCCCCCAGGGACCCTTAGGAGGCAAGAGGAGTGCATCTTTCAACCAAGAGATCACCAGGAGGGGCGTTTGCAGGGTGGTGGAGAAAAGGGGCATGCCTGTGTCTACCTCCCAGTAATCCTACTGTATGGGACTTACTGGAGGTAACACATAGGCTAGTTGTCCCCTAAGGACCCCCACAAGCAAAGGGGACTGCATCCCCCAACCAAGAGCATGCCAAGAGGCGCGTTTGCAGAATGGTGGGCAGAGGGGGCATGGCCTGCTATCAGAACTTAGCAATCCCCTTGTGTGGGACTTACTGGATACACTAGGAGGGGTAGTTGGCCCCCAAAAAAGTCCTTGGGAGCTGACTACCCCTCTTGTTATTTCCACTAAGTCCCACACAGTGGGATTGCTAACAGGTCTTCAATGGTCACGCCCCCCTTTCTCCACCACTCTGCAAACGCGCCTCCTGGCATACTAGGGACTGGTGGATAAAGTGCACTTTACTCCTGAGGGACTTTGGCAGCCAAGTAGTCCTCCTGGTACCTCCTGTAAGCCCTATGCAGCAGAATTACTTAGCGCTGGTTGGAGGCCCAGCCCCCTTCCCCACCACTCTGCAAATGTGACTACCAGTTAAAGAAGCATTTGTAATTAGGGGTGGGCGTAGTGCTCCGCTCCGTCCACGGAGTGTGCGTAGTGTTGCCTACTTTGCGATTCGCAAAATAGTCGTAGTAGGCAGACTACGCACACGCCATGGAGGGGCGATGTTGCCTGCCACCTGCCTCCCTCCCACCCTCTTCTAAATGCCCTTAAAATCATTAAAAACATTATAAAACTAATGAAAATGACTTACCTGAGATGCGGCCTCCCGGGGCTCCCTCTTCCTGGTTTATCGCCGACTTCTTCCTCAAGCATGCGCATGCGCGGATGCCCGCGCATGCGCATTTCTTGTGAGAAATGCGCATTAATCTCTCTTGGAGTGGAGTGGATTTAGGTTGTGTCTAGTGGAATTATTTGGCATGTTTGGAAGTGAAATTATGTGGATAGAAAGTATGTGGTATTCAGTCTATAGGAATTATTTAGAGTGGGTATATGTGTTATGGAGAGTAATTATCTGGTATGGTAGTCTGATTTGTGGAATGGTAACCTCAGGTTTAGTCTTCCTCGTTCCATAGAAGCTAAACTATGAATTCAATAAGACAAAAAAGAAGGAAACACCAAGGACCACTTCTGGACCTAGTCAAAGGTATAAGCAGGGCCACTGAAATTATGTGACTGTTTGGCTGCACCAACTTTTGTAAAATTATAAATTTTCCGCATTAGCCACATAATTTATCATCTGCTGCCTAATCTGCAGATTTGAACAAAAAAATACTTGTTTCTAGCTGAAACGGCTCAAGCATTACAAAAACGCAGCGACAAGTGTTACAGCATGGTAGAAGGTCCTTTGTACTGGTCACCTGTTACTTATTGCTAAATGTGGGTGTTAAATTGGTACTAATGGTGTGCAAGATGCTCTTGCTTCTTTCTGAGCGTCTCTTGCCTCTTTCTGCTTGTCTGTTGCTTCTTTCCGCACCTTTCTTTCTCTTTCTGTACTTCTCTTGACTCTTTCTGCACATCTCTTCTACTTTCTGCACCTCTTCTGCCACTTTCTGACCCTCTGTTGCCTCTTTCTAAACCTCTTTCTGCAACCCTCTTCTCTTTCTGAACTCCTTTTGCATCTATCTGCCCCTCTGTTCCTTCTTTCTGCATTTTGTTGTTACTTTCTGCACCTCTCTTGCTTCTTTCTGTACCCCCCCTGCCTCTTTCTTCACTCATTTTCCCTCTTTCTGTACCTCTGTTGCTTCTTTCTGCACCATGACTTCTTTTGCTTCTTTCTGCACCCCTTGTGCCTCTTTCTGCACCCCTCTACCCTCTTTTTGCACCCCTCTTGCCTCTTTCTGAACCTCTGTTGCATCTTTTTGCATTACTCTTCTTTCTACACCTCTATTGCTTTTTTTTGCACCACTCGTGTTTCTTTCTGTACCCCTTTTCTCTCTTTCTGCACCCTCGTGCCTCTTTCTGCACCCCTGTTCCTTCTTTCTGCTCTTCTTTTGTTTCTTTCTGCACCTCTCTTGTTTTTTTCTGCACCCTCTCACTACTTTCCCCACCCCTGTTCCCCCTTTTTGCATGTCTGTTGCTTTTTTCCATACTTCTTTTGCCTCTTTTTCCACCCCTCAACCCTCTTTCTGCACCTTTGGTGCTTCTTTCTGCACTTCGCTTGCTCCTTTCTGCACCTCTGTCCCTTCTTTCTATAACACTTGTGCCTCTCTCTGTACCCCTCTTTCCCCTTTCTACTCGCCTCTTGCAACTCTTTTGGTTGTTTCTGCTTTGCTTTAGCATCTTTTTGCACCTCTTGCCTCTTTTTGTACCCCTCTTCCCTCTTTCTTCACCCCTCTTGCCTATTTCTGCACCTCTGTTGCTTCTTTCTGCACCCCTGTTGTCTCTTTCTGTACCCTTATTCCCTTTGTCGCCTACCTCTTGCCTCTTTCTGCTATTCTCTTACCATTCTATGCACCTCTCTTGCCTCTTTCTGCACCCCATTTGCCTCTTTCTGTACTTCTTTTGCTTCTTTACACACCTCTGTTGCTTTTTACAATAATTCTCTTTCCTCTTTCTGCACTTCTTTTACCTCTTACCTCATTTGTTTCTTCATTGCATCCCCCTTGCCTCTTTCTGCACCTTTCTTTTCTCTTTCTGTACCTTTCCTGCCTGTTTCTGTACCTCTCTTACCTCTTTCTGTACCGATCGTGGTTCTTTCTGCACTTCTCTCGCTCTTTCTGCACCATTTGCGCCTCTTTCAGCACCTCTGTTGCTTCTTTCAGCAGTTCTATTTCTTCTTTCTGCACCTCTGTTGCCAATTTCTACATCTCATTTGCTTCTTTCTGCATACCTCTTGCCTCTTTCTGAACCCCTCTTTTCTCTTTCTGTACCTCTCTTGCCTCTTTCTGCATCCCTGTTCCCTCTTTCTGCACCTTTCCTGCCTGTTTCTGCACCTCTCTGCTTCTTTCTGTACCTCTATTGGTTCTGTCTGCACTTCTCTTGCTCTTTCTGCACCCTTCGCGCCTCTTTCAGCACCTCTGTTGCTTCTTTCTGCACTTCTCTTCCTTCTTTCTGCACCCTTCCTGCCTCTTTCTGTACCTCTCTTGCCTCTTTCTGTACTTCTCCTACCTTTTTCTGCACCCCTCCTGCTTCTTTTTGCACCTCTCTTGGTTCTTTCTGCACTGCTCTTGCTTCTTTCTGCACCTTGTTGGCCTCTGTCTGAACTCCTCTTGCTTCTTTCTACACCTTTGTTGCTTCTTTCAGCATTTCTCTTGCCTCTTTCTGCACTTCTCTTCCTTCTTTCTGTACCCCTTCTGCTTCTTTCTTTACCTGTCTTGCCTCTTGTGTGCCTCCCTTGTTTGTTTCTGCACTTATTTTTCCTCTTTCTGCACCTCTGAGTTAGAGGTAGTTTTAATCCCCCTGCCCTATTATGTACTAGGGGCTTATAGGGGAGGTCATGACAATTACAGGGGAACCCCGACCCATATTGTACCCTACTGGATGTAGGTGTTTTCCATGTTTTCTAAGTATCTTTCAGCACGGCCTGGTTCATCAGAGTCAGTTACCACCAGTACCAGTCAGCACAAATATGGGGAATCAGGATGACTTTGCAACAAGGCCTCTTGCTGCACCTCTGTTGGTTCTTTCTGCATATCTCTTGCATCTTTCTGTACTTTTCTTTGTCTTTCTGGACTTCTGTTGCTTCTTTCTGGATTTCTCTTACATCTTTCTGCACCTTTCTTCCTCTTTGTGCACATGTCCTACCTCTGTAGGCATAGTTAGAAGCTAACATTTAAAAAACCTAAAAATCAAGCCAGAACAGGGGATTAAGGGTACTATGCCCGCACTGGTGACAAAATCCCTAGTGTATGTGTGTGTCCAGGTGCAGGTAGTCTGGGATACAATCCCCTAGATCCCAATTTTCGAAAAACAAGAATCTTGTTTTACAAATCAAAGTTTGCTCAAATTGACCCCGCACACTTAAACAATAAATGTTACAATGTCATTAATGTTATTCACAACGATCCAATATCTTTTCAGTCATTCTCCCAAGAATTCCAAAGTCAGGTTTTCTTCAGTAGAAAATTCTTTATTCTCAAGAAACTTTTAAGATCAATAGCCAACGCATTTCGTCCGTGACCGGACTTCTTCAGGGCTACATTAAAAAATACAAAACATAAAAACAATATATTTACATATGAATGGCATAGACCTATTCATAATTCATCTACACAATGTTATCATTCAATTAGTAATTTCATCTGAACACCAGACATTATGACAAGCATTAGTCAAAAACCTGCTTTGGATATAACACTTCTTTTCACAAGGGACAAAACACAATGTTAAAAGGAAAAAAGCGAATAGTTGTCTTTCCTATAGATTTACGCTATACAAATCATCAAACCTTTTCAAGCATGAGATGAAATGAGATCTGCACACCAACAAGTAACAATTAATCTACATCTTGTAAGTTTTTCTAATCAATCATATTTAAGAAAATTGCATCACAATCTCCTTATATAGTTTTAAAATTTTCAATCATTGTATACCTTATTTAGAATTCTCTATTTTATGATGCTTCACAATGGTCTTCTAGCTCGAGGTATAAATATTCTGTGAAAGGATAGTACAGTCTTGGTCATTTATATAATCGTTATAACATACTTCAACATTTAGTTAAACTTTTTTTTCATGTATCATGATCATATTTATGAACAATCAAATTATGCTTCTCCTTTCAAAAAGATTTTATAAGTTCATATCCATCTGATGTTTGATGGATTATTTTATGTACATAACATGTTTATTCATTCCTAAGGACAGATGTTCAAAATAAAGTCATCATTGGTAACACTTTATCCTAGGTAGATACACTTTGACTAACCTATTTACTGCCATTTGTGTGGTAATAATGTATTTAATAAAGGATGATCAATTAAATCACTTACTTCCATATGTCTAAAAATTATCGTAATCTCGAAGTCAATCAAGTTTCATTATATATTTTGAGAGGTTAGAGTTTTAGTGAAAGCCTACAGAAAGAGGAAAGAATAAATAAAATATTTTTGAGAGTTTATCTGGGAAACATCACAATTTTCCAATAATATTCAATATCTCCTCTTCCCTCATAGATCTACTAGTGTAGACATGGATGGCACAATAAAGATAATCTTCTAAAAGAGAGAAGTACAGAAGGCCCATTTAACAAACAGTCTCCTTTTTTAGAGGAGAGAGCCACACTGCGAGCGAATGCTATCATATTGTATTTAAAAATTATAAAACAGTAACAGTCATAATATGCGGTTCATTAACTGCATGATGATATAAAATCTATCTTCAGTTATACTTAGTTACTAGTAAAGAGAAGGTTTCATCGTTTGATGCCTTTATACTTTGCTAAGAAAAAAAGTGTTTTTTTTATAGCATAATTGTTCCAGCAACCCTCCGTATGCCGATTAAAACAGAAAGCGAAACCCCGTCGCCATCTTTGAGAAGTAATGTCAAGACTCAAGAAAAAATTGCGCTGGCTAAGTCAAGACACTTCCTCCATATATACCTGGCTATTGCCTCCAGCAAGGGTCTGATCACATATCCCAGCTAACAAACTTTTAACTACCAAAGCAAACATAAGTCAAGACCCTATAACAAAATAAATATAAATAAAGGTCAACCCGTAATACACCCAAACAGGTCACTCACCGCAAGTAAAGTGTCGGCGTTCCGTAAAGCATGCGGTCGTCTGGTTCAATGAGTTATCCAAGGTAGAGGTATTTATACTATCTTGAGAACTCATCCACCATCAATTTGCAAAGTTAATTGGTAATTAGTGCTAGATAGATCGTGCAAAGATGACGTCTATACTAAAAAGGAGATCCGCCATCTTGGAATGGTCAAGATATAAAGCGTGAACAGACAATATTTGTCAAATCTCAGTTGCAAAGGAAAAATAAAAAATAATACTATAATATTTTAATGATAAACCGTCTTAACTGTTTGTCTGTGACCTATTCTACATATATCGCTCGGCGTTAAGTTTATTCATCTATTCTTTTGTAAGGAGTGATCTTAATTTGCTAAACGATACTCGCATTGAAGGATACAACATATATCACCAGAACAACGTAAATATCATTATATCAAGTCCAAAAGAGTTCACGCATTCTAAGGATGGCCGGCAAGCCCACTCGATATTGGCCGCCATCTTTACATGGTCATAAGCCAACACTTATAGTGCGATAAGCTGGTCAGATGTTTTTTATCCTAATGCCCAAGTCGAAGGCATTTACCCAAAAGTGTGCATTAACAGTATAACTTAAATGTGATAATATAAAATTCAAAGAACTCCAGCGCGCTCTAACAATAGGTGGAGTGATGGTCAGGTATACACGAAAAATAAGCCCACTCGATATTGGCCGCCATCTTTAGCTGGTCAAAGGCCAATACTTATGGTACAATATGCAGGTCTAATGTATTTCTTAGTGCGCAAACGGAGGACATTGACCCAAACTAATCCAAATTACTAGATAAACTTAATATTGCTAAATGGTGGGACGGTGCAACACTTAAAAAATATCTGGAAAACAAACGCATACCGAGAGGGTTGCGTATCCTCATTTTCCCTAACTATGAGGACTTGGAGTTAGATCTTTTGGGTGAATGGGAAGAGGGACTGTATTCAGCCTCCTTCAAAATGATGGACATTTTGATCCGTAATGCAGAAAGGAGGGGCAAAAAAATAAGAGAGGAAATATTAGCTCTTGAAAAAGAAATTAGTGGGATGAATCTACCTGACATAACTCAAAAGAATTACGATATCTTAAAAAAGGAATTGGCTGCTTATCAACTGTATCTTAAAGGCAAGAAACAACAAAAAATAGAAAGAGATCGTAGTGATTATGACAATCAAAAATATTTTATTTATTCTTTCCTCTTTCTGTAGGCTTTCACTAAAACTCTAACCTCTCAAAATATATACTGAAACTTGATTGACTTCGAGATTACGATAATTTTTAGACATATGGAAGTAAGTGATTTAATTGATCATCCTTTATTAAATAAATTATTACCACACAAATGGCAGTAAATAGGTTAGTCAAAGTGTATCTACCTAGGATAAAGTGTTACCAATGATGACTTTATTTTGAACATCTGTCCTTAGGAATGAATAAACATGTTATGTACATAAAATAATCCATTAAACATCAGATGGATATGAACTTATAAAATCTTTTTGAAGAGAGAAGCATAATTTGATTGTTCATAAATATGATCATGATGCATGAAAAAAAAGTTTAACTAAATGTTGAAGTATGTTATAACGATTATATAAATGACCAAGACTGTACTATCCTTTCACAGAATATTTATACCTCGAGCTAGAAGACCATTGTGAAGCATCATAAAATAGAGAATTCTAAATAAGGTATACAATGATTGAAAATTTTAAAACTATATAAGGAGATTGTGATGCAATTTTCTTAAATATGATTGATTAGAAAAACTTACAAGATGTAGATTAATTGTTACTTGTTGGTGTGCAGATCTCATTTCATCTCATGCTTGAAAAAGTTTGATGATTTGTATAGCGTAAATCTATAGGAAAGACAACTATTCGCTTTTTTCTTTTTAACATTGTGTTTTCTCCCTTGTGAAAAGAAGTGTTATATCCAAAGCAGGTTTTTGACTAATGCTTGTCATAATGTCTGGTGTTCAGATGAAATTACTAATTGAATGATAACATTGTGTAGATGAATTATGAATAGGTCTATGCCATTCATATGTAAATATATTGTTTTAATGTTTTGTATTTTTTAATGTAGCCCTGAAGAAGTCCGGTCACGGACGAAACGCGTTGGCTATTGATCTTAAAAGTTTCTTGACAATAAAGAATTTTCTACTGAAGAAAACCTGACTTTGGAATTCTTGGGAGAATGACTGAAAAGATATTGGATCGTTGTGAATAACATTAATGACATTGTAACATTTATTGTTTAAGTGTGCGGGGTCAATTTGAGCAAACTTTGATTTAAAAAACCTTTGAAATTCACTGAAAAAAACATAGGTTTCAGGGACGTTATAGTTAGAAATACGATTTAAAAGACCTTTGAAATTCACATTAAAAACATAGATTTCAAGGACATTATAGAGACGTTATAGCTAGATATTAGCATTTAAAAAACCTTTCGAAATTCACTGACAAAAAAACATAGGTTTAAGGGACAATACAGTTAGAAATTTGCATTTAAAAAACTTTTGAAATTCACTGAAAAAGCATAGGTTTCAGTGACGTTGTAATTAGAAATTAGCATTTAAAAAACCTTTGAAATTCACTGAAAAAAACATAGGTTTCAGGGAAATTATGGTTAGAAATTACAATTTAAAAAACCTTAGAAATTCACTGAAAAAAACACAAGTTTCAGAGATGGTAAATTCGCCCCTTATAGTTAGTTGAGCTAACTATAACTCACACCCCCATAATGCACTGCTGATGACATCATATATTACATCATTCATGACATGGTCAGTGACATCACTGATGACATCACTGATGACATCTCAAATGACATCACTGATGACATCATCCATGTGATAATCTGATGCACTTCCTCACACCCTAATATAGCCTTTGATACACTCACTCTAAAATACCGAATAACATTTTCAAAACAATGGAAACACCAATACCAGTTGCTGGATACCCACTGATTCCTAAATCTAAACACACATCCACTCATTCACCCATGCAGTCACTCATACATGCAGTCACGCATCAATACAACCCTATTATATGCACTCATACACCTGTATGGACACTCACACACTGCCACTCATCCATAGATTTACTCACACACCTAATCAGTCATGCAAAGAATCAATCACACTTCCATTTACTCACCTATGCAGTTATACACACAGCACCTCACATATTCATACCGATACCAGCACATACTTATTCTCTTATACTATCACTGATACAAGCAAACACTCATCCATACAGCTACTCTAACAATCACTCAATCTCCCGTATAGTCATTTATATACTCCAACACTCACATATACTGCCTTTCACGTATGTAGTTACTCATTCATGTACCACTGAGAAATCGATTCACTCACCAACACACCCATGCACACACTCATCCACCCATACAGCCCTTCAGAGATGCACTCTTGAACCCATTCACTGAGTGAATCACCCACTCACACATATATGCATAGTCACACAACCCCCACCCACCCACACAGACACTCAGGCACCCCTACAGATACTCAGGCAACCAATCAATCACCTATATAGACACTCATGTAGCTACTCGTCAACCCCTGCAGCCACTTACACACCAACTTATAGACTGATACAGACATTCACACAGATTAGTCACTAACCCATGCATTCATGAAGACACTTTTTTTTTTTTTTTTTTTTATTTGTCAACCATTGGATGATACAGTATACAAATGGATAAATCAAGGCAATAACTGTACTGAACATAAGCAAATATCAAAAGCAATATCACAAATGGAGGGGATAAGAAATAAAGATAGATGACAAAAGGGGGAGAGTAAAACATAGATTAATATCTGACAGATAATTATTTGAACCCAAAAGCATATTTGTACTGAAATGTAACTGTAATGTAATGTAAATTGATACTTGTTTAGCGCACTACTCACCCGCAAGGGTCTCAAGGCGCTTGTACGAATACCGCTGTGGAACCCATCCTGGCTTTCCCTGTGAGGTACCCACTCCTGGGCACCCCCAAGGTGGAGGCCAGGCATCCTTAGCGTTGTGGGGGCCATTGTGGAGATTAAGCAAGCTATTTCCCAGAGTTGCAGAGTGGGACTCCATGATTGGAATAGGCACTGAGGCGAGAATGATCAGGTCCGTGGAATTTTGAGCCCAAGACCCGCCGAGGTGGGGAATTGAACCCTGGTCCCGGCCTAGACCTCTGCATCAGGGTCTGCCGCTCTAACCATTGAGTCACATTGGACCTCCTAATACATCAAATTATATTGCCTAAACCAAGACCCCCAAATTGCATTACATTTAGCAACTGAGCGAATGCCTCTTGTCTTGGCCAATGCCTGTTCCATATCATGGGGAACATCCATAACAACGCGGGCATTACCCCGCACTGCTATTACAACGCTGCTATTACAATGCAAGTCGTTACAACGACTTGCGCTGGAGGGCGCTGTAGGATAGGGAATAGTTTAATTTTCTATCCAACACCTTCCCTACTGTCAACGTGGGCTGGAGTTGGAATAGAAAATTAAACTATTCCACTAGCCAGCGCCCCCAACGCAAGTCGTTGTAACAACTTGCGTTGTAAAAACTGCGTTGTAATGGCATGCGGGGTAAAAGCCCACGTTGTAATGCTGTACAACCATATCATGCGTCTGTCTAACAAAAAGCCACCAGTCCGTAACAGATGGGGGCTTTTGTGAAATCCACTCCCGGGCAATAATCAGCCTTGCAGAGACTAACAAAATAGTTAATAAACCATTCCTTTTGGATCCAGCATTCCTACAACCCAGAATAATTTCCCCTATCGTCAAAAGGCGTTTCCAAACCCAGTTTCCGAGTGAGGACATTCTGGACATCCTGCCAGAATATTCTCAATTCTGGATATGTTACGAACATATGTTTAATAACTGCCATATGCAGATCACATCTTGGACACTTTGTCCTATCAGTAGTTATGTTACTAGACAACCACTTAGCTATTCTCTCTGGGGTATAATAGAGAAGACATATCGTCCGAAGTTGTTGCAATCTCAGATTAGTAGAATGCACCACTTCTTTAATAGTTCAGAGTGCTTGTATGATGGTGCTAGCCACTACGGGGATCTCCAATACCTTGCTCCATTGATTAGCCAATTTTTCACAATCAGCCACTCTGTAGCTACCCAGCCATTTATACACCTTCCTGATCATAGACTTCACTGTTTCATCATATATAAAATCCCAAACATCAGAACCAGTTATATTAATCAACTTCAGGTGCCTTAAAAAATAATCTCGGATCTGGTAGTATTTTAACAGCTTATAATTTTGCAATTTATAGATGATCTGAAATCTCTCGAAAGAGATAAAACCATTATGATCAAAAAGATCACCTAAGCATCCTACTCCCCATCTGGCCCAGTTTATTCCCACCACATCATGAAATATACCCGGTAGAGTGGGGTTAGAATAGAGAGGAAATTTGTTGTGATATGGCGATATATTGCCCCTATGCAGGATCGCCCGCCAAATAAAAATGCTCTCCCTTGCAGTCTTGAATTGAAATCTTTTAAAATAATTTGGATCCATTATTCTGTACAGAAACATTTTACTCTCTTCCCCCAGTATAAATGTATAAAAAAACGGTACTAGCAGGATTTATCAGGCTACGAAAGCGACCAAAAAAGGCTGACCAAAATACATCTTAAAGTCCGGTAGCCCCAGACCTCCTTGACCAAACGGGAGCTTTAGCCATTCTATCGCTCGTCTCGCCTTCTTATATCCCCATATGAAGCTACTTAGTGTACCTTCTAGTCGTTTAAAGAAGGAATTAGGAACTCGTAATGGGATAGAGCGAAAGAGATATACAAAGTTCAGCAAAATTTTCATTTTAAATATATTAATGCGGCCTATAATACCTAGAGGTAGCTTGTGCCAGTTTTTAAAGGATTTAGCTGTGGCTTTCAGTAGCTCCTCATAATTCAAGGAGACAATTTTCTCTATTTGTGCTGATACCCGCACCCCCAAATAGGCAACAGCTGAGCAGACTCCCTGCAAACAGTCTAGCGGTTTATGATTAAGCAAGATTTGGGTCTTATTAACATTTAATTTATACCCTGAAATCAAGCCAAAGCCTGTAGCCCCCACTGTTATTTCCCTTAATACTCTCCCTGGTTCAGTAGAAAATACTGGTAGATTGACCGCATATGCGATGACCTTTAAGGGTTTGCTCTGTTAGTAAATGCACTAATTTGGGGATTATTTTGTAGGGCAAAAATGAATGGATCTATATATAGGGCAAACAGCAGGGGTGAAAGAAGGCACCCCTGACGAGTACCGCAAGACACCGAGACTGTAGATGACAGCAAGCCTGAATATGCCAATTTAGCACAGGGCTTGTCATGTAGAGCTTGTACCCACTTCTTCAATGGACTCCTAATCCCTAAAGCTGTGAGTGTGGCCCAGAGGAAATCCCACCCCACTCGGTCAAACGCTTTCTCAGCATCTAATAAGATCATACCGAGTGGGGTAGGTACTATATTGACCACATCAAAAGCTGTCACTGCCATGTTGACATGGGCAGTAGTATCTCTATTTTGGATAAACCTGTGTTGTTGAGGAGAAACCAAACTAGGCCTTACAGGGGCAAGCCGATTTGCTAGTACTTTTGCAAAATTCTTTGCATTTTTTAAAAAGAAGACAATTTGTGTCATGTTCCATGATTCAGGAACTTTCCGACATGCGCCAATTGACCCTATCATCTGACTAAAATGCAGCCTCAAAACATTCTTAAACGTTTTATAGAATTTCAGGGGTATGGAATCCCCTCCCGCTGCCTTGCCTGATGGTAAAGCTCGAATTGCCATCTCTATCTCTTCCCACAAGATATCTGCATCTAAGGACTCAGCTATCTCATTCCCCATTCTTGGCAAGCAACCCCTCTGGATATAATCGAGAACATCTGCCTGCAGAGGTTGTATCGTAGAAGTATATAGTGCTTGATAGCATCTGGCAAATTGATCTAAAATCTGTTGTGGATGCTCATAAAGTCTACCAGCGGAACCCCTAATAGCTTTGATATGAGCCTTGGCTCTGTCATCAGCTACTTTATAGGCAAGGATTTGTTACCGATTTTCCCCCCATACTCGTATTGTGACTGACGATATTTATTATATTTAACCATGCTCTTCTCTTTAAGTGTTTTCTTCAACCTCAATCTGTTCCGAATCACCAGCTCCTTTCAAGACGGCCTCAGCATGTAGATCTTCTGCAATGCTTTTTGCTGAAGTTGTCTCTTTAAGTGCCTGTCTATCATATTTATTTTGATGCCAAATATACTGTTGAGTATGCCCCCTAATAACTGCTTTGCATGTATCCCAGATCACGATGGGAGAGGCTGACCCTGTATTCTCCTTGAAAAAACGTTCGATTTGTTCCCGAGTCCTGGATACATATTCTGCATCCAAAAAAGATACCTAGGGAATGTAAATGATCTAGGGGGCCTATTCTCTTCAAGGATCTTATAAACAAGAATAGGATTATGATCTGATGTCACTTTCGGGCATATATCTATTTCTGAAGACCATAACATTTGGTCAGATACCCAAACCATATTGATGCTGGAGTATGATTTATGTGAAGCAGAAAAATATGTGTACCCCTGTATATTTGGGTGCAATGTTCTCCAAGCATCTCTAATGACCTGCAGCCGACCTAGTTCCCGTATTGCCATGCATGTCCTTCGCACCCTATGAAATGCCCCTCATCTTTTAGTATCAATCCCATAATCCATAATGCAGTTAAAATCACCGATCACCACCCGTTCCACCTCCCAATTCAACAACTCCATATTTATATTATCCACAACTCTAGGATCCATCATTAGTAGGGCCATACACTACGCAGAGCACACACTTCTTCTCTTAAAACATAATCTGCGAAAGAGCTCAACGGCTTCCCTTATCTGATGTTGTCTTGCAAACTATCACCCTAAACCGTTCATTCTTTAATATTGCAACCCCACGGATAGAGGCACTTTGAGTAGAACATACTATAACTTTGAAACCTAATTGTTTTAAAAATCCCCGATCTTTATAAGAAAGATACGTCTCCGTTAACATAATCTCGTGTGGGTTATACATTTTTAGCTCTTCTGCCACTAGTTGCCTCTTAATCCTGATACTTAACCCCACCACGTTCCATGCTAAACATTTAACCCACTCCATATTAAATAAAATACATGGCTCCTTTTAGTATCCATCTTAGCTACCTGAATATATTTTCCAGCTGTACATTTATCATTGGTTTTCACCCAAACATTGACCTTTTCTTTTTTGAACCCCCACCTATTCCCTCCCTCTCCCCCAATCTCCACAGGAGACCGGCCCTCCCCTCCCAGCATCTAAAAGGAGGAATAATTCTCTTTCTCAAAGCTACCGCTGGTTTGGCAGCCCCCTGAGATTCCCAGCCCACAGAGGCTCCAAAGGCTTCTTCTCTCCATATTATTTTCAAATTATAAAGCAAAACGTAGAATGAAGGAAAGCATTAAAGAGGAGAAAAAAAGGGGGTATTTTTTTAACATACACCCCAAATAGATTCTTACATAGCAAAAAAAAAGAGAATAGTATGCATTTTCTACCCTCTTAAACCACCTCCTCTTTCTGCCATTCACAGAGTGCCTCCTTTGCTTCTATCGGGGAAAGGAATAGATAATATTGACCCCCAATAACTAATTTCAGTCGAGCTGTCTCTTGCAAGTATGCTTGCACTCCAGTAGCTCTCCTTGGATCAATCAGTTGCCTATGCTGCCAACGTCTATCCATTGTTACCTTACAGTAATCAGAACAAAAACAAATTAAATAAGAATCAATAGACATAGGCGATCTAGGACCTGCCGCAGTAAGAAATTACCAAAATAAATCAAAAAAGGTCTAGGATATTGATTATCCTGCCTCTTTTGCTCCATTGGCAATCTATGGGCTCTTTGAATCTAACAATCCCAGTCCCAATCCCCAAGGTCCGGAAAAATGTTTAGCAATATTTGTACTATAAAAGTTCTGTGGTCTGACCCCTCTTGCCCTTCTGGAATGCCAAACATCTTCAAATGTTGCCTCCTCTGATCATTCTCTAAATCTTCTAGTTTAAGTTGCACTGTGACCAGCAGATTGTCATGCTTCTCAGTCATTCCAGATGCTTTCAAATTCATTTCTTCCGTGTCTGCCACTCTGTGTTGCAGTTCAGCTATCTCAACTGTCAGTGTCCCTACTTTAGTAGTAACTTCTTTTAGAGCCTAGTGTCTGATAGAACTTGGGCGAAGAGTTCTCTAGTTTCTTCTCTTTGGTCCTTAAGATTTTGAAGGATCAGCAAGAGCATCATAGTTTTATTTCTCTGTACTTCCTTGCTTTCTGGATCCCCGGATGGTTGCTGCAAGCTTGTTTCCCCGAGCAAAACCATTGAGGCTGACCCAGGGCCATGTTCTAGGTCATAAAACACTATATTTTGGGTAGGGTCAGAGGCCAAAATGTAAAGACTCAACAGGATATTCAGCCCCACTATAAACGTCTAAACACAACATATATCCTGAGGTCTAATGGTAAGGAACACAGATACTATAACTGCCCAAGACTCTCTCTAAAAATAAATCCTAAAGGAATATACAAAAATTGTATGGATTCCCATCACTCACCATTCCAGGTGACATGCTTCATCATCGGGGTCTCCTTAAATAGGGCTTCAACTCCACCCTATTAATGGAGGAGCCCAAGGATGTTTTGAATGTTAGTACAGATGTGAGCTAACATATTTGTAGAGTGTATGGGAAAAGTGCAGTGCAATTGGGAATGTGAGGTTAAAATTGAAGCGTGATCAGACCATAATGTATTCTTGTCTGTCACGATCAATAGTTAAAAACAGTGCATAGGAACACTTTCAACAGATAGCTGTCCGTAAATAGTCAATCGGTCAAATGTTCTAGGTCATCAGTATCCTCAACTGAGAGCCCCATTGCATCACGAGCTTCGTCCGCAAGACCAGTCTCTGATAACCTTGATATCAAGTTTTTGATCCCCCTCTTTTCTTGAACCCATCGCCATATAGGACTATCAGCTGAGACTCCTTTCTTTCGTTGTTTTAGCTTCTCATCTCCTGACTTTTGATCTGTGCCCCCAAAGGTTTTTTTCAATTCCTTCACAGTTTTAGATTTTTGATTTCTCTTTCTAGTAGCCGCTGAACATGGAATTTGCTTCTGTTGGCTGACTGCAGCCATATGTTTCAAGGCTGAGGGGCTTTAGCTCTGCTTTTTCTCTTGATCAGTAACAGAGTCCGAGGACAAAGTACTGGAGGCATCCAATATTAAATCATTAGGCATAGTTGCTGGGGTAATAGGGCTTGTAGGGGTAACAAGAATACCAGTCTCATCAGGAATTAAAAGAATCTTGCCTTCAGACCCTCCTTTATCCTGCTCTGAATTTCTTTAATTCATATAAGTAGCCTCACCCCCTACCGGACTCGAGTCCACATCACCATCCTTAGAGATTCCAACCTCAGTTACTGTCCCCCCCAGGGTGTGGACCACTTTCTTTCCACTTTTCAGAATCTTAGTTTCGCCGGGCATCTCAGCTAAATCCAAAGTGTTTACCGATTTACCAGAACTGGCAGCGAGGCTCTCACACCCCATAGGGGTCTCTCCCCCCATATCTTTGGAGTTGGTATCAGGAATTCTTCTGTTATCAGATCCTTCCTTGAGCTGAAGAAATGCCTGTGAGTTGTTTAATGCATTACATCCAAGAGAAATAGGAGCAGCTTTACTTTGTTGCTCACTGATAGCTAGACTCACTATATCTGCTAATGTGTTGCAAGTATTAAAAATTTCAGCTTCAGCTACCATATCAGAAGTGAACAATTCCGCTGACTTCCTCAACTGCAAAAATTGCAATACAGGTTTCCCCAGCTTCCCTAACCCAGTACTTGGATTGGAGGAGTCCACCCTCTAACCCTCTACGTCTCCAATGTCTGTATTGCCCCCCTAGTCACTGCTCTACTCACCGGCGCTCGGTTGGTAGCCCGGGTGCTCCTAACAGTAGTTTTCGGTGGAGCCGTGTTCTGATGCACCACCAAGTACAACTTCGCCTCCGGACACCAACGAAAATTTCCTCGTCAGTTTCCTTGTAAGTTCTGTGTAAATCATTAGGCGGCCAAACACTCTGCAACCTTCGTGAACGGCAAGCGCCTGGGGCCAATCCTCGCAATCGCCTGCATCCAGTACTACTAACTTAGCACGATCGACCGAATCCCACAGCCGAATCAGCACAGTGAATCCGCCAGCGAGTCTGTCAGCCAGTAAACCGTGTTTCCTGCAGTTTCGTTGTATTCCTCCGTAAGCGCTGAGATGCTGAGGATGCGGTGAGAATCAAACAATGTCGCCGAAGTTCCATTATTCAAAATCCTCCCTTCTGCCTTCCTCCTTGCCACATTCCTTTAGTCATGACTCCAGCCTCCAGAGCTCCTCCATGAACCGGCTCTCTGAGATGGCGTCAGTCTGCCATCTTAGCTCCTCCCCCAACCCTTAGCGCCCATTCATGCTCCGGAGCCCACCCATTACGACACGTTTAATCACTCACTTATACAGTCAGTCAGGCACCTCCTAAATCATCCATTCAGACACGTATACACCCATTATTCTTTAATATACCTTGGCGTATATAGAAAACATATTTAAAATTTACAGAAACACACAGTCACTGGATGATATCATCAGTGAAGTCATCAGTGATGTCATTTGAGATGTCATCAGTGATGTCTGAATGCTTTACCAGTAGGATGAGTATAGAAAAGTTGTATGTACATCAATATAAGCATTATATATATAGTAAATGGGAAAGAGATACAATATGTGAGGCTGTAAGCAGTGTTTTCCTTATATCAGTTTTAATGTACCTCAGTAATAAACTCTAATTTGACCTTTTCATTGCATCAATCAATGTGTGAATATAACCTTCTAAGTACAGTTGCTCTAAATAACGTGTTATTGTGCCACATTTATTTTCTCTATCGTGCATGGCTTTAAGTGTCTTGCAGGCCTAGGCATAATATAATCAATTTAAAGTACGAGACGCTTGCAGGCTATTCCTGACCTTTCTATATTCCTGAGTACAAATAAATTAAATGTGCGAGGAACTCAAATTCAATGTTTAAAGTGTAATTCTCTAGGTGGAAACATTAAGCTGGTCTGCACAGTGACATATTTAAGCCCACTTGACATACACCTTACTCAGGTCTAAGAATTATCCACTAGTTATTCGGTTTACATATACAGCTATCTTGTGCCTTCTCCAGTTACAACGTGTTTGTAATGTAAAAAGGAATCCTGTTCTAATTAATTCTATTTCCATATTTGGAACTTAATTACAACTTACTGTTTCTCCCATGTTCTATGAGGCATACGATGAGTCAGTGGGTGTAGACGACAAATTGGACAGCAGTAAAATAAACATTGGATACCAGCATCTACATCAAACAATGGGAGATTTTACTTTAAGCAGGCACGCCTCTAATTGCAAGCAAAAGCTATGCACAACTGTTGAAATTATGTCGTTTAAGGTGTGTTACGCCATAGGCACTTTTCCTTTCGACACTTCCTGTTTGGCGGCTTTTCAACGTGATTTTAGTATAATGAGACCAGCTGCCGTGGAAAGGTTTAATCACCTTGCACTGGGCTACCGAAAATATCTGTAGTCCCTGGATTTTGTTTTAAGAAGGATCAACAGAAAATGTTGTTTTAGTTTTAGATTGAGAGACAATGCCTAACTTGTGAATAATCTCAGTACACCAGTGGCGCATGCAACTGTGTACTGCAACTACAGATCACTACAAGTCTGTTTAAGTCAGTCACCAAATCAAATTACAGGATTATGATTGGCCTATCATATGTGGAACAGTAAAATCTGTTATATCAACACTGATATCGGGTAGATCAATACAAACAAGTATGGGTGCAATACAGATGCAGGAGCATTATTAAATACATGCTCGAATCAATTGAAAAAAGGAAAGGGTTAATTTAGAGCTTGGTAAATGATGAGCCCTGCTATCCTTGTGTTGAAATGACCTTCACTCCTAGCACAGGAAATGTTCATCCACCATATTTAAGATCTGTCATGACAGCCAGCCTACCACCATGCCTATTTTTTGTTTTGCAGTTTATATAGCACGAACTCGACCCTTGAAGTTATTGGAGTACTTTACATGAGCACCAGTTAAGTTACACAAGGGCACATTAATTCTTGGTAGGCACGGGGAGATTAACAGCCTGATTCATCAACGGGCCGTTTTGCGAGCCCCTAATAGCGATTCATAGCGAATCGCTATTAAGGACTCGTAAAGCGGTATTCATGTAGGAATTGCTAAATAAATAGTGATTCCTACACATTCCTTATTTGTGAGTAGCAAATTGCTAATCGCAAATAAGGAATAACTCCCCATTCGTTCCTATGGGCCAAAGGGCCCATAGGAATGAATTGGGAGTATTCCTTATTTGCGATTAGCAATTTGCTACTCGCAAATAAGATAGCGATTTAAAGGGTGCCAGGGGTGTCCAAAGGACACCCTGTAGCACCCCTTAAATGCAAATTGAAACTGGTGTTGCGCACACACATGTCCAAAGGACATGTGTGTGTGCAACATGCAACTTAGAAAAATGCTTTTAAAAGCATTTTTCTAAGTTTTTGCTATTTACCGAGAGGTCTGACCTCTCGGTAAATAGCGGCCCGAAATTGCGAATTAGCAATTTAAAAATGGTTGATGAATTGCATTTAAGGAATCTCAAATAGAGATTCCTTAAATGTAATTCCTCGCAATTTAGCGAATTAGCAATTACCGATTTTTGCATTTGGGATGATGAATCCCAAATGCAAAAATTGCGCTCGCAATGGGCCAGATTCTCAGAATCTGGCCCTTTGCGAGCGCAATTCGGTTCGATGAATCAGGCTGTAAATTGCTTAGCATGGGGCTGCAAAAGCTAAACTGATGACCAAACGACACCACTATTGTTCAACCGCGGTCATTAGATGTAATAAATGATTAATCAAAACTATGTAAGTCTTATTGCATCAACTGAAGTGGAAGGCAACTTCAAATGCCACAGTGCCTCATATTAACAAACATAAACCAGTGACTGGCGCACACTGTTGAATTGACAACATCAGATCACTTAGCTCACATGAGATTATCCTGCACAGGAATTAGTGCATGTACTCATCCCCTCAAAAAATCTACTTAAATGTAGAATTCCCTAGATTCACACCAACGTGTCTACAATGTCAATACAGCACCACCACCTTTCCTGACATCAAAACTACTAATACCTACCAGGTATGCCCCAGTTTATATGTAGGATCTCACAACACCATAGCGGTTCACCACTGTGTGAGTGTTGCATGACTGGCAATTGTGGCTGGTACACAAGCAAGGTGGAGCATACCAATCAGTCTTGAAGGGTGATCCACTGTGCTCCACACCCAAGGTGTATGATGAAGCAGATCTATACACCACAGTGAACAACCACTGAACATAAGAGGATGTTTTGCAGTGTGTGTTGATCAAATGAAATGATTTAGGATTATGTGGCCACACTAGAACTAAGTGCCATAAGAATTCCTTGCCTCACGCCGGTCTCGCATGTGGAGTCCGGCGTAAGGCAGATCGGTGGCTTTCTTTGGCAAACTTAAACACACAGAATTACGAATCTGCAGTACAATCGGATACGGATAGGAGTGGACCTGAATAGCAACCTTACATTCTTGAAAGGAATTCTCCCCTGACGCCACAGGAGTAGTGTGGCTTGGAATTTTAGCCATACTTGAAATAATTGGAAGTGAATTTGTTCAGCCGTGAACAAGTCGCAAGTACGATCATACTGAGGCGACGAAACACATGTTGGCTTGGGAATGGTTCATTCATTTGAAAACTCGAAGACGTATTAAAAAGGAAAGAAAAAGAAAAGGAGAACATATGGAATCATATTTTTTGTGTCATTTTTGTATTACTGATATTTGGAGAATACCATTTGAAATTTACGTGTGCTTAGGTGTATGATTTAAGTGCCATAAGCCACACGTCACATCAAAAGTAGTTCGCCCTCACCAAGCAAATGCTGTACAATCCCATAACATGACTGAGGTCCTTATTGGAAATAAATACGTTGACAAATGGTACAAATTACTTTGGTGTGGCTAACATGTTGACCGATGTGTTACTAAAGCTTCATTAATCTGTCATCACATTACTAAATCAAAGGTGGCATCATCATGGCCAAATTATAAAAGCAGATTGTGACACATCTCTAATATGTGTACGTGACCTATCATGATTTTACTGGTTCATGCATATATTTGTAGGGTGTAGACTACAGATTATTCTGATGATTGAGCTGCTCAGAATAATTAACCCATGGTCACAAAAGGAGTGTGCAGCAAATTGTGATTAACTAATGTGTCAGATTTTTCCATTTGCAACTGTGGTGTACCCTGTTCACATTGACTTGAAGTAATAATGACATGTGTACAATCGATCTAACCACATATGGTATACCTTCAAATCAATATAAATCAGCTATTTTAATTCACTATACTTCAATCCACAAGGAGGTATATTTGTTTATCAACATAGTCCCTCAGGGAATCCAGAATTTGAGAATATTGCCAAGAAAGTAGACTGTTAGATTCCATTTGGCTACAGTCTTTTGGAAAGATACGATAAAAAAAGTGCAGGAGTGACAGTACCTTCACTAGTGGAGGTGATGGAGCAAGGTGGAGAAACCACATTTTGTAAACCCCTTGTAAAGTCACACTTCCATAACTGTAACATGAACTAATGGAATGATATGTGTGAATAATCAACTTAGAATAAGAGATGCACCTACACGAATACACGTGGGGACTAATTTTGCTTATGTTGCAATCATAATTAACTAATCATGTGATTCTGTCATATCGTAAACTAATAAGCAGCTTTTGAAATAAGGGAATGCAGCATAAATGTGCTTTTGTTTGCGTACTTTGTGGCAGAAACCAAAGGATAAGAGAGTATATTACGCCTAAATGTTGCTTATTTGCTAGGTAACTACTAATAGGGAAAACCTTAGTAAGGGGGGAGGTAAACAGAGTAATTAAATTTCTTTAATTAATGTTTGTTTGTGTTTGATTCTGTGATAGTTCCCATTTTGGCCAGTGAGGCCTAATAAAAGATGGCTGATTTGCTGAACTGCGAATAGAAAATGAACTGAGCATGCGCAAGCCCGACTCCGGGTTCGAATGCAAGCTGCTTGTGCTTGGAGTGAATGTGGTTCAAGGACGGCGTGGCCTGGAAGTCTAGATGGCTGCCAAAAGATGAGCACAATGGTTCTGAACGTGAGAAAGTTTGGCAAAGTTACCAAGTGAGAACAGGACTAGGCCCAAAACAATGACCCATTTAAAATTTAGCTGACGTAAGTGAACTGAATCATGTAATGATGAGGTGATGCTCATCCACCCCAAAATTGTTCAATCAGAACTCGAATTTGTGTTGAAAGTTACACTTTTAGTTAGATAGAGCTAGTGAAAAAGGTATAAAAAGTGCTGATTTTAGTGAAGAAAAAACTCGTTCCCGATTTCTTCCAGAGATGCTGTCCGTATGCTGATTTTCCTGAGATGTAATACTTTGAATAATTTTCTATTTATTTTTGAATGAGGACCGAGCTTTAGGTGAGGTTATTAGTCAGGGAATAGGGAGAAATAATTAATTTTGGGAACTATCTGTCTTTTGCTAATACTTGCTCTTCTGAAATCTAAATAAAATGTCTATTTCTGAATTTTCCTAAATAAATGAAATTAATTGTTTGAAATAAAATCTTTACTTTCCTTTTAAAAGAAATGTCGTTTTGAATAAAGAAATAAATAAAGTGAAGAAACTTTAGACATGTCAAATTTGCTTTGAATAAAAATTATATAAATGGAGAATTAAGCTGGTCTTGAGTTTTCCAACACCTAATTTTTACTAGCAGATCCGTCAACCTTAAAAGTGGCGTGTCTAAATAAATGAAAACCATGGTAAACTCATTTAAACTGCAGGTATAAATAGTATAAATATCCGGTTTAATTTTAGACACTCCACTATGATACATCGGCTCTCCTTTGAATTTCACCGATCCATGGAGTAGGGTGTAAGTGTTTGTGAGTAACTCGCAGTGTTATGGGCCCCACTGTTGAGTATGTGTATGAATTTGTACTTCAGGGAAAAGGTGACAGTGTTTTAGAAATTATTTCTGGAGAACGGCTGCATCAGAGGCATTGCCGTCCTGATGAGCATCTGAGATACAAGAGTTACCTTTAATATGTCCATTAGTCTCAATATAGCAGTACCCTTCAGAATGCAAATTGTGATGAAGTCTTGTTCTTGCATGTCATTGAGATCGTTATGTAAACTTTAGGCACCTCACCTCAAAAAGTGTGGCATAACTGTCACAGTTGTCTAGTGTTGAGCCTTTGCCTATGTTGACAAGACAGAAAGAGTTCAGCCCTGTGTATGTATGAGGAAACGTGATTCATAGTCAAGGAAAGCACTTGGTTTACATTGTGGTCAATTGTTAACATGCAGGATATCACATGTGCAGAATGTAAACAACTTTGCAAAACCCTTCTCACTGCAAAGCCCTGTTAGGTAGAGAAATAACATGTCAACACAAGAGACATATTTTTGGATAATTGTCTTGATGAACTGTACCGACGCTGTCATATGAGAAAGCACAGGCTGGCCACAGATGCCGCACCCTATTCATGCAAGGACTTCAAATGCGGTACTACTCAGACACATAATAACGTGCCACTATTGCAGGTCCTTATCAAGCGGTCACCTCTTGAACAAAGAGTACAGTCCTACTCAGCAACACAATTCCAACACCCAACCACTATAAACACCTCAGAAACATCACCCGATGACAAATCAATTCCAGCATACCGCTGTGTAGAAGATGTTCATAGGACATATAACCTATCTTGGTACACACTCTCATGTACGAAGACATATGATATAAACATCACTAAGTGCAGGTTCAATTTGAACACAATGTAAAGTTTATTATGGCTGGCGTGCGCCTTGAAAATTTGTTAGGCTGTCTGTCACATATGCCCATTATAAATATAATGATGGCAGAAACGGAAGTAGTGCTATGTATGCCCATCGTTGTTATGGCTGTCATGGTGGCCAGCTACCATGGAAAGTGCAACATGCTATACACAATGAATTTCCACAAGAATCTGTATGTGGCAGATTAATATGGGGGTACCAGAACAAGAGCTAAATAACTACTACAATGTATATGAATTCTAAATATATGACAACGATTCCTTTGAGAATTCCTTTCGACCCTGATCACCCACATTTTTTGATTGATACTGGTAGTAACTGACATTGATTGTGGCCAGGGATATTCTTACAAGACCCAGGGCCTCTGACCTGCTTTAAAGGTATATCGTGGTTAGGTATATTTACAATCGGCAATGATATACTACTGTAAATCCCTAGTATATAATAAGGCTAGTGGGATTCAAATTACATATAAGTCCTTAGTATATAATAGGGCGGGGAGGTATAGAGGCCCAGTATATATCCTGCACTGCAGTGTGCACTGCTGTGTTGCCTGCTGTCATTTTAAAGGAAGGTCTGCTTTACAAACTGCCTTTAAAAGTAAATCACATGCAAATTTGACTTTGAATTAAAGGTACTTCCAAAGTAATAATCTACCTTGTTTTTACATATGTCACCCAGAAGGTCTCACCTAGGTGCCCAAGGGGTAGGGTGCAATGTAACTATAAGCAGGGACGTTATAAGAGTTGTTTTATATGCCCTGTCAAGGGAAAAACTACTAATTTCCTGTTCATCATTGTAGATAATTAGCTCCATAGGCTAATATTGGAATATTTTATTTATGTATAAATATTGAAAGGAGAGAGCTACAAATTTTCATTAAAGGACTTCAAATGATAGTTATCATAAATCCAACAACTTGGTACTGTTAGGGTTATAATAACTCCCACAAAAAATAAGTTATTAAACCTTCTTTTCTATAAGTCAAAATCCAGCCTTCCAGCTGCTCTCTCCTGGTTGGACAGCCTCTGCCAGGCTGAGCCAAGCTGTCTTAATGAGGAATGTAGTGGCCTACTAGAGAGACAAAGTATTTCCTGTGGTTGGAGAACCGCAGCTGCAGAAGTAAACGGAAGGATGAGAAAGGGGTAGCTAAACTGGTCTTCAATGGGGGAATGACACTTTAGGACAGCACAGGATAACCCCCAAATACTTCACCCCCAGCCACACAGGAGTCCCTGTAATTAAATTAGTGCAGGGGCTGGAATTGGTGTGTTAGAGAATTTTAGCCACTGCAGCAGGTTGGCTTAGCCAGATCTAACCTCCAAGCTGAGCGTTTCTACATTTTGGAAGAATGGTGCTTTCTGGGACAAAAATATGCCACACTTTGGAGGAAGTGGTCACACAACTTGGTGGCACCCTGCATCCCATTGGTCAGGGGTGGCCTCCTGCTTGATGTGCAGGCACACTGCATAAATATGGAAGAGTTGCATGGAAACACAGATCTGCTGCCTGAAACTGCAAGGAGAAGAAGGACTATCCTGTTGGAAACCTGATCTGCACCCCAAAGTTCTGCACTTTGAAGGACTGCACTTGCTGCTCATTATGGGACTACAGCCCTAAGTACTGTGCATTGCTTCAAAATGGATTAAGAAGTGGACGTCCTGCAAGCTACAGGTTAACTGACCCCACCTGTATCATCTTCCCCATCCTGCAGTGAGCCTAGTGGACTTTAAAGCATTTGGCCAGGTGCATTGTGGGAATTGTTGTCCCAACATCCCAAGAACCATTTCAGAGATTCTAGATCCCTGGATTGGTATTGTGTACACTTTGATCCCTCAAGGAGACCTTCTGGAAGAAGATCCATACGTTTGGAGAAATCTGGTGAACTTTTTGAAAAAGCTCAGTTAGGTGACGAGAATCAGGTTGGCGACGTCAAACCACAACTCGGCCTGAAATCCAGGTTTGCACTGCTGAAAGCTCCGGAGCTTCCTAGAGTTGACAGAGACATCATGCTGACCCAAGCTGCCATTATCAACTCCAAATCAGGCCTGCTAGAGGGGCCAACTCTATGTAGAGAGAAAACCCTCCAGGAGAGTTTCTAAGTGCAAAGGTGTATGTGGCAGTGCTCCATCGCGGTCTACCTCAAACTTTGACATTGTCCCAGTCATGCGTGACCAGGTGTATGAAATTGGAGGTATTGTTTTTTAGGCACTAGCACGTATTTAGTCATGAAAATTCATATCTGCTGTTCCCTACATTGGATTTTTGTCATTTTGGTGTCTATTTGTTCATAAAACTATAATCTAATTCTATAAATTGGTGTTGCATTTTTTATTGTGTGTTGTGTCTTACTTTTATTTTTGTTTACATTTCTTTATTGATTTAAGAAGAAAAGGAACACTAATGAGCCACTGTGCTCCACCATCATTGCGGTGCAACCCCGGAATTCGTATTGCTAAGTTTGGCTGTCATACACAATATGAACGAAGGAAGAAGCAAATACCCACCTCCTCCCTTTAAATAAATACTCCTATATATGAAGGGAACGGAGAATAATCTGGAAAGGGACCTCCTAAGGCCTTCTATGTGGTCAACATGCTAGGGGCTATCTGTGTAGGGGTGTCTGCTAGTCTCAAGAGACTTAGCTATTTGGGGCAGGTAAGCTCTGTAAATTCCGAAGTCAATAACATGAGAAAGGGCGCCCATAATTCGTGGAAGGAAGCCCCCAGGGTTGGTCAAGGAGAGGGAAATCTTTTCCATCCCCAGGATGGCTCACAATCAGTGGAGCCATCCCAATCTGGTTGGAACTATCTTGGTACCCCAATGTGTTAGGACATTTTAGACTGCCAACCCTAAGGCCAATGCCATCTGTCTACCCCTCCTGGATGTAAGAGGAAAAGTGAGGGTGTTAGGAAGGCCCAAAAGAACGTAGGCTGGGAATCTGGGAATCTGAGTGTCGAAGTAGGAGTCTATGTCATCCAGAACCTGCTGCCAGTATGTGCCCAGGAGAGGGCATTCCCACAGCAAGTGGGTAAGGGTGTCTTGCGAGCCACACGCTCACCAGCAGTGTGGGCTTCATGAGGGATTGCCCCTATGAAGCCGCACAGGGGTTAAATATCAATAGGTGGCCACTTTAGTAGCAGTCTCGATGAAGGTCGTGTTCCGTGCAGTGCATCGGGCTCTGTAATAAATATCCTTCCATTCCTTCTGTGTGAGTGCCCTACCCAACTCCTCCTCCCAGCGTAATTGTCCGGGGGACTTCGCATCGTCTGAGGTGCATCGAGTAGATTTATATAAGTCCGACGTCAGTCGTGCATCGCTATGCCTTCTTAGCAGTCACTTCTCAAAAGGAGTGAGAAGCTTCTCTGCACCCTCTCACACCCCCTTTTGGAGATACCTATGTCAGACTTGTAAGTATCGGTACGGTTCCGTCTCGGGGATGCCATGGTCCGTACGGAGGGCAGAGAAAGGACACGGCCCGAGAGATCAAAGAAGTGGCCTTTGGAGTGGCATCCCTCAGCCGTTCAATGATGGAAGTCCCGGGGGTCCAGTCCTGGGGTAAAGTCAGGGTTCTGTGCTATAGGCATTATCAGGGATGGGGGTGTCCCAGTCTTGTCCCATGCTAATAATGTGGGGTGGGTCACCTCTGAAAGGTATAGGCTGCGAGGGTGCCCTGCGCATGATAGAAAAGCTACCCTCATAAAGGCTGGCCTGCCACGGACCTATCCATAAACAGCCAATGTTTTTTGGATTCAGGACGGGACCACTCCACTAGCACCTTCATTTGGGCCGCTCGCCAGTCAGCTAAAAGGTCAGGGATACCTAGCACTCCCTCCACTGGGTCTCTAAAGGCAAGCTCCCGACTCAGCCGAGCCCTCTGGTCTCTCCAGATAAAGGGCTCAATATCACGTTGCAATGAGTGTATGACCCAAATTGGTGTTGTCGAGGGGAGTGTGTGAAACAGGTAGAGAATCTGAGGCAACATCACCATTTTCACTGCTGCAATACAGCCCAACCATGAGAGAGAGTGTGGTCTCCATTTTCAGAGGGAGTTGCAGATTTGTTTCAGGATTGCTGTGTAATTCGTTGTTCTGGTGGCTGCGATAGTAGCAGATACTTGCAATCCCAGGTAGGGAATGAAGTCACGTGCCCATTGGATCGGATATGTGCGCTGCAGGAGCTCCAGAGTGTCAGGATTCAAAGATAAAGCAAGGGCTTGTGACTTGTGCACATTCATTTTGAAGCCTGAGGTGAGTGTTAACCAAACTAGTCTTTTAATCATCTCTTCCAACGGCTGCGGGATGCCAACATACATCCTGAACGTGGCGCCCGCGGGTTGATGTTACCGTTCGTCCTCAAATACATTCGTATTGACGACATTGTCAAGGGACGCCAGCTAATATCCGATATGCCGCTCCCGTGTTGTAACATTACCTACTAATTTTCGTACCGAAGATTGACGGAGGCTTTTTCGAGTACTTAAACGCATTGCCCGACACTGCACCACACTCGTATCGAAGAGTTAGTGAAGGGAGGCCGGTGAATATCCTGAATGTGGCCCCTCTGTTTGTGTATTTTTAAACACTTTGTACCGAGGATTGACGAAGGCTTCTTTGTGTACCCAGGCATACTTTCCTGTTCGCGTCCCATTTGATAACAAGTTCAGTGGAGTGAGATGTGATTCCACCCAGGCGATAGGAAAGTAAAGATACAAGATTTCCATCCGGCCTTGATGTTTTAATAAGGAATACTAAGAGAACCCTCATCACATGTTCTCTCGGGTCAGATTTTAAGGTGGCTCCTGAAGAAGGCGTTTTCTTTAATACGCCGAAACGCGCGTCGATGACTATATTTGTCTGCCACTGTTTTATGAATTTTTGTATAATTGTGTTATAAACATATTGTTTGTATTTGATTTATTGTTCACATAAATATTCGGTTTCTATGTTTTTGAATTAGAATGTTTTTATTATGAATATGTACATTCAAAAATAAATACAATCCTTTGTTTTTTAATTGATTGTTGTGCTTTCCCTTTGTCACCTCTCCCTGCGTGTATTATCCAATTTTCAGTTTTTCTTTACATTGATTACTTTCCCTGTATAACAAATTCAGTTACATAACAGGGGGTCCTTGTTACCTACGCCAACCAAACTAGTTCATCCAGGAAGGCTGGGAGGGAATCTCTGGGGTGATCCAGCATTGCCACCACATCGTCTGCATATAAGCAGATCTTGTGCTCCGAGCTTCCAAAGCGCTCTCCTTTAATATCGGGGTCATCCCGGATTTATTGGGCCTACGGCTCCATGTAGAGAGCGAACAGGAGCGGCGACAGCGGACACCCCTGCCTAGTTCCTCTACAAATAGGAAAGGCCGAAGAGGCCACCCCGTTTACCCGGACTGTAGCTGTTGGAGATGTGTAGCTCTCAAATATCCAATCTATAAAACGATCCGGTAGTCCAAAGTGGACCAGGGTCGCCCGGAGATATGGCCAGTGAACCCTGTCGAACGCCTTTTCCGCATCAACAGAGAGGTTCAAGCGTTCTGCTTGGAAGCGTTCTGAGCGATCTGTGGTATATAAATATATAATACCGGATCTATTTTTGAATGAATAAATGAATAACAGATAGCTCAATAAATAAGAGTCAAGATTCGAGGTAGTAGGAGTTTTGCAGGTTTAATACAGCATAAGGACAGGAACAGGACGACCTGCATAGGAATAGGATGGCAGGGCCCAGCAGCTGCTGGGGCTGGATCTGGGATGAGCGCGCTAGGAAGGATAACTTTTTAATAACAGTACATGAGCATATATACATAACGCAAACACATAGCATTACATTGCAATAGGCGTAGCAGTGGGTGGAGCAATAGGCGTGACGCGTAGCAGTCGCGAAAGATAAGGGTGAAAAGAGGTGTAACAGGGCGTATACATAGACATGTGATGCAAACGTAACAGAATATGTCATGAATGGGGCGGAAACATGGAGGGGGCTACCTAAGGGGCCGGGACCTCTGACCTGATGGTGCGCGCAAGCTGGCAATGACGTGTTACTAGGAGAAGCTGGGGGCTTCGAACTCTGTGCTAGGAGCAGAGACTGAAGTCTGGAGAGTCAGGGCGACATGTACCTAAGCAGTATCTAGTATCTGATGTTTAGAGAACATGTTGATAGAATCCAAATGTTATCGGGGTAAAGGCGAACAGACTCTAAGACTGGAGCATGCATTATTCTACGTGTAGTGCGTGATGAAGAATATTAAATGACCATTAAATGCAGTATTTCTCTTACATGGAGACGTGAAGGCTAGACAATGACGGAAACTATTGATGCGATTCAGTAGCTTTAGGAATGCAGAGAAGGAGGGCTGGACTGATAGCTAGAATCATAACATACTCTTGGCAGACTCAGAGGCAGAGCCAAGCTGAGCCGGGCACTGCGAGGCAGGAAGTAAGTGAAGGGTCGAGGATACAGGTGGGGGCTGTATCGCTCCTCAGCGAGGGCTCAGGAGACAGGAGCTGAAAACTGGTGTCCGGGCCCTTTTGAGGCCTAGAAACGGGGACTTTACAATGGAATAACGTGCACACTGAGAAACGTGGCAACGTAGCTTTACATAGGCCTGATATTCGTAGTATTCACGAGAACTGGAAACTGACATACTAGAGGTGGACACAACTGTAATTGCGTCATTAATCGAACATGGGGAATAACATATGCATATTAATCATGCACAGATAACATATGATGGATGACACGTAGGGACACAGAACATGGCAAAATTTACTTTTCCACATTCCCTCCTTGTCACTACGTTTCCATCAGGAAACATCAATATTCATGATACCATCTATCATTTCATACAGTATCATTTGTTCGTCTCGAATTTTCTTGGAACGGGATTTAGAACGGGGCTTGGGACTAGGAATACAAGAGGTAGCACAAATGCCGCAAATCGCAGGGCCACATTGTATACAGAGGCAGCAGCTGAATATGATCGCTACTGCAATACCTAGAAAGGACAAGACTCTCCATCCCCAGGCGGAAATTATATTCCAGAACCAACCGGACCATGTCCAGGTGCCTGGATTTTGGTGTAACAGATGGGCAATTTTATGGAGTCTGGTTATAGCTGAATAAACAGACGGCGCGTTATTTGGAATGAAAATGCAGCAACTAGATCCGATGACTCTACAGGCCCCGCCCCTATCGGCCAATATGACGTCAAGGACGAGACGATTCTGTAAAACGACAAATCTCATAGCAGATTGCTCTTCGGTTAAGTTACCTAGAGCAGAGGCAGTCTCATTGACTACTACTTCAAGGGTTCTGGTTAACCTGCGGATTAGCTTACTATTCTGGATAGGTCCTATAAAGAAGAAGAAACCTCTATTGAAATCTGTATACTGTTCTAGAGCAGTTTCAGTATAATCGACAATTGGGGACTCGATCTCCCTTCTATGTCTAATGTGTACTAGATGTGTGTTTCTATGATAATCAGGTGGGGCTAGGAAAACTGGTGGCAGTAGGAAGGCAATGTAACAGGTTCCCTCCCAATCGAGGGGCAGACGAACATATGCGGTCTGACCACAAATAAAATAAGAATGACGTGAAGCTTTGAAAATAGATTTCCCACTGTCACTATACTTGACAATAGTAGTACAATCACTATGTCCTACATGTACGGAACCATTATTTCGGACACATAATTCGCCTTTGACTGGTAGTACTGAAATAGCAGGTAAATCTGGAGTAGTATCAGACTGAACATTCAGGACCATGAAATTCGAAGAATAATTACCTAAATTGTACACTTCATTTTCTAGATCTAACCCGGTTCTGTGGGGGAGACCTTGCTTGTCTGGAAAACACGTACTGTTAAGAAAAGACATATCTGTTGAGGATGACGTTAACGTGGACCATGCTCCACACGAACCATTATGTGAAAAAGGATAAGGAAAAAGTGGCAGAACTCCCTTCGGTGTCTGGGAAGGGGGGAGTCGACCACACACCCAACAATTAGTGGCATTGCTGGTCTGGTGTGAATAATGTAACATGCGGATGAAAGAATTATTTCGCATAGCGAGGCGGTAAGAGAGTTCATGAGGAGGCAGATCACTAAACGTGTGCTCTACTGTAACATTAGAAGACGTATTTACATGAGAAACTGGAAAATACAGGTAGAATGCATAACTGGTGCAGGAAATCATAATACTGAGAAATAATATGAAACATAGAAAAACGATACATCGAATTGAGTTTTTACTAACTCTCTCACTATGGGTGTCTGTTTTATACATGTCAGAAACAGTCTAACCGTTTCACCTAGGGGAGGACTTAGACAATCAAACTGGCTGACTTATTTTACTAGACCGGAGTTTCAACTTATACTCCTGTTGCGGAGTTTTCTCTAACTGGGAAGGGTTCGTAGCAATGTCTTTTGCGGGACAGTCCTTGAAATTAGTACTTTGGCAATCCTTCAAATCCTGGGAAATGTTCTTTGAGACGGGTTTCAGTCCATAAAATTTCTTTACATGCGAAAGGTGCACCCAGCCTTTGCGTCCCTCCAACTTCACGGCTGTACGGGTGGCGAGGAGGACCTGTCGGGGCTCCTTCCAGCGAGGCTCTAGCGGACTTGAGCGGTCAAAATTGCGGACAAGAACCATGGATCCTGGAACGATTTCATGCGGTGCCACCTCGGTATTGTCTGGAAATGCGGCGGCAACCTGTGAACGACAAGAGTTGAGGGCAGACATCAAGGAAGCTAGGTAATCTGTCAGCATATTACTTGAAACATCGGTAATACTTCGGGGTCTGGGTGTACCCCACATGTTAGGGGGGCGGCCGAAAACGACCTCATACGGGGACAGACCTGATCTGGAATGTGCGACCATGCGCATATAGAACAAAGCAACTGGCAGAGCTACTAGCCAGTCCACACCTTTCTCTTTACATACTTTGGCGATGCGAATTTTCAGGGTCTGGTTATGTCTCTCTACGAGACCTGCTGCTTCAGGGTGGCGTACACAATGGAACTTCCACTGGTACCCTAACAACAGGGAAACATGCTTCATGAGTTCAGATGAGAATGGCTGGCCGTTATCAGAATATACGACTCTAGGGAGTCCATAACGGGGGAAGAACTCACGAACCAACTGCTTGGCAGTGGTCGCGGCTGTATAATCTGGGACTGGATATGCTTCTGTCCACCTGGACAAAGCGCATACAACTACAAGGACATACTTGAAACCTCGACATCGCTCCATCTGAATATAATCCATCTGGAGGACTTCAAAAGGGTGGTCAGGAGGTTGGAATCCACCTTGTTCCACCGGGACACTTTTACCTGGATTAAACTGACAACATATCATACAGGTACGGACTTTCTGCTTGGCTGCAGCTCGTAAATGCTTGTTGAACCAAATGTTCTGGATACTGTCTAACATAGCTTTTTCTCCTAAATGTGCTGGACTATGTGCGGTATTGATAATGACTTGAACCATAGAGTCGGGGAGAAACCAAGTGGCTTTTCCTTTCGTTAACCATCCTTGATCTGTCTGGACCCCTCCTTGTTCGGACCATTTCTTGATTTCTTCGGGAGTAGCATGTAACTGGATATCTATGACATCTTGAGTAGGGTCCTTAACTGTCATACATGTAGTCGGATCTGGAGTGTGTGTCATGTTAACTGGAATGTCTGGAGTCTGTGCTGTAAGCTTGGCGGTGCGATCTGCTAGATCGTTACCCTGGGAAATAATGTCAGTAACTTTCGTGTGTGCTTTGCATTTCATGATAGCAATGGATGTCGGTAAATGTATTGCATCTAACAGAGCTTGAATAAGGAGACCATGCTGAATCTTGGTACCATGAGAAGTCATGAAACCTCTCTCCTGCCAGAGCACTCCAAAGTCGTGTACGACTCCAAATGCATAACGTGAATCTGTGTAAACATTAACTTTCTGGTTCTTGGCGTGTATGCAGGCTTGAGTCAGAGCAACTAGCTCTGCTGCTTGAGCGGACAGGGTGTCAATACGGTGTGTTTCAATAACTTCAGTGTCAGTAGTCACTGCATACGCGGCGACTAGTTCTCCTGTACTTGTTCTCATACATGAACCATCCACATAAAGTGTCAGGTCTGGATCTGGTAACGGAATATCTGTCAGATCTTGTCTTGGCTTTGTCGTAATATTAACTACATCCACACAGTCGTGTGTGTCCGGACTTAAAGTAACTGATGGTAACAGTGTAGCAGGGTTCAGGATGTTGCAGCGTCTGATTTCTATGTGTGGCTGAAACAGTGTCAATTCATAACCTGTTAAACGTGCAATTGTCAAGTGCTGAGTTTGTGTTCGGTTTAAAAGAACTTCCACGGAGTGTGGAACTTGTACTGTCAAGGAGTGTCCTAAGACTATGGAATCACTTTGTCTGATAGCTAGTGCTGTGGCTGCAACTGACTTGAGGCACGCAGGCAGAGCCTGGGCTACAGGATCTAATGTGCTCGAAAAATAAGCACAAGGCTTGTACTGTCCTGCTTGATCTTGTGTGAGAACAGATAATGCTGTACCTTCGCGTTCTGTGACGAAAAGTGTAAAAGGCTTACTGTAGTTCGGTGTAGCTAGAACTGGAGCTTGACATAGGGCTTTCTTTAACTCATTGAAACTAAGTGTATGTTCAGATGACCAAGGGAGGACAGTCGATACGGCTGCCTCCTGTGTCGTTAACTGTATCAGTGGTTTGGCTAGAAATGCATACTGAGGAATCCATTGTCGGCAATAAGAAGTAAGGCCGATAAAAGCACGTACCTCCTTCTGGGTCTTGGGCTGAGGAAGACTCGCTATTAACTGGATACGCTCTGGTGTCAACTGCCTACCCCACTTGGACAGTAAGTGTCCTAAGTAGACCACTTGCTGGACACAGAATTGAAGCTTAGAAGGGGACACCTTGTGCCCCATCTCGGCTAGGAAATACAGAACTATGAGTGATGCTCGCTCGCAAGCACGTTCAGAACGGGCTGTGATCAGGAGGTCATCGACATACTGGAGCAGGGCAGTGTCAGTTGGCATGTGAATGTTGTCTAGTTGCCTCTTAAGTGCTTGACTGTAAATACTAGGACTTTCTGTGAAACCTTGAGGAGCTCGTGTGAACATATAGCTCCTTCCATTTAACCAAAATCCGAAAAGGAACTGGCTGTCTGGATGAATGGGGACACTAAAAAATGCATTCTTGAGGTCTATGACTGTAAAAAATGAGGCTTCTGAATCAATGGCTGTCAATAGGGAAGAGATATCTGGGACAACTGGGTACTGCGGAATAATACATTTATTAAGCTCTCGGAGATCAATCACTAATCGATATACTGGGGGTGCATTTGGATCAGTACGTTTCATGACTGGAATGATCGGAGAATTGCATACATTGGAGTCAGTTTCTACAACTACTCCTTGAGCGATGAGCTCGTCAATAATTTTGGATAAGGCTGCTACAGCCTCAGGTGGCAATCTGTACTGTCTGATTCGTGGTAACACTACACCTGGCTTGAGAGTCACACGATGGGGTGTGATTTGCATATAACCAACATCAGTCGGACCTTGCGCCCATAGATGCTGCGGGACATTGGACAATCTGGGATCAAAATCTCGTAATACATAGTGACCCTTGAAGTCACGTAGGAACAATCGTATTCCCTCTGGGGAACAGCATATAACTGCACCTAATTCTTTCAGTGTTTTAATGCCTAACAGATTTCCTGGACATGACTTAGTAAGTAACAGGTCAGTAGTGCGGGACAATGGACCTACTTCTAGAATAACTGGCTTTGATATTTCATTTACGACAGGTTTTCCTGAAAATCCAAGGGAAACATTTCTTGAGCCTGAGAGCGGAGCCCCTGGAACTTCGGCGTGGCTAATTGTGGTCCTACTTGCCCCTGTATCAATCAAAAACTTTCTGTCTTTCCCTAATACTTGACTGTGAACATATGGACCTTCTTGATCTACAGGTATCTCGATGAGAGGCAAGCCTACCTCCCTCTCTAGGCTGTTTCATGAATATGGCTGATACTCTGGATACTCAGACTGTGCATACTGGTACATCTGCTGTGTAACGTGCTGTGTTGCAGCGATGGGCTGCGGTGCTGTAACTGTCTGTGGTGCATTCTGTGGCTGAGGAATCTGTGAAACTTGTTCTTGTCTAGGCGGACGTGGTCTTTCTTTAGTCTTACCAGTAGCTATGTTGTGTTTCAGAACTGCACACTCGTTTATAAAATGACCTGGCTGTTTACAATAATTGCAGTTCCCTTTAACGGGAGCTGCGGGATGACTGGCTTGATTTGGACCCCTCTTCTGACTGTCTTGAGGAACAGATTGTGCAACTAGTACTTTCATTTTCGTGTCTTTCATACGCTTTCTCTCGTGTTCTTGTTCTTCCCTGATTCTATTCTGGTGGTATTGGAGCATCTGTAACATATGGGACGGGGTATTAGCTTGCCAGGTACTTTCGACTTTCAAAACTCGATTTTTAATTGGTGGACTTGAATTCTCGACTAATTTAGTAACGAAAAGGTGAGGGTATGACTCACTACTTGTCTTGAGGCCACTGTTGATGCTAAAACATTTCTCAAATCTGGAATAATAATCACTAATATCTTCGTCTTGTTTCTGTTTACAGGCTGAGATTGCATCCCAGTCTTCCTTTCTCGTTGTTAACAATCTGGGTAAAACTTGAATCAATAATTCAGGTAATTCTTTACATTTCGCTCCAAGGCCGGTACCTGGTACTCGTGCCTTGTCTTCAGCTTTAGAACTGCCCAATCGATCTTTTTCTCTCCCACCTCCCATTCTTTTTCCTTGAGCTTTTCATACACCCCTGCGGGCAACAGAACCTTTAACATTTTAATTATATCTGGATACGTGTATTCTCCCATACGGAGTATGTCCTTTAATTCTCGATGGAACCCTGCTGGATCTTTATCATGACAGGGGATTAATTTTTTCATCTCTAAGAGTTCCATCTTTGTGATCGGGGTGTAAACAAACACTCGTTCTAGTTCGCCACCCGTTCCTCTAACTGGGTGGACTTCTCGTAACGGATTCTGTCTCTCCATGTAAAATGGTTTACTTTCTGGGGGTGAGACATGAACAAAATGCGGGTTCAAAAACGTTCTATATTTGTGGCGCTGTTCTAGAATGACACTAATTAAATCGGTACCTAAACCTTTCCATCTATACTGGAGTAACTCGTTCAGGATATCATGTAACGGACCTGGATCAGAATGCTGACCCTCATACAATGTAATGAGGTGCTGAATCATATACATACCCGCCAGTCGTTGCTCGGCTGGGGGCATTTTCAGAAACATTTGTGCCACTATTTCGTCTGGAAAAGTGGTAGAATCAGTAGTCCATCGGACTGCTGATCGGGCTAGTTCTTGTTCATGCATAGTACTTAACTCACTGTAACCGATTCGTGATTTCAGAATGTGATCGGTAGCTTGAAACACTTGTTCTAGAGAACCTTGTTCTGGTGCTGGATGATGAAAAATAGACTTGTGTTCTAGGCGTAAATGGCGATCTGGAAATCTAGATTTTCCTACATACGCTATTCTGTCGGGATTCTCGTCCTCTACCTCTTCAGTATCAGAGTTACTTTCTTTCTCGCTTACTTGTGCTGCTTTACGTTGATCGTGTAACCTTATTATTTCTTTACGGATTTTCTTGTACATACTTTCCATAGCACTGATGGTCCTGTGCTTACCCTCGGCTATATTATCACTCCACTTTGTCAGGGTTCTCATTTCGGCTTGATCTTTGGACGGGTAATCTTGTTCTCTTATTAAACAATTAATCAAAAACTTTAGTATCATGAGCTGGACTTCAGCTTTTCTTTGGCACATGACATCACTAATACTTTCTGGATCATTCCCTGTACGGATGAAACGATATATTCTGTCTAGATCTTCTTTCATATCTGGTAGGGTGACTAGATACTCGGTCACCTTTGTTACACGTAATGAATATAAAACCATATTATCCTCGCCTGGGACTGGATCATAGCCGCATTCATTAAGGGCTTTTCTTATTTCTGCTACAGACTGATGTCTGGGCGTACGCTGTGACGCTTGTGCATGTAATTCGGCTGACGTTAAACGCTTATGTGGCGGCGGGGTCTGAGGGGGACCTCCTCCTGCGGCCCCTTAACTAGAATCATCGACTGATCCTCTTCGTCCTGGCAGAGTGGGAAATGGAAATGCAGGCTGGACTTGTATGGCGGGCTGGACCGGGGGTACCGTAACAGGTACTCCGGTGTCTGGGGGAGCGGGAAGTGCCTGATTTACAGGGACTGGCGGAGCGCGAACAGGATTTGCATATTCTGGGACTGTGTCGTCCAAATAGGACGAAATGAAAATATCAGCTGCGGTCTGTTTGTGACGTAGCTTGGTCGGAACTAATGGTGGCGGAAAATTACTGGATGCCTCTGGGGTCGCTTTTGGCAGGCCCTCGGCAAGAAGAGGATACATACCCTTAATAAGAGCATGCCTCTGTCTGTCTGACTGTTCGGTTTTAACTCGTTCACCAATCTCGATTAATTCCTTTTCTTGTGCTCGTTCCAAGGATTCTCTACTTAATTCTGACTTTCTGATTTCTTTTTCGGTTCTTTTATGAGATTCTTTGCGCCATAACTCGATGGCATCTTTCTGTGACTGTCTGGCTTTCTTTTTCCATAATGCTTCTTCTACTCGCATGATGCACTCGGCATCCCATGTACCCGATACGGGCCATCTATACTTTTCCTCTAACTGTTTGGTATACTCGACCCATAAGTCTAGATACAATATGGCGCTTATGCCATGCTTCTGATACATAAAATGACCTGGACTGTCCCTAGGCGGAACTGGAACTGCTGCTTCCAGCAGACCCTTTCTAGTTCTTAACTGACGTAACTTAGAAAACAAGGGCATGACTGGGCTGTAATCTAGACACAATACAATACACAATGAACACGATACTTATTCCCCATTCATACCACGACATTAAAATACATGAAGAACATTTAAAATAACAGTTCGAACAGAATACTACCTGGAATACGGAACACAGAATACATGAATTTTCTCGGGAACAGAACTGACTGGAACAGAAACTAGATGCACTGCTGAAACAGTACGAAACTTACCGGTCTCATACAGAGACACGTCAGGACCCGTATCCACCGGAGTGGACACTTCGTTTGTGGGACTGTGTACCACCAACCCACGGACCAGAGTCAATTAAATTGACCCTGTCTAGATACTACCCCAGTAACGGTACTCACCGGGCAGCAAGAACGGAAGGCCTCGGACTGGACTGGACTGCTTCGACGCCGGACGGATGAACTTCGGACTTCTGTTACAGGTGGGCCTCCGGATACCTCGGACCTTGGACTCTCGGCTTGGGCTCTGGTCGGGACTCGCCGCGTTCCTCCACCGTCTCGTCTGGATGCTGGACCGCCTCCTCCGTCTCCTCCGTGGGCCTGAGGGATACTTGAAGCAGAAATATCTGCACGTGCACGGTATGGTTCCGTCACGGCTGCAGAGGGTCAGGGGGTCGGCGTGGCTTCACCGACGCGTGGGGAAAGGGCAAGTCCCTGTTCGGGCGCCATTATGTGGTATATAAATAAATAATACCGGATCTATTTTTGAATGAATAAATGAATAACAGATAGCTCAATAAATAAGAGTCAAGATTCGAGGTAGTAGGAGTTTTGCAGGTTTAATACAGCATAAGGACAGGAACAGGACGACCTGCATAGGAATAGGATGGCAGGGCCCAGCAGCTGCTGGGGCTGGATCTGGGATGAGCGCGCTAGGAAGGATAACTTTTTAATAACAGTACATGAGCATATATACATAACGCAAACACATAGCATTACATTGCAATAGGCGTAGCAGTGGGTGGAGCAATAGGCGTGACGCGTAGCAGTCGCGAAAGATAAGGGTGAAAAGAGGTGTAACAGGGCGTATACATAGACATGTGATGCAAACGTAACAGAATATGTCATGAATGGGGCGGAAACATGGAGGGGGCTACCTAAGGGGCCGGGACCTCTGACCTGATGGTGCGCGCAAGCTGGCAATGACGTGTTACTAGGAGAAGCTGGGGGCTTCGAACTCTGTGCTAGGAGCAGAGACTGAAGTCTGGAGAGTCAGGGCGACATGTACCTAAGCAGTATCTAGTATCTGATGTTTAGAGAACATGTTGATAGAATCCAAATGTTATCGGGGTAAAGGCGAACAGACTCTAAGACTGGAGCATGCATTATTCTACATGTAGTGCGTGATGAAGAATATTAAATGACCATTAAATGCAGTATTTCTCTTACATGGAGACGTGAAGGCTAGACAATGACGGAAACTATTGATGCGATTCAGTAGCTTTAGGAATGCAGAGAAGGAGGGCTGGACTGATAGCTAGAATCATAACATACTCTTGGCAGACTCAGAGGCAGAGCCAAGCTGAGCCGGGCACTGCGAGGCAGGAAGTAAGTGAAGGGTCGAGGATACAGGTGGGGGCTGTATCGCTCCTCAGCGAGGGCTCAGGAGACAGGAGCTGAAAACTGGTGTCCGGGCCCTTTTGAGGCCTAGAAACGGGGACTTTACAATGGAATAACGTGCACACTGAGAAACGTGGCAACGTAGCTTTACATAGGCCTGATATTCGTAGTATTCACGAGAACTGGAAACTGACATACTAGAGGTGGACACAACTGTCATTGCGTCATTAATCGAACATGGGGAATAACATATGCATATTAATCATGCACAGATAACATATGATGGATGACACGTAGGGACACAGAACATGGCAAAATTTACTTTTCCACAGATCTAGTAGATGGAGGAGCCTTTTGGTAATGTCGGAGCATTGATCGGGGTCAATCTGCCCGGGTAGGTGCCAAAGAGCCTGGCCACCAGTATACCAGTGAAGATCTTCAAGTCCACATTGAGGAGGGACATAGGGCAGTAAGAACCACAAAGGGTTTAGGAATTACCATTATTAGGGCCTCCAGCGTTGAGGGTGGGTAGGAGGAAGCCGGGGTAGATCCAAGTGAATTAAAAACACTCACCAGGAGTGGGGCTAGTAGCGCACAAAACTTCTTATAAAAAATAGAGGAGAACCCATCCGGGCCTGGTGACTTATTAAGTTTCAGACAAGAGATTTCCAAAATTACCTCTTCCAGACGAATTGGGGCCTTAAATGTTGCTGCTTGACATGGTAATAATTTAACCGTGGCCACATCACGTAGGTAAGAAGTCAGCTCATTCTCATCCTCTACGACCTCAGGGTCGTCAATATAGGCCCCCCCCTTGCAAATCCTGTATCTCGGTGACCTTATAAGCTTGGCGTTGTGCCCAGAGCTGATTGGCAAGGAGGCTCCCACAGCGATCTCCCCCCACTTAAAAGGCATGCTTCAGGCAGAGGGCTGCGTATTCGGCCCGATCAACATCTAACCCTGCTTGGTGTGCTCTAGCCGCTTTGAGGAGTTTCCAAACCCTGGGCGCCCCAGTCTTCTGATGTATGTGATGAAGCAAGGTTTCATACGTACAGACTTGCTTGGACTCAACCCTCCCGAAATAACATATAATAAATTAATCAACATGCTTTGTCTATTAATATTTGCATTACACGACATATTTAGCATCCAGGGGAAGCTTGACTAAGTGCTTTTACTAACAGTAATCCGAGTGTCCTAAAAATGGCCGCCCGAAAATGCGGGAACTTTACTGCGCATGCATCCGCCATATCTACGTAGTGTGACGTCTATTGCTTTGGTGGGAAACTTCTTGCTTCTGCGGACTAGTACCAAGATGGCCGCTTCATGCTTACTCATACTTACGCATATGCTACTGCTTGTACTAAACTTTGTTTGTTCTGCTTAACTATTAATGATATAGTGTAAATAAAGTAATGGGGTTAGAGTAGAAATAAGTGGTATGCAGTGCATTCATTGTTTTTTGTATTCTAATATGTTTCTCTTTGACTTTATTATCAGCTCGTGTTTGGACCTAAAAGTAACACAAAACTCCATATTGGAAAAGCTGCACCTGAGCAGAGAATCTCTAAAAATCATGCAGCTACTGTCATTGAACAGCTGCCAACACCCTTCTTACTCACGATGTTCCTGGGAACCTGCACATTTGACCTCAAGAGAAGAAGCAACTATATTGTATCAAATACAATGTATTCAAATTGTATACCAATATTGCTGGGTGGAATAAAATGGTGAGAGAAATAAATTATGGGTGGGAACTTGATCAATACAAGTAAATGAAGAATGATCTCATCTTAGATTGGTGTGATGACCTCTCCTTTTCTTTTTGACCAATCACTGAAGGGGAATACATAGATTTGCAACATTTAGGGGTGGTACATTGCTCTGGAAATGGTATAACTAAGGTAGATTTAGATAGAGATTTTGTCCGACTTGTCCGAGTAGCTGACCTGTCACTGACCCAACGCATTCTATAGGAGATCGAGAGCAGAGGTGCTGGTGATCCAGCGCTCTCACTAAAATTTAGCATAAATGACACTATCTACTACCACCAAACTTACATTACGACACTAGGCCCATATCAACAATAGAGCGACTGAATCATGAGGCGATAAGATCTAAATATGTTGTTCAAACTATCCACAATAATCAAGACCAGCTTGTCATTTTAGAAAGTTTATTTAAACACATCTAGAAAAACTTAGGTTTTGGTATTTTATTAAACAAGCATTAGAAAATGTCATAAAGAAAGATTTATTCAGTATTAATAAAAAGAGCATAAATCAAGAATTATTATTCATTAGCAGGAATAAGTAAAATTAAGCATTTCCAAAATCCTAACTATCTCTCTGTCTCTACCCTCATCACCTAGTAATAAAGTAATTAATAAAAAACTCCTTTCCTCACGTGTAAAGTCCATCAGCATAACACGTCCTCCAGAATTTCTCGAGCGTAAGCCAACTATCTGTTCTCTGAACCCATTCTTATACCCTAAATTAAGCTGAGCTAACTATTTTTCACATTCCAACAGACGAATTCTAGTTCTCCATTGGCTGAGCCACCTCGTACCACAGTAAACTGTGACACCTCCTTCTTACATGCCCGGGCAGATTCACTAGTTCATTGTTCATGTAGAAGTCTTGGCAGCTCTTCCTTAGGCTGCTACATTTTGTAGCAAAAGCACGATTCTTCCTTTCAACCTTGAGCCTGTCCGCTCTGAACTCCCGTGGCACGTTAGCAAACGTTAGCAAATTTCTCCAAAGAGTCATCTTTTTAGCAGTTCATTCCAAAACCTTTCAAAATAAAAGCTCAGAGGCCTTTTCCATTCTTCTCAGAATTATTTTCCCTTGAGCCATTTTCATCAATAGGCCTCTTTTCAAAGAGCGTCAATTTTCTGCGCCACTTCTCCTGCGCCACTTTTAAAAGTGTACTATTTTTCTGCAGCCATCTCTAAGCTTCATTTGTAAAACTATTATATAAACAAACACAAAGAATAATTAATGAAAGAAATACAGTTTGTTCTGTTGCCTCCCATCATTGCTAATAATTAACCCGTTAGTCTAAATTACCTAGCTGTAAAGCACAAATAAAGCAGCATTTTATATCTACCATTCTTCATTGAATCCAGCAGGGTTCTTTATGCACCTATAGAGAATATAATGACACCACATAGACAAGGGAAGCAAAATAAGCACATGCCATTATATAAAAACAGCTGCTATTAGTTATGACATGACAATAGACAAATTAATTTATTATTTTCCACATACATGAAAATGCAACATAATGCACATTTATGAGCACACATGTTAGTTTCCCGCGTGTTCTGTGAAGATGCAACTTTAAACTAGATTGAATTAGCACACATACAGCACAAATTGTTAGCATTATTAATTTATTTATGGAAGTGTGACTTCACGAGTTTAAACAGATTTCTGTTTTCTATCTCGCTCCATCAACTCCCTCATCTGGTGATTAACAAATCACCACACCACCACCCAAAATTTTAGCAAAAATGTTATCTAAGATGAACATGATTCAATTTCACCTGTGTTAGTATTTCTAAAGACTTATCTCATCAGTTTATCTACAATTCTCATATTGAGTTTTAAAAAACCCCTCTAATTCTATTTCTTTCTCTTGTGTAACATACAACTGAGCTTCAATAAATGTGTTGCAAAAACTATAACTAATAAAGTGTCAGTATCTTGCTTGTCATATTAACCTTAAACTTCTCCTTGTTAATTTCTAAAGGAAAAATAACCACCTAAATCAACCAAAGCTGAATTATTAGGAGCATATATATCAGAGACATCTTACAACATTTATTTAAAATTAAGCATCTTGAGCTTGTTGAATGTATTTTCATTAAGCTTGCAAAGAAAAATAAAACAATTTTTTTTTAAATTTTACCTAAATGTTCTAAAAATTTCTAACACCCCCCTTTTTCAATGTTTTTTTTTTTTTTTATATATATATACTCTTAAACCTTCTAACAGTTATTCTTCGACCTAATGTCACAAGTTAAATTTTTCAGCTAACAGAATTTCTTCGACCTTGTGTCACCTAACACATTTTCTTCAGCCTTATGCCAAAAACAGAAACCTAAAATGTTTAAAAGGTAAATACTTCAATCATTGTCACTTTTGTCTTCAATTTCTTCCTTACTGTAACTTTTTACCTCCATTACAAGTATCACTTCCATTTTCTTTTCTGCCTCACTTTTCTTTTCAGAATCTTTTTGATTTGATATCTCATCAATCTGTTTCTTTGATCTGTATCTCAATTTGAATTTTAGGCCTTCAATTTCATCTGGCCAGTTATCACTTTTTCATAGTAATTTCTTCTTTTGCTTGGTCACATTACATTCTGTTCTCCAAGCTCCTTTTCTGAATTTTCTTATCTGAGAATCTTCATCACTCTCATCAGTTTCAGTGTCAGAAATTTTCATTCTGGACTCAGGTACTTCTTTACTCAGCAGCTTCACTCCGTTAGGAACATCATCTTTGTAGCTGGTACTTGGCAATTCATTTTCTTCTTCAATTACCTTCAACTTCCCAGTTTCAGAATTCCTGTTCCTGCTTTCAGAGCTACTTTTCTGCTTTTCAATACTCTCCTGGTCTTGAATCACAATCTGATCACATTCTTCTTCTGCTTCTTTTTCTGGCAGATTTCCATCATTTTCTGAGTCTTCAGTCACAATTTTCAAGTCTTCTTCAATCAAGGCTTGTTTTCTATTCATGTTCTCCAGATGTCGACCAACTTGTCGATCTTCAAGATCTGGATTCTCTTCAGGCTCTTCTTCAGAATCTGAATCAGCAGTTGTGACACTATCCTCATCAGGATTTTCAGGTGTAGTTACACGAAAAGTATGGCCAGTGTCAATCCACCTCTTCAGTCTTTTGCACTTCTCTGCATTTGTTGTGACAAGACTGACTGGCCTCCTTTTCTGCCACCTTGGCACTAGAGAATTTCTTTTTAGACGAACCTTTTTCCTGATCCTTTTATCTGGTAACAGATCAAGTACTTGCTCTTTTTCTCTTGTTTGCACTTCAGTTTCATCTTCATCAAACACAGAGATCATTTCATCTGATAAATTCCTGCAGTTCTCCAAATTGATGCTATCATTGATAGTCATCATTCTTTTCTCTGATATGAATGTCTGTCTCATGACCTTGTCCATCATAATATCATGTGGACTTAAATCTGTCTTTTTATCAGTAGTGTTTCTCAGAAACATCAAAACAAGTGGAAGAATATCTATCCACTTTATACCTGTAGCTAGGCTCATTTTTGCATCTCTGTCTTTTATAGTAATATTCTCATACTCCTCAACACCTGAAATTTCTATTCTATCTGTACAATAGAGCAATCTGTTTTCAATATGTCTTTTGCCATCTGATAATTTTTCAACAGTAATTTTATCATCGTATCGCATTTGAAATGTTTCAAACCATTTTGTAATCAAACAGAAAATCACAAAAATGTAGCACAGTTTGTCATGCAGTGCCATCTCACAGAAATCTATTTGTAATCTGGTGAATGAATCACTCTCCTGTAATTCTGTTCGAAATCTCACAACTATTCTCTTAATTGAGTTCACTTGCTGGCAAGCCAGACACCTCTGGTAAAGAAATTCTACAAATCTATGGTACATACTGTCCATGTCAGTAATCATGCTATTTGGTAAAACTATTCTGTCATCTTTGTGTATCCAAATCTCATCCTCATCTCGCTGTCTAAAATCTGCACTCAAACATGTGTTTCTCAACCATGTGTTTCTCAACCATGTGTTTTTCTCCTCATGAGTTGCATCATCTTGTAAGTCTTTGACTACCTGCCATGTTTCAACTACAGCTGTTAGTATTAGTGAACTCAAAGCATGTTCATCATTCATTTTGTATGCTGCACATATCACGCCAGCAAAACTTTCTGCCAATTGAATATCATCAATCAACCTTTTAATCAAATTAGCATTTCTGAAATGCGAACCTGCAGAAGTCAAAGTTTTAATCTGTTGATCAATTGTATCTTTTACTTTGATGTCTTCACTCAAAAGACCATCATTTTCATTCCAAAATTCTGGAAGTACATTTAATCCTTTTGAACTGTTTTCTTGTTCTCTATTTAATCCTGTATCTGTTTTGTCTGTCTGTTCATTAACAAAAATTTGCAATGGCAATGAAGCCATCTCAATCTGCTGAATCATTACCTGTCGCTGTATTTTCAGTTCTTTATTTAGCTCATTTATTTCAATCTCCTTTTCATTTGACCATAATTTTGACTCATCGGACTGTGTCAAATCAATCAGGTCAATGTCAGACTTCTCACTTACTAGAACTGAAGTCATCTCTATTTCTTGCTGAATTGCAATCCCTACTAATTCAATTTCAAGTACAATAGAATAAACCTTTTCAGTTAATGGGACCTTTAAAACTGCGGAACTAATTTCATCCTTTCCCAGCACAGGGACTGTCACTGTTTCCATATATTTCATGGACTGTTTCAAATCATTTATTGAATTCACATGATCAAGAATATTAATTCCAGATGTACCAAGCATTTCATCAAGTTTTTCTGTCGCATCAATTTTAGAAGAAATCTGAGCTGGTATTCTATCCATCTGATCTGGGACTTTTTGCGTTACATTAATCTGTTCTGGGGTTCTTCTTGAATTTCTGTTTTGATCCATATTTACAACATTAATTTTACACTGATCAATACTTTCTACTCTGACACTTTTATTATTTATATTCGCTAATTTGGTAATTTTTAATTTACTCTCACATTTGGCAACAACCTTTTTCATTTTCTTATATAAGGAAGACATTTTCTTCAATTAATTTGGTAAATGTACTCTTTAAATTTGCCTTGCAGTGCTTACTGATCAATTAATTAATTAATTTAACACTATCAGGTATGGAAAACCTTATAATTTGGTCAATTTAATATATCTCCTAATTTACCTGTATCACTAATTATAATTAACCTGAAAAGAAAAACATAAATTTGCAAAAACAGTAGCAACGCAAAATATATATATTTTTTTTATAACAATAAATACCAACCTATAATCACATGTGTTTTAAATGTACTTATTTTTCACTTACACACCTTCTGCAATATATACCTGTGGAAAAAAGAAAACCTAATCTGTTTGCCTTAATTTAAATATAATGTCTTGCTGCCACCTTGAACACAGCGCAACCTTCCTAATTACACCAGTAATTACAGTAACTAGCAAAATGCTTAGAAATATTTATTTATTTAATTATGTTGCACAATCTTTTTATTAATTATTTTGTCAATCCACTTTAAAATCAGTCTTCTCTGAACTAAATTTTGACTTTCCTATTCTAGTAGAAGTTAATTCTGCTATGGCTCTATTTGCTATGCTCTGGTGACAGTTATTAATGTTATACTACTACTTAATATTGTATTGATTAATAATTAATGTCCTTACTTTTAATCACCTTTGATGCAATTACCCTAATATATCTGTTATATTTATTCACTAATTAATAGCAAAATGTGTTGTTGTAAATATCAAAAACAATTATAAAAATGAAGCTTTGGGCATTAATAATGTGGAAAAACCAAATCTTTAGCAAAAAGTAAACAATGTGCATCAGCACAAGTGTTTCAGCCAATCAGCGTGTGGCTACACAATGCTCAACCAATCAGAAAGATAAGAATGCTGACCAAGTCTCGACCAATCCGGTCGCGGCCACATCTATGACACTGCAGTGTCTCTAACCAATCAGGACACAACTCTGCTTGAGGATTAAAACAAATTAATTTCAATCAATCAGAAATTTCAAAACTCTTTTGTTGTAGCGCGATTCCTCTGTGCTCATCAGTCTTCCCTTAAAAGAAGAAAAAATTTAATTTACACGAAGCTCTGACCAATCAGGTCGCGGCTTCTCACACTTGACTGATCACGTCACAGCCAGCTCCTCCGTGACATTCAGGACCTGCAATGGGAAACCTCTCCCAATCAGAGCTCAGCTCGCGAATCCTCAACCAATGAGGTCGCAGCCCTTGAGTGACGCTGTAGCGTTTTAACTAATCAGAGCACAATTCTTTTCTTTGACCAAGAGGTCACAGCTCTTCCCGTGACACACTGAAGCACTTAGTTATAATCAGTGCGCGGCTCCTCATTAATACATTCTAATAATGTGTGGACTCCCCACAATTAGAAGCGCATTTCTCTCACGCGCTAGCACCAAACCTTAACAATCTCAATGTGCACAAAGGCAGGCTTTGCCCAATGAAAACACAGCCACAACCCTTGCTGATAGTTTCTTACAATAATTTATTAGCTGTGACAGCTATAGAGGATTCTTATATTTGTTTTAGATGATAACTCGCCTCAGATAATTTTAGCGCTGTTGGCGATATTCAATTAATTACAGGGCGACTTCACTGTCATTCACTGGAGTCGGAATCAAGGAATACTCACTGGAAAAGCCTCGCCCAATCAGAGCGCGGCTTACGGAGCCTCGCCCAATCACAGCGCGGCTCTGTCTATGACGCGTCGGCCTCTGGACCAATGGGAGCGCGCTCGCAGCTCTCCCCTTTTGCCTCTCGCTCGGTAAACAGCCCCTCCCTCACAAAATATATTTGCAATACAGCGTGCTACGCTTGTGGCACACATCAGCTGAAACAAAGTGCATGGCAGCTGCAGCTTCGAGCTCTCTTCCCTCGTGCCTCAAACACCTTGAGAATGCAAAAAATACACAATACTCCCCACAGACACCATTTACAACGTGTCTCTCCCCTCTAAAACAATAGCACTGTCAAGAAGGAAAACAAAGCGAAGACTTATTTCCACAATGGAGTGTACTAGTTCATCAATTGTTCTTTATTATTTATTAAACTTTGGGGCACTTATATAATATCTATATCACGAGCAACCACTTTAAACATAAAAACGCTGTCATCCAATCACAGCGTTACTTTGTAGAGCGTCTTAGCCAATCAGAGCACACCTTTGCTGTGACGCTCCGAATACTGATAGCTCTCCCCTTCGCTCCTCACACAGTAAGCAGCCCTTCCTCTTCAGAATGTTATTAAATTTACTTGCCACACACATCAGCCCTGTTCTAAACAAGAGAGCTATTGTAGCAAGGGAAATTGGGAGTAGGGAGACACTTTCTCGGCAGACAGTGGTGATTTTAATCGACCATCGAGCCACAACCAATCCGGTCGCGGCTCCCTTATGACGCTGCGCGTCACCAACCAATGAGTGCGCGGCTATTCTATGACGAGTCGGGGCCTGAGCCAATAGAAAGGCGGCTCCTTCGCTCTCAACTCTGTTTTTAGTTTAATCCTTTTTCCTTCGTGTTCAATTGTTTTAACACTGTCAAAACGAAGGAAATAACAAATCAGGCACACTATTAAAATTGGAATAATTTAATTAACTATAATACTGGCATTATTTACTTGGGTAATTGCTTTCAATTTACAATTCTAAAAACGGGGACACTTTAATTTACAAGCAATTTGGATAATTGTGTTAGCACAACCAATCATTGCAAGACCACTTAGATTAATATAATGCTCTCACTTCTTTGTTGTGAGGCTTTAGGCTTTTAACCAATCGGAGCCTAGCTTTACTATGACGCTCCGGATGCCTTACCCAATCAGAGCGTCTTCTCCCTATGACAAGCCTCAAGTTTCAACGAATCAGAGCGCGGTTGTTCTGACGTAAGCAGCTGCTGCAGCTTCAGTCTTTCCTCACACGCTCTCACTCCTAAAACAGCCCCTCCCTTACAATTTTCGATCGGGGCACTTTTCAATGGTTTTAAATAGCGCGTAGTGCTTTTAAGTGCATTTAAACAACGCACAATACTTTACAAAGTCTTAGAATAGTACAGACTTTACCCAAAAACTTCAGAGCGCTCTACAATATTTTAAAACAGCACATTCTTTACCATGAGGGCTAAAAAACGCTTTCCTATTACTTTTTGGACACAATTAATAACTACATAAAGGAAACCATTTGTCTGCTTCTCTAACAATGAGATAGTTTTATGCATACATTCAAGGATACGTGGAATAGACGACTCTATTCTCACAGAATAGTTTCATTTGCCAATAGAGTAATTCTTACCCTACCCTTCTAACAGATTACAAATCATTCACACACTTTCAAACAAGAAAACCCTAATCATACACTCACGAAATCTTGGCAGGACTTGAACCAACCACAGAAAACATCCAAACGTTGATAAGAATAGACGACGCTATCTCACCCTTCTCTCAAGCTTGAATAAATCCTACTACTCTTTTCACAGAAAGTTTTAGAACGGGCAACAAGTCCCTATACTTAATGCTACAATTTCATAGGCAATCCTCACTATACATTCAACCATGTATAACTATAGTCCCTAAACTTGTGTTGTACGTCCACAACACGTGATATATTCTATACCACAATTTTGAAACAGACAAATGCACTGTGTAACTCTTCTAGCTACACTACTCTTGCCATGGCAAACCAGGAGTTTTTCACAGCTGGAAAAACCCTTAAAGATTACATACTACACATAACAATCTGACAAAATCAAAACTCAACATTTGTTAAACATCAATCCTATGTCTATACCTACATATATGTAACATGTATGTCAAAAACAACATATAACCGTACGAATGCTACCATGAATTGATCCAGCGCTCTCACTAAAATTTTGCATAAATGACACTATCTACTACCACCAAACTTACATTACGACACTAGGCCCATATCAACAATAGAGCGACTGAATCATGAGGCGATAAGATCTAAATATGTTGTTCAAACTATCCACAATAATCAAGACCAGCTTGTCATTTTAGAAAGTTTATTTAAACACATCTAGAAAAACTTAGGTTTTGGTATTTTATTAAACAAGCATTAGAAAATGTCATAAAGAAAGATTTATTCAGTATTAATAAAAAGAGCATAAATCAAGAATTATTATTCATTAGCAGGAATAAGTAAAATTAAGCATTTCCAAAATCCTAACTATCTCTCTGTCTCTACCCTCATCACCTAGTAATAAAGTAATTAATAAAAAACTCCTTTCCTCACGTGTAAAGTCCATCAGCATAACACGTCCTCCAGAATTTCTCGAGCGTAAGCCAACTATCTGTTCTCTGAACCCATTCTTATACCCTAAATTAAGCTGAGCTAACTATTTTTCACATTCCAACAGACGAATTCTAGTTCTCCATTGGCTGAGCCACCTCGTACCACAGTAAACTGTGACACCTCCTTCTTACATGCCCGGGCAGATTCACTAGTTCATTGTTCATGTAGAAGTCTTGGCAGCTCTTCCTTAGGCTGCTACATTTTGTAGCAAAAGCACGATTCTTCCTTTCAACCTTGAGCCTGTCCGCTCTGAACTCCCGTGGCACGTTAGCAAACGTTAGCAAATTTCTCCAAAGAGTCATCTTTTTAGCAGTTCATTCCAAAACCTTTCAAAATAAAAGCTCAGAGGCCTTTTCCATTCTTCTCAGAATTATTTTCACTTGAGCCATTTTCATCAATAGGCCTCTTTTCAAAGAGCGTCAATTTTCTGCGCCACTTCTCCTGCGCCACTTTTAAAAGTGTACTATTTTTCTGCAGCCATCTCTAAGCTTCATTTGTAAAACTATTATATAAACAAACACAAAGAATAATTAATGAAAGAAATACAGTTTGTTCTGTTGCCTCCCATCATTGCTAATAATTAACCTGTTAGTCTAAATTACCTAGCTGTAAAGCACAAATAAAGCAGCATTTTATATCTACCATTCTTCATTGAATCCAGCAGGGTTCTTTATGCACCTATAGAGAATATAATGACACCACATAGACAAGGGAAGCAAAATAAGCACATGCCATTATATAAAAACAGCTGCTATTAGTTATGACATGACAATAGACAAATTAATTTATTATTTTCCACATACATGAAAATGCAACATAATGCACATTTATGAGCACACATGTTAGTTTCCCGCGTGTTCTGTGAAGATGCAACTTTAAACTAGATTGAATTAGCACACATACAGCACAAATTGTTAGCATTATTAATTTATTTATGGAAGTGTGACTTCACGAGTTTAAACAGATTTCTGTTTTCTATCTCGCTCCATCACTGGCGGCGCACTCTATCAGAAAATGTGAGGTGTTTGGTGGAGAAATTATCGATTACCCAGTTGGGGTACCCAAATTTGCTAGAGAGAGGTGTGGTGCTGGCGTTACACTTAGCGGAGGTCACCTGTCCTGAACTGCACCTATCTTGTCCCCTGGGCACCTGATCAGTCGGGAGCCTTGTCTTTTGCCCCAGCCCGTGGCCAGGATTGGTCCTTGTACCATTCTAGGTAAATATAATCCATGTGGTATGTCCTTGTGCTATTTCCCTTTCTCACCCTTCCCAGGTACCAATGTCTAAAGGTGTTACTGGCATTTCGTGCACATTTTATATCCTATTAATCATAATCTTACTTATAAAATGTATGGTCTCTGTAATTTGGATGAAGACTCACCTGTTTGGCTGCGGGGCGGCCCCTCCTTCCTGGCAGTTTGGACGAGAAGTTGGCTAGTTTTGCTGATTGGATTTCTGATTCGGTCAGTGCCCTTTCCACTCCTGTGCATGGTAAGCTCAGGAGAGAGTCTCCCTCTAAGCCATGTTTTAACCAGGAGTTGAGAACACTGAAACATGCCTGTAAGGTGCTTGAGAGAGCCTGGAGCTCTAGTGGCCATTGTCCAATTGCCAAACAGGCACTTAGAGCTAAACAGAAGCTTTACTACTCATCTATTGGCCTAGCCAAGGGCTGTTATTTTTCAGCTCATATATAGAGGGCCAACAATAACTAAAATATTTGCCATTGTGCAGAGTTTGTGGCTCCCAAGGCCCAAGCAGCGCCGATACCTTCCTCGGTTGCCTGGTGTAACACCTTGGCTAATTTTTTTCAGGAAAAAATAGCCTGTATCCAACAATCTTTTTTGGATGGGCCCAAGCTCACTTTGCCTGCTTCTTTTGGGTTATAGGATAAGGTGCGGGGTAGCACCTTTTCTGGATTTAGTCTGGTGGATTTAACTACGTCGCTCAGAATTCTGAAAGCCCTTAAATCCGGCTCGCCAAAAGATCCGTGTGCCACTAGGCTCTTAGCGGAGGTGGCTGACACTATTAATTTTGAGGTCAACCTAGAGATCAATCAGTCGCTCCGCGAGGCCAGGGTTCCGTTGCCATGGAAGCAAACACTAATTCTGCCCCTCCTTAAGAAGCCGTCCCTTGACCCTCTGTCACCTGCCAACTATCGGCCTATCTCGCTTTTGCCAAGCTTGGCCAAAGTCTGTGAGAAGGTCGTGACTTCTCAGCTTACCAACTTTGTAGAGGTGGCTGGCCTGCTACATCCGGCACAATCAGGGTCCCTTGCTGCTCATAGCACGGAGTCTGTGCTTTTGGATGTCACGGAGGCGATCCGTGGGTGCCTGGATGCCGGCGGGAGAGTCGCTTTGGTCATGCTCGATCTCTCGGCGGCATTCGATACGTTGCCCCATTCGTTACTCCTTGATCGCCTAATGGCAATTGGCATCTCGGGTTCGGCTCTGAGTTGAATTCGATCTTTTTTGGAGGGCAGATGTCAGCAGGTGTGGTTGCCCCCCTGTGTGTCTGTGCAGCTGCATTTGTCTACTGGTGTTCTGCAGGGTTCATCCCTTAGCCCTCTTCTCTTTAACATCTATGTGACTCCGCTGGTTTACCTTGCAGAGTCCCTGGGGGCTAAGGTGATGGCCTACGCTGATGACACAACTCCTGTTCTCCTGGAAGAGGGGAGAGGACTCGGTGGAGGCCGTGCAGCATTGTCTAGCCGAGGTGTTTCATTGGCTGGCAGGCGCACAGTGGAAGTGCAATGAAGAAAAATCGGAGGTTCTCCTGTACGGCTCATTCCCTGTGGATTTCAGGGATAGAATATGGCCCTCAGATTTCCCTCGGCCTATGGCGAACAAGGGCTCCGCCAAAAACCTCCGGGTGTGATTTGATGAAGACCTGAATTTTTCAACCCAGATAAAAAAGTTGACAGGGACATGTTTTGGGTCCCTGAAAATCTTGAAGAAATTTCTTCCTCTGCTACCAGCCAGCTCTAAGGAGACCGTGGTTCGGGCACTGATCTTATCCCGCCTGGACTACGCCAATGTCCTTTGGTGGGTAGTCCCGCCTATCTGACTACGAAACTGCAAGTGGTCCAAAATGCGGCCGCTAGATTGTTACTGGGACTGCCTTCCAATCAGTGTTCGTATTCATTTACGTACCCTGCATTGGCTCCCTGTGGAGTCTCGCCTTAAATTTAAAATGCTATCTATTGTTCATCGCGCGCTGTATGGGCTAGGTCCTAGTTATTTGCAGAAAAGATATACCTTCTATAAACCCTCTCTGCATTTGTGTTCCTCGGATCAGTTGCTCATGCAGAACCCTTGGTTCAATCGCCAGAGGCTAGGCGGTAACTCCTTCGCCCGCAAAGCTGGCTTGGCCTGGAATCGGTTACCACTGGCTCTGGGGAGTGTTCCTGACCCACTGCTTTTTAAAAAAAAAAATTAAAACGCTGCTCTTTTAAGCCTGTATTCTGAGTGTGGATTAATTTGACTTTCGGGAGTTAGCGCCGGGACACTTTTAATAGCTGTGCGCTGTACAAATGAAAAATAACATAACATAACATAACCTAAACTTGCATAGATAAAGCTTTTAAAACGTTTCCAGAGTCTGTCTTTATTACAGGAAAGGCAACATTGTTTAAATATTGCTTATTTATTCTAACACCCTTTCGATCCCTAGGTCTTATAGCAAAGGTGACAAGGATTGGCAAGTCATGGTTTACAGATATAAGTCCTAAAAGGACTCAAAGTACTGATAGGCGATTAGTAGTAGAATCAGGACTACTAGTTCAAAGTGTTAATGTTTTATGGGCCCAGGTGAGTATGATAAATTGAGCTAGTGGTCCGGCGCTCTATCATATGCGCTCTAGTTTGGCTACTTCCCCAGTCAATCGTGCTCTTTTCTCTCATCTATCCTTATTGTCAGCCGCTGCTTTGGCAATAAATTTCCCCCGCACCACTGCATTCATGGCCTACCAAAGGGTCATCATAGGGATGGTAGGAGAGACATTAAGATCCAAATAATCCATCATGCATGGCTGGATTTTTTGTACCACTGAGGGGCATTGTAGAATGGTCTAGCGCAGGCGCCAGAAGCAGCAAGTAGGGTGTCGGTAGTGTAATGATAGGGATATTTTTATCACTGAGTGGTCGGATAAGGGGCAGGGAAGGTTTCTCCTTGTCTCGCATCAGGGAGTCAGAGGTGAGGACATAGTCAATTCTAGCATAGGTCTTGTGTGGGTGTGAGTAAAAGGTATATGTCCGAGCGCTGGGGTTACAGAGTCTCCAGATATCAGTAAATCCGGCCTCTGTCAGTAGTCGTTTCCCTTTGTTGGAAAGAGCCCCTGACTGTCCCCATCTCTGTCCTGAGCAGTCAATGTCACTATCAAATGCTAAGTTAAAATCCCCCCCCGCCCCCAGGAGCAGTGTTCTATCCGGGAGGCCCGTGAGTTCATGTATGGTGTCCTTAATAAAGCCCTCTTGCCCACTGTTGGGGACAAACACCGAAGCAAGTATGAATGTGTGTGCCACTAGAGTAAAAGTGTGCGCTAGGAGTCTCCCTCTGATCTCAGCTTGTTTATTGCTCACTTGGCCAGGGAACCGAGTGGAAACCAGGATCGCTACCCCTGCTGTCTTGGAAGTGGCAGAAGAAAACATCTGGTGAGGGAACATTCTAGACCTCAATCTTTGCATATCTTTGTACAGCAGGTGTGTTTCCTGAAGTAGACAAACATGGGTGTCCGATATGTTCAAGATAGGACAGGATAGCCCATCGTTTAATAGGGCTATTTAGCCCATTAACATTAAGGGACACGATGTTAATGTTGTAAGACATGGGGAGGACTTTCTATATGAGCTATAAATAGGTGCCCCAGATCCAGCAAAGGTGAAAAAAAAGGAGGAGTTGGAATAAAAGGTGGCATTCCGCCATCAAAATGCGGAGGAGGAGGAGAAAACCCCAAAACCCACAACAAAAAGAAACAAGAAGAACCATTTACTTATAGAGACCACAAATGTCCGGGCCTCCACCCAGTGGGGAGGCGGGAGATGGATAGCAGGAACTCCCGCCACCCCCTCCCTGCACCAGGCCCGCCAGTGAAAGCATGGCAGAGCCCAACCATATTGAACATCAGAGCTCCTCAGTTGGTATGTATCAGTCTGCAGCATTCAAATCCTCTGACAGGGATTGAAGGATCGCCAAGCGGTCTTTGGCCATAGAGTCTGGGTACGGGTGCAAACTCAGCAGCGAGCCCCCCACCTGCTGCCATCGTGCAGTATCATCTCAGTGTCCAGAGGGTGCAGGCCTCTCAGGTGTAGCATGGTCATGTTCTGGCGGACGAAGAAGCCACGCGGCCTCCTCAAATGAGCGAAGTTGACGCAGCTTGCCCTCCCATTTAAAGATGAGTCTAAACTGGTGCCCCCAGGAATATGCCGCATCTTTGGAGTGTAGAAAGGCTGTGATGGGTCAAAGTTCTCTGCGTTTCTGTTATCTGGAGATTGTTAGGTCTTGAAAGAGAAGGGGCTTGCAGGAGCGGAATTCAATAGGGTGCTTGGCCCGTGCCTCCCTTAGAATACGTTCTTTAAGTTTAAAGTCATAGGCGCATGTTAAAATGTCTGGAGGGGAGCCGCCGGTGACCTCCTAAGCCCCACACAGTGTGTCCAGTCAAGTCTGATTTCCATGCCTGGGGGGCTACCCAGGATATGACGGAACATGTCTGTGACGAAGGACTCAATGTCCTGCTCCTCCGCCCTCTGAGGCACAGCCCGGATCCTTATGTTGTTGCGGCGGGATCGGTTCTCAATGTTTTCTGTGTGAACCTGGAGATCTATGTGCTTGTCCCGAAGGCGCACAACCTCTTGTTGAAACTGGGACACCTCTTTCTAATGGACAGTCATCTGATTCTCCAGTTCATCCACTCGCTCCCCTACCAAGTCGATGTCCTTTCAAATCCCTCGCAGCTCTGTGGTGAGGTCCCTCTTCATGTTATGGAATTCCTTCGTGAGGTCAGCAAAAGGGACTTCAGGATGCTGCGTGTGACCGGTCCCTCCATATCTTCCGACCCACGTCTGGCTGCTGTGTCACTCTGCTGTGGCATTGCCTCAGCGCCTCTGGCCCCAGCCTTGATAAGCAGGTCCCTGACAGACCTGCCCTTTCTGGATTTATTAGTGGCCATCTGAAATGGTTTGCTGTTCCCAGCTAATTGGGAAGAGGGAGCTCTGTGCGTGAGGTGATAGCCCCTGCCAAGCGATGATTCTTCTGTCACCAGGGGTACAATGGCAGGGACGGCTCAGGGGTGGCGTCACAAAATGCAGCCTGAGCTACTCATCAGGGAAGCGCCACCACCAGTCAGGTCCAGCACAGCGCCAGCTGCCCTCCGCAAGTTTGGTTGTTCTGTGCATTGTGCGTGGGGAGGCCGGTATCGTCGCCCCCCCTGTGCCTCTGCTGCTAGACCGCCAAATCCGGGTCAGCCCCTCCAAAAGCGGCCCGCCACCACCGCAACACCTAGATGGAGAAGGGCGAAGCGCCACCTGGTGAAAGACCGTCGGCTGAAGGGTAGGTGTGTGTATGGGGTTGACTTGCTGTTGTCCTCACAGTCAGTTTTCGGGGTCAGATGCACGACTGCCCGGGGGGAGGAGAGCACTGCAGGCTGGCACTCCCGGCAGCCATCACACTCCACGGTGGGGCCCATCCCACGTGAGTGAGGCCCGTCCCACGAGGATGAGGAGCCCGGAACCACACTGCCGGTGTGGTGCTAAATGAGGCACATGTAGTAACTTGAGTCTCTGCAGGTCCCTCAGCACTAGGGCGCGCTTGGTAAGCGGACGCCCCCGGGAATCAGTTCCAGGCCTCTGCTCTCATCTGTGCAAGGACACCAGGTAGGCCGCAAGGCTCTGCTCTGCGCCGACACTGGCCGTCAGATAGGCAACAAGTCACATACTGCTCTGAGGGGTCCCGGGTGCTGCACTGAACCCAGCCGCAGGTCAGGGAGGTCACCAGACCTCCGGTGCCGGTCCACACCACAGGCAGGCTCACCTCAGTAGACGGAGGGGTGTAGCTCCAGCGGTCATCAGGGTTAATTTATTGAGACTCTAACTGAACCTTGTATTGTGTTTGTGACCTTATTACTAGTGGTAAGTCACTACTTATCACCACTAATAAACCACCTTCAAACAATTCTATGCATTCACAGATTTAATTATAGTTAAGTGTATCAGTGAGGGAAAAGGATAATTGGATTGGGAGGGAGAAACAAGTAAGCACTGGATTATTAAGCACCAAATCGTTATCTAAACCCTTTGTCTTCCCTGCTCTGGATTTGCTATTCCCAAAAACCTAGTCACTAGTGACACATTCAAACAGTTCCGCCATCACAGGTGTTTTTAGTGTTGGTGTGCTCCTACAAAGGACAAGCAATATATGGGGGGGAATTGTGACAGACGACAACATGGGAAAATGTATTACTTATTACATTGTCCCTCATCATTGTCTGTCAAAATCCCCCCAACCCGGCCTCACCGCCCCACCGCTCTACCTGCATGCTGACTGATACTGTTAGTAACTACAAATATTCCCCAATACTTTAACACCTACTTATTTCAATAAACATAATTTCCAAAGAAGCCACCCCAAGTGTCTTAAACTCAAATTAGCCCTTCCAAGAAGTCCTGTTTCCTTATAGCACAAATTGAAATATTACGAGAAAAAGATGGCTTGACAACTTCCTTTAATTCATTCTAAGGGGGGATTACGATGGCGTAACGATCACCACCGCCGGGTGGCGACCGTCACCCCATCGTAACGTGATTTACCCACCGCCATAGCACTATGGCTGTGGGTACTGCGGCGATGGAAAGTCCGTCCGCCGCTTTTTCACGAGTCGGCAATACGATTGCCGGCTGGGCGGAGCTGCGACTCATATATGGTGGCGGTGCCTAGCAGGCACCCCCATCCATATTATGATGTCGAGATTTCAAGGCGTTTCCATGGCGGCAATGCCATGGAAGTCACAACGCGGTGCCTGCCACATTGTGCATGGTAATACACAACATGGCATTTTACCATTACGGCGGGTGCTGCAGTCAGCAGCACCCAACGCAATGTTATAATACCAGATGCGACCTCCGACGTGGCGGTTGCATCATGATCAGGGGTGCAGGACTGCCGCAGGGCAAGGTTGCGGGACTGCCGCATGGCAGATGGGTGGTCCCGTTCCCGCTAGGATGGCAGGTGGCCTCAGGTCTGACCACCATCCTAATAGGCCCCTAAGTAGGGAATCTATTCACAGACACTTCACGCCCATGCCCTCTTTACCCAAAAGAAATAGAAGTTTACTGTTCTACCTGTAGTAAGTATTCATTTGTGCACCAAATGGTGCGTTCCTGAAAAATTCTGAAAAGTAATCCAAGCCTGCCGAGGACTCGAGAAAGGACACAAATCGAAATGAAGTCATGAAAACAATCAAAAGCAGATAGAGGCTTGGAGTGCAACGATCTAGATTTAACGGAGCAAATAACCTGAACGAACAGAACAAATCCATCACTTTTCATCCTCTGACTTCTACAAGGCCTGTGGTCTTGTGGGAACACTGAAATCAAATTCTTCTGCAAGACTGTCTGTTTAGAAACACTAAGGGGCATATTATCAAAAACTGCGATAAAATGATCGCCTCCTGCCGCTAAAACGGCAATAATGGGCTTGATAATATGTTCTTGTGAATTCCCATAGCAGCCCAGGTTCTTGTGTTAACCTGGGCTGCTATGGGAATTTACAAGGGCATATTATTAAGCCCATTATTGCCGTTTTAGCGGCAGTTTCCTGCCGTTAAAGCTGCAATAATTTTATTGCAGTTCTTGATAATGTGCCCCCAAATGCCTTTACATCTGTTTTTGGGGACCATGGTAGTCGATAATGTCACCTGCAGATAATAGGAAGGGCGTCCAACATCTCTCATAGGAGCCCTGTTAAGGCAATAGGTTGTATGTCCATAAGAACATTTTGGCAGAAGAATTTCAGCTATTGTTGAACTAATAATACATAAGAGGAATCATAGCATAATCCTTTATTGAGCTTATAAACCCATAATACTACACTCTCACTCACCCTCAGTCAGCGCTAGCTCTACCACGTTCAAACAGTCACTCAGTGAATGGAATGTACCAATCCAATGACAACAGAGAAAGGGGGCGGGGGGGAGTAAAGGGAAATGTAAGGTTAAGATACATGGATATACATGGAATAGCATTTGTTTTAAGAGCAATATTGTTGTACATATATAGTAATCATAACATATTGGACATGGCCCTCTTTGTGGTGTCTGCTTGAGTAGGGTTTTAACGCCCTCAGGCCAGTAGCCTAATTGCCTACATAACACATCTCCTTTCGGTAGCGAAGTGTGAACATAAAGGAGCTTATTTACAAGCCCTTTGCACCACTGGTGTGTCACTTTTAATATGGGAAAACGTGATGTACCGGCAGTGGAGGAGGCTTGTAAATGAGCCCCATACAGATCAACAATCAGTATAGAACATAACTAGGTGTATGAAATTGCATTAAACTTCTAGTTTTAGAGCAGGGGCATGCTGTTAGATAGTCCTTCTGCTAACTAGGGGGCATATTACCAAAGACCGGTGTTAAAATTATCGGCATTTTATCGGCAGTAAACTGCAGATAAAACGGCGATAATGGGCTTGATAATACGCCTTTGTTAATTCCCATAGAAGCCCATGTTAACATCAGAACATGGGCTTCTACGGGAATTAACAAGGGTGTATTATCAAGCCCATTATCGCCGTTTTATCTGTAGTTTCCTGCCGATAAAATGGCGATAATCTCAACACCGGTACTTAATAATATGCCCCCTGTTGTCTGTCTGATTGTTTGAACGTGTTCATCTCTCCCCTCTTCAACCACTTAGGCAACTTTTGGGTTCGGAAGGTCACTCCCAAAGTTCAGGACTGTAGGGCACTTGGCCAGTCCATCCATGCTCCATGTTCTCCAATCTACCAACCCCCACATTCTATTTAACCTTCTTTATTTTCGACGATTTGGAAAAAACACTTTCTTCTACCCTTCAGGAAGTGGGTAACTTTACTATGAGCAGGTTTCCTGTCCTCCATTTAACATTTTTTGTTTCATGCTTCGTATTGTACTGGTTTTTGTAAAATTCTTGATGATGAATTATTCATTCATTCATTTCATCTCTCCATCCCCAAACAGGTTCTCCACTATTCAACCAGCCTGGGGACAGTTTTGTTCCTGGATGTCGACCTTTAAGGGATACCAAACGGGGCACCCTTGTTAATGAATTGGGTGTTGTATGATAAGACCATACATGTTCTGATGGGATTTGTGAACTGGTTCATGTGGAATGCAAGAGAGTTGCACACATTCTTTAATCATCGTATTCACACATTCTACAAGCCCATTGGCCCTAGGAAAGTAAAATGCTGTTTTCAAATGTTGGGTCAACATTTTGCTTAGGAAATCCTTCATCTCAACTGAGGTGAATTGCACACCATTGTCCGTTATGAGACTGCTGGGAATATCTCCCAGCATAAAGGTATCAGTAGAAACTTCTGTCAGGTGTTTAGTGGAAATGAAATTCACTACTCTAGTCACTATCCAGTGGGAGTCGTAATCCACCAAAACAAACATTTACTTGCTATCGGATCTGAAACCCGTCAATGAGCGTTTCCCCGAACTATTTCTCTTTTTCCAACTGGGTTTTGTTAATTTTCTTATGTGGCCTTTTGGGCACTTTTCCACTGTAAATACAGCGTGAAAGTGTGCATGCCCTTCCTATTTGTGTTGGGGAGTGGCACTGATTCACTGTTCTGAAACATGAGCCAATCCGTTTTTGCAGACTGATGGGTGCGCAATGGCATCTATCATGTTTAAACTCATGAGCAGCATGCCATTGTAGGATGCTCTGAATGCGCACTCGCACCTGTGGTGCCTGTGACTGCGCATGCCGCCTGCCAACACAGGCTAGTGCGTGTTCACAGACACAAGTATTAGTTAAACCAGTGACCTGTCTGATGTAAAAACTCAGGTGGCACACTGGCACCTCTGGTGCTAGGAACTATGGGCCAGAAGTAGGTAGGCTTTTACTGATTCGGTAAATAACGAATCGGTATTTCCCGATTCGGTATTTACCTAATCATCATTTACCAATTTGGTATTTACCGAATCTGTAAATGAGATGTAGGAAGCACTGTAAACAGTGCTTCTGGGCTTTAAGAATTTGTTAATTACCACCAACTATTAGTTGGTGGTAAATAAGGAATTCCTATGTAAATGCATAAATGTGCATTTACACCTGTGCCATGTGACAGACATACATGACCTCAGGGCATGTATGTATGCCACATGTGCACACCAGCACTAATCAGGGGTGCAACAGGGTGTCAAAGTGACACCCTGCCACCCTTTAATTTTTGGGTATTTACCGAATCGGTAATTACCGATTCGGTAATTGCCATTCATTCCTATGGGCCTCCAGGCCCATAGGAATGAATGGCAAATACCGAATCGGTAACGGTAATTACCGATTCGGTAAATACCGCATCTTAATGATTCGGTATTTTTTACCGATTAATTACCTACATAGGATTTACTGATTGTAAAATACCGAATCGGTAAAATTCGGTATTTTAGAATCGGTAAAACCTATTTACCTACATCTAGCCCTTAATGTCCCTCCTGAGATAGCAGGTCAGTTTGCGCAATAACACACATACACCGAGGTAGGGAGTAATACCTATGTGTGTTCTCACTACCTATGAGGCCTACTTTTTCCATAGGTTAACATGGGGAGGTGGTTGACATTACTTCCAACTGCAAGATTGAATTGCAGTGGAGCAGCCTCATGATGTTTCATATCAATGCTTACACAGTGCCAACCCTTCCCATCGGTAAAGAGTGTTTGGCATAACTATTTTAGAAATGCCACTTATAGAATATGAACATTTCTATGCTACAAGAGTCTCAGGACTGTGGTGCCTTTCTCCAGTGGACACCAGGGGTCAGGGGAGCACATTGTAGTGTAGTTCCTATATTCCCAATGGGCTCTGCGCATTGGAATAATATATCCTATAGATTAGACGTAGGACTGAGGTTGACTAGGTCTCTATTGAATATACTAAACTTAATAGTGAGTGCCAGCTAGCTCAGAGGTCAATAGAAACTTTCTCGAATTCACAAGAAGGGATTAGTTTCTGACAACTGCACAAACATGACAACTTTGTTTCCCAAGAAAAAGAAATATATCTCTTAGAGTCGCGGAAACAATATATAAGTATTTCACTCAGTCAATCGTGAATGCTTCGTTTCAACAGAGTTGTCGAGAAATAGAGAGACAGAAGTTTTCAATAAAAAGATTTATTAAACAGTCTTCTTTCTCATACAAAAGAAGTGAACTGCTACAAACGTTAATCAGACTGCAAAGTATAATGCGTACAGCGAGAATAGTATTATAAAATAATACTGTAAAAGCATTGTATGATTTCTAAGCCATATAAAAATACGTAAATACATAACATTGACTAAAAATACTTAACTGGTGCTTCTAAAATACGCCTACCCCAATGTACCTAACCTAAGTCTAGCATGAGGGAAGAAGTAAGTATTGTGTAGCATAGGTTTAGTTGTTTTTGCCAAGAATCTACCAAAGGTTTCTCTAGGTTCTAATCAGCTCCATACCTTAGTTAGAATGAAGGAGATCTGGTATCTCAGTCTCTGGACTTGATTTCCCAACACCCCGCAAGGGGAGCTTGGAAACACTGGAGCTGGATTCTCGGTGAGAGAAGGGTAGCCTCTTGATCAGTGTGTTAGCTGGAGAGTCGGCTTCCTTCGGCACTTGCTGTAGCGAGCTGCATCGGGCAAGTAGATAGTCGAACTGCTCCGAACCACCGCCCTTTGCCATAGCAAGTGAAGGCATATTTATACCTTGAAGGTGTTTAGGAATGCCACAGTTTGGTGTAAAGTCGGGCATATGAACGTCAGGAAAGAACCCCTAGGGAATAGTTGTTCTTTGCAAAGTACATGAGTTCTTGGACAAATCAATATTCAAGCAAGGGGAAGTTCCTTTCCTGCTTAAGCCGATTTTCCAAGAAATTGTTGTGACATTTGGTACGGGTGGAAGTAGCGATGCCTGTATTTGGGTCGCATGGTCTGATGGGAGTGTCAGACAGATGTCTAGCACGCATTCTTCTCCACATAGCAGGCATTGTAGGACAGGTGAGATGCAATCTTGCCAGATTGGTCTGAATGACATAAACCATGTGGTATTCAATTCCCTCAAACGAGTTAATCCCAAAATTTGGACTATGCGCTCACGACACTTCATCCCCAGAAGAGTGTTCTCCACGGTGAACTGGGTATCGCTGGTGATTTGCCTTGCCATATCGGAGCAGAAGGAGCAAAAATAGTATCCCTGCTGCGAGTCTCAAAACGAGAGGCAGTCCGCCAAACACAGAGTGCACGAAGTTTGGAAATTTCCCTAGTACTACTTCAAAAGGTGCTAACAGTTCCGAAAAAATCGTTTTAAATACATGTAGAATACCACTCGTATCAGACATGTTTAAGATACGACCTAACATTTCTGAGAAATGTACAGGGCGGGTTGTAGTTAATAGGGTGTGTATCTCTGCAGAAGTCCTTGCGACTTGCAGATCATAGGTCTCTTTGGCCGAGGTCATTGGCACTGTTTTCTGTAAAAGAATGGCTTTCATTCTGCTCAAAGTATCAATTTATATAGTAGAGATGTTCAGTGAAGGCCATAACGGCGACTCCCGGTCTGTCTTGGTTTTTGGAAACAATACTTGCATACAGCAAGTGACCCTGGCTGACACAGTTACGAAATAGGCTAAACCTGGCAACATGCCACAGCAGCTGTGATCATTCAACATAATGTAACTTCCATTAGAAAGCTGCCTAAAAATTGTATCAATCACTGCATCCCGTGAACCTTGCAGGTGGCAGGATAAATTGTTAGAGGAACCATCGCAAGCCCCGTGTAAATTAATACCCTGCCATAGGAGAGAACCGCTTAGTGCGTTTTCACAATTATTACCACTAAGAAACACTTCTTTCCCCCCACTCCAATATCTTTGTGTATAAGGTAATTCCTAGTATGTCTTGATGTATTCTTTACCCAACCTTTCCTATCGGCCTCCTAGTATATGTTTTAAGCAATATTGAAAATGGAAAATTGTAACAGACACAGTGATTGTACTGTGTATTATCCATTCAATTGCTGTTTTTTCAGCTACTGTAAATGGCAAGTTTTCCAGTTTTTCAATGCTCAGCACCGTATAGTCTGCTTCCCTCTGAGCCAATGTGATTTGCTTATCTGTGAGATTAAATTCAGAAAATAATGACGTTGTGTTGATTAAACGCCAAGGCACATACCCTGAACTAAGGTTTTGTATCGTCCAGCCTAATAGCATTATAGAACACAATTGCAACTGACCATGTTGCAACATGGCCAAGTCCTGTTCCATTATGTCTATGGCAGAGTATACTATGCTGTCCAAAGAATATATCCTGGATGACAGAGTCGTTAACACATTGTCAACTACAGAGAGAGAGATTTCTCTAAATTAATACAATCAATTTCTCGTATTCTTTCTGCAGTCTCTGCTTGCGTAATCTTCATGCTTCATTATATATGCCATAGATACCGGCGTATATAAAACGTTTATGACGCAGTTTAGTAGGTCCTTGTAAGAAGTCCCTCAGATCAGCGCCATCTTTAAGTAAAGATAAGTGTTAGTTTACTTCCTTTAGTGTGGACTTGTGTAGCCATTAAAGGCACAGTTTGCCTACACTGTATGATGTTACTTTCCCTGGATGCTGTCTCTGAAAATATCTTGGATCTGGCCTAGTGAATGTGAACCCTTGTGTCTTATTCAGGAATCTATCTTGACAGTTGTTTGTGTCTGTGGACCGGATTAACCATTTTTCCAATCTGGATCTGTTCTGTTGTGAAGCAAAATAGTATGTACGTCGACCTCCCCCTCTGAAGTGTTACTGTTATCAGTTGTAGGTGTAGGTATGGACAGGTTGTTTAAATCTTTTATCTTGGCTAACCCAAAACAAGATGTCTGTTGAACAGTGTCATTCAAAAACATAATTTGCTCTGGGATGATGCAGGCTCTAAATAAAGCTTCTAAACCATGCACCTGCCAGGCCTTTGTGCCCCAGACCGTTTTAGTCCCAATGATGTCTTTCCAAAAGTCAAAGCCTAATGTAGACAGCTGAGCATAAAAGGCTTTGTATTTGTCAGCATACTTTTCCTTCATGTCTTATTAAAATTTTTAAAGTAAAACGATTATGGATTTGAAACATTAAACCATGAAAAGTATGGAAATTTGCCATAAAATGTTTTCGAGTTACACTTTGGTGGCGTAGGACTGTGGTAAATAAATAATTAATTACCGGTACTATTTTTCTATGCATAAAATAAAACAGATAGCTCAATAAATAAGAGGCAGGATCCGGGGTATCTGAGTCGAACAGGCTTTAATCAGGCATAAGGGAAGGGACAGGATCGGAACAGCCTGAAATAGAATGGCATGGAATGGCAACTGCAACGTCTCATTAACAGTACATAGTATATATAGGTAAACATTACAATTGCATTGAATACAGTAGGCGTAACAAGTGACAAACGTAAGATAAGAACAAATGGGCGTACAAAGAAGGCGTGTACAGGGCGTGCACAAAGACATGTGATGAGAACATCACAGAAGTGTCATAAATGGGTGGATACATGGAGGGGGCTACCTGGGCAGCTGGAACCTTTAACCTACTGGTGCGCGCAAACGGGCCATGACGTGTAACTAGGGAGAACTGGGGGCTCTGACTTCTGCACTAGAAGAGGAGACTAAAGTCTGAGATGTCAGGACGACATGTACCTATATCATATCTGGTATCTTGTGTTTGGAGTACATGTTGATAGAATCTAAAAAGTCATCAGAGCAAAGGCTACTTGACACTAAGGCTGGTGCATGCATATATTCTCCGTGTATTGCGTGTGCTATGAATCTTCTATGGATACTAATACAGTAATTCACTTGCATGGAGACAGAAAGACTAGACTATAGCTGAAGATGTTTATGCGGTTCGTTAGCTTAGGAATGTGAAGACGGAGAGCTGAACTGATAACTAGAGGCATAACATATTCTTGGCAGACAGGCAGGCAGAGCCAGGCCGGGCACCGCGCTGCGCGGCAGGAAGTAAGCGAAGGGTCAGGGATGCGGGAGGGGCTGCATCGCTCCTCGGAGTGGTTTCAGGAGACTGGAGCTTGAATCTGGTGTTCAGGCCCTTTGAGGCCTAGTAACGGGGACAATTCGATGAATTAACGTGCATAATGTAAAACGTTGGCAACATAGGCCTAATACTCGTTGCTTTCACAAGGACTGGATAACTGGTATACTAACGTTGGACACAACTATGATTGCGTCCTTAATCGATCATAGGGGGATATATGCATATCAATCATGCACATATTACATAGGATGGGGAACACGTAGGCACACATGACAAGGCAAAATTCAATTTTCCTCATTCCCTCCTTGTGCCCTACGTTTCCATCAGGAAACATCAATATTCATGATACCATCTATCTGTTCATATAGCATCATTTGCTCGTCTCGAATCTTCTTGGAACGGGACTTAGGACTAGGAATACAAGATGTAGCGCACAAGCCGCAAATCGCAGGGCCACATTGTAAACATAGACAACAACTGAATATGATCATTACTACTATTCCTAGGAATGACAGTACTTTCCATCCCCAGGCAGATATTATATTCCAGAGCCAACCGGACCATGTCCAGGTGCCTGGATTCTGGTGTAACTGATGGGCTATTTTGTGAAGTCTAGTTATAGCTGAATAAACAGACGGTGCGTTATTAGGAATGAAAATGCAGCAACTAGATCCGACGATGACTCTACAAGCTCCGCCCCTATCGGCCAGTATGATGTCAAGGACGAGACGATTTTGGAGCACGACAAATCTCATAGCAGATTGTTCTTCGGTTAAGTTACCCAGAGCGGAAGTAGTCTCATTCACTACGGCTTCAAGGGTTCTGGTTAGCCTACGTATTAACTTACTATTCTGGACAGGACCTATGAAGAAAAAGAAACCTTTATTGAAGTCTGTATACTGTTCTAAGGCAGTTTCAGTTTGATCGACAATTGGGGACTCGATCTCCCTTCTATGTCTAACGTGTACTAGATGTGTATTTCTGTGATAATCAGATGGGGTTAGAAAAACTGGTGGCAGTAGGAAGGCAATGTAACATGTTCCATCCCAATCGAGGGGCAGACGTACATATGCGGTCTGACCACACACAAAATAAGAATGACGTGAGGCTTTGAAATTAGATTTCCCACTGTCACTATACTGGACCACAGTATTACAATCACTGTGTCCTAGATGTACTGAACCATTCTTTCTGACACATAATTCGCCTTTCACTGGTAGGACTGTAATAGCAGGCAAATCTGGAGTAGTCTCGGACTGAACATTCAAAACCATGAAATTTGAGGAATAATTACCTAGATCATATACTTCATTTTATAGATCTAACCCTGTTCTATGGGAAAGTCCTTCCTTGTCTGGGAAACATGTTCTATTCAGAAGGGACATATCGTTTGAGGATGACGTTAACGTGGACCATGCTCCACACGAACCATTGTGTGAAAACGGATAGGGAAAGAGTGGCAGAACTCCCTTCGGTGTCTGGAAAGGGGGGAGTCGACCACACACCCAACAATTAGTAGCATTGCTAGTCTGGTGTGAATAGTGTAACATACGGATAAAAGTATTGTTGCGCATGGCAAGACGATAGGATAACTCGTGAGGAGGCAGTTCACTAAAAGTGTGCTCTACTGTAACATTAGAGGAAAAATGTACATGTGAAACAATAGGAGGAAAAAATACATGTAAAACGTAACTTATGCATGTGATCGTAAGACTCAGAAATAACATAATTAATAGAGTAACAAGGCATCGACTTCGAAGATTCTTTCGATAACGTGTTCTCTTAGAGTTTCGACTAACTCTCTCACTATGTGGGTCTATCTCATACATGTCAGGAACCTGTCTAACCGCTTCACCCGAGAGGGACTTAGACAAGTAAACTGGCTGACTTACTAGACCTTAATTTTTCTTTATACTCCTGCTGCGGAGTTTTCTCTAACAGGGGAAGTTTAGAGTCAGTATCTGGGCAGTCCTTGAGAACGGGGCAGTCCTTGGAAAAAGTCTTTGGACGGAGTCCATGAAATCGCTTCACGTGGCTGGAATGCAACCAGCCTTTGCGGCCCTCCACCTTGATCGCAGTCCTTGTTGTCATCAGAACGAGCTTTGGTTCTTTCCAGCGGGGCTCCAGCGGACTTGAACGATCAAAATTTCTTATCAACACCAAATCGCCTGGAACGACCTCGTGCGGTTTCACTTGCGTGTTGTCTGGAAAAGCAGCGGCGACCTGTGAACGACAAGAGAGTAGTGCAGACATCAAGGAAGCTAGGTAATCTGTCAGCATATTACTGTCAACATCGGTAATTGTACGTGGCCTAGGTGTACCCCACATGTTTGGGGGACGACCGAAAACTACCTTGAAAGGTGAGAGACCTGAACGGGAGTGAGCGACCATTCTCATGTAAAAAAGGGCGACTGGCAGTGCTACCATCCAATCTACGCCTTTCTCTGCGCATACCTTTGCAATGCGGATTTTCAGGGTCTGATTATGTCTCTCGACGAGGCCAGCTGCCTCGGGATGTCGTACACAGTGGAACTTCCACTGGTACCCTAACAGAAGGGATACTTGTTTCATGAGTTCGGATGAGAATGGCTGGCCGTTATCTGAATACACGACCCTCGGTAATCCATAGCGGGGGAAATACTCACGAACCAACTGCCTGGCAGTGGTCGCGGCAGTGTAATCTGGGACTGGATATGCTTCTGTCCATCTGGACAAAGCGCATACAACTACGAGGACATACTTGAAACCTCGACATCGATCCATCTGAATATAATCCATCTGGAGGACTTCAAAAGGGTGGTCAGGAGGATGGAATCCACCTTGTTCCACCGGGACACCTTTACCTGGATTGAACTGACAACAGATCATGCAGGTACGCACTTTCTGCTTGGCTGCTGCTCGTAAATGCTTGTTAAACCAGAGGTTCTGAATACTGTCTAACATGGCTTTTTCTCCTAAGTGTGCTGGACTATGTGCGGTGTTAATAATGACTTGAACCATAGAGTCGGGGAGAAACCATGTGGCTTTTCCCTTCGTCAACCATCCTTGATCTGTCTGGACCCCTCCTTGTTCAGACCATTTCTTGATTTCGTCTGGGGTAGCATGTGACTGTATATCTAGTACGGCTTGTGTAGGGTCCTTAACTGTCATACAAGTCGTCTGAACTGGGACGTCTGTCTGTGTCGTGTTAACTGGAATGTCTGGAGTCTGAGCTGTAAGCTTGGCTGTTCGATCTGCCAGGTCGTTACCCTGGGAAATGATGTCAGTGACTTTCGTATGTGCTTTGCACTTCATGATAGCGATAGCTGTCGGTAAATGTATTGCATCTAACAGAGCTTGAATGAGGGGGCCATGCTGAATCTTGGCTCCATGAGAGGTCATGAAACCTCTCTCTTGCCAGAGGATTCCAAAGTTGTGTACGACTCCGAACGCATAACGTGAATCTGTGTATATGTTTACTTTCAGGTTCTTGGCTCGTATGCAGGCTTGGGTCAGAGCGATGAGCTCTGCTGCTTGAGCAGACAGGGTTTCAATACAATGTGTTTCTATAACTTCAGTTTCAGTAGTCACTGCATACGCGGCTACTAACTCTCCTGTACTTGTCCTCATACATGAACCATCCACATAAAGTGTCAGGTCGGGGTCAGATAATGCAATATCTGTCAGGTCTTGTCTTGGCTTTGTCATGGTGTTAACAACTTCCACACAATCATGTGTGGCAGGATTTGAAGTAACTGAGGGTAACAGTGTAGCGGAATTTAAAATGTTGCAGCGTCTGATTTCTATGTGTGGCTGAAACAGTGTCAGTTCATAACCTGTTAAACGTGCAATTGTCAAGTGCTGAGTCTGTGTTCGGTTCAAAAGAACTTCCACGGAGTGTGGAACTTGTACTGTCAGGGAGTGTCCTAACACTATGGAATCACTTTGTCTGATAGCTAGGGCTGTGGCTGCAACTGACTTGAGGCACGCAGGCAGAGCCTGGGCCACCGGATCTAATGTGCTAGAAAAATAAGCACAGGGCTTGTATTGTCCTGCTTGATCTTGTGTGAGAACAGATAATGCTGTACCATCACGTTCAGTAACAAAAAGTGTAAAAGGCTTACTGTAGTTTGGTGTCGCTAGAACAGGTGCTTGGCATAAAGCTTTCTTTAACTCATTGAAAACACGTGTATGTTCTTGGGACCAAGGGAGGACAGTCAATGTGGCTGCCTCCTGTGTCGTTAACTGTATCAGTGGCTTGGCTAGATATGCGTACTGAGGAATCCATTGTCTGCAGTAAGAAGTGAGGCCGATAAAAGCTCGTACCTCCTTCTGAGTCTTGGGCTGTGGAAGATGTGCTATTAACTGGATACGGTCTGGTGTCAACTGCCTACCCCACTTGGACAGTAAGTGTCCAAGGTATACCACTTGCTGGACACAGAATTGCAGTTTCGAAGGGGACACCTTGTGCCCCATCTCTGCCAGGAAATACAAGACTGTAAGTGACGCACGTTCGCAGTCACGTTCAGAACGGGCTGTGATTAATAGATCATCGACATACTGGAGCAGGGCAGTGTCAGCTGGCATGTGAATACTGTCTAGTTGTCTTTTAAGCGCTTGACTGTAAATGCTAGGACTTTCTGTGAAACCTTGAGGAGCTCGTGTGAATTTATAGCTTCTTCCATTTAAACAGAAACCGAAAAGGAATTGGCTGTCTGGATGAATGGGGACACTAAAGAATGCGTTCTTGAGATCAATAACAGTAAAGAACGTAGCTTCGGAATCAATGGCAGTTAATAGGGAAGAAATATCTGGAACCACTGGGTACTGGGGTATGATACATTTATTAAGTTCTCGAAGGTCAATCACTAATCGATAAACTGGAGGTGCATTTGGATCAGTACGTTTAAGAATCGGAATGATAGGAGAATTACATACATTGGAGTCAGTTTCTACAACCACTCCTTGAGCAATGAGCTCGTCAATAATTTTGGATAAGGCTGCTACAGCCTCAGGTGGCAATTTGTACTGTCGGATTCGTGGTAATACAACACCTTGCTTCAGAGTGACACGATAGGGTGTAATGTGCATACAACCTACATCAGTTGGACCTTGCGCCCATAAATGCTGAGGTACATTCAATAATCTTGGATCAAAATCACGCAATACATAATGACCTTTAAAATCACGTAAAAACAATCTCACACCTTCTGGGGAACAGCATATAACTGCTCCTAATTCTTTCAGGGTCTTAATACCTAGTACATTTTCAGGACAGGATTTCGTAAGTAACAAGTCTGTAGTTCGGGACAATGGACCAACTTCTAGGGATACTGGTTTCGATATTTCATTAACAATAGGCTTTCCTGAAAATCCAAGGGAAACATTTCTAGAGCCTGAGAGTGGAGCCCCTGGAACCTCGTCATGACTGATGGTAGTCCTACTTGCCCCTGTATCAATCAAAAACTTTCTGTCTTTCCCTAATACTTGACTGTGTACATAGGGACCCTCTTGATCTACAGGAACCTCGATGAAAGGCAAGCCAACCTCCCTCTCTAGGCTGTTTCATGAATACTGCTGATATTCTGGATAATCTGACTGTGCGTACTGGTACATCTGTTGTGTTACGTGTTGTGTGGCAGCTATAGGCTGCGGTACTGTAACTGTCTGTTGTGCGTTCTGCGGTGGCTGGGAATTCTGCGAAACTTGTTCTTGTCTAGGAGGACGTGGTCTCTCTTTCGTCTTACCTGTAGCTATGTTGTGTTTCAGAACTGCACATTCGTTTATATAATGACCTGGCTGTTTACAGTAATTGCAGGTCCCTTTAACAGGAGCTGTAGAATGACTAGTTTGATTCGGACCCCTCTTCTGACTGTCTTGTGGAACAGACTGTGCAACCAGTACTTTCATTTTCGTGTCTTTCATACGTCTCCTTTCATGTTCCTGCTCTTCCCTGATTCTGTTCTGGTGATACTGTAGCATCTGGAGCATTTGTGATGGAGTATTAGCTTGCCAGGTACTTTCGACTTTCAATACTCTATTTTTAACTTGCGGTAAAGAATTCTCAACTAGTTTGGTAACAAAAAGATGTGGATACGATTCACTACTTGTTTTCAGGCCGCTATTTATAATGAAACATTTCTCAAATCTAGAATAAAAATCACTAGTGTCTTCATCTTGTTTCTGTTTACAGGCTGAGATGGCATCCCAATCTTCCTTTTTCGTGGCTAGTAATCTTGGCAAGACCTGTATTAACAGTTCGGGTAATTCTTTGGCTTTATCCCCAAGACCAGTTCCTGGGACTCGTGTATTATCTTCGGTCTCTAACGCGGTCCAATCTATCTTTTTCTCTCCCACCTCCCATTCTTTTTCTTTGAGTTTTTCATATATGCCCGCAGGCAACAGGATCTTTAACATTTTTATGATATCAGGATACGTGTATTCTCCCATACGGAGCATGTCCTTTAATTCTCGATGGAACCCTGCTGGATCCTTATCGTGACAGGGTATTAACTTTTTCATTTCTAGTAGTTCTATTTTCGTGATAGGGGTGTAGACAAATACTCGTTCGAGATTTCCTCCCGCTCCCTTAACTGGATGTACTTCTCGTAACGGATTCTGTCTGTCTATGTAGAACGGAGGTGAAACAGAAACAAAATGCGGAGTCAGGAACGTTCTGTATTTGTGGCGCTGTTCTAAAATGACGCTAATTAAATCGGTACCTAGACCTTTCCATCGGTTTAGGAGTAACTCGTTCAGTACATCATGTAAAGGACCTGGATCAGAATGCTGACTCTCGTACAATGTAATGAGGTGCTGGATCATGTACATACCCACCAGACGCTGCTCGGCTGGGGGCAGTTTCAGAAACATTTGGGCCACTACTTCGTCTGGAAACGTGGCAGAATCACTAACCCATCGGACTGCTGATCGGGCGAGTTCTTGTTCATGCATGGTACTAAGCTCACTATAGCCTATTCGTAATTTCAGAACTTTATCTGTAGCCTGGAATATTTGTTCAAGAGAACACTGTTCTGGTACGGAAGGAGGAAAAGCTTTCTTGTAATCTAGGCGTGTGTGTCTGTCGGAAAATCTAGTTCTACCTACATACGCTATTCTGGCGGGATTCTCGCTGTCTACCTCTTCGTTTGAAGAGTCATCCTCTTTCTCGGCTACTCTCTTTTCTTCCTCCTTCTTGTGTATACTTATTATTTCTTTACGAATCTTTCTGTACATGGATTCTATACAGTTTTGTGTTCTGTGTTTTCCTTCTGATATATTGTCACTCCATCTTGTCAGGACTTTCATCTCTTCTGGACTTTTATCAGGACGGTCCTGTTCTCTTATTAAACAATTTATCAGAAATTGCAAAATCATGCCTTGAGTCTCGACTTTCCTGTGTGCCATAGCTTCGTGAATACTTCCTGGATTCTCCCCTGTTTGAACAAAATGATATATTCTGTCTAAATGTTCTTTCATATCTGATATGGTGATCAAGAAGTTTGCAACTCGACGTAAACGTACGGAATATATTATCATGTGATCTTCGCCTGGTACTGGATCATATCTACAATCAGGTCCGCACTCTGTAAGATACTTTCGGAGGGCGTCATACGTAGCCAGTTTTGGCGTACGCTGTAACGCTGCATCTCTCAGCGTCAGGCGTTTTGTTTGAGGCGGGGTGGTAGGAGCACCTCCCCCTGCCCCTCGTGAACTGGAATCGTCAATTAATACTGGATGGGCGGCTGTTGGTAACGTGACTGGTACAGTAGGGATACGTAATGTGGGTTGATCCTGGGGGACTGGCGCATGGACAGGACCAACGACTGGAGGCACAGGAATTACATTAACAGGAGGCTGGACTTGAACTTGGACTGGCGGAGTAGGATCTGTATTAGCATATTCTGGGACAGTGTCGTCTAAATAGGAAGAAAGAAAAATTTCAGCTGCAGTCGGTTTATGACGCAGTTTAGTCGGGACTAATGGTGGCGGTAAATTATGGGGTGCTTCCGGGGTCGCCTTCGGCAAACCCTCGGCGAGAAGAGGATACATACCTTTAATTAGGGCATTTCTCTGTCTGTCTGATTGTTCTGCTCTAACTCGTTCACCTTCTTCTAGTAATTCCCTTTCTTGGGCTTTTTCTGAGGATTCCCTACTTAATTCTGCTTTTCTGAATTCTTTTTCGGTTCTTCTATGAGATTCTTTGCGCCATAACTCTATGGCATCTTTCTGGGACTGTCTGGCTTTCTTTTTCCATAATGCTTCTTCTACTCGCATGATGCACTCGGCATCCCATGTACCTGATACAGGCCATCTATATTTCTCTTCAAGATTCCTTGTATAATCCACCCATAAGTCTAGATATAATATGGCATCTAAGCCATGCTTGTGATATATAAAGTGTCCAGGACTGTCCCTAGGAGGGACAGGAACTGCTTCTTCGAGTAACCCTTTTCTGGTTTTTATCTGACGTAACTTTGAAAACAGAGGCATATTTGAGTCGTACTTGTATTAAACACAATACACAATGAACACAGTAATGAAATGGCAAACAAATCACTCATACCACGACATAGAAATACATTAATAACAGTTCGAACAGAATACTACCTAATACACTGAAAAACATAACACTTGAATTTCTCGAGAACGGACTTACTAGAATTACTGGATGCACTGCTAAAACAGTACAGAACATACCGGTCTCATAAAGAGACACGTCATACCGTATCCACCTAGATGGACACGTCGGACTGGATCTGTGTACCCAAACCCATCGGACCGGAGACAACCTAATGACCCCGTCTAGATACTCCCCCAGCAACGGTACTCACCGGGAAGCAAAACTTGAAGGCCTCGGACTGGACTGGACTGCTACGACGTCTGGTTACTACGCATGCGCTTCGAACTTCGGGCTTCAGAAACAGGTGGGCCTCCGGATACCTCGGACCTTGCTCTCTCGGCTTGGGCTCTGGTCGGGACGAACCGCATTCCTCACCGCCTCGTCTGGATGCCGGACCGCAGTCTCCGTCTCCTCCGTGGGCCTGAGGGAGACTTGATGAAGCAGAAATATCTGCACGTGCACGGTAGAGTTCCGTCACGGCTGTAGAAGGGTCAGGGGGCCTGCGTTACATCGCCGGCGCGTGGGGAAGGGGCTCGTTCCTGTTCGGGCGCCATTATGTGGTAAATAAATAATTAATTACCGGTACTATTTTTCTATGCATAAAATAAAACAGATAGCTCAATAAATAAGAGGCAGGATCCGGGGTATCTGAGTCGAACAGGCTTTAATCAGGCATAAGGGAAGGGACAGGATCGGAACAGCCTGAAATAGAATGGCATGGAATGGCAGCTGCAACGTCTCATTAACAGTACATAGTATATATAGGTAAACATTACAATTGCATTGAATACAGTAGGCGTAACAAGTGACAAACGTAAGATAAGAACAAATGGGCGTACAAAGAAGGCGTGTACAGGGCGTGCACAAAGACATGTGATGAGAACGTCACAGAAGTGTCATAAATGGGTGGATACATGGAGGGGGCTACCTGGGCAGCTGGAACCTTTAACCTACTGGTGCGCGCAAACGGGCCATGACGTGTAACTAGGGAGAACTGGGGGCTCTGACTTCTGCACTAAAAGAGGAGACTAAAGTCTGAGATGTCAGGACGACATGTACCTATATCATATCTGGTATCTTGTGTTTGGAGTACATGTTGATAGAATCTAAAAAGTCATCAGAGCAAAGGCTACTTGACACTAAGGCTGGTGCATGCATATATTCTCCGTGTATTGCGTGTGCTATGAATCTTCTATGGATACTAATACAGTAATTCACTTGCATGGAGACAGAAAGACTAGACTATAGCTGAAGATGTTTATGCGGTTCGTTAGCTTAGGAATGTGAAGACGGAGAGCTGAACTGATAACTAGAGGCATAACATATTCTTGGCAGACAGGCAGGCAGAGCCAGGCCGGGCACCGCGCTGCGCGGCAGGAAGTAAGCGAAGGGTCAGGGATGCGGGAGGGGCTGCATCGCTCCTCGGAGTGGTTTCAGGAGACTGGAGCTTGAATCTGGTGTTCAGGCCCTTTGAGGCCTAGTAACGGGGACAATTCGATGAATTAACGTGCATAATGTAAAACGTTGGCAACATAGGCCTAATACTCGTTGCTTTCACGAGGACTGGATAACTGGTATACTAACGTTGGACACAACTATGATTGCGTCCTTAATCGATCATAGGGGGATATATGCATATCAAACATGCACATATTACATAGGATGGGGAACACGTAGGCACACATGACAAGGCACAATTCAATTTTCCTCAGGACAATCTTCCCATTTGTTATATATAAGTACATTTCTATGATTTGCAGATCTATGCAAGAAATGATGACCATAGTGATTATAACAATGCATTTGTTCATAATCTGATGAACCCCCTAAGTATTCATGATTTGTAAACTTTGCAGACATTTCTAAGTCTGACAACATATTATTAACAGTCTCGAAGTCCCAATCATCAGAAAAGTTACTAGATGAAACAAAGTCACTCAAGGAAATCTTGAATTGGTGTGGAATCTTCAACAGCTCCGCCGGGCCAAGAATGTAATATTCAGTTCTGTCCCAAGCTATACCACCAGGTATAGGAACAGCTGTTATGTTTACTGATGACAAGTTTCTTTGTTCACGATGAGGTGATTTGTGTGGCTTGAGGTGTAAGTTAATGTTCTTACTTGCTGTGTCCTTTTTACCATATCTGCCATTTATCAGCATTCCCAAAGTAAATACAAGAGTCCACCAAAGTAGAAGAAAAAGTACACCCAACACAATCCAAAGTTCAATCCATGGTGAAACCAGATAAGTCTTTTCCAATTGATGAAAAAGTTCTGTTGCTTTTTCTTTAAAAGTTCTTTTTACTGGCGTCGCTTCAGGTTTGCTGGGATCCTCGGAAAATGTATCAAAGTTAAGGAAATAGCCAGAGGCAGTTCTGTCAATTGTAGGGATTGCATCAGGATTCATTGAAATTGCTGGAACCACTTGATCACTTGTTACATTTGTATAGTCAGATGCTATTTCATTGTAGACTGGAGTTTCTTGACGAACTGTTATTTGGGTCTCAAGAGGTACAAGTTCCATGGCTTTGTTGCATAGTCCTTCTTTTAGTACTGCAGATTCTTCAAAGGTGATGAGTCTCTCAGTTTGAACCTCTTGGATAGTAGCCAGATTCAGGTGTCTGCTACATCTTTGGAGTCCACTTAGCCTACTATTTATGATCGGCCACATGATGTGGGTTGACCAGGTCGATAGACACAAACCTGTTCTCCTTTTTTCCAGCAAGGGGCGGCAGTAGTACTGTTCTTGATCCGTGGATGGCTAGGACAGGCACTGGTTGCTCTAAGAAGGCCCAAATTCCTTCTTGTCCGCGATCTTTTCTCTGACTAGATCACCAATCTTTGGAACCCAGACAAGTCTTGCTGGGATGGATGGTTTTTCTTCAGTGGTTGTTGGCTTCAGGAGTACATTACTTTGACTGGATCTTGCTTCATTTAAGCCCTGCAAAACAGCCAAATGTTCTTTGATATCAAAGGGTTTTTGTTCTACCACTGAAGTGTGACAACCGAGGTCTGGCACAATCATTTTATTACCAAAAAGGATTTCATTTGGTGTGATACCCCTTAGAGAACTTCTTGGCAGATTGTTAAGACTATGTTGGACACTTATTAGATATTTGACCCACCCATCACCCGAGCTCAATACCTTAGCTGTTATAGATTGCTTTATGTCCAGTTTTTTTCTCTCCACTACCGAATTTCTCTCAGGATGGAATGGACTAGAGTACCTTAATGCCACGACCATATTGGCCATGGCCTCCTTGTAAGCTCGAGAGCTAACTGCAGGACCATGGTCAGAATGTAGCGTGCCGACTGCGTATGTGCCGATAAAGACTCGCAAATCTTTTATAACAGTTCGAGCGTCAGCCGAGCGCTGGGGCCACATCCAAATGAATCTTATCTTAATATTTGTGGGACCGCATTGGTCCATAGGGACATCTGCTTGTAGAAAGTCTAATGTTGTCTAACAATGGAGTGTGTACTGGGCTCGCTACACTGTAGTCAGGTATCTGGTGGCGTTCTCTGCTTCGATCTCTGTTGCAGTCATGGCAATTAATTGCAAATGTGTGAATGTGACCATTCATCCCTGGCCACCAGTACGTTTCTTTTAATTCTAGTATAGATTTAGAGATCTCCTGAGGCATCAGACCCTCTGCCAAATGCACTTCGTGTATCAAAGCTACTCTACGTTTCCTGTTTGGAATCACTCTATCCCCCACTCCAGGGATTCGAGCAAAAGGAACGGAGTTTGCGTCAATTATGTATAAATATTCAAGTGGATAGTTCTGAGGTAACGCTGCACTGCTGCCTTTGCTTGTCGCATTGACAGCTAGCATTATTTCGCTGTCTATTTTCGTTTTTGAACAAGTGATTGCAGCTACGGAAGCCGATTGCACAGATGCCTTCGCAGCTTCATCAGCCATTGAATTACCTGCAACGTGAACGCCATCATGTTGATGACTCAGTGTATAGATCACGTGAGCCTTTTGTAGTTCTAGTCGTAACTGAACTACCTGTTCCCAAAGCAACTTATGCTTTATTGGGCCACCTTTTGTATTTTTGAAACCGTTTTCAATCCAGTTCTGCAAGTATTCATTGTAAGATTGAACGCAGTAATATGAATCGTGTGGGGAATTCGACTGATTTGCAAATGGCCATGTCTGAACTAGGGTGGCAGAGTGGGCTAAAGAACGGTGATGGATTAAACCCAGATCTGTTGACTGGGTGTGAGTGTTTGATTGGTTCAGATGCTCCGTCCATCACCACCCCCTTTTGTATCGCTTTGTTCACCATAAGTTGACAGGGTATGCTCAGACATGAGTCCCTTGATCACTTTGCCACTGGAATCAAGCAAGCTTGGCTGAAGACGGCTGAAATGCCAGAAACCGGACCTAGGATGCTTGTTTCCGGTCCAGGGAAGGCATGGCCTGGCAGTTCGGGCTGGACTGTTCCCATGAGGCTCAGGGTGAGACTGATTTGCATATGGCCATTTCTGAACTGGGATGGTAGAGTGGGCTAAAGAACGGTGATGGATTAAACCCAGATCTGTTGACTGGGTGTGAGTGTTTGATTGGTTTAGATGCTCGTCCATCACCACCCCCTTTTGTACCGCTTTGTTCGCCATAAGTTGGCAGGGTATGCTCAGACGTGAGTCCCTTGCTCACTTTGCCACTGGATTCAAGCAAGCGTGGCTGAAGATGGCTGAAATACCAGAAACCGGTCCTAGGAAGCTTGTTTACGGTCCAGGGAGGGCATGGCTTGGCAGTTCGGGCGGGACTGTTCCCATGAGGCACAGGGTTGGACTGATTTGCATATGGGCATGTCTGAACTGGGGTGGCAGAGTGGGCTAAAGAACGGTGATGGATTAAACCCAGACCTGTTGACTGGGTGTGAGTGTTTGATTGATTCAGATGCTCCGTCCATCACCACCCCCTTTTTTACCGCTTAGTTCGCCATAAGTTGCTGGGTATGCTCAGACGTGAGTCCCTTGCTCACTTTGCCACTGTATTCAAGCAAGCCTGGCTGAAAACGGCTGAAATGCCAGAAACCGGTCCTAGGAAGCTTGTTTCCGGTCCAGGGAAGGCATGGCTTGGCAGTTCGGGCTGGACTGTTCCCATGAGGCACAGGGTCAGACTGATTTGCATATGGCCATGTCTGAACTGGGATGGCAGAGTGGGCTAAAGAACGGTGATGGATTAAACCCAGATCTGTTGACTGGGTGTGAGTGTTTGATTGGTTCAGATGCTCCGTCCATCACCACCCCCTTTTGTAACGCTGCTAAAAAGTGTAGCACTTAAGGATGCCCTCTCTCTCATTTGGGGGGGTTAGACAAGGAATTGTCCACAGTGTGCATACTATGGATATCATAATAATAGAAGTGGGCCTAGTACTGCTAGTAATATTTCTGAATGTGTTTTGTGCTCAAAAGAATATGATGGTCATGTTGTAATGATTGAATATTTGTTTTGAATATACATTTTTAACATAAATCCTGTGTGAAGTTTCTTTTGTGATGCTAAATGTATTTATCACAAGTCGTTGCAGTGCCTTTGCTTTACACATTGCCTCCGTAGTGACCCTGACTGCTCAGTACCAAGCTACCGAAGGGTGATCATGGGTTATACAGCAAGTGTAATCACCTGCCCAAGATGGGAGGGGTTGTTCTGCCTCCCTGGTTGCATTCTTTCAGTCAACCAGACACTGCCACTTCCAACACTTGCCCATTAAGAGTGGTCGAGAGAGGTCCTATTATGTGAAGGACAACTTTTTAACACAGTTTGTGAGGGACACTTACCAGGGACAATGGGGCCATCCTAGTAGTTTTGGTCTCGTCACTCATAGCAGAAATCACACAGTCTCTTACTCTGTCCTCCATAATCTAATCCATACTTGGGAACCAATAATTAATTCCTGCATTATTCTTGGTGATGCTTCTACCTAGCCGTCCTCGTGTGCAAGATCAGCAATTCTACTCCACATATCTATAGGTGGTTGTAATTTTTCCACTCTTTTCACAAGATTGTCTTCTATACTGAGTTCATTCCTCACATCCCAGAACCCTTTGACCTCATCCTGTAATTTGAAGGGTCTATCTGGCTATCCTTGAATATTGTGCTTTTACACGTATGTCAAGGTCTCACCATGTCTTGTGCATTTCTCCCATTCATCTCTACTAGCACCAGGAATCGTGACTAATAGTATGGCTTCCTCTCTCTCACATTCTCCTTGCTTGTCACCCAACAAGGGTAGCCTAGACTGACAGTCAGTCTGACTCTACTTTCCTCTTGCCTAGAAAATACTAAATTCTAAAATTGCACCCTTCCAAACCTAGGGGCTCATTATGATCGCGGACGGACATGAGTCCGTCCGCGACCATCGAGGAGGAGGGAACCTCTGCATGACCTGCGGAGTTCCCTCCTGTCCAATTAGGACATTATTAACATTGCGGCGGGTGCAGCTTCAAGCTGCTCCCGCTGCAATGTTAAAAATGCATACATTGCATTTGTATGCAGAAAGCGGCAGGCACCGCGCGGTGCCTGCCGATTACTGCATACAAATGCAGGGGGTACCATAGGTACCCCACATGTGCACCCCCACCCCCCCTTCACCCAGGGGGCCCGCAACGGGCTCCCGCAGTGAAGCTCCGTATGCTTTTCCACAGCGGAAAACCCGCTGTGGAAAAGCATTTCTTTTTGGGCATCCTAATATGGCTGGCGGTGTCTGAGAGACACCGCCACCATATTAGGGCTTTTCCGCCGCGGTTGTAAGCCAACCGCAGCGGAAAAGCTGTGGACGTAAACCTGGTCCCACCAGCCATCCTAGTGTGGCGATGGGTCTTTGGTGGGTCCGCTGCGGTTTTTCTGTATCCTCCGGGCCGGCGGTGGCTTCCGCCGGCCCGGAGGATATGGAAAAACCGGTATCCTAATCTGCCCCCTAGTACCCAACTGTCAATGAGGGCTGAGGTGCGTTCCATCCCTTTAGATGCAAAAAAATGTAAGTGAGCGGGTTGTGGTTGATGTACAATGTGAATGGTGCCACCAAAAATATCTGTGGATACACCTGAGGAGTCCCAGTTATTGTTGTGGGGGCTTGAAGCTCTACCATCAGATTTACAAGGAACCATACCAGTTCTGGATTATCAAATAGGCAAACTAGGCACAAGCCTGTGCCCTCCTCTGCTTTAAGGGGCCTGCGACAACGGTCCAAAATAATATTGATTTATCTTAAAAGAAAATTACAATCAAGCTTTCTTAAATTGTTTCCAAACAATAGAAAAAATGAATCAACTCAAAGAAACAAAAACTTTACATTAAAGACTCTATAGAGAAAATACAGTATTAATGTACTGTTCCCGTTAACAATTTAAAGTACATAAACCAAAGAGACAGCATCAGATACACACAACAGTTTGTCTCTTAAAAGTTCATCTTCTGGCAGCTGTCAGTTTGTAAAAAAATTCAGGTGCAAACTGCGTACATGAAATGTATTGTAGTCAGGGTTATCTCCATCTAGCGGCGGACGTGTGTGGTTGTATGATGTTACAACGCATTCCGTTGTAACGCATGCCTTTTCCACACATGCGTTACAACGGAATGCCTTTCCCATGCCTAACCTTTACCACAAATATTCCTTTACCACGCATACTTTTACAGCGATTTTCGTTGTAAATTCATGCATGGTAAGGGCATACTCTTGGTAGAGGTTTTGCCCCCACCCCTAAACCCTTCTTACAAATACCCCTCCCTTGCCCTTAACCCTTAATTCGGGCCCCTTTTTTTCTTTCTTTAATCTCATATTCCCCTTACCTCTCGTTTTCAGCTCTTCTTATTCTTCTTCCTGTTTACGTTACACATCGTTAAGAGAAAATGGAAGTGTCTTTCCGCTCCCCCTAACGACATGTACTGCCTCCACATAGAAACTGCAACAGGTGCGTTTTTTGGGGATTGGAATCCCCCCCCCCCCCCAGCCCCCTGTTTTTTTCACTTTTTTTGGGGGGGGGGGGAGACCCCTCAAACCCCCCCTTCTTTTTTATTTGTAGCCTTTACCACACATGCCTTTACTACGTATTTCGTAGTAAAGGTTTGCGTGGTAAAGGCTGTCGTTGTAATGCATGCGTGGTTAAGTTAAGCATGGCCAGGCCGCGTTGTGGTGGCCGTTTCCCGACGTGCACACTACTTAGTTCAATGTTATCCCACAAGAGGGCGCACACGAGAAACCTTCTGAAACTATGCTTTCTGTGAGTTAGTGTGTTGCGAGTTCCCATCGACTTCAGACCCTAGTAGAATATTCACGAGTAGATGCTTCGAGAATACAGGAAAGAATATATACCGGAAGTCTGCGTTACTAAGTTAGCTTTTCTGAGTGATAATGAAGTTTGATTAACTTCACCACCAAATTTCTACCGTAACAGAACTAATCTATCTTGTTCAGGCACTTTTACTCATTTTTGTATAAGCCTTAAGAATTCCTTCATTTTCTTGAACAAAGTGTAAATATTGTTTGTGTTCGCTCTTTTGTAGACCAATAATGACAGCCCCCGAAAAGAAGAGGTACCAAAGTGATGCAGACATTTTTTTAAAACAGCGAAGAAGCTTGATGAACAAATAAATAAAGGCACACAGTCTTATCTAACTTGGCTTTACTCATAAGTCTACAGAGGATCAACCCGAGGCCTCTTAAAGTACGTCTGCCATTGTAGTGATGGCTGTAGCCCATGCCCCTGGACAACTTAATTACTGGATGCAGCTGAAACTGAGCCAGATGTTTAGTTACTTCTTAAAAACAGAAATATCCTGAGACCATAATATGAAAATGACATTGGCTTATGGTGAAACATTACCAATGAAGTGCAGAATGTTTGGTGTAATAGAGACCTTTGGAATGTCAATACGTTGATGGTGATTTGTCGGCTTCAAACAGGCAGTATGAAGATGGTAAAATATATTTTCCCCATTATCTGATCTTCTGAAAACATGTAAGTGGTGAACAAATCAAAATAGAATGGCTCATATAGTCTCCGTCCACAGGAAATGTGTACTGTTTCCAATGTGTCCTATTTGGTGAAACACATAAAGGCCAAACTCAATTTTCAGATACATTTTCAGATTGGAAGAATGCCTCACAGCAAACGAAAATTCACGAGAACAGTGCAACGCATTGGGTATGTTGTGTACAGACACTGATTAGTAAACTACGCACACATGATCAATTCGACAGCTCTGGTTACTGGATCAAAGTTTTGCAAAGAGTAGTGTCAGTAATTAAATTCCCCTCATCACGTGGATTAGCTATTTGTGGTGATACAGTTCTCCTAGGTTCTCAACATAATTACAACTACGTGGGTATTTTAGAGTTAATCGCAGAGTCCTACCCTTTTCTATGATCTCATTTGGCCAAATATGGTAATCAAGGTCAAGGAAAACCCTCCTAATTGTCCTCCACAATTTGCGAAGAAGTAATCAAAATAATGGGAAATAATTCGGAAAGTTATTGTAAAGAAATTCCAGGAAGCCAAGTACTTTTTCTAAGAGCACTGATTCCACACCAGACATATCTCACATTGACCAACTGACTGTAGTACTTAGATATGTTGGAGTGTCAGATGGTGAAGGGGTAGTATTTTTTTCACATTCTTCACCACAGCAAGCCGCACTAGAGAAGCGCTTGCCACCACGATTTTGACCTTCTTAAACAAACGAGGCATTGAAAACAAAAATACCTGAGAAAACAGTCCTATGAAAATGCAGCAGACATGTCAAGATGCTTCAATGGTCTTCAAGCGCATATTGCCAAGAATAACCAGCTTGCACACTACATTCTGTGTGCAGCACACTCACTCAATTTGGTTGGAGTATGTGCAATAGAAAGCTGCCTTGGATCAATCTCATTTTTCGGTATTGTGCAAGCAATGTCAACTTTTTCTTGGCATCAACCCACCATTGGGTGGTTATGCTCGAATGTGTTGAGGACAAAGATGGCGAACGTCAGCAAAGCTCCGCACTAGTTTTAAAAAGAGTGACTGGCACAAGTTGTTGTGCCGATGCGACCAAGGTGTTATCCAACAGCTACAGCTGCTTTCAGAAGGTTTTGTAGGTCATTGCTGTTTGCTGACCATGTGAATCAGAAGCCAGAGACAATTCACAAGGCCGAATGTCTGCTGAATGACCTGTCAAAGAAGGAAAATGTCATCATGGCAGGCTCCTGGGCTGTGATCCTAGACCGGATCAATAGAGTCAGCAAATCCCTACAAAAGGAAACAATAGAACTTCAAATGGCCATCGATCTTCTCAAATCACTGTTCGATTTTCACCATCAAAAAGAGAAATGTTTGATGACTATGTGAGGAAAGCAAATGAAAAATCGATCCACAAAAAACACAAAGAAAAAGATATCAAAACAATGGTGACGCGTAAATGGTTGTTCTTCGAAGAAGAGAAAAAGTTCAAGATTGAAACTTACCTAACAATTTTGGATAAGTTATGTGCCGCGTTTTCCCATTGTGTGGAAGCATATAACAAAGTTAATTTTCTATTTGGGTTCCTCGTTGAATTCTTATCGAAGACAGACGCCGAAATTAAGGAAGCAGCACAAAGATTTGGAGAGAATTATCCTGAGGACATTGAGTTGGAGTTTGCAGATGAAATGGATAATTTCAAGCATTTCATATCACAGTTTAGAGATTCTCATGAAACAGTGGCAGCATCGCAATCGTACAAACTTTTTAAAATATGGTGCAATCAAAGGTCCTAAATGTTATGACAGCGTTAACAATTTATAGGTGTCTCATAATCACAAATGCGTCTGGTGATTGAACATTTTTGGAGTTAAAACTATTGAAAAATTGTCATTGATATTCAATAATAGTAGAGCAACTGAAGGCACTTGCCAATATAGCCACTGAAAACAACGTCTTGCAAAAGGTAGACTTTTAAGTTATCCTGAAAGATTTCACCACAAACAAATTAAAGAAAAGTGAATATTTAAAGTTTTGTTGGTTTATTGAAACTGAACAAAAAACATATAATTTTGTTTAATAACATTAATAATTGTTAATGTTTAGTGTTGTGTTACAAAATCGGTCTATTGAAATTGTTGGTTGGTAAAATTAAAAATGTATTAGAAGATAATTTGCAAGGGAGGCCCCCGAACTTTCGACTGCCTGGGGTCCACCATATGGTTTAATTTGACACTGAACTAAACAGTTTTCCTGCAATGTAAATTATCAGGTTGGAGGATGCTGAATGATGCTAGAGTGAATTGTGGTACGAGTGGGTCAGCAGGTCTGTGGCAAAGTGCTCGGAGAAGATCTAGTGCTGGGTCCACTGACATCCAAACATTAGAAAAAAATAGGTGTTTCCATTTGACCCCTTTGATGAGGGAGATCCTCAAAACAGCCTTCCCGGACTTGGCATGGCAAGGCACACAGCAGCTGCATGGAGCTATGACACCAAGGGTGTGGCAGTTCCTTGGCAAACTGGAAGTTAGAAAACAGTTTTAAAGAAGTAGTCTTATAGCCCTTCAAGTGGTTTGTGCAGGTTCCTGAAATAGTAGTTTTGCTTAGTGCAGAGGTTTAATTGCTTCCACAGTTCTTGATTAGAATGTTGTTGGATTGGACTTGGAACCACAAAAGTGGTCTTCAGGTTTTATTGGGTTGTTGGTGACACCTGTAATAAAGACATTGGGAAATTAATAATTAACAGAGGTGAGAAAAAAATTAAGTATTCATTGTGAAGTAATATCATTTTGGATGTGTTGAACCTTTCCAGCATGAAATTTAGATGGGAGAGGATATATTATTTTGGAAATATGCTATTAGATGCACATTATATCAATAAATGAATAATCTCACACAAATGTCATCGTTTAGTTAAAAAGCATTGAATTTGAAGACAAGGAAGTCTATATCCTTTCAAAATATGGCTGTATCTTTAGTGATATTGCAATTCATTTTAATGTATATCAGGAAAGTATACATGCTGAACATTCAAATGTAACATGTGATTAGCCTGTGCAGTCTTTAAGACTGTAATGTGTTGGATAAATAACATTGTCCTTGAAGATGACCATCTTTAGGTACTAAGCGTAAAGAAAGGTAAGATTGAGAAGATGACGGCAAATACATTTGAAGGAGGATTCGTGGCTTACTCTGTGGTCTTGCCCACCAGTCTAGTCATCAAAAAGATAAAATGTCATAGAATGTGTTGTTCCGTGTGTTTAGGGCCTGTAATGATAGTTCTTCAGGCAAAGAAGTAAACAATCCCTTGCATGTTAGAATTGGTTAGCACCAGTAGTGGCTCCTCTGTGATGGTGGAGAAGTGTCACCTTACTGGCTCAGAGCCAGCAGATGAAAAATAAAACAATATTTTGTTATCGTTTTATTTTGCAGCTGCTGGCAGAGCCAGCGTTTATAGGAAGTGGCGGGGCTGGGCCATGAAAGGGAGGAGGAATGGAGTGGTATGTGTACTTCTAAGTGCGCATGTCTGTTTGGCCGGCTGTCTTAGGCTGACCAAACAGACATGCACAGTTAGGCTTATCCAACCCAGCTGTACTGCACAGCCTGGTTGAAGAAACAACACAGACTCCATGACCCTGACCAAGTTTTAAACTAGCCCACTGAGGCCAATACTCTCACAGCTCTCATGCTTGGAAATAGCAGGAGAGCAGCATTGGGATTGCACAGAGTCTCTGATGCTGTCCCAGTGTCTGCTGGGACAGGGAAGCAGATGAACACCGAGGAGCAAGGCGGCTGGCAGCTTCAAGTAAATCTTATTGTTTCTTATTATTAAACCCCCGCCTGTGCTCCTCCTCCCATGCTCCCCTGCACCTTCTCCACCCACCCCGACACTTTTTGTTTGTGTCAGCCGCTACTGGTTAGCGCAAGACAGTTTTCAAGTTGAATGTCAGGATTCTCAGTCTGGTGACAAATTGGAATATGGGAGATTTACAAGGACCCCTGACCTTCCTTTAGTTATTTAAACATATCCATATCTTTGGGAATGGCTTCGGACCCCACAAGACTGTGTGAGAAGGATGTACAGTGGTAATGCGGTATTTTAGTGTGCTACTATTTCACATCTCACAGAAGTCCAGAACTTTTGTGAGCTTTGGAATTCTTGGATGTTATTGTGGCTAGCACACTATAAAAATAGCACTCTCCTTTGTTTCAATGTATCACCTTGAAAACACTTGAAAGTTGACATTCTCTTATAGTTCCAGATTGTTTTGCAGACTCCACATCCTGTTGTTTTTCCTGAGAGCAGTATATAGCATTAGCTAGAGCTCTGGTGAGTGCATCAAACCCTGGGAACTTAAAGAGATTGCATATGTTTAGTTCTAGAACACATCGGAGCGAAAGACTGCTGAGAAGAGTAAGACAAATTCTGTTGTGAGAGTGTGACATCTAATCCGAAACTGACTGTTGTGCTATTGTCAGCAGCCCATCAATGGTGTACCCACTCAAAACTGAAGAGACTTGCAAAGATGAATATTGTGCCGAAGAGGCTTTTTTGCGTATGTTGTCAAATGTGCACTTATATGATGCCACTTGCACATCATTCATCATCATTCCTTAATGTCCAAAAGACAGTAGTGTTGTTGTTTTTGCATCTCATTGTCAAGATTAACACAAGATCATGTCCAATAACAGCTCAAACCTGAGTCCGCATACAAAAGCTGGACTCCTGCAAATCAGCTAGGGAAGAATGGCAGCAATACTGAGAGCAAACTCACTTTCGTCCTTTATCCTTTCTAACTTCTTGCAAGTCTTGCCAAGAATATCCAACATATTATATCGTGGAAATCAAGAGGACATGATTCAGGGTGGACTTTTGAGAGTTCTGGAGGTGCACCCCATCAATCTTCCATATTTCGTAAACTTCAGAGTATTTGCAGGTCCTCCATAATCAAACATACATACATACAATGTGTCTGTTTTTTCTTCACTGTTATTTATTTCACTTTGTTATGTTATTCAGATCCTCTTCCACTGGGGGTATAAGACGGTACCATTGTCTCAGAATTTTGGAGCTCGATCTGCCTCTGCAATCACATGAAGAGAAGAACCACATTTAATCTCAGATTGTAAAAGGGAGGAATAACATTTGCTTATGTGGCCTGGACTTTAGCTTTGCTGCCATTTTGGTTCCAGGAGAGACTGCAGTGGTATCTGTTGGACCTGGCCCTTTCTGCAGGGTGATCTCCAGACCTTTTGCCTTTACTATTTCATTTTTGCTAAATTCATTGTTGTTGGCCGTAGAATATGGTGCTCGTTACCGCTACTAATCAGCTCTGACGTGCTTTTGCTCTCTCATTAAAGCACAGCTTAATGGCTTGTACCCAGTTTCCATATTTAATTTACTTTTGGGCCTCTACTAAAGTGGGACTACCTGGGTCCAGTGCCTGTACAACAAATGCTACTAGTGGGCCCGCCGTACTGATTGTGTCACCCACATAAGTAGTACTTTAACCATGTCTCAGGCCTGCCACTACAGCCATTGTGTGTGCAGTTTGCCATTTCGGCCTGGCAAAATAAACCTTTTGTCAAGCCCAAACCTTCCTTTTTAATACATATGTCACCGCTAAGGTAGGCCATGGAAAGCCCGGAGGGCAGGGTGCAATATATTTGAAACGTAGGGCATGTACTTTTAAGTTTTACATTTGCTGGTAGTGAAAAACTCTTACATTCGTTTTTCACTACTACAAGTCCAAACTGTTCCATAGAATAACTCCGGAATTACCTCAGTACAATTTATAAGTGTAATTACCAAATGTGAATAGGTAACCAGCTCATCATTTGGTGTCTGGAATTGGAATTTAAACCCCTATCTTATGGTGAAGTCAGATTTTAAATTACAATTTTGAAATTGCCACTTCGAGAAAGTTAAATTAACTAATGATGGACGGAATGCAAAACAATTCAAACATTCACCCCAGTCACAAAGATCTGGGTTTAATCCATTGTTTTTTTGCTCACCACGCCAGCCCAGTTTGGAACTAGCCACATGCAAATCAGTCTTGACCCTGCTCTAGCTTCAGTCCAGCCTGAACTGCCAAGTTAGGTCTTCCCTGGACCGTAAACAATCAGCCTGGGATCGTTTTGGGGGTATCACCCCTCATCAGCCAGGCTATCTTGAATCCAGTGGTGCAGTTGGCATGGGACCCACGTCTGGGCTTACCCTTCCCACTTAGAGTGACAAAGGCAAAAAGAACAAATGATGAACAGAATGCTGAACAATGCAAACATTCATCCCCAGTCACAGAGATCTGAGTTTAATCTGTCATTCTTTTGTTTACAACGCTACCCCAGTTTGGACCCAGCCATAAGCAAATCAGTGTTGACTGTGCTCCTCATGGGAACAGTCTAGCCTGAACATCAAAGCCAGGTCCTGCCTGGACTTAATACAAGTATCCTGGGACCGGTTTCGGGGTATCATCCCTCATCAGCCAGGCTAGCTGGAATCCAGTGGTGCAGTGGGCATGGAACCACACGTCTGGGCATACCCTTCCCACTTAGAGTGACAAAAGCAAAAAGAACAAATGATGGACGGAATGCTAAACAATGCAAAAATTCACCCCTAGACAGAGAGATCTGGGTTTAGCTCATCGTTTATTGCTCACCACACCACCACAGTTTTGGACAGAGCCATATGCAAATCAGTCTTGACCCTGCTCCTCATGGGAACAGTCCAGCCTGAACTGCCAATCCAGGTCCTCCTTTGACAGGAAGCAAACATCCTGGGACCTGTTTCGAGGCACCACCCCTCATCAGCTGGGCTAACTTGAATCTAGTGGTACAGTGAGCATGGGACCCAGATCTGGGCATACCCTTCCCACTCAGGGCAACAAAAGCAAAAAGGACAAATGATGGATAGATGGCTGAACAATGCAAACATTCACCCACAGTCAGAAAGATCTTGGCTTGATCCATAATTTTTTTTCTCATCATGCCGCCCCAGTTTGGCACCGTGATCTAGAGTGAAGCTCCATCAGACTGACTCTTCATGCTCCAGCATTGACAGCTCATGGGGACCACTAGCGCAAAGCTCAGACAGCCTCCTGCGATGCTCTCCCTGCTCCTCACGACCCTCTCCAACATGAACAGAACTCTTAGCATAAGAGAAGATACATTTCCTTGGGCCTAACCTGGTGACTTTATCTGGCCTCCATCGTGGTCGGCCTGAAAATGTGATTTTAACCTAGTCTACTGTGAGCAGAAATCTCGAGTTGGCGATTTGTGCTTTTTGGCAATATTTTCACAAAGGTCTTTAAAAAATCATAATTCTGGTTCTACTGATTGGATGTTTGTTGTTTTGATCTTTTTTTTGTTATAATATTCTAACTTGGTGTGGGATCCATTTTGTGTGGTGTTTTTCATTTTATCACTGTTTGAAGTGCTGCACAAATACTTTATACCATGCCTCTAAGTTAAGCCTAACTGCTCTATGCCAAGCTACTAGGAGGCTGAGGACAGGTTAATTTGGGGTTTGCTTGTGCCTTACCCTGACAAGATTAGTGGTTGCTTATTGACAAGGGCTCCCACCCAAATCACCTAAAAACCCAGTTTCTTACAGTATCAAGTCCTGGAAAGACATGATCACACACCTTGGAGATGACTAAGGTTTGTTTACAGGGATTAGATAGACAGTTTCCCAAGTTTAAGGATTCTTAGAGATGGAGGGCATTATGATAGAGCGGGCTAACAAATGGTGCAGGGCACCAGACTTATTACTGAAAATGTCATAAAAGATATTCTGGGATCCCATTTCCCATGTGCATAAATGTACATTGTATATGAATGTGCACTTGTTAAACTAAGCTCAATGGCAGATGCACGTTTTTAAATGTTTCTTACCTCTGGAGAGGAAACATTTTCGCTGCTTAGAACTCCTTCCCCTTCCCCTTCACCCCACCAAACAAAATCTTGGAGAGATCAAACACTATTCCATTCGATGGAGAGGAGTTGGAGAAAAATTTCTTCTACTTCCAGGGTTCGAAAGAGTCAGATTTCTGTTTGGGAAAGTATACAATTTGACACATTTGTTGGCATTCACAAGCTTACAAGGTTAAATGCACCTTTTTCAGCCCACCTCTTATATCAGAGTTACTAATGCACCTTTTTCTGTAGTCATAGTCGAGTAATATGCAGCAACAAATCCATTTACATCTGTCGGGGTTCGATTTGGAAAATCCTAACGAGAATAAATGAAGGCATTTTTAGAGGTAAACGTATGTTTAAGACCAAAAAATCAAATAAAGAGGTGTACAATGAGGGTCTAGGGGAATATATTTACCGACACTGGCATCTCCACACCCCTAACTCTATATATCAAAAAACAGAATAGGAGATGCCCGGACACAAAAAGTGTGAACTGCACAAGTGCCCAGAAGGTAACAGGAATCATGCAGCAACCATTCGAGTAACACCTGGTTGAGAAAATCCCATCAGCCCACCCTTCTGGCGGAGCATCATCATCATGTGGGAGTTGGTGATGAATCCAAAATGCCCGCCCAATCCAGCAAGTGATGGTGCGGCAATGGATACCAAAGGTAGACTCTACCCAAGGTGTTTCTCGAAGTGTGGTGCTGATGGTGTGCAGGGCATAGGTGTAAGTGAGATTAAAAATAACTACTAGGACAAAAGTAAGTTTAATGGGTATTGTCCAAGTGTCAAGATTAAAAGTATATAACGCCTGATAGTCTGAAATTATAACTATACAGTGGCGCTGTGCAGAGAGGTCAACATGTTTCAGCCATATGGAGGCACTGTCCGGCTTTCGTCAGGACCCTTGAGGTGGAATTGCTACTGCAATATATATCAATGTGAAACGGACAACAGAGAGGGGTACCGATGGATAGAGCGGGGCCTCATTATCACGAGTGGTTGCCGGGTGAGGTGAGGCATACTCCTACAAAAAGCTGGGAAAGGAAACCATATTCCAATCCACCAGTGTACATTGGGGCTCCGAGTTCTGGTAGGATAGTATTAAACTAATGAATACACTGTATCACTACTATAGCACATTATTATATATAATTTTCCTATTTGGTTAATTTTTTCACATTGATATATATTGCAGTAGCAATTCCACCTCAAGGGTCCTGACGAAAGCCTGACAGTGTCTCCATATGGCTGAAACATGTTGACCTCTCTGCACAGCACCACTGTATAGTTATAATTTCAAACTATCAGGCGTTATATACTTTTAATCTTGACACTTGGACAATACCCATTAAACTTACTTTTTGTCCTAGTAGTTATTTGTAATCTCACTTACACCTATGCACTGCACACCATCAGCACCACACTTCGAGAAACACATTGGGTAGAGTCTACCTTTGGTATCCATTGCCGCACCATCACTTGATGGATTGGGCGGGCATTTTGGATTCATCACCAACTCCCACATGATGATGCTCCGCCAGAAGGGTGGGCTGATGGGATTTTCTCAACCAGGTGTTACTCAAATGGTTGCTGCATGATTCCTGTTACCTTCTGGGCACTTGTGCAGTTCAGACTTTTTGTGACCGGGCATCTCCTATTCTGTTTTTTAAGACCAAAAAATGCATTTTGAATCTGTCCTAAAATATCTAATCGACCTCAAATATTGATTTGAGCCTGATTTAACATGCAGTGGCTGTCCCAGAATGCAGTTTTTTTCCTGTTTGCTGTAAGAGTACAATGAAATACAGGCATAGAACAGCAAAGTCAACTTCCAATATCCAGTATTTGATTGGGTTGGTGAAGGAAGAGTTGAGTGATAGCACTTCGATATGGTAACAGAATTACATTGTAGGAATGCTGCTTGACATAGATATTGTGTCCTAAATGTATAAATATTTCACCTATTGAAGTTACAATTAGAACATCTACACCAGATGGGTCAATACCTTTGTAAAACTTATTCAGGACAAAATATTTATTGAAGATGACATTTCTGTAGACAATATTCTGGCGTGCAGCCCAACTGCTTTGGATTAACATCAGATGCATTATTGAGAAGAAATGGATGCCCACTCAAAAAAGGTAATACATATATGACCAAGGCATAGAGGAGAGAGAAGACTGCATTAAAAGGGCCTGAGTTGCCCTTGAATACCGCAAGGTAGCGCAAGCCCTTACATCTGATTTACTATGCCAATAGAGCCACCTTGCATGGCTGTGTGTAGTATAGTAAATGTGTAGTAACGCAAGGCAGCGCAAGTCACTGCCTTATGTTACTCTGCGCTAGGAAGATGTTCCTTAAGTGGAGTGTTGGTGCTCCCACCCATCCACGCATTCTGTATTGGTGCATTTCCAGATTTACTAACACTAGTAAACCTGGACCTGCATCAAAATGCTGTACCTACAGAGTATGGAGAAGAAATATATCTATTTCTCCTGGTTAGTTTCTCGTGCTACATGTGCTGCATTCTGCAGCACACATCGATAGAGGAAAATGCCTTAGAGGTTTCTTTTTGTGCCGAATAGTGCCCCTTTCTGTACAAAACAATACTGCATATAATGGAGGCATCCTGGCTCCCTAGTGTGAGGTGGCCTGAATCAGCACTAGGCTGCTCTCAGTACAGAGGGAGAGCAGGAGCTTGCCATATCTTAGTAGATATGATGCATTCCTGCCCTCTCCATTTGATGCAGAGAAACACATTGTCTTGCTGCGTAGCGTTATGTTAAATCTTTGTAGATTTGCCCTTAATTTTGCTGGTAATAAGGGCATACTGTTCAAACTAAGAAACAGAACACAATAGCAGGACACCTACAAGTGTTGAAGGAGATGCCAAATAGAACCTGACTTTAAAATCACACAGACCTAAAAACAGAACAACCCATCTTGTTTATTTAATATAGTCTGTTATTTATGGGTAAATAACTATCAATTATCAATGAAATTCTGAGAATGTGTTTCAACTGAAACTTGAAAGATTTCAAGTTTACTCATCACACTTATTGTTATGTTTCATGTAGGTACCCCAATATAGGCTCAGGTAGTATCCAAATATTTCTCCTATATTTCTCCTGCCATTACACTACATAACGGTTCTTGTGACTGACCTTGTACCTAGTTACAGTATTGCTTACAGGACGTGGGTTTTTCCCTAAAAACTATCCTCATTCATTATGCATGAGGATTCTTTGAATCTCAGCATGCCTGCCATCTCCTGCATGATAACTATGTATAAGGTTCATTCCTTCCGTCATCCTAAATTCAACATGACACAGCAAGGTAGATCCCCTGAGGGTACCACTTTGGGTATATAAACACCATATCTTTGCTGAGGCAGGGAAAGGAGAAAAGGACCTCCATGATGACACGCTGATGCGAGAGACTGAGATTCCTGCGTGCAGACACTCCAGCTCGCAGTGGTCTGACATCCCTCGTGGGGTGTCCTTCTCGAGACCAAGACGGGGTCCCACAGTCTCTCTTCAGGTAATGGGCTTGACTTTATCCTAGAGGGCATCTTGGCTCCACACCTACATGCATTCTAGGTACACTAAGGTACATCTAGTTAGGGTCGCATCATAGGAGTAGACATTATTACTGTCATGTTCTTTTATACCTGTCTGTATTCATTGTTTTAGCACAATGGTAGAAATCTACCAACCTTTTACTGTGTTAGTGCTTATAGTCATTTATATCTGCTTCTGTCTTATGGTTATTTCAGCCTCCAACAAAGAGAGAGTTTCCCAGATAAACCAGAAAGGACTGGGTAATATAAGTAGTAAACAAAAAATTCCTTCCTGTGTTACTCAATTAAATTCTGATCAGTTTCACCACAATATATCTGTGACCATCTAAAAATTTCAATATCTTAAGCAAATATCATTTAAACACACATAGGTTCATATTCTTCTCTTGGTTTTATTTTTTTATAAAACTCGTTAATCAAATTTTTAGAAAAAGCTCCATACATTGAGCTACATAAAAACCATCTCAATTTGCAGTATTCCTTACAGTAAAGACAATTATTATGTCTAGCATTTCATTTAGGTAAAATACTGTAAGTATCTTATTTCACATATAACAACAAACAATATTCATATAATTTATTTATTTATTTATTTTTATTTTTTTTCCCTTTTTCGCGCCAGGATACTCTGGAGTAATGGAGCGCGTTATAAAACAGCAAATAATAATAATAATAATAATAATATAATAAGTTAATACAATCATCAGAAATACAATAGAAAATGTATACAATGAAAGTTAGGTCCTTTTGTCGACGCGTTTGGGTGTCTTTTATTTGATTGTGTGAACACTTTCTTCAGGACAGAACAATTAAAAACAGCTTCAATCTAAAAACAAATACATACAATTAGTAACCATGAATGCCTACGTGGTTTATGAGCTAATATACGCAATCTTTTCATTATACTAAACTTACAATAGTATATATCTAGTGCGATGGTCATTTTTACATTAAGTGCCTGTATGTGGCTTCCACTATCGGAGTGGTGGACCTTTCCTGTAGCTTTAAGATCCTCTCCCTAGGAGTTTATTTTCAGTTACCTCCTTGGTTCCTGTAATATTAATAAACAGGAGCTTGGTATTCATTCAATGATAACCCTATTTTTATACTGTAGGTCACCTTGCTATAATTAATGACGCACTTACTTTGTGCACAGAGGGTGCTTTACCTTCACCTCTGATTCTTGAATCACTTCTTCATCTTATTCTCATGTGATTGGTGCAGACACGTTGTTCGAAGGGTATTTTTAATATGTTCACCTCAATCGATGTGGAGCCACCCTTTTAAAAAGGTGTATGGCACATTCGGTACCTATGGGGATGAAAGGTTGTTTTCAGGGCATGTTGTGTTTAGATTTCCAATTACAGAAAAAAATGACGCCCCTTTGCATAGACTCACTACTAAGACTGACCCTCGTTTGATATCTGTCACAGCCTTTAGTATCAATACGAGCTAGCTTACTGTCTTCTGAAACAAATACACGTGATCTACTTCTTGTTTACTATCATTGTGTTGGGAGATTGGACATATGCAGGTCTTGCGCTCCAGGCGCAGTTCACATAACCCCCTCTACGTGATCGATCGTTACTTTAGTTTGAGCATTTAAACAGAGGGGGCGGATTGCTTGTTGGTACTTCACAACTATATATGATTGTATTTTTTAAAGTATGGTTACTTTAAAAAAAAAGTTTTTTTGTTTGGTAGAGTCAGGGAGCTCTTTATTGATGATCTAATCAGGACGATGTATGTTTTCACCCAGAGAGAACCATATTAGCGGTATGAGAAAACATGTTTGACAGTAAAACATGAATTGTATTTGATATAAGTGTCACAAATATGTTGAGTAGACGACTGTTGTTAAACAGATGTTACATTTACGCCTGTATTTTACTTTACAGCTCCCCTGAAGAAGGGCTGTTCTTTAGCCCGAAATGCATTGGGTAGTTTAAAAGTAGGCTGCCTGGGGTTATTCAATCCCACCTGCTAGGAAAAAGGCCTGGATCGACATTTCCCTAGCATTAAAAAAAAATGAGAATCCTGAAGCTCTTATAAAGATAGAAGAAAGATATGATGAACCCTCCAGAATAAATTATGGATGAATAAAGCATGAAATAAATGGATTTTTGTAGCACTCTTCAAACTTTTCTATGCTGTGCGACACATGCTTGGAACAAGGCATATGCTCCATTTGGTTTTGAACTAAAAGGAGCCATTAAGACTTGGCACATGCAAGTCTGCACGCAATACATTTTCCAAAAGAGCATACTCAAAAGTAACTGCTGAAAAAGGAGTGCATTGTATTATTTTCTTGAAACTTTCTAAAAGTGGCTTTTGCTAAATTGGAATTCAGAATCCAACTACACCATAAGTTGTGATTTTAAATTGAAAGAACAGTGACACTAGATTTGAAAGGTCTATCTCTTCCCTATTGAGAATAAGATTTAAAAGATGTAATACGGTAATTCCATTGTTATCCTATGGGAGTGATAGGCCTTACAGTAGTGAAATCGAATTTGGGAGTTTTTCACTACCAGAACACATAAAACCTAAAGTACATTACATATATTTTAAATACATGGCATCCTGCTCTGTGGGTAGACAGAGCCTAGTATTTTGGTATTTCCTACACTATGTTATGGTATGTATTATGTGTGCAATGCCTTCATTCATTATTAATGCATCATAGTGCAAAGGCATTTATGTATGCATGCAGTTGTAATTTTCTAGTACTGCTTAAGATACTTTTAAATGCATTTGTGCAATTGCCCCAAAACTTCTAAATATATAACTATAGATAAGCAACAGTGAATTACAGGAATTTTTTCCCCAAGAGGTTCTGAGTGACATCAAGTAGACAAAGAGAAGGACGTTATGGTTATGTGTTGTAAAGCGCATCCCTACCCGAAGGCTTCCCTCCACTGGTGAGTACTGTGCTGAGAGTAGGGCCCCTGGTACATTAATGGGGAAACAGCCATGTCAAAGGTCAAAATCACTTTAATCGATTAATTAAAATCATAAAAGTTCATCAAACATATTACATTTCAATACAAATGGGAGACCAAAAATGATTAAAAGTGACAAATATCATAAAATAGGTAAAGCATCTATCAAATATAAATATTTTAAAAACGGATATAAAAACATAATCAAGAGAAAATCTGTACGGGGCTTCTTATTTTCTTTTTTCTAGCAGCTGCCACCAAAAAACTCGCAATGTTAAAAATAACCCATGGGGTGTCCAGTAGCTGCAGGTACATTATGGTTGGTTTGACCTGGAGAAACCCTTTACCTTTTAAAAGTGGTAGAACAAACTTTTTTCTAGGCTCAGAATATGAGTCACAAAACAGTATAAAATGTGCAGTGTTTTGAATGGAGCTGTGATCACACTCGCAAAAAGCAGCCTCCTCTGGTTTGGTCCAGACCTGATAATTCCCCAAGATAAAATGAATCAGGTTAAAATGAAACCTTGTCAGTAGCCAGCGATGAAACGGCTTGGATACTAGCCTTAAATATGGTTCTATTGAAGGAGATGTGATTAAAAGAAAATGAGCCCTAGCAGTAGGTTTTTTCAACTCCTCGGACTCACGATCCTGGGCCATTAATAGTAGAAAATTAGTTTTTACCCAGTTAACATCACCTTTGGTGATCAGGTCTGGCTTCAAATACAATTCAGGCCGCCCTAGTTTAACAAACATGTTTTTTATATAGGTAAACCAGGGTATTGCGGAAGCTCGATCCAGGAGCAAACAGTCTTTTAGGATCAGGCGACTCAAATTGAGTTTAGGGTTCAACCAGGTTTTAACCCAACAGGTTAGAGGGGCCAGGTTTAACAGGTCAGAAACATATCCCATCCCCAGGTCTTGATGTACGGCGAAAGTGGACGACGATTGGGGGATAGAAAGAAGGGATCAAAAAATGTATTCTCGACCAACTGAATCTCCTCTACATTCTTGTATCCCCATACAGCAGCTCCATAGGTCGCTACTGTGATGCATTTAGCTTTGTAAACTTTCAATACCGCCTCACAGGGCTTGCCACCCAAGTGCCACGCAAAGCTTTGTATCGCGGATGCAGACCTACTTACACTGTTTCTTTTGGCTAAGAGTTGGGAGGCCCATGAACCTCTGTCATCAAACAGGACCCCCAAGTAAGTAAAAACCTTAACACTGGTGACGGCTGATCCCATACAATGAAAGGTTCTGGCTTTATCTTTTTTGAGGCCCATAGTTAAAACATGAGATTTAGCTATGTTAACAACTAGGTCCAGGGAGCTCATGAAGTCACCGAAGGAATTCAGGAGTCTCTGCAGACCTAGGGGGGTACGGGCTATTAAGACTGCATCGTCCGCGCATAGGAGGACCGGTATGGCTTGGCCTCCTACATGCGGAGTATCCAGCGTTGCATCCCCTAGGGTTTTGTCGATGCTATTAATATATAATGTAAAAAGCAGAGGGGCCAGGATGCACCCCTGGCGCACCCCTCTACCTGATTTAAAAGGGCGAGTACAATTACCATCATGAGACACTCTTACTGCCGCATACAAATCCTGGTGAAGGTCAGCTAAAAAGTGCACCAGGCAAGGGTCTAGCCCCATATCTAAGAGGATAATCCACAGCCTTGATTTGTTGACCAGATCGAAGGCTGTGGATAAATCCATAAAGCCCAGGTACATCGAGCCCCTAGAGGCCAGGGTATACTTGCCTAGCAATAGATACAGGTTCAGGCACTGGTCCATTGTGCCCCTACCAGCTCTGAACCCATATTGAGATTCAGACAGGATCTCCCTCTTGGTCAACCAGTCTGAGACCCTATCCAGAATTACCTTCCCCAGGATTTTAACAGCAGAGTCGATTAATGAAATGGGTCTCTAGCACCTTGGGTCGCTTCTCTGCCCTTTTTTGAAGACAGGGATTATGATCGCTTTGGACCAAGACTTTGGAAACCCCTGAGTGACACTAGGGTTAAATACATTATTAAGTATATTAGCCCAGAGATCGATGTTACTTTTATAAAAAACTACAGGGACCCCTTCGGGTCCAGGGGCCTTTTTACTAGTGGAGTCCTTAATAGCCTTCTTAACATCCTTGACGTTAAAGACTAGAGCAGACTGAGGAGGAGTATGGGGGGGATCACAGGAGGATACAACCCACTGTTTGCTGGCATAGATTTCTTCAAAATGAGTCACCCACTCATCCTCCGATATTATGATATCAAGGGCTCCGTTTTCGTCCCCCGTAAACAATGGGTTGTTAATAATGGACCAAAACTTGGAGCTGTCTTTAAGGGCCTCTTTAGTGAATAAGGCATCCCAGGCTGCCTTTTTAACCTCTTTTTTTCGTGTCTGAATAACTGATTTATATTCTTTTCTGCGATGAGCTACAAGTGTTTTATCCCGTGGGGCCGATTTCAGGGATTTGATTAGTTTTTGGTGGGCCCTTGTACAATTTTGATCAAACCACCTTTTTAACAACTTTGGTTTAGTGCTAGTAGGTATTGTGAGGTCTATAGCAACCTGGGTGTAAATAGTTTCGAAGGCTGCAATAGTACCCCTACCTATTAAAAGAGGGTCAGAACACTTGCGGATTTCCGCCCTAACTTTGTGGTTTAAGCTCTCATGAAAATGTTCCGGAACAATTTTGGACCATTTCAATTTCCTCCCGTGGTCTCTGGGAACTACAGCGTTAGGGCCTGTCAAGGTGGATATGGTGACCTCATGGCAAAAACCCTTATCCAGCGTTAGGATCACTGGATTGTGGTCACTAAAGGGGGATCGGGTTGCATTATATTTGAGGGTAATCCCCAGGAGTACAGGAGATATGAAGATGTAGTCAATAATTGTTTCACAGCCTCTGGCTTCAAATGTGGCAACCCGTTCGGCATTATCAAAAAAGCCGGGCTCATAGAGGTCTGCTTGTAGGAGAAGTTCCTCCAAAGCCTCGCCCCCAGCCGTATGTTCAAAATGAGATAAAACAGAATAAGGGGGGCCGATAGAATCTTTTATTCGGCAATTAAAAGTGCATAGATGAGTATTAAAATCTCCCATGAGTATGATGTTGAGAAAAGTGATTTGCTGCTCTTTATATATAGTTAAAAACTGTGTCAAATAACGCAGGTGTTCGTTCGGGGACTCAGATTCCTTGGAGTTATAAAAATTAATTATCAACGACTTCGGTTGATTCACAGGGGTAAGCTCGATTATAAGGCAATTGGGGGAAATGGTATCGATGACTTTGACCTGGGCCCTGAGTTCAACCCCCCTTTGGCTCTCCCTGCTATTGATGGTCAGGCTGGCTTAAAATAGGATCTAAATCCGTCCACCCACAGGCTACAGTCCATATCCCAGGTTTCTTGGAGGGCTATGATCTCGTGGGTACAAATAAACCTTAGCCAGTTTTCATCTTCCCTTTTCGCCGGTAACCCTGCAATATTCCAGCTTATTGCCTTATGTGGCCCTCCACCCCGTCGGGAGTGGTAGATGCCTTGGCCTGGGTGCAGGAATCAGTTTGAGCTAGTCAATCAATTTCATCTAGCTGTGTCAGGGGCATGAACCTATTAGTGAGGGGGATGGTACTGTTGTTGATGTTAGTCTTGGGTGGGTTAGACTGGAGCGTGGTTCTGACGGTGCTCCAGGTAGACAGAGTGGCCCTGTTGGAAGAGCTACCCGAAGACCATGCATTGTTCCCAGGCAGCTGTGCAAGGCTGCGAATCCTTACTGCTGATTTGTTAGACCAGGGTGGGGGATAAAAGAATCCTAGGGATAAAGCCCGGATACCACCGGGATCCCCGTTTAGTTCAGACGCGTCCCACAGCATACGGGATGCTGCGTGGGGGTTGCTGAAGTTCACCACTACGCAGTCCCCACTTAAATTCTTCCAGGTCCCACCAATCCATCCCACCCGTCTAGCCATTAGGATATAGGGGGAGATTTCGGGGTCTCCCGAGCAATTACGATCACACCAATCTCTGGTTAATGAAAGCAATGCCTCAGTAGACTCCCCCTCCCCTCTTGCCAGAGAAAGGACTCTGACCAGAATTGCCACAAGCGGTGCTGACACGGGAGGAAGGTTTATGAAAGGTTGATGAGCTATATTACTCCCATGCTGGGGTGGCCCGCAGTTCTCAGGTAGTTTGGGTAGGGGGGGTTTAAAATCGGCGTTAGCCTGCCTTTTTTCCGGCCTCGCCGGCACCTCTTCCTGTGTGCGTGTAGGATCAGTACTGGTGGCTACCCCAGTTGACACAGGCATCACCCTCCCTGCTATTATATTGGTATCCCCAGGACACACCAATTGCCCTCCCCAAGGGGGTTGGGGCGTCATGGCCAATAACGGCCGGATGGGTAATACCTAGGGTGTGACTATGCAGGGTCATAAAATAATTATTACGGTCACACTTTGCCAATAGGTTCGCCACGCATGAGTTCAAAGTGTCAATAATGTCCTTGGCGACGTCCACAAGAGCCTTCTCTAGACGGCTGGTAAAAACCTCCTCCACCATGTCCCGAACGGTAGCCTGTATTTGGTTGGATAATGTGGGGTCACAAGTCAAGGTCTCTTTATTTGGCATATTATCCCCTCTGCTCGGTTTCTTTGCAGCTGTCTTTGGCCCCTTTTTATGAACATTGGGCTTGTCCTTATTTACAATTTCAGGGCCGGGCTGAGTAGTAATGGAAATGTCCTCAGCTGGGGCCATGACCTGTGTTTGCAGAGAACAGGGTGGATTACTGACCAGTATAGAGGGTTCTAAGGGGACTAAATTTCGCAGAGGAGCGGTGGATACACCAGGGGAGATGACAATGTGTGGGTCAAGCCCCAGTTCTTTTTCCGCTATTGCAATTTCTGATGATAAATCACCCACGGCAGAGGTTAAATAGGAAATTATTGACTGAGACTTTCTACGTGATTTAGTGTTGGCATTCTCCTGGTCAGGTGAACAATGTAATTTGCGCTTACTCATATCGTCTTGGAGCAACGACAGGGGGGTGGCCCAGGCCGGCCTCCTTCGGCCCCCGATGGCCACAGACGGCCCGCCCTTTGCCCGGGCTTCGCCCGGCGCTCCCGCGCAGCGGGGGCCTAGGTTGAGTATGTAGGGGGCGCGATGACCATTGGGCGGGGCTGAGCTGCGAACACAGACCAGGTGGTGCAGGTCACGCAGGGACTCCTGGATGACTGAGTCCCTGCAGCGCTCAAGAAGCCCTCTCAGCACCCCTCCGCCGCCCGCAGCACAGCGTCCAGACCGGCAGCAACAACACCTCCCCGGGTGTCTCCCGGCACTAAGCGGCACCCGCGGAGCGGGTGCGGCGTGTTGTGGGCTCTGTCCCCGGAAGTGCCTCCACCGCTGTTCTGCTAAATCAAGGCTCCACGCAGTGTTAGAAACAGAACAGGCATGTCTTAAGTTTCTTCCTGAATAAACCTTTTTTTCCAGTGCTCTGAAACTGGGTAGAAGATTGTTCCACAACTTCGGTACTGCATGGGCAAACTATCTTCCTCTCCATCTCATCCTTTTTACAGTGGTTGTACTGAGCAAATGAAGATTTGAGTATCTCAGGTGTCTACTTGGAACATAAGTGGTTACCAACTCTCTGAGCTTTACTAGGGTCTAGTTATTTATGGCCCTATGAGCATTACAGAGGAATTTAAACTTAATCCTTGCCTCAATTGGGAGCCAATGCAGCTGTTTGAGGGGTTTTCTTGCTGAGATATAACTAGGAACCTTTAGAAGGAGCATTGCTACCGCATTTTGCACAGTCTGAAGTCTCTTTATTGCGTATTTGGGTGTGCCCACATAAAGTGAGTTGCCGTAATCCCGACAGGAAACTATGAGGGATTGAATGGCGGTTTTCCTTAGATGCTTTGGGATCAATACCAGTATCTTCCTGAGCAATCGGAGTAAAGAGTAACAGATGGCAGGCAGTTTATTGCTAGCAAATTGTCCAACCAGATTCCCAAAATGTTATCACTGGTTTGGGAACAGGTGTGGGGCTTGTCAATAGGCCAGATTATCAGAAGTCTGTGTATGGCCTGGTTTCTAAAGATCATTAATTCCGTCTTATCACCATTCAGCTTTAGGCTGCAGCTTGACATCCAGCTGCGCAGTTTATCCAAACAAAGTGCCAAATGTTTATTTCCTGGGTTAGGGCCTTCTGTAAGAGAAACAACCAGCTGGGTGTCATCTTCATAGACGACCGCTGACAGGTTAAAGTTCTGCACTAAGGTGGCAGGCTGGCGCACATATATATTGAACAACTTGAGGCTGAGAGACGATCCCTGAGGGACACCACAAATCATTGGAAAGCTGTCAGAGAGGCAGTCTTTGTCCATGACTTGGTGGGATTTGTTTTCCAGATACAAGGTGAGCCAACCAAGTTCTTTGCCCTGAAATTACACCTCACAAAATCTATCTCTTAGGCTCTTGTGATTCACTGTGTCGTATGCCGAACTTAAATCCAGTAGTAGGATGGCAGCTGATCCTCCCTTATCCAGTATAGCTTTGAGCTCCTCTGTGACCACCAGAAGTGCTGCTTCCGTGCTATGGTGGATAGGGAAGCCCATCTGGGTTGTATGAAGAATGGTGTTATTTTTCAGAACGTTTGCTAATGTCCGATTGACATGCTTCTCTAGTACTTTTCCTAGTAAAGGGAATAATTAAATGGGTCATACATTGGTAAGGATTTCTGGATGTAGCTGATGGTTTTTCAATAGTGGCCTAATTACTGCATGCTTCCATTGCCTAGGGACCCAGCCCTCCTCTAGTGAGAACTTAAGAAGCTCCATAAGGGATGGTAATATGACCTCTGCAAATTTGGATAAGTAATGTGGGGGAGCAGGATCTAATGGAGAGCCGGATTTGGTGTAAAGAATTTTAGTAGAATTAGAGGCAGATGCAGATCCCTGCCCTTAGTTACCTCCCCTAGCGCAGGTTTGGGATTGATCGGTGTTAGATCTGGGGGTCTCTAGTTGGCAGAGGTAGGTACCACTGTCCAAATAGGGACCCTTGCTTCTAGTCAGGGCAAGGAGATAACCCTCTCAGATAACCCCTGCTCACCCTCTAGGTAGCTTGGCACGAGCAGTCTAGGCTAACCAGAGGCAATGCGTAAAGTATTTGTACCAACACTCACAGTAACACAGTGAAAACACCACAAACTGACTCCACAACAGTTTAGAAAAATAAAGGTATTTTTAATCTAAACTACACAAGACCAAAACGACAAAAATCCAACATACACAGTTCAAGAATATGGTTTCAAAAAGAGTTCTTAAGGTTGCGTTAGAATTCTCTACGTTGCGATAGAATTCTCTACAGATGCGTGAAAAGTTCACAGTTGCGTCACGTTTACTCACAGTACCTTTTAGTTGCAACAAAGTTCCAAAAGCAGAAGCTGGTGCGGTGGAAAACAAGCGATGCGTTGCTCCTGAGACCCTGGGGAGGCGATGCGACAGCCCCGCTGCAGCAGCGGGCGTATTGCGACGAATCCGGTCTGTATGGGGAGGAAGGCCACTTGTATGGATTCCGATGCGTAGGTTCCGTAGGAAGTCTGTTCTCGCAAAGGCACGATGCGACGATCTCATAGGGGCTGCGACGATCTCCGGGGTGACGATGCACGGTCCAGCGGGGATCCTCTCTCTCGCAGCTCCTCGATGCGTTGATTCTGCGACGACACTCGCAACGACGTGATGCGACCCGCAAGCAAGCGGTGCGGCGATCTCACCCAGCGACGACAGGCTCTGCGACGATACTCACAGCGATGTTCAATTCTCCCGCACCGGTCTGGTGCGTCCCGCAAACGAAGGATGCGACGTCTCTGGCAGCGGCGTCAGGCGCTGCGACGATCTCCACCTCCGTAGCGGCGGGAAACTTCTCGCACTGTCGGGGATGCGCTCCGCAAGCGAGCGATGCGACACTTTTCAAGTTCAAAAGTCTCTCAAGCTTAGTTTCAAGCTTCCCAGCTCAGGTACAACTTCCAGAGGCCCCACAACTGGATCAAGCACTCTAGGAAGGACAGAACTCTCTCAGCAGAGTTCAGGGAAGCTGGGGGTGAAGTCCTTTTGTTCCTGGGACTTCAAAACAGGGAGCCAGCTCTTCTCAGGCCCTTGGAGATTCCTTCAAGACAGGGGACACAGCACACAGCAAAGTCCTTCCCCTCTCCTTGGCAGCAAAGCAACAGCAGGTCAGTCCAGCAGAGCAACAGCAGGACAATCTTCCTTCTTCAGTTTCAGCTTTCTCCTTGGCTGAGGTTCCTTCTTGATTTCCAGGATGATCTAATTTTCTGTTGTCAGGGGTCCTGTACTTATACCCCTAAAGTCTTTGTTCTCTGGGTGCATGTGGGCCCTGAGCCCGGTCTGAACCAGTTCTGGGTGGATCCTGAGCACTTCGTTTTGCTGGCTGCATCTTTCCTTTCAGAGTGAGGGGCAGGGTCCTCAGCCGCCCAGCAGGGGGGTGGAGCCAGCATTGTGGAAGGCAGGCACAGCCTTATTCAGGCCAGGTGCTAACTCCTCCCACCACTCCAGTTGCAATTGCAGTCATTCAGCCTAGTGCTGACTCATCCAGCCTCCTGGGGAATTCCCCAGCCCCTGTCACTCTCAAACCAGACAGTCAATACACAAACAGGCCCAGGCACACAGAAGGGTCAGACAAGAGAACAGCAACTTTCTAAAAGTGCTGTTCTCAAACACAGGATTTAAAAACAACCTTTCCTAAAAGATGTGTTATTAAATTCTGAGTTCAGGGATACTAGATACTTATGTCCTATCTTGTTCTTATGGGAAGAAATGCTGTTAACCACTGTAACCAGCATCCCCCATGTTAACCTATGGAGCAAGATAGCCTTACAGTAGTGAAAAACGAAAATGGCTGCCATTCACTACCAGAGCATGTCACCTGCACTAGTACATGCTCTACCTTTTACATACACTGCACCCTGCCCAGGGGCGTACCTTGGGCCTTCCATAGGGGTGACTGATGTGCACAAAAAGGGAAGGGTTAGGCCTGGTCAGTGGGGACACTGACCAGGAGGACATGGCAGTTCTAAACTGCCCATAGGCACTGCAGTGGCAGGCCTGAGACATCATTTTAGGCACTCCTGTGGGTGGCACAATCAGTGCTGCAGGCCCACTAGTAGCATTTGTCATCACCAGCCCTGGCACACCCAGTGCACTTTACTAGGGACTTCATGGTGATACAAATATGCCAAACATGTATATCCAATCAGAATAACAATTTACACAGAGAGCATATGCACTTTAGCACTGATCAGCAGTGGTAAAGTGCGCAGAGTCCTATTGCCAACAGCCACGGGTCAGGAAAAATAAGGGAGGAAGAAGCAAAAAGTTTGGGGATGACCCTGCAAGAAGGGCCAGTTCCAACAATCGATACAGATGTGAGTCCCTTGCTCATTGCACCATCAGGATTCAAGCAAGCCGGGCCGAAGACGCCTGAAATGGCAGAAACCGGTCCCCGGAAGCTTGTTTCCTTCCCAGTGTAAGAATTGGCTTTTGTAGTCTGGTCTGCCCTGTTCCCATGATGCACTGGGCCAGGGACAGACTAATTTGCATACAGCCAGGTTCTGAAACTGGGATGGTGCAATGAGCTAAAAAACGGTGTTGGATCTAGCCCTGATCTCTTGACTGGGTGAGAGTACTCTGCTTAATTCAGAGACTCTGTCCATCACCACCCCTTGTTGTAAATTATTTTGTCCACCCTAAGCGTGGAAGGGAATACTCAGATGTGAGTCCCTTGCTCATTGCACCATCAGGATTCAAGCAAGCCGGGCCGAAGATGCCTGAAATGGTCAGAAACCGGTCCCCGGAAGCTTGTTTCCTTCCCAGTGTAAGAATTGGCTTTTGTAGTCTGGTCTGCCCTGTTCCCATGATGCACTGGGCCAGGGACAGACTAATTTGCATACAGCCAGGTTCTGAAACTGGGATGGTGCAATGAGCTAAAAAACGGTGTTGGATCTAGCCCTGATCTCTTGACTGGGTGAGAGTACTCTGCTTAATTCAGAGACTCTGTCCATCACCACCCCTTGTTGTAAATTATTTTGTCCACCCTAAGCGTGGAAGGGTATACTCAGATGTGAGTCCCTTGCTCATTGCACCATCAGGATTCAAGCAAGCCGGGCCGAAGACGCCTGAAATGGCAGAAACCGGTCCCCGGAAGCTTGTTTCCTTCCCAGTGTAAGAATTGGCTTTTGTAGTCTGGTCTGCCCTGTTCCCATGATGCACTGGGCCAGGGACAGACTAATTTGCATACAGCCAGGTTCTGAAACTGGGATGGTGCAATGAGCTAAAAAACGGTGTTGGATCTAGCCCTGATCTCTTGACTGGGTGAGAGTACTCTGCTTAATTCAGAGACTCTGTCCATCACCACCCCTTGTTGTAAATTATTTTGTCCACCCTAAGCGTGGAAGGGTATACTCAGATGTGAGTCCCTTGCTCATTGCACCATCAGGATTCAAGCAAGCCGGGCCGAAGACGCCTGAAATGGCAGAAACCGGTCCCCGGAAGCTTGTTTCCTTCCCAGTGTAAGAATTGGCTTTTGTAGTCTGGTCTGCCCTGTTCCCATGATGCACTGGGCCAGGGACAGACTAATTTGCATACAGCCAGGTTCTGAAACTGGGATGGTGCAATGAGCTAAAAAACGGTGTTGGATCTAGCCCTGATCTCTTGACTGGGTGAGAGTACTCTGCTTAATTCAGAGACTCTGTCCATCACCACCCCTTGTTGTAAATTATTTTGTCCACCCTAAGCGTGGAAGGGTATACTCAGATGTGAGTCCCTTGCTCATTGCACCATCAGGATTCAAGCAAGCCGGGCCGAAGACGCCTGAAATGGCAGAAACCGGTCCCCGGAAGCTTGTTTCCTTCCCAGTGTAAGAATTGGCTTTTGTAGTCTGGTCTGCCCTGTTCCCATGATGCACTGGGCCAGGGACAGACTAATTTGCATACAGCCAGGTTCTGAAACTGGGATGGTGCAATGAGCTAAAAAACAGTGTTGGATCTAGCCCTGATCTCTTGACTGGGTGAGAGTACTCTGCTTAATTCAGAGACTCTGTCCATCACCACCCCTTGTTGTAAATTATTTTGTCCACCCTAAGCGTGGAAGGGTATACTCAGATGTGAGTCCCTTGCTCATTGCACCATCAGGATTCAAGCAAGCCGGGCCGAAGACGCCTGAAATGGCAGAAACCGGTCCCCGGAAGCTTGTTTCCTTCCCAGTGTAAGAATTGGCTTTTGTAGTCTGGTCTGCCCTGTTCCCATGATGCACTGGGCCAGGGACAGACTAATTTGCATACAGCCAGGTTCTGAAACTGGGATGGTGCAATGAGCTAAAAAACGGTGTTGGATCTAGCCCTGATCTCTTGACTGGGTGAGAGTACTCTGCTTAATTCAGAGACTCTGTCCATCACCACCCCTTGTTGTAAATTATTTTGTCCACCCTAAGCGTGGAAGGGTATACTCAGATGTGAGTCCCTTGCTCATTGCACCATCAGGATTCAAGCAAGCCGGGCCGAAGACGCCTGAAATGGCAGAAACCGGTCCCCGGAAGCTTGTTTCCTTCCCAGTGTAAGAATTGGCATTTGTAGTCTGGTCTGCCCTGTTCCCATGATGCACTGGGCCAGGGACAGACTAATTTGCATACAGCCAGGTTCTGAAACTGGGATGGTGCAATGAGCTAAAAAACGGTGTTGGATCTAGCCCTGATCTCTTGACTGGGTGAGAGTACTCTGCTTAATTCAGAGACTCTGTCCATCACCACCCCTTGTTGTAAATCAGTTCCAACAATCGGTAATTTATCATAACTATCAGTCACTTTTTTCTGGAAGAAGGATGCTTTATTGTTGCTTTTCTTTCAAGTTTCAAGTTCGAGTTGTCTATGGTTTCACTCAGAACCCCAAGGTGAAAAACTTCCCCATAATACATGAGGCAGGGGAGAAATGGGTGGAATGATAAAAACATGGCCTCTCCTCCGTGTCCCAAATTTTAAAGAAATACATTACATGCCATCCTTAGCCAGAGCCCACTACCTTCCCTGCCTTACTTCCCCCTCCTGCAGCTGTGCTTTCTGCTTTCAGTCAAAGTAGACAAGCAGCACAGTGCTGACTCACTCCTAAGACAGTCCCTTTAGCCTCGTCTGGAAGGCTTTTTGAAATAGCAAAGGTGGGTAAGGAGTTTTCCTATCAACTGACAAGTTTTGTTATCAACTGTTGCTACATCATAGCACTGAGTTACCAGATTTAGAACGTGGTATAAACAAGAGATGCTTCTTACAAAAGCCATGCATAACAATATGAATAAAAAGGTAACATTGACAGCTCATACCTATCCTAATATTATCAATAGGTAGCATTGTACCCTCTTTGCACCTTTACATAATGGGAGTTGATTCATGTGGATTTACAAAGACATTCATGAGTACATTGAGTAGTACTGCCTTTCTGAATCAGCCCCTTACACTTGTTGAGAAAAGGTAGCATTTCAAATCACCTCCAAATAGTCTTACAATAATCTCTGTTACAGAGGAGCTGTGACACAGGTTGGAATAGAGTCTCTCATGTAGCTATTTTGAAGATGCAATAATAATTCAGATTTGAGAAGCGCAAACTTATCACCCCTAAGGTCATCCAGGCACTGGGGGCTGTCAGGGAAATGAAGTGAGCTATTGCCCAGAGTCACATGATGCTCAGCTGAGCTGCTGCCGGGGATCAAACCGTCAAACCCCATGCTGCGGAGTCAGTTGATCTGGCCACTGTGCCACACCTCTCCCCTGGAGTCAATATGTGTAGTAATGAGGTGATTCACTTAAACATGTGGGGGCATATTATCAAGGACAGGCGATACATTATCGCCGCTTTTATCGGCAGGAAACTGCCGATAAAGCGGCGATAATGGCCTTGATATTATGCTCTATGAATTCCAATCGAAGCCCATGTTAGATGTGAACACATCTAACATGGGCTTCGATTGGAATTCATAGAGCATATTTTCAAGGCCATTATCGCTGCTTTATCGGCAGTTTTCTGCCGATAAAAGCGGCGATAATTTATCGCCTGTCCTTGATAATATGCCCCATGATGCTTAGTCAGAAGGAGCTACACTATGACTTATACCTGATTATCGTCTGTAAGAGAGGAATTTGGTAACCGTGAGAAAGCAAATTTAAAGTAAATGCCCAGGGACATGTGCATACAGTCAATTACCCAGCAAACCAGGCATGTGAGACAGAAAAGACAAGGAACCATGTAGATTAAAGGTTTTAATCAAGGAAAATGCCTATATTGTTTTCCTTGCATTGATATTGCAAATAATTAAAAAAACTGAAGTTCATTTTAAATATTGAGAAAGTTCTTACACAATAACAAAACAATGTCAATCCACATTGCATCCCGTTTTAGTCACTTTTTACTCCACAATTTCACATTAGCTCTAAAGAATCATTTCTCATGAGCAGTAAATGGAATTGTCTTTAGTGAATGTGATATTTTCCCATTTTATATACTATGTACTATGTAAATATATTTTATTGAATCAGAATTTGTATAGTACCTTCTTCCATTTCCATTACAATTGCTATGGCACCTTATCACTACTGCAAATTTGATTGGATGTAAATTGAATTATGTATAGTTAAACATATCTTTTTAATTGTTTCTTCACATTGTTTCTGGGCAAAAATATAGCATTGCATTACCCTTTAATACAAACGAGTTGTAGCATTGGTGAAATATGGCTATCCGATAATATTATGAAAGATTTGAAAGGATCGAAGTGTAGGGTAATGTGTTACCTCCTCACCTTTGCAACCACACTGATTTAAAAGTACCTATCAAAAATGTGTTAATGCACTTAAGACGGTAGAATGTTTCAACCGCTCCTTTTCCAAATGAATCCGTAGTAAACAACTTAATATACATTCAACTAGATGTAAACATTAGATCGGGATGGAACACGTGGTCCCAAAAAAATGGGTCAGTGATAAAGAAATGAACACAGATATAGGATGCTTAATCAGCAGGAACCAAAAGCATAGGTCTGATTCATGGTCTTGTGAGCATTAGCAACGGGAATGGAGACCCTCATTTGGACACCAATGTGGAATTCTGGATAAGGTGTGCACTCCATCTGCAAATGTAATTATGGTAGTTCACTACCAACCCTACACTTTAGAATAGAGGAAGCGAGGACCCTTGTAGAGTTAAGGTTTTTAGCAAAGCGAAAAATTCCCATATTTTTTACAGCTGCTGGCTCCACCAATATTTCAGAATGTTTAAAGTGCATTCGAAATGACATTTCATTAAAAAAAGAATCCAGATTTCTGCCATTTTCTATTACATTAGGGTTATGGGAATGCTGAACTGCACAATTTTACAGTACACATCAAAGGCATCCCTCATTTAAGAGCAACACTGTGTATGCTATGTGGGCCTTTCTGGTAGTATGGTCTGTTATGATCTGTTATGAGTTACTACGTTGTGAGTCCTTTTGAGGCTATATTACAGGAGCTTCCTGCTGATCGGCGTTCCTAGAATATATTTACGCCCATTAGGAGCTGTTCTCAATTTAGCATCTATACGAGTTTCTTACACAAAAAAGATTTGATCGTATTGTTTAAATTCCGGTCACTCTAAAACAACTTCAATTGATGACAGATCTTTGCTCAGATCAGCAAGTGTAGTGCATTAGTAATGCATCGAATGGCAGCAAACTTTGTAACACAGAAATGAAAATTTCAGGAGGCTCCAATTCATTGTGAAACACAGACTATGGGCCATACCAACAAAATGCAATATATATCGCAAAACGCTCTTAGCGCGTTTCCTGTGATCGTTGTCTATTGCTGGATCACATTGCCCTCTTAGTGGCGTACCATCAATGCTTTCCTTAGAGGCGATGTGCAAACCACCGATAGTGATGAGAAACCTGAAATAGCAAGAGAAATCCTGCGATAATTTGACAGCGATAAGAAAAACCTTGCTAATATGCAAATATGTACTTATACCATTGATCCACCTTCCATTGACAAGACTTGTAAGTCAAGTTGTGCCGAGGGGGCCCCTTGGAGCTAGGGGCCCCCCGCACCACATAGGCTGCGGGGGCCTGTGTTACGCCCCTGGTTTTAATGAGGTGTGAGATTCCTGCGATAACCGCGGTAAGCAGGACTTTTTCTATCGCTTCCCTGGTCCTGAGCCGTGTTGATAATACTGCGAAGCTCTGTTTGCTACAGTTTCCATGTAGTTTAAGTCAGGAATGCCTGCTTTGCATGCCATTAGCGATAAATATCGCTGACATGCAAAGCAAGTAAAAAAGCAGCTACTAACTCAGTAAAACAAGCGTTAACGCATTTTAGCGCTTGCTTGAATATAGGGCGAGAAAAATATTGTTGCTTTTTCGGCAAAAAGTGCCCGCAAAAGCTGCAATATTGCCCTTAATAATATGCCCCTACCTCTCTAGTAAAAAAGCATGAACTCTAAAAGAAGCCTTTACGGGGAGGGTTCTGAACAAATGGAAACACACAATTCTGGCAATAAGTATAAATCATTATGACTGTTTTATGAAAGAGGTAAAGTTCTGCTGTTTATTCAACATTTCCAATAGTCAGATGGCAGGGATGTTCTACAGGAACAGCACCTGTGAAGATCAAAAAAACCTCAAAACTAAAATACTTCAGAAACTGCTAATTTGCTATATTTTTGGCTGGTGATGTCTAACACTATTTATTATAACTTCTAAGCCCTCACCTTTTTTATTTAAGGCAACTGTGGTTAGATATTTGTCCCCATCTCTAAACAGTGTCCTTTTGTTGTTTGTAAACTGTAAGGTGCATATTAACAACAAGTTGCTACAAACATCGCAAAGAGTGCTTAGCGCTATTTCACATATCGCTGGTTATTGCTGGGTTTCAATGCCGAGAAAGCGCGTAATTATCAAGGCTTATCTCCGAGGTGATATGAAACCCAGCAATAGCGGCGAAAAGTGCTAGTATCGCCTGGAAAAAAGAGATACAGCTAGATTCATCAAGCTCAATTGCGCTCGCAAAGGGCCAGATTCTGAGAATCTGGCCCTTTGCGAGTGCAATTTTTGCATTTGGGATTCATCATCCCAAATGCAAAATTCGCTAATAAAGAATTCACACATTTGCGAGGAATTGCATTTAAGGAATCTCTATTTGAGATTCCTTAAATGCAATTCATTAACCATTTTTACATTGCGAATTCGCAATTTTTGGTCGCTATTTACCACGAAGTCTGACTTTGTGGTAAATAGCGAAAAAATAGAAAAAAGCACTTTAGTGCATTTTTCTCAATTGCATGTTACACACACACATGTCCTTTGAACATGTGTGTGCGCAACACCTGTGTAAATTTGCATATCAGGGGTGCTACAGGGTGTCCTTTGGACACCCCTGGCACCCTTGAATTTGCATCCTTATTTGCGATTAGCTAATTGCTAATCGCAAATAGGGAATAACTCCCCATTCATTCCTATGGGCCTGTAGGCCCATAGGAATGAATGGTAAGTTATTCCCTAATTAGCTAATCGCAAATAAGGAAGATGAATCCCGTTTTGCGAGTCTGTAATAGCGATTCCTTATGAATCGCTATTATAGACTCGCAAAACGGGTCTTTGATGAATCTAGCAAAAAAAATGCAGGAGATAAGGAGATCCTTGCTGATACGCCCCAGTGACCTTAACCATACAATCCACCTCCCATTAAGTAGATGGCGAAGTCGACTTTTAAGCAGGTGTTAAGATCCTGCAATAAGGGGGCTTTGAGCGATTAATCGGGTCATTAAGCAGGTCTGCTGCAGGCTTGTTAATAATGCGAAGCCTTGTTAGTGACTATTTCCATGTAGTTTAGCTCCGGAACTCCTACTTTTCATGTTATTAGCGATGACATGCAGGGCGATAAGAATCCGGGAGCAAACTCATGGAAACTAGCGCTAACAAGGCTTAGCGCAGGCTTACTGATATTGAGCTGTGAATATCGCCGCTTTCTAGCTTTTAAAGCCAGGAAAGCGGCAATATGGACCTTGATGATATGTCCCCTTATGTTTTTGTATTCCGCATTGGTCTGCACTTTTTTTTGCACCCAGGGGCATATTATCAAAGGCCTATCGCCGTTTTAGCTGCACTTTTTTGCCGCTAAAGCGGCGATAACTTTATCTCACTATTAGCTAGCTGCACCAAAGGGGCCTTAGCGTGATTTTCTGGTGATAGCTGTCCGTTTTTTTGATCTCAAAGCATGTTAGCGACAGTTATCACTAATTACATCCAAAGTAGGTGTTCCCATGCAAAAAGGCACGCAAACACCTCTATTCCATATTCTCAAGGGGCTCCTTGAAGTTCTGAGGAGCCAAAAAATTGGCTCTAACTGCAGTTAGAGCCAGTTACTTAAGACCAGAAAATAGCAGGTCTTAAAAATGGTGGGACAACTTGGGCCTATATCTCTGCAGGTTTTGGCGCTGGCCAGCGCTGCAAGCAATGTTGCAGAGCTGCCCTGCGACAAAACTACAGAGCAGGAATGCGCACAATCAATAAGATAATGCGCATACCTGTGCCCCAGTCTTGAAAAGTCTTGCTTCGCTGCAACAAGACAGCATTGCAACACTTCTCACTACGCACTTCTTGCGACAGCATAGATGTGCTGCAATCACTGGATAGCGCTCCATGACGCAAGTAATGACAGAAACATCAGTAATCCTGACGTATCGGCATGCGCTAAAGTCACGCATTGCTGCAGTCGTGTCACAACAATGCATGGGCCAACCTATCCCTGTGGCACTGCCTCACCTTCACGCCTGCCATCAGGCAGGCGGAAAGTACTGACGCAGTGCTGTTCATGAGGGGTGCCTAAATGTCGGCGCTGTTAAAGATCCATTGGTGGTGGTTGCGTGCTGCGGTGTCATCGTTTGGAAGCATTGGTGGAGGTTTGGTGCAGAGGGAGTTGACAAAATGTTTGTTGCTGGTCTTGATCCAGCTGCGAGGGGGTGCGATGATGGCGGTGGTGTCCGGACGGCAAGGTGAAGACGTGATGTTACCAATGATGGTCGAGCCAGGAGAATCCGGTGATGGGCTGTAGTTGAAGTACCAGCTGCTGGAGGTGACATGCTCGACCGTGTGTCCTGCTATGTGGCCTGTTGAGGTGACTTGCTGCTTGCAACTGATGTCGGTGACCTTCCCCAGGAGGGGGTGGTGCTCTGGTCACTGGGGTTGTCCAGGTGGCACTTGAGTTCAACGAGTTGGATGTGGTCGGTGGATGGGAGACCCTGGGGTGCAATGAGTCTACAATGGCATTTGATAATGGGGGCCATGGCCTGGGGGGTCTGCACATGAGGGTGCAGCAGAGGATGTTCTTGAGCTTGTTATGGCTCTGGGAGTTGACCTGGTCCATGGTCACCCTTGGCACATTAGAGTGCGTTGTCAGTCGGAGTGTGCCTCTGTAGGTGATGGCGATGCCTCCTCCTTAGTGGTCAGGGTGCTCCTTGTGGGTGATAATGCAGCCGTCAGTGATGGCAAAGGCGAGGTCCGGCATGGAGCAGAGGTTGGTCCTAGCAGGCGAGGTGGAGTCCAGGGTTGATGGCGAGGAGCGTGCTGGTGTCGTAGCGGTGGAGTGAATGGGGAGTTATTCCTTATTTGCGATTAGCAATTTGCTAATCGCAAATAAGGATGCGATTTCAAGGGTGCCAGGGGTGTCCAAAGGACACCCTGTAGTACCCCTGAAATGCAACATTACACAGGTGTTGCGCACACACATGTCCAAAGGACATGTGTGTGTGTAACATGCAAAAGAAAAAAATGCACTAAAGCGCTTTAATCTATTTTTTCGGTATTTACCACAAAGTCAGACTTCGTGGTAAATAGCGACCAAATATTGCGAATTCACAATTTAAAATTGGTTGATGAATTGCATTTAAGGAATCTCTAATAGAGATTCCTTAAATGCAATTCCTCGCACAATAGCGATTTCTATAATAGCGATTATTGCATTTGGGATGATGAATCCCAAATGCAATAATTGCGCTCGCAAAGGGCCAGATTCTCAGAATCTGGCCCTTTGCGAGCCGATTTTCGTTTCATGAATCTGGCCGCATGTAGATTAAAGGTTTTGGAAAATGCCTATATTGTTTTCCTTGCATTGATATTGCAAATAATTAAAAAAACTGAAGTGCATTTTAAATATTGAGAAAGTTCTTACACAATAACAAAACAATGTAAATCCACATTGCATCCCGTTTTAGTCACTTTTTACTCCACAATTTCACATTAGCTATAAAGAATCATTTCTCATGAGCAGTAAATGGAATTGTCTTTAGTGAATGTGATATTTACCCATTTTATATACTATGTACTATGTAAATATATTTTATTGAATCAGAATTTGTATAGTACCTTCTTCCATTTCCATTACAATTGCTATGGCACCTTATCACTACTGAAAATTTTATTGGATGTAAATTGAATTATGTATAGTTATACACATCTTTTTAATTGTTTCTTCACAATGTTTCTGGGCAAAAATATAGCATTGCATTACCCTTTAATACAAACGAGTTGTAGCATTGGTGAAATATGGCTATCCGATAATATTATGAAAGATTTGAAAGGATCGAAGTGTAGGGTAATGTGTTACCTCCTCACCTTTGCAACCACACTGATTTAAAAGTACCTATCAAAAATGTGTTAATGCACTTAAGACGGTAGAATGTTTCAACCGCTCCTTTTCCAAATGAATCCGTAGTAAACAACTTAATATACATTCAACTAGATGTAATCATTAGATCGGGATGGAACACGTGGTCCCAAAAAAATGGGTAGTGATAAAGAAATGAACACAGATATAGGATGCTTAATCAGCAGGAACCAAAAGCATAGGTCTGATTCATGGTCTTGTGAGCATTAGCAACGGGAATGGAGACCCTCATTTGGACACCAATGTGGAATTCTGGATAAGGTGTGCACTCCATCTGCAAATGTAATTAAGGTAGTTCACTACCAACCCTACACTTTAGAATAGAGGAATAGAGGAAGCGAGGACCCTTGTAGATTTAAGGTTTTTAGCAAAGCGAAAAATTCCCATATTTTTTACAGCTGCTGGCTCCACCAATATTTCAGAATGTTTAAAGTGCATTCGAAATGACATTTCATTAAAAAAAAGAATCCAGATTTCTGCCATTTTCTATTACATTAGGGTTATGGGAATGCTGGACTGCACAATTTTACAGTATACATCAAAGGCATCCCTCATTTAAGAGCAACACTGTGTATGCTATGTGGGCCTTTCTGGTAGTATGGTCTGAGTATGATCTGTTACGAGTTACTACGTTGTGAGTCCTTTTGAGGCTATATTACAGGAGCTTCCTGCTGATCGGCGTTCCTAGAATACATTTACGCCCATTAGGAGCTGTTCTTAATTTAGCATCTATACGAGTTTCTTACACCAAAAGATTTGATCGTATTGTTTAAATTCCGGTCACTCTAAAACAACTTCAATTGATGACAGATCTTTGCTCAGATCAGCAAGTGTAGTGCATTAGTAATGCATCGAATGGCAGCAAACTTTGTAACACAGAAATGAAAATTTCAGGAGGCTCCAATTCATTGTGAAACACAGACTATGGGCCATACCAACAAAATGCAATATATATCGCAAAACGCTCTTAGCACGTTTCCTGTGATCCTCGTCTATTGCTGGATCACATTGCCCTCTTAGTGGCGTACCAGCAATGCTTTCCTTAGAGGCGATGTGCAAACCACCGATAGTGATGAGAAACCTGAAATAGCAAGAGAAATCCTGCGATAATTTGACAGCGATAAGAAAAACCTTGCTAATACGCAAGTATGTACTTATACCATTGATCCACCTTCCGTTGACAAGACTTGTAAGTCAAGTTTTAATCACTGGCGTAACGAAAAGTGAGGGGGCCTCCCGGCACGGTACTTAGGGGGGCCCCCTCCAGCCTCAATCAGGAGCTCTCCCGGACAGAGTTCAGTGCCGAGGGGGCCCCTTGGAGCTAGGGCCCCCCCCCCGCACCACATAGGCTGCGGGGGCCTGTGTTACGCCCCTGGTTTTAATGAGGTGTGAGATTCCTGCGATAACCGCGTTAAGCAGGACTTTTTCTATCGCTTCCCTGGTCCTAAGCCGTGTTGATAATACTGCGAAGCTCTGTTTGCTACAGTTTCCATGTAGTTTAAGTCAGGAATGCCTGCTTTGCATGCCATTATCGATAAATATCGCTGACATGCAAAGCAAGTAAAAAAGCAGCTACTATCTCAATAAAACAAGCGCTAAAGCATTTTAGCGCTTGCTTGATAATAGGGCGATAAAAATATTGTTGCTTTTTTGGCAAAAAGTGCCTGCAAAAGCTGCAATATTGCCCTTAATAATATGCCCCTACCTCTCTAGTAAAAAAGCATGAACTCTAAAAGAAGCCTTTACGGGGAGGGTTCTGAACAAATGGAAACACACAATTCTGGCAATAAGTATAAATCATTATGACTGTTTTATGAAAGAGGTAAAGTTCTGCTGTTTATTCAACCTTTCCAATAGTCAAATGGCATGGATGTTCTACAGGAACAGCACCTGTGAAGATCAAAAAAAAAAAAAAACTAAAATACTTCAGAAACTGCTAAGTTGCTATATTTTTGGCTGGTGATGTCTAACACTATTTATTATAACTTCTAAGCCCTCACCTTTTTAGGTCGAAGCACGACCTCTGCTTCAATGCGAAGCATTGATAGCAGAGTCTGCTTCGACAACTATTGTGATCCGTTTTTGGGAATGTGGACAGGAAGGGTGCACGAGCGCAGAGTAGCTCAGTTTTCACCTCGTGAGCGCGCACGGCGCCGTGCCCCTCTCCTGTCCACATTCCCTTGCGCAAACACTCTACACTCACGCATGCGCACATACACAGGCATAATACACAGGCATACACAGGCACACACACACTGCATACACACACGCAGACCCACGCGCACATACACACACACACTGCATAAACACACGCCCCCCCCCTTACCTCACCAGGCTCTTTTCTTGCGGGCTCCTTCTGCCTGGCTCCCAGTGGATGGACGGGTGCGATGCGGCCAGGGGCTCCAGTGCTGCTACAGCGGGCGGGGGCGACGCGGCAAGGAACGGCCAGGGACTCCAGTGCCGTCCATTACCTCTTGTACGCCGTTAGCAGGCGGAGCCGGAGACGCGTCCAAGAACACTTTGCGCCTGCGCAGAAGTGCGTGTGCCCGACTGACGTCACTTGTCGGAGCCGGAGAAGCGGCCAAGAACACTCTGCGCCTGCGCAGTGTTTTGGGCACTTTCCCGCACGAAACCCAGTTCTCCAAGCGTCGCTCGCATCGCACATTTCAAATGTGTCTTAATCCAGCACTGCTTTTGAAGTGCTAGTGCTTTTCCTCCCACACCTCCCTCCCTAGAGGCCCTCCATGCTGAAGCGTGTGACCTCTTTTCTCTGGCAGGATCTATTGGAACGGGTGGTCCCGGTATCCCCCCCCCCGGGGTGTCACAGCAGGCCCCCGAGGGAGCCACCGCTGGACATATGGCGCGAGCTTCGAGTGTTGAACTTCCTGGACCGCGGCGCGAGAGCGGTGTGTACACACACACACAAGGCCGGATTAGCCGCTGCGCTTCCCCCACCTCCGGATGAATAAACAGCGGTTGGTGCCAGGGAGACATTAAGCTGACACACCAAACACCGCAGCGGGGAGGGGCAGCTAGGTCCAGAGGCACCCGACCCGTGCTTGGCCAACGCAGCTCTCCAGGGTTTCATGCCATGGCGTCCCTGCAGTTACGGCCAGGGCCTCCGCATCTCTTTCTACAGTCTACACGTCTCAGCAGAAACAAATGCACACAAAACATATACCCTGGAAACACAGATGTATTCTCTTCCCATTGCATGCGGCAGGCTGCTATTGAAAGCTATAGATATGGCTGTTTAAATGGAGCCAAGAAAGGGCCCTTCCCGGAAGACACGCGGTTCCCACCATGGAAGAAGCGCAGTGCCACTGAAGGGGAAGGGTCAATGTGAAGACTGGTTTAGTACGGGACAGTAATGCCCCCCCCCCGCCCCCGCCCAAATGAGCAGATCTTTCCAAGCCACTGTTCCAGTGGTGTAGCCAGGGTGCCCTGGGGCATGGTGAAAGTACCGGAAATAGCCATCAACCCACTGGTTAGATAGCAAATAGTCCTAATTTGAATGCAATGTTCACCCAACATCTCTGTGCCCTGGTGCCACTGCACCTGTTGCACTATTTATACCTACGCCGATGCCAATATCAACACATTTCAAAATGCAGGTCCAGTGCAAAGGCTTAAACACTCCACCTCTACAGCTGTGCTGTGGGGGACCATCCTTAGAAATCTACACATGAACATTCCTCTGTCAAACATTTCAGCGTTTCCCTCGCCGCTCCCCAGAAACACACAGAAGGGTACATTCTGGAACTCGTCTCCCACCGCCTTACCCCGGAGTCTCCTGGTATTCCCCTATAGAAGCCTCAGCTGAGGGGAGAGGGATGGGGTCCCCCGTTGCCTTGGTTTCCAGATGCTGTGGTGTTTCTTTTGTCATTCACAACTGTAGGGGGTGGGGGTGAGTCGCCAAGCAGCTTTGATCGAGAGCATGTCAGACTGTCAGTGTGTACTTTGGGAGCTGGGTGTCAGATAGTAAACATTTCACATAGGTTACCAGGCCTCGCGTCCAGGAAACGAACATATTCAGGGCAGTTCTCAGCACTTTACCGGTGTACGTATCCCCCACTTTGACGTCCTTTCCAAGAGCATCCGGTGCGAGCACTGACAGGGACCGGCTCGTTACCAGAGAACGGGATGAGGACGGAATGAAACCGGGTATGTGAGGGCGTGGTGCTGTCCCATTTAAAGCACAATAACTGTGCTAAAAATTGCCAGGTGTTACATTAACGGACTTGTTTCATCTGCCTCCTGCTTTTCAAACGCAGGCTTTTACTTCTGAAACACGGGCGCGCACTTTTAACAATGGCGCCCGTGCTTGTTTTAAAATCCCGGGACAATCTCAGCACGCCCAAGCTTCTTCCCTCCCCCCGGCTGCAGCTGCCTCCTGCTTTTCAAATGCAGGCTTTCAGTTTTCAAACACGGGTGCACACTTTTAACAATGGCACCCATGCTCATTTTGCTTTTATACAGAAAGTCGTGCCCATCGGCATGTGTGTATCCGGGGTTATGCTGTGAGTGCTGTCGCCATCCTGGAGTTAAGGGTACCCATCCCGGAGACCAAGAGTCCAAGACCCATAACGGGGAGGGTGGCGCCGCCGACGTGGTGAGTGATTCGGTGCCCAATGCTTCTCACCCTCTTCTTACTCCGTTCCCGTCCTCACTGTACCCTTCATGCCCTTCTCACCTGACTCGTCTCTTAAAGATACTATTATAGCGCTTTTAGACCCCTCCCACCTCCCAACCCAGCATGGCGAAGCGCCTTTATTTAATTAATATCACCAGCGCTTTCCGACCCCTCCCGCCTCCAAACATAGCAGGTCAAAGCACCTTTATTTATTTAACATCACTGGTGATTTCAGAACCCTCCCACCTCCCAACATAGCACATTAAAGCCCCTTTAGTTAATTAATATCACCAGCATTTTCAGACCCCTCCCGCCTCCCAACACAGTACGGCGATGCGCTTTTATTTATTTAATGACATAGGGGCAGATTTATGATAACTGGCGCATCCCCAGGGATGCGCCAGTTATCTTGCGCCGCTGCTGCGCCACCCATGGTGCGCCGCATTTACAATGCGGCGCACCATGGGGCAAAAACGGCACAGATGCGTGACGCATCTGTGCCGTTAAGGTGGCGCATTGCTGGAGTTGCGTTGCAAGCGCGACGCAGCTCCAGCAAGGCTCGGGGGTGCCCCATCTTTGCAATGCTGCATCAAGACCTACGCCTGCTTCAAGCAGGCGCCGGGTTTTGACGCTGCATTGGCCTGAAAGTGACTGAGTGAAATCTTATAGATTTCACTCAGCCACTTTTGCGAGGCGCACCTGCCCCGGAACGCCCACCCTGCGCCGGAACGCCCACAAGCGGCGCAGGGCTTTACAACGTGACGCATCTGCCTAGATGCGTCACGTTGTAAATCGGTCGTAGGGATGCGCCACGTTTACGCCGCCTTGCGTGACGCAACAGCGGCGTAAACGTGGGGCAAGGGCCTCATAAATCTGCCCCATAGTGCTTTCAGACCATTCCTGCCTCCCGACAGCATGGCAAAGCGCCTTTATTGATGTACCATAACCAGCACTTTCAGACCCTTTCCGTCTCCCAACACAGCACGTCAAAGCACCTTTATAAATTTAACATCACCTGCGCTTTCAGACCCCTCCCACCTCCCAAGACAGCACGGCGAAGCAACTTTATTTATTTAAAATCACCAGTTTTCCCTATAGTTTACAAAACTGCAGATACTATGGGGCAGATTTATGAGGCCCTTGCGCCACGTTTACGCCGCTGTTGCGTCACGCAAGGCGGCGTAAACGTGGCGCATCCCTACGACCGATTTACAACGTGACGCATCTAGGCAGATGCGTCACGTTGTAAAGCCCTGCGCCGCTTGTGGGCGTTCCGGCGCAGGGTGGGCGTTCCGGGGCAGGTGCGCCTCGCAAAAGTGGCTGAGTGAAATCTATAAGATTTCACTCAGTCACTTTCAGGCCAATGCTGCGTCAAAACCCTGCGCCTGCTTGAAGCAGGCGTAGGTCTTGATGCAGCATTGCAAAGATGGGGCACCCCCGAGCCTTGCTGGAGCTGCGTCGCGCTTGCAACGCAACTCCAGCAATGCGCCACCTTAACGGCACAGATGCGTCACGCATCTGTGCCGTTTTTGCCCCATGGTGCGCCGCATTGTAAATGCGGCGCACCATGGGTGGCGCAGCAGCGGCGCAAGATAACTGGCGCATCCCTGGGGATGCGCCAGTTATCATAAATCTGCCCCTCTGTGAATTGCATATGTGCTTGGGCAAGGGAAGTGTGTGACTAGTTTTTAACCATTTGTGTTTGGTCGCGAGTCGTGCTGCTTTCAATTTTGTGGCCGCACTTGTATTGTTGGTGCCCAAATCACAGGAGCAGATAACTTCATGAGCAGCACACGGTAACACTCTAGGGCTCTGTCAAACGAACAGTGGGTGCATTTTAATTCACACTTTGAAAAAAACTAAAACATGGCTGTATTTCAGATATGCTTATCGAACCAGGAGCAACTGCCAATATTTAATTTCAATGCGATGTGATTTTTGTCGTGTCAGAGGTAACAGTTTCCGTTCCATTTCAAATAAAACTGCATTTATTCTCCAGCTCATTAATAAAACGTTTTAATCATGTGTGTTGTATTTGAGCTGACTCTATGCATGTGCACCAACGATTCGAGAAAAGAAACTTAATCCACAACCAAGTTAATGTTTTAATGTGTTTGCTGATTTCTTTGGGAACCTTCCCTAAATTTCGACAGACACTGTATTAACTTGGGTACCTTATCAACAATGACTTTGTTTCTTTTAAGAGGAATCGATTCTCTTATGCTGCATCAATGTACCTATGCGTGCTTTATTGCAGTATGGCTAACATGCATCTCACTCCCATATGGTTATTTCACAGACGCAATAGACCCTCGACCTTCCTTTGTGAAATTCAAGCTAAATTGGGCGTTTTCTTTCTTTGTATGTGTGTTTTTTTTAAGCTTTGCGTTCATTTTCAATAGTGGTAACATTGTCATCAAGCAGGCGATTTTTAAGCTCTCAGGAGTCCGTTTTAAGTCTCAGAAGTTTAAAAGTTACGCAAATATGTATGAACCACACAATACATCTGATAGGCTCCGTGACGTCGTCGAAACCAAAGTAAATACTTCTAATACAACGGAATTTATTTTTGTTGATAACCTCGTGCGCAGTGGCCTCGCTCGGACCCCCATTTGTTAAAGAGAGTAGGCACCCTTCCCTGCAGGTAAGGCATGCTACCTGTGCCCACAGCGACAAATAAATCCTGGCACAAGGCCCACATCTTTGGAATGTTCTGAAGACCATTATTTTAGCAGAATTTTACTTGTATCAATGCCTCTCCACCGTGAACTTAATCCTGTCACAGAATGCAAGTGTTTAACACACTTGGAAACTTGGGACACCCTGGAACCCACGTCCCATTAAAGCAGTGTTTATAGTTTCCAACCCAATGTCTTGAAAGTAGGCGCACATATGATAACTTGTGCGTCACTAACATCCAGACAATCTGGTCAAATACCTAACACTGCTGTTCACACAAGGGCAGAAGCACCCAGAAGTGGTTGATAGGCCTCATAAAACAGTTTTTCCTCGTGATTTTATTTTGTTGTTCAACATTGTAGAGTGAAGATTCTCCAATGGTTCCCTTTATTTCATATTTCTATAAGGCAGCGCCACTGAGCTGTGATCACAGCAGTGTGGGTCTGAGTAATATCAAGTCATAATTGCACGAGGTAGGAGAGTGGTGCAGAGCGGTTTATGCATTAAAGTACTGAACAAGCAGCAATCGCTGTAGGTCTAGACTGAACTGTGTAAGCAGAGAAAGCTATTTGTGATCTGACTATTAGAAGAGGGGTGCTAGAGATGAAGATTTAGGTGCATGGACAGAGCTGTGGAGGACCTTTGGTCCTCAGTCACAAAAGGTATGAGGCACTAAAGTTCAGGACTGAGGTGCATTGACTGAGTCCCAGTGGTGGCCTTTTATGATGTGATGCACATCTGATCTAAGCTGCATTGGCAGAACTTAATAATTATATGCAGCTTAGTACTGGAATCATAGGAATTGTGGAAGATTAAGACAGAGGTGTATTGGAAGCGGTATATCTGGCAGTCTTTACACTTCCATTGATGAAGATCAGGGAGCACTGGAGAGCTGCCTCTCATTGAACAAGCATTTGCAATGCAATAGGTCTCGCATTACTGAATGTTTGGGCTATTGGTGTTGCATTATTATTAGCTATGCCAATAGCTCAAACTTTAATAATGCGAGACCTATTGCATTGCAAATGCTTGTTTATTTAAGGCAACTGTGGTTAGATATTTGTCCCCATCTCTAAACAGTGTCCTTTTGTTGTTTGTAAACTGTAAGGTGCATATTAACAACAAGTTGCTACAAACATCGCAAAGAGTGCTTAGCGCTATTTCACATATCGCTGGTTATTGCTGGGTTTCAATGCCGAGAAAGCGCATAATGATCAAGGCTTATCTCCGAGGTGATATGAAACCCAGCAATAGCGGCGAAAAGTGCTAGTATCGCCTGAAAAAAAGAGATACAGCTAGATTCATCAAGCTCAATTGCGCTCGCAAAGGGCCAGATTCTGAGAATCTGGCCCTTTGCGAGTGCAATTTTTGCATTTGGGATTCATCATCCCAAATGCAAAATTCGCTAATAAAGAATTCGCACATTTGCGAGGAATTGCATTTAAGGAATCTCTATTTGAGATTCCTTAAATGCAATTCATTAACCATTTTTACATTGCGAATTCGCAATTTTTGGTCGCTATTTACCACGAAGTCTGACTTTGTGGTAAATAGCGAGAAAAAAGCACTTTAGTGCATTTTTCTCAATTGCATGTTACACACACACATGTCCTTTGAACATGTGTGTGTGCAACACCTGTGTAAATTTGCATATCAGGGGTGCTACAGGGTGTCCTTTGGACACCCCTGGCACCCTTGAATTTGCATCCTTATTTGCTATTAGCTAATTGCTAATCGCAAATAAGGAAGCTGTAAGAATCGCAATAAATATTGCGATTCCTACATGAATCCCGTTTTGCGAGTCTGTAATAGCGATTCCTTATGTATCGCTATTACAGACTCGCAAGACGGGTCTTTGATGAATCTAGCAGAAAAAATGCAGGAGATAAGGAGATCCTGGCTGATACGCCCCAGTGACCTTAACCATACAATCCACCTCCCATTAAGTAGATGGCGAAGTCGACTCTTAAGCACGTGTTAAGATCCTGCAATAAGGGGGCTTTGCGCGATTAATCGGGTCATTAAGCAGGTCTGCTGCATGCTTGTTAATAATGCGAAGCCTTGTTTGTGACTATTTCCATGTAGTTTAGCTCTGAAACGCCTACTTTGTATGTTATTATCGATGACATGCAGGGCGATAAGAATCCGGGAGCAAACTCATGGAAACTAGCGGTTACAAGGCTTAGCGCAAGCTTACTGATATTGAGCTGTGAATATCGCCGCTTTTCTGGCTTTTAAAGCCAGGAAAGCGGCAATATGGACCTTGATGATATGTCCCCTTATGTTTTTGTATTCCGCATTGGTCTGCACTTTTTTTGCACCCAGGGGCATATTATCAAAGGCCTATCGCCGTTTTAGCTGCACTTTTTTGCCGCTAAAGCGGCGATAACTTTATCTCACTATTAGCTAGCTGCACCAAAGGAGCCTTAGCGTGATTTTCTGGTGATAGCTGTCCGTTTTTTTTATCTCAAAGCATGTTAGCAACAGTTTTCACTAATTACATCCAAAGTAGGCGTTCCCATGCAAAAAGGTACGCAAACACCTCTATTCCATATTTTCAAGGGGCTCCTTGAAGTTCTGAGGAGCCAAAAAATTGGTTCTAACTGCAGTTAGAGCCAGTTACTTAAGACCAGAAAATAGCAGGTCTTAAAAATGGTGGGACAACTTGGGCCTATATCTCTGCAGGTTTTGGCGCAGGCCAGCGCTGCAAGCAATGTTGCAGAGCTGCCCTGCGAAAAAACTACAGAGCAGGAATGCGCACAATCAATAAGATAATGCGCATACCTGTGCCCCAGTCTTGAAAAGTCTTGCTTCGCTGCAACAAGACAGCATTGCAACACTTCTCACTACGCACTTCTTGCGACAGCATAGATGTGCTGCAATCACTGGATAGCACTCCATGACGCAAGTAATGACAGAAACATCAGTAATCCTGATGTATCGGCATGCGCTAAAGTCACGCATTGCTGCAGTCGTGTCACAACAATGCATGGGCCAACCTATCCCTGTGGCACTGCCTCACCCTCACGCCTGCCATCAGGCAGGCGGAAAGTACTGACGCAGTGCTGTTCATGAGGGGTGCCTAAATGTCGGCGCTGTTAAAGATCCATTGGTGGTGGTTGCGCGCTGAGGTGTCATCGTTTGGAAGCATTGGTGGAGGTTTGGTGCAGAGGGAGTTGACAAAATGTTCGTTGCTGGTCTTGATCCAGCTGCGAGGGGGTGCGATGATGGCGGTGGTGTCCGGACGGCAAGGTGAAGACGTGATGTTACCAATGATGGTCGAGCCAGGAGAGTCCGGTGATGGGCTGTAGTTGAAGTACCAGCTGACGGAGGTGACATGCTAGACCGTGTGTCCTGCTATGTGGCCTGTTGAAGTGACTTGCTGCTTGCAACTGATGTCGGTGACCTTCCCCAGGAGGGGGTGGTGCTCTGGTCACTGGGGTTGTCCAGGTGGCACTTGAGTTCAACGAGTTGGATGTCGTCGGTGGATGGGAGACCCTGGGGTGCAATGAGTCTACAATGGCATTTGATAATGGGGGCCATGGCCTGGGGGGTCTGCACATGAGGGTGCAGCAGAGGATGTTCTTGAGCTTGTTACGGCTCTGGGAGTTGACCTGGTCCATGGTCACTCTTGGCACATTAGAGTGCGTTGTCAGTCGGAGTGTGCCTCTGTAGGTGATGGCAATGCCTCCTCCTTAGTGGTCAGGGTGCTCCTTGTGGGTGATAATGCAGCCGTCAGTGATGGCAAAGGCGAGGTCCGGCATGGAGCAGAGGTTGGTCCTAGCAGGCGAGGTGGAGTTCAGGGTTGATGGCGAGGAGCGTGCTGGTGTCGTAGCGGTGGAGTGAATGGGGAGTTATTCCTTATTTGCGATTAGCAATTTGCTAATCGCAAATAAGGATGCGATTTCAAGGGTGCCAGGGGTGTCCAAAGGACACCCTGTAGCACCCCTGAAATGCAACATTACACAGGTGTTGCGCACACACATGTCCAAAGGACATGTGTGTGTGTAACATGCAAAAGAAAAAAATGCACTAAAGCGCTTTAATCTATTTTTTCGCTATTTACCACAAAGTCAGACTTCGTGGTAAATAGCGGCCAAATATTGCGAATTCGCAATTTAAAATTGGTTGATGAATTGCATTTAAGGAATCTCTAATAGAGATTCCTTAAATGCAATTCCTCGCACAATAGCGAATTCTATAATAGCGATTATTGCATTTGGGATAATGAATCCCAAATGCAATAATTGCGCTCACAAAGGGCCAGATTCTCAGAATCTGGCCCTTTGCGAGCCGATTTTCGTTTCATGAATCTGGCCGCATGTAGATTAAAGGTTTTGGAAAATGCCTATATTGTTTTCCTTGCATTGATATTGCAAATAATTAAAAAAACTGAAGTGCATTTTAAATATTGAGAAAGTTCTTACACAATAACAAAACAATGTCAATCCACATTGCATCCCGTTTTAGTCACTTTTTACTCCACAATTTCACATTAGCTATAAAGAATCATTTCTCATGAGCAGTAAATGGAATTGTCTTTAGTGAATGTGATATTTACCCATTTTATATACTATGTACTATGTAAATATATTTTATTGAATCAGAATTTGTATAGTACCTTCTTCCATTTCCATTACAATTGCTATGGCACCTTATCACTACTGAAAATTTTATTGGATGTAAATTGAATTATGTATAGTTATACACATCTTTTTAATTGTTTCTTCACAATGTTTCTGGGCAAAAATATAGCATTGCATTACCCTTTAATACAAACGAGTTGTAGCATTGGTGAAATATGGCTATCCGATAATATTATGAAAGATTTGAAAGGATCGAAGTGTAGGTTAATGTGTTACCTCCTCACCTTTGCAACCACACTGATTTAAAAGTACCTATCAAAAATGTGTTAATGCACTTAAGACGGTAGAATGTTTCAACCGCTCCTTTTCCAAATGAATCCGTAGTAAACATCTTAATATACATTCAACTAGATGTAATCATTAGATCCGGATGGAACACGTGGTCCCAAAAAAATGGGTCAGTGATAAAGAAATGAACACAGATATAGGATGCTTAATCAGCAGGAACCAAAAGCATAGGTCTGATTCATGGTCTTGTGACCATTAGCAACGGGAATCGAGACCCTCATTTGGACACCAATGTGGAATTCTGGATAAGGTGTGCACTCCATCTGCAAATGTAATTAAGGTAGTTCACTACCAACCCTACACTTTAGAATAGAGGAATAGAGGAAGCGAGGACCCTTGTAGACCTAAGGTTTTTAGCAAAGCGAAAAATTCCCATATTTTTTACAGCTGCTGGCTTCACCAATATTTCAGAATGTTTAAAGTGCATTCGAAATGACATTTCATTAAAAAAAAAGAATCCAGATTTCTGCCATTTTCTATTACATTAGGGTTATGGGAATGCCGGACTGCGCAATTTTACAGTATACATCAAAGGCATCCCTCATTTAAGAGCACACTGTGTATGCTATGTGGGCCTTTCTGGTAGTATGGTCTGTTATGATCTGTTATGAGTTACTACGTTGTGAGTCCTTTTGGCACATTAGAGTGCGTTGTCAGTCGGAGTGTGCCTCTGTAGGTGATGGCAATGCCTCCTCCTTAGTGGTCAGGGTGCTCCTTGTGGGTGATAATACAGCCGTCAGTGATGGCAAGGGCGAGGTCCGGCATGGAGCAGAGGTTGGTCCTAGCAGGCGAGGTGGAGTCCAGGGTTAATGGCGAGGCGCGTGCTGGTGTCGTAGCGGTGGAGTGCCCAAGAGGTAATGCTCCTTGGTGCTGAGCGCGGTCCAGGGGCAGACGGACACAAACGGCCTAGCCTATGGCACGGGAGACTTCCATTACAACGCAGGCAGTACATCATTAACAACGCAACTCCGACAACGCGGGAGCCATAACATCACATTTTATCACAGGTCAGTAATGGGGTAATTTAAAGTATCTCAGGTGTGTATGGTTTTTGGGAGAAAAATTTTAAATGTGTGATTTTTTTGCGGTACAATATGAAAAATGGGGCGTTTTTGGGGTAAAATATGACAAATGGAGTGAATTTTGGGGTAAAAAATAAAAAAATAGGGTTAAAAATTGGGGCAAAATATGGAAAATGGGGTGTTTGTTGGGGTAAAATATGAAAAATGGTGTGTTCATTTGTCTCAAATGTGATTTTTGTGTGTGTTTTGGGGGCTCAAAAAAGGAATTCCAGGGTTCGCGGTTGGGTGTGTGGTGCAAAGGTTAGCTTTGGTTTGTACCTTTGATCTTTATTTCGCCGCTATGCAACACCCACTCTACTGTTGCAATGTGCCTAGTATTAGTATGCATTGGAATGGAATGTGAGGTGATGGCATGCGTTGCAACTACGTAGGTGCCTTTGGCACCCGAGTGGTAGGCCCGCTGTGCATGGGCGTACAGCAGCCACCATTGAGAAGTGCGGGGGGGCTGGACAGCTGTGAGGTGGTAAACACCGGAAATAGCACTGGATGGTGCATCGACGCAGGGATGTGTGTGGGAGAGTGTTGTTGAAATTGTATTGAGGGAAGTCTTACCTCGAAGCTGTGTCTTTGTAGCTCCTGATTTCCTGTGTCTGCTTCCAGGAAAAAGAAGTAAGCAGCCAGGCTCCCTCTCCTGAGTCAATCACAACGCTACAAAGCAGCAGTGGGATTGATAATCGGCAATGGGACAAGTCATGCAGCCTGGGGCCGGAGGGGTGGGCATTTTCTGCATGCAGGCTGTAATGTAGCCTGCATTGTGAACAGGGAAGTGTGCATGACTGTTTTGGGCGGCCTGAGGGGGCTGACCAAACAGTCATTGCGCACTTGAGTGGGTGTGTCAATCTGCCCCTGCCCTACTCCATGTTTGGAGCAGTCCTAGCCACCCTCCCACCCCCTGAGGATACTTAGCATGATTACATCAGTTAGTTATCCCTTGTTTTTAATTTTGTATCTTTTGTTTGGCTTCTAGGAGCCCGCACTTCCTGCTTCCCGCCACTGCTGCCCCTGTGGCCCTGCACCCCTGTCCTCACCCATTGCCACCTCCCAGCTGACAGTTCCTCCCTTCTCCCCTACTAAATGGCAGACGCTGCGCAGTTGCGTAGTGGACCTGCGCAGCTGGTGTACCTAAGCCAATCCCGTCTGCACCCATCTGCAACCCCACCGCAACCAGCGCCAGGAACTCTGGATCTCGGGCTACCCACTGCTACAGCACAGCCACCTCCACACACTCAACCCCTGAAAAGTCAGAGACTGCCAACAGGCCTCGCCAAACACCTCCCATGGCAAGTTCTCCTGCCTCCACTGCTGCTGGACCTTAAGCACAACCCCAGACTCCAACACAGCCGACGCCAGCACTGGCACTCCATGCACATACACGCCATGGAAATCTGGAACCTACTCGACTCTCTTTTGCCCGGCAACACCTTCACGGAGACCTGGACCAATGTCTCCTCCGCCCCTGACATCAACCATGCCATCCCGGACGGATACAAGATCCAGAGGAAGGATTGCCCCAAATGCCCAAAAGAACACCTTCCGCCTCCCCACCTCCAGTGAAACCTTCCCCTCCAATGAACACCTGCACTTCCAAATCCAGACCAGCTACAACTACTCCACACTCCGAGGAACCCTCGTCTACAGACCCCAAGGCCCCGGACACTCTTCACCATCACCAACTTCATCGCACCCCACGCCATCACCTCAATGAACAACATACTCATTGGAGACCTGATTTTCTACCTCGATAACCCCAGCAACCCCAACACCACCATCATTTGTGACAACCTCACCAACATCGTACTTAAATAACTCATCACACCGACCCACAGAGCAGCCGACACCCTAGACCCCATCTTTGCAGCAGGAAACAGCGTTCACTTCAGCCACACAATGCAACCGCCATGCACCGACCACCACTGCATACACTTAGCCTTGACAAACCCAAGGCATCCAAACCAGCCCCACGCACACCACAGAGGAACTGGAACAAGGTTACAGATGAGCAACTCAACTCTACCCTCACCCGAGACAACTACCCTTGGGCATCAGACGCTAACGTCGCAGACAGAGAACTCCACAGTTCGATCTCCAACTGCGCATACGAGCTCACCTCTCTATGCAACACCGACAAACAGCACTCTGGGAAAGCCGCCTGGCTCACCACCGACCTCAAAGAAGCAAGATACACCTGTAGATGCCTGTAGAAGAACTGGAGAAACACCAAGACACCGGAAATACACACCACCTACAAGAATGCCATGACGGGCTACCACAACCAAATCAGGACCACCATGAGGAAGTTAATCCACAACAAAATGTTTGACTACTCAAGCAACTCTTCAGTGTCATTCATGAATTCACTAACCCATGTAGCGGAGCCACATACATCACCCCCTCCCAAGACCTCTGCGATAAGCGTGGAACCTACTTCCTCCTCAAGATCGAAAAACTCTACGACAACTTTGCCAAACATCCAGCAGATGCCCCAGCCGTCCCCCCGCCCCAGACACACCTGCCAGCCCACCACCTCCACCTGGATGCCAGTCACAGCCGAAGACACCACCTCGACCATGAAAGACATCCACTCGGGGGCCCCCACCGACCCATGCCCTCCTCACATCTACCACAGAGCTGCGTCTGTCATCGTACATGAACTACAACACACCATCAACACCCCCTTCAGAACAGGCACCTACCCAGACAACTGGAAGCTTGCATAAGTCTGGCCCCTGCTCAAAAAGACCACAGCTGACTCCACCGACCTCAAGAACTACCTTCTCATCTTGCTCCTCCCCTTCGTGGCCAAAGTTGCAGAGTAAACAGTCAACAGGGAACTGACACGATTCATTGAAGACAATGCATCCTCCACCTGTCCCAATCCGGATTGCGCAGCAACCACAGAAACGAGGCCACCCTAATCGCCGCCACAGACAAAATCCGCATCATCCTGGACCAAGGCCACTCCACAGCCCTCATCCTACTCGACCTTTCAGCAGCCTTCAACACCGTCTCCCACTGCACGCAAGTCACCAGACTACATGACGCCCAGCCCTAGACTGGATCTGATCATTCCTCACCAGAAAAAGCCAAGGGATCAGACTGCAACCCTTCCTCTTTGATCCCATGTAAATCACCTGCGGACTCCCACAAGGGGTCATCTATGAACCCCACCCTCTTCAACATCTACATGGCCCCCTCACTGCCATCGTCCGACAACATGGCCACAACATTGTATCCTACGCTGATGACACCCAGCTCTTCCTCACCCTCACCAAAGACCCCACCACTGCAAGACTCAACTTCCAGAAAGGAATGCACGATGTAACCATCTGGATGACCCACAGCTGCCTGAAGCTCAAAGCTGAGAAGACAGAAGTCCTTGTCCTTGGACCCACCCCTTCAGCATGTGATAACACTTGTTGGCCGCCGCCCTCAGAAGCCCACCTACACCCTCGGACCACAACAAAAACCTCAGCATCATAGTCAACTCATCCCTCACCTTGAACCAACAGTTCTACACCATCACCTCCAGTTGCTTCATCACGATCCGCATCTTCTGCAAGACCTTCAAATGAATCCCCCCAGTGTCAAGGAAAACAGTCACCCATGCACTCATCACCAGCAGACTGTACTAATGAAAAGCACTCCACGCCGGCATTTACAAGTCCCTACTTTGCAAAGTCCAGACATTACAGAACACCGCGGCCAGACTCTTCCCAGCATCCCCTGGCATGAATACATCAGCCAACACCTGCATAGACTCCGCTGGCTCCCCATGGAGAAAAAAGTCACCTTCACAATCCTCACTCACGCCTACAAATGCCTACGCAGCAACAGACACAAATACCTCAATGACATATTCAACTTCCACGTACCCAAAAGAAGCCTCTGATCTTCCAACATTGCACTGGACAAAACCCCATGCATCCACAGATCCAGAGCAGGCAGAAGAGCCTTCTCCCACATTGCAGCCAAGACCTGGAATGAGCTACTGGCAGACATCAGACGAGTCCCCTCCCTGAACACCTTCAGGAAGACCCTCAAGACCAGGCTCTTTGTCTAACAGATCTGTGCCCCCCCCCTCAGCGCCTTGAGACACTCACAGGTGTGTAGCATGCTTACAATTCCCCTTCCTAGCATGAATTTTTATATTGCTAAGGGCTTATCTCTAGATTCGGCCCGCTTTCGCCAGTTTTCCTATCACCATTGTGCTGATGATAGCACAAGTTTTCTCCGCTGATCCCTGAAAATATCACCTGTTAGCGACATGTTGGTAATAGGTCAGTAACAAGGCGAGAAGTATCAGGGATAGAATGCGCTAATATACCTCCCGCTAACTGGCACTCTAATAGTTATCAACAGGACTTGAGAACATGCCCCATAGACTTCAAAATATTGAGTTACATGGTATCGTCCAGGTAAGAATTCATATGGGAGTGTAGATTTGCTATTCTGTTTTACTCACAATATTGCCAAGCTAAGCATTGTTAGGGGAGTGAAGGTTTACTATTTTAAGTCACAGAATATCAATGAAAGCATTCATGCGGGATGTGACCTTACTACTCTAATATTGGGGTGTAGATTTACTATTCTAATTTCCATGAATTATCGACAAGATAAGCATTCAAAGTGTTTGGGAGTAGATTTACTATTCTGATACTGTCACAATATCTACTGATCAAACATCATCTGGTAGTGTGGAGTTACTGTTCTAATTCATGTACAATATTGTCAAGGAAAGCATTCACTGGGCCTGTGCATTTCCCATTCAGATTTACCCACTGTATTGTCAGTATAAACATTAATGGGGAGTGCCGTTTTTCTATTCTGATTTCCTGACATTATCGACTAATTAAACATTCAGAGATGAGAGTGGATTTAATGTTTTAAGTTCACCTTTTCTTACCTTGATGATACATTATGATACTGTAAAAGCAGATATCGTGGAGCTGATATTGTTACATATCAAAATTTTCAAGAGGGTTTTAGATACCACGCCTTTGTGGATTTGTAGTTAAATTGCCAGTTATGTCTGTGCATTTTTAATGACCGACTTTGTAAAACGAACACATTTTCGTTTTCGTGCAGCATACTGACATTATGGTGAAAATGTGCATGTGTCTCAAGAGCCTAGAAGCGGCAGAGTGTGTATGCACTGCTGGCACAGTGACATTTCTTGCAAGGTGTACCTGGAATAGAAATACATGATCACAGAAGAGGTGAGAGCTCTCTGGATGGAATGAAAGGAGAAGAACCTTACACAAAGCTCAAAACCTTTGTGGATTGTGGAAGCTACTGCCTGACACATACAACAATCCTGATGTTATGTGTGAGAAACAAAGCTCCTCCCTTGTGATCTTTTTTTTTTTTGTTTGCACATGGACTTCATGCTGAGGATAAGCAACGTTTCTAGATCTCCATTTCTTAAGAGAGGTATTCAGACATGTGAATGATCTGAGTTTTCTTATGTTCTGTATTCATCTGTCTTGTGCAATGTTGCGAACAGCCAGTATTTGTACAGCATGTGCCCATCAATAATGTGGCCTCTTCGCTCTTCTGGACTTTGAGATCTGCAGTTGTTCTGGTCTGTCTGTGCTGTGCATTGCTGAAAGTATCTGATCTGTAGGGGAAGTGGAGATAGTACTGTAAGCCAAAGAACCAGAGTCCCAAGGAGGTGACAAATTTAAGTTGGCATGCATGACTGTGAAAAATGTTCTATGTATTGTGTGTGTGCATATGCCATATTCTTCCTGGACATGCTTTCATGCTTAAAGATAGGGGGGCATATTATCAAAGAATTATGGCTGCGTTAGCAGCACTTTTCCAGCCGCTAACGCAGCGATGGCAAGGTATCGCCTAAATACCTATCGCCATCGCTAAGGAGTTAGCAGGAGTTTTCGAAGCCATTCTCTGTCACTATCGCCTGTTACCGACGTGTTGATAATACGTCGATAACAAGGTGATAATTATCAGGGAAAGAAGGCGATAAAAAAACTCCCACTAACTGGCGCTGGAGATACTTATCGCCAGGACTTGATAATATGCCCACCTATGTTCCTACGTAAAGTGCTCTGGAACCTTTTTGAGTCTGAGTTGTGCTATATAAAACGTCAAAAATAAATAAAACTAAATAAAAGTCATTTTTGGCATTAGTAATTAACTGTAGCATTTTGGTAATGGGTTGTGCTATATAAAACTTCAAAAATAAACAAAAATAAATAAAAGTCATCTTTGGCAATAGTAATTAACTGTAGCATTTTAGAAATGATGGCCAATATAACATAACATGAGCATTTGTACAGCACACGTTCACCTTTGGACAGCTTGTTGCTGAATATCAGATATTTACTGGTACCAAACTCAATGGTATTCAATTTATCAACCTCAGAAGGATGAAAGACTGAGTAGGTCTTCTGGGATTTGAATCAGTGACTATGAGGTAAAATACATGTCCTTACAGTGGACCAATGGTCCATTAGGCCACCAGACCTGGCTGGTCAACATGGAATATTCTTCTCGATGCCCTCCAGACTGCACTGCCGCAGTAATCCCATATAGGTATTATTGTTAAGGAATATGCTGTTTCTGCCAAAGATGACAGGATGTAGCTGAAACTTTAGCAAAGCTAGGATCACTGACATAAAATCGACACTCATAATATCGACCTACAAAATTATTGACACAAATATAGATAACATAAATATCGATATTCTATACTGATTTGAAAAAATACACAAATATCGACACAAAAAAAATAGTGAAACATTAACATCGATATCACTAATATGGATGAAAAACACATTGTCATAACTGATATTAAAAACATCGAATAAACATACAAAATGACCCAACTTTTCCTGTTTTGCCAAAGGCCTCCTTTCTTCTGTGTTTACTAAGGTATTCAAACTCAAGCAACACTGTGACTTACGCAAGCAACAGCTGGAAATACTTCAAGAAATCCCAAAAGTTGTAAGCATATTTATGTGCCAACCTACAGATGCTGATTTATTACCTTGATCGTCATTTAAAGTTGGGCAGAGCAGTAGCACCAACGTAAATTGGAGATGCTCCTGCCCTGGCAAGCATGTGGTTACCTCGTTCTCCTGAGACTCAGGAGTAGCACCAAGTTTACCCCAATAGAGTCTTTACTAGCTCTGCCTTCAAAAGAGCTACCAAGACATAGAGTTCACCTTGCTGTCAATATTGAGAAACAACCATCAATCATGCTCCGTGCCCATGTCTACCATGTGATGAATCACAGACATGCTCAGGGAAAATTCAGATTATCCCCTGCATGCAGATAGACCACTCAGTACACCTCAGAGTCATTTATTTTTTGTTCGAGGAAAACAAACTTTTGCATTTTTTGAGGTTTCATTTCTCTGTTCAAATTCGTTTGCCTAGTAGACTCTTTATACATGGTGTCGGCTCAGCAAATCTTCAGGACTGTGAAGGGCAGTTGTGCCATCTAGAGGTATATTTACTAAGTTTTAGGTCTGTGTTTGCATCACAAAACTGATGAAAATCGACACAATTTTTTTTTTTACTAATTTACGGTCCAGCTATTACCATGTTTAGCTCTGTAAAATCATTAGGGCCTCATTTATGAAAAGTGACGCACCGCTGCGTGAAAACAGCGATGCGTCACTTTTCACTGCGCCCTCCTTGCGACACCAATGATGCGTCATGTTTACAGTATGACGCATCATGGCGCAAGGAGTTACAGATACGTCAGTATTTCTGACGTATCTGTATGGCGCGATAGTGACGTATTGCTGGAGTGTGTCACAAAAGTGTCGCTACTCCAGCAATGTGTCCTTTCACATGGGGCAAGCCCCATGTGAAAGGGTCTGCGCCAGTCTTACGCCTGCTGTGAGGCAGGCGTAAGAAAGTGACGCATTTGTGTCCTAGAAGTGGCGCACTGAAATTTTATAGATTCTGCGTCACTTCAATGACCCTTTCTTGCGTCAGAACGCCCCCCTGCATACATTATAACTGGCGTAGGTATAAGTAGCGCAAGGGTTTACAAAGTGATGCATTTACCTAGATGCGTCACTTTGTAAATATTGTGCAACAAGGCACATTTTTTACGCTGCTGGTGCGTCACAAAAAGTGCCGCACCGGCGGCGTAAAAGTGACGCGCTGCCTCGTGGAGAAGCGTGGCTCAGTGGTTAGAGGAGGCAGACCCGGAAGCTGAGATCGACTGTGGACCAGGGTTCGATTCCCCGCCTCGGCGGGTCTCGGGCTCAAAATTCCACGGACTCGACAATTCTCGCTCTGGTGCCTACTCAACTCACGGGGTCACACTCTGCAACTCTGGGCAATAGCTTGCTTAATCTCCACTACGGCCCCTCGCGGCGGGATGCCTGGCTTTCACCTTGTGGACACCCTGCCGGGGTTTCTCACAGGGGAATACCAGGACGGGTTCCCTAAGCAAGCGCCGGGACGCTTATGGGCAGCTGTGCGCTTTACAAGTCCAGCACATTTACATAAATGAAGCCCTTAGAATGTAGCGCGAAGCAGCGCATAGCGCTCCTTTGCATTATTTAGCGCATTACTTAGGGAATTTCCTTACAACCATTCGAGGTTTCTGACACTAAGACCTATTTACTTTAAAAAGTAGCCAGGGTTTATCATGAGAAAATAGAGCCCATTTAAAATAGGCGCTCTGAGGAGAACTGCTTTCATTTATCCTTTCTTTTCTGACTTTCTATTTGTGCTGCACTGTAATAAACACATACAAAGTGCAAAGAGGTTTAAGCTTAGTTTAAGCATGGTATTGTGTCCTAGAAGGGTTCCCTTCCAGTACAAAACCTATGCTAGGCTCACCGAGATACCCTTGCACTATGGTGCGAAGGTGTGTCCATGGCTCACAACAGCATAATTCTGCACCAGTGCAATTGAGAGGGGAGAAGAGCGCCACATTTCTGTAAATATGGCGCTCTATTGCTCTTTCCTTCTCACGCAGCGCAGCATTTGCGGATGCTGCACTGTACCCTATGAGAATCAAGTAAATCTTATCCCTAGTTTTGCAGTTTAAAGATCCCTGCTAGAAAGGCGAAGATTTACAAAAGTGCAGACAGTGCTCTGCCAGGTGGCAGAGGCCAGAGTCTTCAGCCCCTGCCGACCAGAAGACTGCCCGTCAGGGTCTAATCAGGCCCTCTGTCTGTGAATCTGCCAAAGTAATAAAAGTACTGGCTGTGGGTTAAAACCCCTGGTTGTTGTTGTGTTGTGGGGGGTTGTGTGATCCCTAGGGGCACAATCTCGGGTCCTACACTCGGGGGCACCTGGGATGAATTAGGCCTAACACGTGGCCATAGAAATAAATGACACGGGCACTAAGGGACGTTTATGGCTCTCCGCACCCTCGCCTAACTGGCGTACGTGCGTGCGTGGCCCCTCTTTATTAGATGAGGTCACATGACCTAACACTGCACGCCTGTTGCGTCACAGGCGTGCAGAGGCTGGAACACAACAGTTGTCATTGTATTTCCCGACACGCATTTAAATCTCTAGTACTCCAGTAAATCTATGGTCGTTGCAGAGATGCCTAGCATCCGTGGTTCAGCTGTAACCAAACATCTGTTTACTGTTAGGAAACGTGTGCATCAGTTGAATGATAGGTGATTTTGTCATGCACGAACACATACTGCAACATTTTTTCATGTGCAGTCACAATAGGAAACTTCCTTGGACTTGTTTGTGAATTTCGACAACGTTTTCACTTTCTGAATATTATTAACATTTCTAATAGTCACTCTTTACCACTCTCCTTTGATTAAGTAATTTACCCGCCCTTTACCATAGTATGATTTTGTAGACTAATGTGACCCAGCAGATTATTTGGCCTGAGATCATCCTGGCCAATGAATGTCTGCAGAGACTTATTCAGTGAATCAGTGGGTCTCATCTGATGGTGCCGATGACGGTATTATGCAACCAAACTTGAATTAAGAGCATGAAACATTTTGTCAACGGGAATTAAATAGTAATAAGTAAATCACATTTAGAAAACACAGCACATATTAGCTCTTTTGCTTGACATTAAAAAAATGCTTTAAAAGTTTTCTATTTATTGAAGATTCCAGGTCATTCCAGCATTTAGCTTTTTAATGTTGGAACTGTGAAGAACAAATGATTTTCTCCTTTGTAACAATACGTTAAAAGAACACAAAGGACATACAGAAAAATTGTATATAAATTTAAGGTCTGGATATTATTTCAAAAAGCATGGCCGCACTTTACCTTCCAGTATAACCTACATTAATTCGGTCAGTCAGTATATACTTTATTCTTTAGGTTTCGCTGGAGGGCGGAGCTCTTAGCTCCGCCCTCCAGAGAAATCTCTTGATTTCCAGTAAGGAGAATGGAATACGCCCCCCTGTCCCATTGGCTAGCTCCATAAATGGAGGCTAGCCATTGGAACAGAGATCTGTCCGTCAAGGCCGGACCAGATTCGGGGGCGTTCCCGAGATTTTTTCCCAGGGCGGAGTTACGTTTTTTCCCGTTCCCTCCCCTTTCACTGATGCGCTGTCCATTTCCGCCCCCCCTCACTGTCCTGTGCACGTTTCCCGCCGTCCGTGTCCTCTCCCGCCCCCTCCCGCCGTCCGTGTCCTCTCCCGTCCCCTCCCGCCGTCCGTGTCCACTCCCGCCCCCTCCCGCCGTCCGTGTCCACTCCCGCCCCCTCCCGCCGTCCGTGTCCACTCCCGCCCCCTCCCGCCGTCCGTGTCCACTCCCGCCCCCTCCCGCCATCCGTGTCCACTCCCGCCCCCTCCCGCCGTCCGTTCCACAGGTTCCTCAGGTTCGAGGGCAGAGCGTTCCAAGGATTACCCTGGCATCCTGCCAGCCTGCAAACATGTAGCACATATATAGCGTGACCCTGGCCAAAAGGCATCGGAGCCCCCCCCCCCCACCTCCAACAACAAGAGAACAAAAGCCAGCTGTCATGGCCGACTTCCCCTGGACGTTGAGCCAAAGAGGCCCACTCCACGGTGGTCTCACCTTACCCGCCCACCTTATCACCTCTCGCTTTTCAACGCCCTGCAATCCTGTCCCCTTGTCTTCCCTGCTTGACTCAAAAAAGGGCCACCACCTTCCCACTCGGCGCCTCTCCCGTTTCAGAGGCCGAGCCTGCTCTCAGTGGCCCTCACAATGTCAGGGGCAGAATTGGCCATTCAGGCAGTGTTTGCTCGGCACACCTTGAGGTGTTTGCAGGACTCAGGAGGACACGGGACAGCGGCATGCCACCGAAGCGTCACACCCTTGGGGGGGTGAGAGGAGGGTAAGGCAGCAGAGGTGTGGTGAGTGTGTGATGAGTTGACAGGCTCCATACAGCGCTGACTTCAAGGTGTGTTTACTGGCCACAAACCCCTTCATATCTGCTCAGTCGAGAAGGTCAGAGAGGGTCCTCTAAGAACAGATCTCCTAAAAGAAGCTCCTTGGCAGTGTCCAGGCTAACTTTGCTCGCCATGGTGCCATGATGCCAGTTCAAGTTGCCGACCTTGGCCTCGTTTCCTTACGTTTGCGCTGATCTGGATGAAGTGTCAGCGATCGAAAATGTCCTCTGTCGTGAGAACTGCACACCAAACTCACACACCCGCAGCCCGGCCACCTGTCACCCACCTTCAAGAACGGATGACGCTAATCTCAGGGCCATGTAGAATGTTACTGGACCGCTGAAAGCGCCATGAAGCCATCCCGACAGCAGAAAGCATTATGCAAACACGGAAAGGGTCTATTTATATTCGTCTACACCTCATGAACAAAACACAGAAGTGCTACGTAAATTCCAGCTCCGAGGACCCTAAGAAATAAAACAAAGGTATCATTAAAAGCATTTCACTCAACACATAACATAAATGAACAAGACAACAAAAAAGAGAGAATAAATAGGACACCACAGCTAAATAAACAAGCATTTACAATGCAACGGTTTCGCCTTTGGAAAAGTTAGAGCTATTAGCAATGTAAATGACAATGCCATTTATTTATCTGTTTTCAAAACCAACACATAAATACAAATTTTGTCATTTACAATGCCAATAGCTCAAACTTTTCCAAAGGCGAAACCTTTGCATTGTAAATGCTTGTTTTGAAATTGCAAACCATAATAGTAAATCACAGTAAAAGCCAAGCATACCCACAGAAAATATTACAAAGCAAAACATTAAAAGTAATCAATCATAGAACTCCTAAATCTGACAGCACTGTTTAAAAAACAAGCAACAGACCAGCAAATACAAGGTTCACTCAATAGCTGTAAAAACAGAAAAGCAGGCCTAGCCTAGTAAAGTTTTTTCCAGCTAGTAGTGGCTTTAAGAAAACGGGATCTAAGGTGCTTGTAAATGGAACAGAATCAGATAAAGTGCTTAGTGTCTTGAGTGGGTGTGGTATCACAGGTCCAAGGTGGGTGGTCCAAATAACAAGACCATCCTTTCGGGGTAATTAATAAAAAATTGACAATATTTAACCTGTGCTAATAAATAATGATGAGTGTTAGACATGTGAAACAAAATCTAGGGTTCTATGGATAGAGTAGACTACACAAGACAATACGACCTGACTGAAACCTTTGTTAATATTCCCTCTTTTTGAGTACCTGGCTTAGAAAAGCATCTTTGATCCAAATAGGAACTGTCTACTTAATGATATAAGAGGTGCCAAAAAGGGATGTTCGCCCTAACTTAAACGAACAATTCCAAAAATAAGTAATTCAGGGTATACAGGAGACATGATCCAAACCTAAACAGTCCTTGAGTAATTTCCTGTTAAATTCCTATTGCGGCTTGAGCCAGATGGACAGTCATAAAATGAGTGGTCTTAGTCGATTGTGTCAGAATAAAAACCGTACCCCAGTTCTTCATGAATTATAAAAGTAGACGAGCTAAGGGGGGGAGCAAGAAACCTTCTGAAGAATGTATTCTCAGCACTGTGTAAGGAAGCAATGCTAGCATACCCCCTAATTACAAAGCCATGAGACACTATAGGCATATATTTTGTTTCATAGATCTCAGCCATGGCCGCCTCCGATTTCCAGTCTAGCAGTAAAGTCAAAGACAGCAGCAATACTGGCAACAGCATGTCTCCTATCCATTACCAACTGAGACCAACTAAGGGAGGCCCTTGCTGAGGTGGAGTCTGCTTTTAGTGTTTCTCAGGCCTATCATCATGGTGTGCAATTTAGTCTAGTTAATACTAAGATCAGGGGTGTCCATATAAAAAGGTTCAGTAAAGTTTGAAGACCTTGCGCTGTCCACGAAACTAACACAGTATCATCTGCATATAAAAGAGCTGAGATAGCGCAGCCATCAAACAGATCACAACCCTCATATACATGGATCTGTTTCCTCATCAAACAGATCACAACCTTCATATACATGGATCTGCTTCCTTTTATTAACATAAAGGGGTAATAAAAAAGGGCCCAATGCAGCCTTGTGTGACCACTCTGTTGAGTGTAAAGTGCTTAGTGCGTTCTCTTTTCAGGCCACATCTGACAGAGGCACTCAGGTTAAAATGCAGGTCAAGTAAAAATAAAAAATATATGTTTATATTGATCCCCGTGTCCATCATAAAATGCACCACAACATGTCTCTATTAATCCTATCAAAGGTGGACCTTAAGTTCATAAAAACCAAATGTTCGGCTCCCAATCTGGCCAGGGTTTATTTATTAATTGAAAGATACACATTTAAGCATTGGTCTACTGTTCTCTTGCCTGGTATAAACCCGTCTTGGACATCCGTTAGCATTCTTAGGGCTTTGGCTCAAGTTGTTAATCCGAATAGGAGCACTTTGCCTATAGCTTTGACCTCAGAGTCTGTCAAGCAAATCAGACAATAACACAGTGTATCGTCCCATGAGCTATTTTTGTGTACGGGAACGATAAATGATTTAGACCATGAGCTGGGGAGACTGAGCTTAAAAACTGTGTTAAAATAGATTATTAAAACTAGGGCCCATAATAAGTGTATGTTAGGTTTGAATAGTGTCATAAGGACATTCAGCAGGTTTAGAATAGCATCTCCTACTTCTTTCCAATCAAATGAAGGAGAGAAGTCATTCAGATAGGTCAAGGCTGGTTGAACGTCAGCGGGTCCCAGAGCAGAACAAGGCCTACCATAAATGGCTTTAAAGTGTTTGAGCCACATGTCAAACATGAAATTTTGCAAAAGTTTGCTTCCCTGGTTAGAAGTAAATAATGGTTGATTCACAACCTCCCAAATGTTTGCACTAGATCTAGAGGCATAGGCCTCTGTTTCAAAGCATAATTCCTACTCGGTAAGGTAATATTATGCAGGGTTCTGAGAGAGACGAAGTTACATCTGTCCCTAGGCTTTTCCTTCTGAGCTATCAAGAGATCATCATAGTACTTTGAACAAGAGCGATCAAACCATTTGACATGGGTAAATGGATGCTTTCAAGAGGAAGAAAGAGGGACTACTACATGTCTACTTACAAACGTATATGGGCTGAGAAAATTCATGTCTGGACTTTGGGAATTGAGGCATGAAATAAAGGCATTAAAACAATAAACAAATAAATTACGATAGAAACATTTTGAATCAATACCCTTCCATCTCAGTCTAAGTACTGGGTTACGTGGGGAAAACTGCCCATGGGATAAATTCATGGTGGTGTCCATGTGTTGCCTCCAATGTAAGGTGGCAAAAAGTGTGTTATGATCACTCTTGTGTCCCCAAAAAACTCTAATTAAACAAGAATGACACCAAAGCAGTGGAATCACATATAAATCATGGTAGAGACACATCTCCTGGTTAATGTGTGGGGGTACAAAATGCAGTTGCCAAGCTTCTTCTCGCTCTCACACAGGGCAGAAAAATTATAGTCACTTGGCAAACACAAGAAGACGATGGACGGAGTGCTGAAACTTTTAAAACACTCAACCCCAGTCACAGCTCTGGGTTGAATCCATCATCGACTAAGAACATGACACGATGTCCCCACTAATAAGCAACAAATCGGGCAGAAGCTCCAAGATAATTAGAGACGCCCCACAGATCAGTTCTTAAACCATTTATTTATTTTTCATCATTCATTTTTTCTGGATAAAAGAGATGTAAAAAAAAATCATATTTGTAAATAAAATATCACACAGGAGGTGAACATATATTCATAAAAGGACTACATACATATTCATGAACCATGAAGACCAGCCAACGAAATACAAAAAAATGAGGAACACACAATAAACACAGCAGTATAATTATCAAATATGACATACAGAAAAAACAAAGTCAAAAACTATTACAAGAAAAACCACAGAAGACATAAAGCACAGTACATAACAATGGGCAATAGGATCACAATATGTACAATCAAAGATTTAATATAAAAACCAACAGCAAAGAAGAGCGCCGATGCGCGTTTCGGAATATGTAACTGCTTAGTGATTTCCTTCATCAGGGCACATTGTTTCTGCTTTATATAGAGAGTAGAGGCCAGAAAATGGCCATCAGTCAAAATGGTGCTGGATATAGTGCGGAAACAAGGCTGGAAGAACTGGCTGGAGATTAAAGAAATATAGACGCGGCCAGCATGAAGCGATAATAAAAAAAGGTTGGTAAATCCAAGTAGAATGTAAAAGGCCCCACCGAAAATAAGTAAAATTCCAAGTGGTCTGTCAGTAATTGGACAGTTTCAAAGCAGAGCGTTGAATCACTCTGAAAGTTGATGAGGGTTTGAATCCCAGGGATCAAATAAGGCCAGTGCGAGAACACCGTAGCAAGGTCCCATAGAGGCGGTAGGCTTGAAACCACCAATAAGTAAATCCAGCTCGATAAACTGATATGGGGGCTTAGCATAAATTTCCGAGTGCACGAACCGCCGGTATGTCCATGGAAGAGGCCGGAGCCTTCATTCATCCATCCATCCATTCTTTAGCTCAATTCGCCACTCCAGTTCAGACCCAGCCATATGCAAATCAGTCGTAACCCTGTGCCTCATGGGAACAATCCAGTCAGAACTGCCAAGCCAGGTCTTCCCTGGACCAGAAACAAGCATCCTGGTACTGGTTTTGGGGTAACACCGCTTATCAGCTGGGCTAGCTTGAATCCAGTGGCACAGTGAGCAAGGGACCAACGTCTGGGCATGTCACTTACCAGGGCTTCAAACAACTCACTGTGTGCAGTATGTACGGAATGAATGTTTGAGGGAGAAATTGAAATCCCATCGTCAGACCTGCAATTACCAAAAAGATGGAAATTAAAATCACCCATTAAAACGAAAGGAGTAAAAACACTGCCAGTATAAGAACATCTAGCAATCAGAGATCTAAGTATGCTGACATGATCGACAGTGATATGGAAGCTGTTAGTATTGTAAAAATGTATGACAAGCCGCCTGCAAGAGAAAGACATCCACAAACCTAAAAAATGCATCTATTTTTCATTTGAGAGCAAAAGAACTTAGACCACCCTTGTTTCTCCTTGACTGAGATCTCCGAGTGGATACAAAGAAACTGCTGTAAACATCAATGAAGAAGCTAAGGCTAGTTTCCCTAATCTCCTGGAGGTAAATGATTGCAAAACTCATTAGAAAAGCCAACCAGGAAGAGTCAGCCCTAAGTCCCGCAATGCCATCAATATTTGGGAAGCATCTGAAACTGAAAAGACTTAACTACAAATGCATTAACCCTGAAGTCGTAACAATGCCTTTACAATAAAAGTCTATCTCACACATGTGCTTTTATGTTATGTTATGCTGTAACAATTTATAGAGCGCACAAATACCAGCAAAAGTGTTTTGGCGCTAGCTACTCCTGAGACAGGACAGAGTGAAAGAGGACAGAGGTAACCTAATTATTAAAAATCTAGTTTTTTTTACTTTTTTCCTGAACGTCAAAAGTGATGGCAAGTCTCTGATCTGACAGGGAAGAGACTTCCAGATTTTAGCAGTCGCTACAACAAAGCTCAGTTGAATCTATATGTTCAGGGAACAACAAATAGATTTGCGCCGGCCGGGCACAGTGACCTGTTCGGGGTGTAAATCTTTAACGATTCTTCAAAAATGTGGGTCCTATATTATGTATAGCTTTATAGGCAATGCACAGCACCTTACATTTCATTCTGTTTCTGATAGCCAGCCAGTGCAGTTGTCTGATCACTTCATACACAGAATGAAATTTCTGTGTGCTGGACAGCAGTCTAGCAGAAGCATTTTGAAATAACTGCAGTGTGTTTAAGATTGATTGCTTAGAGTTCATCAGTAGACAATTGCAATAGTCTACCTTAGACAAGACCAAGGCCGATATGATAGGCTTCCTGGCTTTAATGGGGATTAAAGGAGACAGTCCAAGATTGTCTGGCCACCTACCAGAGGACCATGCCAGAAAGAGGTTACCAAATACCATCACCTCAGTATTGGAGGAATTTAATTTGAGGTAGTGATTGGACATCCAGGTCCTCACCGCCAACATACCATCATGAAAATTAGCCAAAACTAAGGATGGGCGTAGTTTGCGAAGAAGCGCTATGCGTAGCTACGCAAAGTGCACTTCGCAATATGCGAGCTACGCGTAGCACTACGCGAACTGCGTAGTAACATGTTCGCACTGTGCAAGATGTCGTTTTCAATGATTACACAGTGAGGACAAGCATCCGGCACTGTGCAATCATTGAAAACGGCATCTTGCACAGTGCGATCTGTACTTTTCTGCCGCTCGAGTAGATTTTTACTCGAGCTGCAGCTTTCTCAACGTGGACTGGTAGTTTCTCATCGCGAGCGGTCGCGAGCATGTGCGACCACTCGCAATGAGAAACCTGACCTCCCCGTTTTGAGAATCTTGCCGGTAGGTTTATTTTCCATGCTCGCGATCTACAACTTGATGTTGCTGATCGCAAACAAAGAAAAAGTCTCGCGAGGATATAATTTTGCTTGCTTGCGGTCACCAACTTGACGTTGAGGGCCACGAGCAAGCACAAAATAACTGCTGCACTACGCTACGCTACGCATGTTTGCACTATGCTACGTGCAGTTCGCGTAGTGCGAAGTTGCGCAAACTTCGCAAACTACGCGAGCGTAGCATAGTGCTTTGCCCATGGTTAGCCAAAACACAAACAATTTGAGTATTGTCTGCTTATGGTGCAAGGCTTAAGCCAGCAGATTTATTCACACGTGCCAGGTTGGTCAGGTAGATGTAAAAAAGCATAAGACTGATGGAGGAGCCCTGTGGGACTCCACACGGAAGAGAAAAAGAAGGGGTTTCAAAATCACCCAACTTAACTGATTGGGCTCTGTTGGCTAAGAAGGATACTAACAGAGCTTTGGCCTTGTCCCTGATGCCTAGGGAGGAGATACGGGTGATCAGGAGACCATGGTCAACTGTATCAAAGGCTGCAAATAGATCCAAGAGGACCAATACCACTGCGCCACCATTACCAACGCAAACCTTATTTAATCTGTGGCTTTGATGAACGCTGTTTCTGGACTATGGCTTTTCCTTAATCCAAATTGCGTTTCATCTAACAAATTGAGGGCTGAATCTATTGGGTTAATTGGGCATTTATAATATTTTCTGCTAATTCGGTGGGCAAAGGCAGACGTGCAATGTGCCAATAGTTGTTAGTGTCTTTCGGGTGCAGGTTAGACTTCTTTAATAGGGGAAGAATGGAAGCATTTTTCCATTGAGAATGATAGACACAAACTATAAACATAGAATTAAAAATGTTGGCCAGAACTGGCCCAATTAGTGCAGAAGACTCATTAAGGTTAGAGAGCGGACACGGGTTCAAGGGTGATCCTGGGTGCATTACTAGCTCCAAGGAGACAGGGGTGAACTCTCTCAGAGAGGAATTTCCTAAAGATTCCACACGGCCGTCCGAACTGGTTGAAGAGACGGGAGAGGCATTAAAGTTGGAATAGATGGAGTCTACTTTAGCCTGAACACTAAGGGCTAGGAAATTACAAAATGAGCGAGTCGCTAGATTGGCCCAATTACAAGGTGGGGTCCCGAGTTTGGATACCACCATAAATAAGTTTGGTAGAATCTTGGGCAGCTTCAATTATCTTATATAGTACCTGCTTTTCTCCTTAAAATGAGATGTTTGTAGTTGGCTAAAGCTTGTTTATAGGGAATTTTCTCCTGGCTATCGTAATCTCAACACCAGCATCTCTCTTGATTCCTACAATGCTGTTTCTCAAGCCTCAAAGCTTCCGAGTACCACAGGGCTGAGGGCATGATTCTATTTTTGGAGGCTGTCTTGTAGGGAACTAATTTGTGGAAAGAGGCATGAAACTAATCTGTATGGCTCAATGCTGCCCGCACTGCATCTTGGGAAAGAACTGGCTAAGTGTCCCGTTTTGTCTAAGAAGCCATGGTCTATATTGTTCCAGGCTCTGAAATGTTTGGAGCCTGCCTAGGGTGAGGGGAGTTCACCTCCGAAAAACGAATGTTGGAAAGGACTGCGTGATGGTTCGGCCTAACTAACAGGAGAACCTCCTTGAAAGTTATAGTGTAGTTGTTAGTAAAGAGGCCATCTCAGGTATGTCTGCAGAATGGGTGGGTAGGCCTACTTTGTGCAAAAGGTACACTGATCCCAACTCCATACTGATGCGACCTCAGTCCTTGTCATTATTAACCTGCAGATGAAAATTGAAATCACCAGTATAGTAAAACTCGAATCATAGGCTGCAGCTTTGAATGGGCTTCCCAGAGTCGCTAAAATTACCACGAATACATTTTCCATGACAATGTAATTATTTGCAGGTGAGTATAAAGCGTCAATCAGTAGCGACCAAAGTACAGAGAGAATCTGAAGGATTTTATATGGATATTAAGTAACATTACTGAACTGAATGTACAAGTTCAAAAATGTAATTTACATAAAGGGTTGTGCCATAGGATTTGCAAGGCATAACATTGCAAGCCTGCCAGTTTCTGTGATTAATTTCTGTAGGCATGGGGGTGGGGGAAAAATGGCTTGGGCCACGTCATAATGAAAGGTCTGAAGCCTGCAGCTAATAAGACGTGGTTGCTTGGCATGATAGATCAGTGTCGCTGAAGCGATCCGCCTGCAAACAAAGAACAGCACACCCAATGACAGACTAAAGCGTGGACGAGGTTCAAACTGCTGGTAAAACGGCAAGATTTTAATTATTTTATTTTGTTAGTCTATTTAGAAATAATGCCTTTGACTTGCTAAAGTAGTTTATGTAAATCTGCTTCTGTACATTTAGAAAAAGCCTGGGATTTGGAAAAAAAACAGGAACATATTTTGAAGGCAGAAAACAGACTTTAAAGACTGCCAAATTTAAATGATATATTTAACGCGTAGCACCTGTAATGGCTGTTAAAGTCAAATTGTACTCTATGTAAATGTTATCAGTTTTCTTTGGGGAGGGGGATTTTAGAGCTAGTTGGCTGTTAGGCATTAGTTCCTGCCATAGAGAAAAATATCTGCGTTGCTGTACTTATTGATTTATCTAGCTTATACTAAAACACCATAGTACTTATAAGAACATTAACTTCCGAATTAGAAATGATTATTGCATCTTATTAAGAATTGGTGCGCCTGGGTGATCTGCACCAAAACTCAGATCATTTTCAAACACAGCTTTCAAAGGGTCACTTCTTGGAGTTGGGTGTGGCTTGAGGAAGGAGGTAGGCAAAAGGCCAAGTGAGGAAAGACAGTTTGGGCACATTTTAACTCTGCAATCAAATAATTGTTGTGGTTAATTCTGCTGCACTCAGTTGTGAATTACCTGTATGTGACAGATTTGAATCCACCCACAGAACAATGCACACACTGTCAAAATACTCGGGGGAGTGAACAGAAAAATATTTAGGGAGGGATAACTTTAAGGCATGGAGATTTTATGCCACAAAGAGAAATAAATATGTGTAAGGTAATTTAGCGTGTTCGCAGCCTATCCAGTAGATCCCTGCTTCTGCCTAATATGCAACTGACTCTCTCTCAGCCTTCCCAGCCTTTCCAAGGCTCCAACCTCAAAGTGCATCTCCCTGAGATTCACTTTTAAATCAAGGTGGGGTTGGCTGTGCAATATATTTGCTTATTCTCTTCCCCTTCCTGCAGGTAAGACAGATGAATGAAGCATTGTCAGTGTCACTGCTGCACAGCTCTGTGTGTAAGCTGACGGTTAAGGTTGTGAACTTAGTTCAGCCGGTTGAGAAATCTATTGCAGATGACTGGTTCCATGCGCTGTAAGTGAGCGTTAAGTTAAGCTTGCAAATAGTGCATCATTTGTGTAGAAAAAGCAATAAGTGCCAAAACTCATGATGTTCACGGAAGGCAACTGCAAACTGGAGCGCTGCCAAAATGCCACGAACACTGTTACTACTTCCGTCACTCTCCAACTAATGTTTCCAATCGGTCTAGTCTGTGTTACACAAAGGTCTGAATAATCACCTTAATTTCAATGTATATTGATTTTTTAAACAATGCTGCTTTGCTCAAAAGAAAAAGACAGCGCTACAACATGTTAGAAATAAAGGCCGGTTTCGAAGCACTTGCAAACACTGGCACCCATTCGCACTGCCTATACATTACAAAATGCAATTCCAATGAGATCACTTACTATGGTGAGCGCCTGCAAAATATATCTGGGCAACCAGTGTAACACAGTGCAATATTAAGATTGCTCAGGGACATAATGCACGAAATGTAGTAATATATTTATCAAAACATTTCTTTCTTTTTAACTCATGACATTTTCTCTAATGCTGAAGTTTTGATCCTATGGAGAGACTGAAACATAATTTCTTTCTTTGTGAATGAAACAGTAGTGACATGCTATACATTTTTCTTAAATAGTTGAACGAAACATGAAACAGGAATACACTCTGAAATTATTTTAATATTCTCTCTGTGTGAAACTACTTAGAAAATATTGATTATTGGCTGTCTGCCTATGGTCCAAAAGTGAGCAAAATCTTAAATCCCATTTAAAGGAAAATGCTACATCCAAAGCATTGTCTTAAAATGCGGGCTAAAGTTTGATATCCACGTAGTTTGATAAAATGCGCACACACGAAACGAGCAACAATTCCATCTGTTATAAAGCAGCCACAGAAAATGCAGTTGTATAAGAAACATTACTACATATGTGTAGAGATTCACAAAGATATTTGATCCGGGCTTGTCCAAGAGAACAACTTAAAGAAATATCTTTGCAAGGAAACGTAAAGGGATGATTTCTAACAACTAGATTAATTAAGTAAAATCTAATACTGGTGTTTTATTCTCATTCTTTTACCATAGGGATGATATTATACCACTAAATAGTTGTAGGCATGAACAACTGTGGTATTTTATTGAGTTTACTAAGAAATGTATATCCCATCGGCTGGATTTGACACTATTGATCATATTACTGAAGTCTTCTTTCTAGTCTCACTATCCATCCCCACTCTAGCACACAACTAGTACTCCTAATTCTGGCTGCTCTTTCTCAATCACTTACGACTCAAATATATTATTGCCATTTAATGACACTGTAGTCATTCATGCTGAACTCCTCTAAAAGTTAGAAACAATTACTATTTGTAGGAAAATTCTTCTTTTTCAATGATAACCCCTATTTTTTGCGGACAGATGGTGCTGGTCTTTTACCTCTGTGCACTGGGACGCTGCTTACCATGCCCCAGTCTTTTGCCCTGACCCTTAAAATATCTTGAAACTGATTATACTTCCAATTTACATATTTAACCTACCAATAATGCTCTGTTATACTACGGAAATTTGACAGAGGGCCTGTAGCTTAAATGTCACCAGTGGACTGCAGCACTCATTGTGCCACCTTCTACAGTAACAATTCAGACATGACAGCAGGCCTACCATTGTAGGCTGACTGTGGGAGTTTTAACCTTCAAATGTAACCCATCAAACTAACCACTTTGACAGGCACGTGAAGAACGTGCTGCTTTAACTGAAGCTTCATAAAGCTCAGCTGATTATTATCTTGGAACCAGGTAGACAAATGAGTGACCCCCTGCTCTTGCTCTCTTAATTCTGGGACAGGCAGAAGAAAGAGAGTATTCAATCTAAGCTCTCTAGGGTACTCTATGGAGTAATAAGATGATGAAGTTAATGAGGGCCAGCCAAATGTTTGCTTCTGTGGGCAGCATATAAGGTCTGCAATTATACTATTCTGCTTATAGGCAGCCAGTGAGGATGAACAAGGGTCAGGCGTGCTCAGTGCATTCTGTGCAACCTCAGCAGAGCTCGAGCCCTGGCATTCTGGATGAATTGTAAATTACTGATAACATGCGAGGGACTACTTAATGAGGGAGAATTGCCTTAATCAAGGCAGGACAGCATCAGTCCCTGGACCAATGTCTTTAAACATTTGATGGGAAGCCATTTGATCATCTTCCTAAAGTATCTCAAGAGACCAAAGCAGGCACCTGAAACTTTCCTTGCCTAGGAGCTCATAGTTAAATCCTTATCTAAGATAACTCCTATGGTCTTTACTTTTTATCTGGGGGGAGGGTGGTCCCCAGGACTTGGGGCCAGAGGAGTAGATCCCAGAGTGAGGTATTGATTCCATTCACCATCACCTCTGTTTTCTCTCCGTTGAGCTTGAGATACCTTGTTGTCATTCAACTAGTCACCTGCAGCTGACAAGTAGTACATTTTCCAGAGGCTGAGTCTGAGTTGTGTGAGAGGGAGACAACAATCTGAGTGTCGTCCGCAGATGACACCATCGTAAAGCTTGCACAACAAATGATGTATGATTGGGGGCCGACATACACATTAAAAAGTGTCGGGCTCAAGGAGGAGCCCTGCAGCACCCCAAATTTAAGCTGATGTGCCTCCAATGAAAATGACTTTTCACTGACTTTTTGCTGGAAACAAGGTTACTCTGTTTAACGGCACACCTGTCATTCCAGTCTCTTCTAACCTCTAATACAGGACTGGGTGGGAAATTGTATCAAATGTTGCACTCAAATCCAAAAGGATGAACACAGCTCACCCTCCCTGGTCCAGCGTCATTCTAATGTCCTCTATGGCCAATTAAAGAGCTGTTTTTGTACTGCGGCCAGAACGAAAAACCAGTCTGTGTCTGGTGAAGTAAGTTATCAGAATCAAGGAAGTCAGAAAGAATGCCATTGAACAATTTTTCCAGGATTTTACTAACTCCCGGAAGCAGCAAAATGGGTCTATAATTATCTGCCTTATCCGGGTCCAGAGAAGGCTTCTTTAGGAAAGGGCGAATGATCGCGTGTTTCCAAGTAGCAGGAACATCTCCGCTCTCTGAACATAAGTACCAATATAACAGCCTCACCCCCTTTTAACAGAATGCCTATGGGGGACGGGTCCAGTAGCGAGCCTAACTTCAGTGTAAGTGGTACCCATAAAAATTTGTTTTTACTCAGTTTTGGGAAACTTGAGAGTTCCACTATTGGCTTCTCAACTTCCAGTCCGTTGCTGGATTTCATAGTGGGTTCTGATAGTCTTGATGGGGAGTTGGAGGTAAGCCTGACCTTCCCTAAAAAAATTTGGCCAGCTTCTCACTGTGTTCCATAGAGGAAGAGGGGTCCGCACCAGTAATATTAGGTTTGAAAAAGGAGTTTACAATGGGGTATATTTCTTTTGAGGAATGTAGGGACTGACTAATCTATGAGCAAGGTGTTTTAACCTGGCTTTGCAGATCACATACTGATAAACTCTTTTGAGCTTTCTTATACATTTCTTTACTACCCTCCATTTCCTTGTATATTGTCTACATTCTTTCCTGAGCTCCTTCCTCTCAGGCAAGAATCATTTAGCATTTGTTCTAGCTCAGGAGAGTTTGCAAGTATTAAATTCATCAATTTATTAAAGGTCCCCTAAGAGCCAAAAAAATCACCTTCCAACCAAGAAGCAGACTTGCCTAGAGCTGCTTCCCACTTTATAATATCCAGTTTAGCCCATTGTTTTGTAGATTTGACTTGAGCTCTATTAGCTTTGGGAATTTCCAAACTGGGAGTAGATATTGGAACCAATATATAATCTAACCAGGTGACTTGCAGAGGGGCATTCACTGTCATAGTCAGGAATTTTGTAAAGACCAGATCAATGGTATGGCCCTTAGAATGAATAGGCAGCCTAACCAATTGCGCTAGCTGTATTGCTAATACATTTTGTATATGACTGCTAGCCTACGTACTTGACATATCATCTATATGGACTTACTGCCTGTTGGAAAATGGCCCTCTCTGCAGGTCATCCAAGACATTTAGCTTTCTTCCTCCTCTATTTCTGGTATCTTTTTCTTAGCCTTAGGCTTCTGAACATTTTACCACTGCTGACCATTGATAAAGTGCACATGCTTCTCCCATAAGCATAGTACCTTTTATCCACAATTGGGATATTTAATGTATCTGTAAGCCCCTAGTAGAGTGCATCTACTGTGTAGTTAAATGCTACTAATGGGTCTGCAGCATTGACTATTCCACCAACATAAAGTAGCCATTTAAATATGCCTCAGGCCTGCCACTGCAAAACCTGTGTGTGTGTGTAGTTTTACTGCCATGTCAACTTAGCATTTAAAACCTCTAGCCAGGCTTAAAAATCCCCTTTTATTACACATGTTACCCCATATGGCAGAGTGCTGTGTAAGTAAAAGGTAGGACATGTACTTTTAAGTTTCGCATGTCCTGGTAGTGAAAAACATCCCAATTCGTTTTTCACCAGTGTGAGTCCTAGTCCTCTCATAGTTAACATTGGGAATTTCTTTTTACACTCTTAAGCTGTAATTCCTGATTGGGAAGAAGTAGCTCTATCGTATCTTATATAATTGGAATGCTAATGATAAATCCTCTTTGCTGGTAGAATTGGACTTAACATTACTACATAAGAATTGCAACTTTTAGGAAAAGTTGCCATTTCTCTGCTCCTAAATCTCTGTGTGAATGCAGCCTGGTTCCAGTACACATCTGTGGTGGGTGACAGATTGAATGTGTGCATTACCTCTAGACAGCCACACACAAAGAAAAGTTAGGTGTGCCTTACTGCCAGTCTGCATTCTGATGGCTTATCCTGGGCAGGATGGGAGGGAGGAACTGACATCTACACCTGAATAGGCAGCATCCTGTCCCAACACAAAAGGCTTATTACCCCCTGTAGTGAGTCTGGAGCCTGGGCTAGGATGAATGGACATCTGTGCACTTCACAGCCCATTCTTTAAAGCCACCCCCACTTCAAAGGCACAACTGGGTATAAGTACTGGGTCTCTTACCCAACTAGATAAGACCTTCTGGACCTGTAATGAAACTCTGTCAGGAGAAAGGACTGATGTGCCGCCACAAGGACTGTCACTCTGCTGGACTGCTTCTCTGAAAGAACTGTTTTTCTGCTGTGCAGAGTTGCCCTGCCACTTGCTTTCCTCTTAGCCTGCTCAGGAAGAATAGGACGATGTATCCGAACCAATGCATTACCACCGCTGCAGTGTGGGAAGATTGATGCATCCCCTCGACTATGTGGAGAAACCCAGCGGCTTGTCTATGGAACTAATGCCTCTCGGCTTGGGACATCATCTTTGGAACTGGTGCATCACCATCACTGCATGACGAAAATCAAGACATCACTCGGAATCGACACTGATGTATCGCTCGTCTGCACCCCAAATCTCCTTGTTGTCACCAGGATCAAGTTCCTTTGTTCAGCAGGACTTTCATGGTTTCTGTATCTGGCCTGAGCTCCATCACAGTTGGCCGGAACTCTTCACTTTGCCCCAGCCCAGCACAACCAGATAACCTCAATAGGCGCTTATTGCTTCTAAGCACAATTTTTACATTTAATCTTTAAAAATTAATATCTCGACTTATACATATCGGATGGTTGTCATTTTGGTCTTGTGTTATTCATAGAATCATAATCTATTATTCTGAGATGGTGTGGAGTCTTTTTGTGATGTTTTTCCTGTGTTACTGTTTAAACTGTTGTACAAATATTTTACACATTGACTCTTAAGTTAGGCCTGCCTGCTCTCTGCCAAGCTCCTAGAGGGTGAGCACAGGTTAATTTATGGTATGTATTTGACTTACTCTGACTAGGATTGTGGTTACTGCTTGGACAGGGTGCATTACCCTGAAACCCAATTTCTAACACTGCCCACATAGCATAGTGCAGCATACTTAAAAGTAGGATATTTATGTTACAAATGTCCTACACGTGAAAAAGGCCAAAAGCTATTTTCACTTTTGCATTGCTTGTTGTTCCGTAGCAAAGCACTGGATTACATTATTACACTTAATAATGCTAATTATTTTGAGAAAACAGCTAGAAATATAATTCTGACTCTTTTCAATAGGTGTTCAAATCTAATTTAATGGAAAGCCAAATTTTTATATCTATTAAGAAAAGGGTTCTGTACTTTTAGAAAGTTGATAACTGTTAAGGCAAAGGTACTTTTTGAAAGGTACATTTTTCCTCCCTAAAGCCTCTAGAGGCTCATTCGCATGAGTTAAAAAGGTCACCCAGACGCTGAATAGCCCACTTGATGAGGTGTGAACTTGCTCCCAGAGCTGAGACAAAGGCATTGTAGGGAGGTGTTTTTGTTCCCTTGACAGGATGGCCTGTTGACTGGGCCCAGGAACTTGTTTAACTTCAAAGAGGCCTATCCTGTCATTGCCACATGTGGTTAACACCCAGGTCCGCCCTTTCCTTTGTCCACCTATTCAGGCAGGCACCAATTGAAACTAAAGAGGACATACTCCCAGAATTGATTTAGAGTGGTCTAAGAGGAAGATACTGCTAATTATCATGACAACACCTCTAGTCTGCCACAGAGGCTTTGAACAGTGGACGAGGAGTTGTTCTGCCATATCAGATTTTGGTAGGGAGGTGCTGTGTGGGATTAACTTTATTGCAACCAAGAACTGCTACAAAAGTGGATAAAGGTAACCCTAGGCTATTTTTCCCTATTGGTCAGGTAAGGGTCAGGAGTTTCCCCACCCACAAGCTGGTGGACTGCCAATCATAAATGTGGCACCCCTGGGCACCTTTGTATGAACACTAATGGACCTGTGGAAGACAGAAGCAGAACAGCACCTACTGTTTACCAGTGAGGAGACCAGAGAGGCTGAAACTGCTCCCAATTGTATCCAGGACAAGGAAATGAACTACAAGAATCAGTTAGCTGGTCCTTGTTATGCTGCATGGCTATAAAAGCACTAATTTCTAAAGAGTTTTGCTGTTCAGTTCCAACTGGGTCAGCCCTGCACCCTGTTGGCGTCTTCTGCTAGTGTGAGTATGCCAGAGCAAGTCTTCACCCCCAAGTGCTGCTGAGACCTTGAAACATATGGCTCTTGAAACCTCAGCCAGCCAGGACAAACTAGCCAAGTCAGTTTGGTAAAAGTTCATTGCTGCTTGGCCAAAGACTCAGGTTGCTTCAGCTCGGAACATTCCTATAGCAGCTAAACCATTTCAGCAGGAAGTCATGGAGAGGAATTCCAGTCTTATGGAGCCCTACTGGACTACAGCTTGCAGCCTCACCCCACTGGGGGAATCCGAACTCCAAAAAAGAAAGTAAGTGCAAATATAGAAATCTTCAAAGAACCAAAATTATCCAACTGTTGAGGGGCCATCTGCAGCTGTGATTTTGAATGTCTTCCACTCAAGGCTTTTCCACCAAATGTCAACAGCTTCATGGAGACCTCTGTTGACAGTGGCCTGGACACATGGAACCTTACTTGGCTACAGCTACAGGCTGCTGCCTTGCCCTGCTGAGGATTTTTGACTTCGAATGCAGAGACTATTAGCCTGATTTAGAGTTTGGCAGATGGGTTACTCTGTCACAAACATGATGGCTATCACATCTGCTGTATTTTAAGTGCCATTGGATATAATGCACTTACAATACAGCTGATGAGATATCTGGCATGCTTGTGGCGCAGTAACTTATCCAATAAAACCGAAATCAGACCCAAAGTCGGAAGGTAAAACTTCATGTGTGTTGTAACCTGTTTTTTGTAGCTGATCCGTGCTCCATCTTTATAGGCTTTAAATCATGTCTAGGTCCGGGTCAAGTGCAATGAGATGACTGCAGTTCTCATTTAACACTTTGTGGGAATATTTTCATTTAAAAGATTGCAAATTAATATCTCCAGTACTCTTAGGGTTTTTTTGTCATTTTGGTGTCATTTTATTCATTAAAATTGGGTTTTGGTATGACTTTTTATCAGTTTTGGTACTTGTTAATGCTTTACTTGTTTTCCTAATTTAGACCTGTTTTCTCTGTGCCATAGCTACTAGGGGTGGTGCTCAGGTTTAAGTTATTGAAACATTTACTGTCCCAAAGAAGAATAGTGACTTTACTGCTTGGGTGAAGTACCATCCTCGCCAAATATTATTCTCATTTCTCACTCTATTCATTCACTTACATTAGCACTTACTTAATGCACCTATGTTTATCTAGAACATCTAAAATGCAGGCAGAATCCTTTGGTTTCTTCGCAGTCATTTTAAAAACAATTGAAGCCTTTATAACTATGCACCTAACGCAGCACAATCATAACAGTAGAACATACACAAAAAATACTGACAAGTACAATTCAACAGAGCCAAAAACTCAATGATTTAGTATTAAACAGATTGGCCTCCTGCAACAGTCTTCTAGTAGGCTGTTCCCATTCCTCCTCTGCAGTAAAGGACAATATCCTACATTTTGCTATCTACATTCTCAACACTTTACACATACATCACTCTCCCTTACCATTTCCCCATCAAGCTGACTGACTAGCCACCAATTAGAGGCCTTACACAAGCAAATAAAACGTGTATTCGAAGTAATAAATGACCTCAGGCCCTAACTGCATCTCTGTTATCCTATCTCGATGCCCACATAGCCGGAAAACTGAACTCCACCATCTATGAGATTTTAGTTATACCCAAGACAACTAGAGCAACCTCCAAGTCACCACCCTTTTTCTCCTTTTGCATTGTAACTCTCAACAACTAGACATTTGTTCAACCCCTCCATCAAATAGTTTTGTATTGGAGCAACACAATTTGCAACTTGAAAGACAAGAAAAGAAACAGGGATGTTCCTACTGAGAGTGCCTAAGGCACTCTATTTGGAAACTTCAATCAAGTGCAACCTATTTCACCACACTTTATAAAATTTGTTTTCAAATTGCAACATACTTTTCCCACAGTTGGCTATTTGTTTGCCTATGGTTTTATGTGGTCCTCGGAATTGAAGTCTTCTTTTAATATGGCTGTGTAATTGATGATTTCCCAGTGTATGATTTTAATTAATCACGCAATAAAAATTTGAATTTGAACATACATATCCAAACTAACTGTTGGAAGGTGGTTTATTAGTAGGTGTAGGTAGGGCTTACCACTAAAAATAAATATACAATCACAATTTAAGGTCTAGTCAGGGTCTCAATAAATTATTCCCTTGCCCAACCCTTGATAGGTGGTTGATAGTAGGCAGGCTTAACTTAGGAGACAGGTTTGTAAAGCATTTAGAAATACCAATACATTAAATAGGTAAGACACAACACGCAATAAAAATCCAAACTCAATTTATAAGCATAGTAAATATCTTTATGAAATAAATGACACCAAAACGACAAAAATCCAATGTATGGAGCAAATGATATGAATTTATAAAGATTAAATGTTTCTTTTCTTTTTTTTTTTAATTATTTTTTATTGACAGCACAAGCAATCATTCATTACAGAAGTAAAGCATTTTCAGAAAAATTATAGTACACACAATTCCTTAAAAGCTTAATCAAGTAGCAGTAAGCAAGGAATATACCATAGGTCACGAAAAAAAAAAGATGACATCATTTTCATTTTTGAGAATTATCGAGTATGCAAATAGCTAGAGTCAAAACCCAAAAAGTCAATCAGCTGAATAGGGGTTCCCCGATATTATTAGCCAAGTTCATTGTTTTCCTAGCCGAGAGAAGACCTTGGTCGGCAATTATCACCCATCAGATTTACTAAGCAGCATAATCAGTTTGTTACCAAACAATTGAAATCTTGCATAAAAAGAATATAAATCAGATCATTAAATTATAAAACGGAGAAATAGGAACTTTTCCAAAATCTTATGTAGGGAAAAAAAGAAAAAAAAAAAAAAAAAAAATTACCAAACCCAAAAACGTTCATTCGTTAAAAGGAAACAAAATATCCCATGTTTTGTTCACTTTCTTCAGTGATCGTTTCCCACGAAATTTTGCAGAGGAAAATTCCATACCGTGTATCTCATTTATCAAAAGCCACCATTCACTTACCAGTGGTGATTTATCTGAGATCCAAGCACTAGCAATTATCAATCTAGCACAGGAAATTAAAATAAACATTAAGTCTTTGTGGGCAGTGATATTTGGTTGTATTCCCAAAAAAATCAACTCAGTAGTTAGTTTAGCGAAAATCAATTTTTTCAGTTTCAGCACATTTTCTACGTCATCCCAAAATTTCTGCAACACCGGGCATGAAAAAATTATATGTATTAAATCAGCAGCTAGTAAGTCACATTTTGGGCATTTTGTGCGTTCAGAAAATGCATTATTCCCAGACCATTTGTAAAAATGGAGTTGCGTATAGTATAGCTGACATACTGTTTTATACAATTGAAGTTTTAAGCTAGAAGAGTGGGTTAAAGAGTTACTGGTATGAAAAAAGGTAGATATGTTATGCGGAGAGATTAGCGTACCCAAATTAGTGGTCTATTTTTGTGCAAGTTTAATATAGTCATCAGGTTTGTGTTGACATAAACATTTATACCCCAAGCTAATTATATCTTTAGCTGTTTCTCCGTAAATGCAGGTCCATAATTCTGAATCAAAAATTTCCTTTAATTTCATTTTGTTCACGAAATAATCACGTATCTGTATATATTTAAACAAAGCATTTTCAGGAAGTTTATAGAGTATTCTAAGGGTATCAAATGTTAGAAAACCTGATGCGCCGTATAGGTCACGGAGGTGATTTATACCGTGATTAGCCCATATTCTAACTGTAGGGACGCTAAAAATCTCAGGTAAGCCCGGGTTGTTCCACATGCTCAGCTTAGGGTGGAAAAACACAGTTGTATTGATTTCCAGGATGATATTCCATATACGAACCGCGTCTTTAGCGGTCTTGAACTTGACTCGTTTGAAATAATTCGGGTCGTTGCTTCTAGCTAGAAATTGTACAGAGTTTTCCCCAAGCATAAATTGGTGAAAAAAATAAGGATAGTTCGAAAAAAAAAGGCTGCGTATCCGACCCAAAAAAGAAGCATAAAAGTAAAGTTTTAAATCAGGGAATTCAAGGCCACCCTTGGTAGCTGCTAATTTAAGAAAAGAAAGAGCTCTTCGGTTTTTCTTGTAGCCCCAAATATAACTGCCTACAATACCATCCAGTTTTTTAAAGAATAAGTTGTTAATAAAAAAGAGGGATGGACCTAAATAAATAAAAAAATTTAGGCAGAATATTCATTTTTATAAAGTTTATTCGCCCTAGGAGATTTAAAGGAACCTTATGCCATTTTTTAAGAAGCCTAGTTGTGTTTTTCAATAATGTATCGTCATTATTTCTTTTAAATTAGATGTTATTTTAATACATAAGTAGTTTGCTGTATGACATACCCCCGAGAATGAGGCTGGCAATTTGTAGTTAACAATGATTTGCGTTTTATTCAAATTTAGTTTGTATCCTGAAATCAAACCGAATTCATCAGCTTCCTTAACGATACCAGCCATAGCTTCCGCTACATCAGTTGAATAAATTGCCAGATCATCTGCGTAAGCAGTAATCTTAAGAGAGTTGTTGCCATAAATAAATGGTTTAATACAATCTTGAGTTAGTATCGCATTGTTTTCAAATTGCAACATACTTTTCCCACAGTTGGCTATTTGTTTGCCTATGTTTTATGTGGTCCTCGGAATTGAAGTCTTCTTTTAATATGGCTGTGTAATTGATGATTTCCCAGTGTATGATTTTAATTAATCACGCAATAAAAATTTGAATTTGAACATACATATCCAAACTAACTGTTGGAAGGTGGTTTATTAGTAGGTGTAGGTAGGGCTTACCACTAAAAATAAATATACAATCACAATTTAAGGTCTAGTCAGGGTCTCAATAAATTATTCCCTTGCCCAACCCTTGATAGGTGGTTGATAGTAGGCAGGCTTAACTTAGGAGACAGGTTTGTAAAGCATTTAGAAATACCAATACATTAAATAGGTAAGACACAACACGCAATAAAAATCCAAACTCAATTTATGAGCATAGTAAATATCTTTATGAATTAAATGACAACAAAACGACAAAAATCCAATGTATGGAGCAAATGATATGAATTTATAAAGATTAAATGTTTTCTAGTGCTTAAAAGCCAAAAGCACCAACTTGGGACATCTGGTTGTCCTAGATGATCACAATGGAGCGTGGGTCAGATACAATGAGTGGTAGGGCCTGGTCAAGTTTTTTACTCTCTGACTCTGGTTTTTGAGTGAGTCTCCTTTGTAGGCCAAGTTTGGGTTTAATGACAGCGGCTTGCTTCAGTGGGATGCCTCAGCTGTTTCCTGGAAGTCTCGTTGACGATGAAAAGCCTCCGGAGCTTTAGCTGAGCAAACATGATTTTCAGGCCGAGTCGCAGTTCAACATCTTTGGTTTGACTCTCGATGACGGGTCAGTCAACTTATTGAGCTTTTAGTTAAAAAAAACTCCAAATGATCTCAAACGTCTGGAGATGCCTCCAGAAGGTTATTTTGAGGTCTGGATTGGTCCAAAACAGAGCCAAGTTTCCAGAAGCTCAGAGTTGCTTCTTGGAGAGTTGGGACTACAGTTTCTTCAATGCACCGGGCTAAATCCTTTAAAGTCCTGCTGACGGTGGTCAGCTGGTTCCTTCTTGGAGGAGATGATGAAGAGCTCTTGTAGCCTGTTGCTTTTAGGGAGTCCACTCCTTAATTTAAAGCAAAACCCTTCCTTTCCTGCAGTTTCAAAGTGTGCAGCAAGTGCTCTCATTCAAAGTTGCAGTCCTCTTGGTGTAGGCCAGGGATTCCAGCAGGACAGTCCTTCTTCTTCTTCCTATTTCTTCAGCCAGGGATCTGAGTTGCTGGGTATTCATCCAGGCATATGGGCTGGCAAGCAGGCGGTGGGCCGACCAATGGGGTGCAGGGTACCACCCTCAATAATGACCACTTTCTTCTTTAGTGTGGCAACTTCATGTCCCAGAAAGCACTGTTCTTTAAAAACCAAAATGGAGAAAATCTCTCATGGAGCTTAAGGTATGGCTAAGCCAAACTACAGATGTTGCTAACATTCCCTAATAATCACCATCCAACCTCATGCTAATTCAATTACAGAGGCTTCCATCAGGCTGGGGGTGCAGTAAGGTGGGTAGGCCTTAGTCCTGTCTTAAGTGTCTTTCCCTCTTTGAAGACCAATTTAGAAATCCAGCCCACTTCCTGCCTTTTGCTCTGGAGTTTGCAGATCTCCTCCCACCAGATTTCTCTTTGTTTCCTTTCAGTCCACTTCACACCTCATCAGAGCAGATTGGCTCAGCCTGTCAAAGGCTGACCAATCAGGAGAGGCTATTCTAGAGCTAGATTTAGGCATATCAGAAAAGCAAGTTCTATAACCTCTTTTTTGTTATAGTTATAATAAATCCAACCTTGGCATGTTGTTGGATTCAGTTAAACTAATATTTAGACACTTTGAAGTATCATTTTAGCTCACTCCTGTCAATAGATAGATGTTATTAAAGTTTAATAAAGCCTTCCTATGTTAGCCTATGGAGCAAATGTACTACAATGGGGGAAACAAAATTGGTAGTTTTTCCCTCACCAGGGCAAATAAAACATTGTTCATAATGTCCCTGCTTATAATTGCAAGACACTCTACACATGGGCCACCTTAGGGATACCTTAGGGGTCACCTATATGTAAAAATAAGGTACCTTTAATCCCAAAGTGAAATTAGGACATGGTTTTATTTTTAGAAACAGCCTGCCAAACAGGGCTGGCTTTTAAACTGGCAGCAGGCAACAAAACAGTGCACACTTAAGTGTTTTAAATCTACTGGGCCTCTAAACCTCCACGACCTATTATATACAGGGGACTTAAATGTTGGTTCTCACTACCAATTGTAATCATACCTAATTACCATGTACCTTTTACAAAGAGCACAGTCCCCGGTTTCTCACACTAACCTTAACTCCAAGCAAGCAATAAATCTCTATTCAGTGTAAAAGTCCTAAAAGAGCAGATTAGGAGCACAATACATAAATATGTATAACCAATAAAAAATTCAAATATTAGTACAAAGAGCAGTCACATCAAACTTAAAATAGTGCTTTACATTCTTCAATTCATGAAAACTATAAACCCTGTTCACACAGAGCATTACATGCAAAACCAAGTTGACAAAATTAAAAAACAGTATTGGCTAACAAGTTGTTTAAAAGAAAACAGCTCTGGGTAAAACATAGACCGTTAACTTGAAATTTTGCTCTGGCTAAGCCTATACATGCACATTAAAAATCGAGAGCCAGGAATCACAATGCGTGGACTGGTCTCACTTTTCAAAATTCTAGATGCAGTACTAAATTTACTAGTTCCCAGATTATGACAGACTGGTAAACCCCATTTCCTTCTAATACTTTGGTACTTTGGCAGAAAATAGTGATATGCTCAACTGTTTCAGCCACTTGTGGATAGAGCTGGCAGCACCAGTCACTATCGGTAGGGTAATATTTCCATTTTGGGGTGAAAATGTGATTGGGCAAAATCCCTAAGTAGAATTTAATATATAAAGACTTAGCATAGGGAGGCTCAATCTCATACAGATATGCTTCTGAGTAATAATCTGCTTTACACTCCAGGAAGAAATCTTTAAAATAGCTAGCTCTAAGAGCACACAAGGTTATGTTGTCAATATAACTCCAATAGGCACCTTTCAAATATGTCCTAGAAACCAAACCAGCATATGCAGGGGAAAACCACAAACCCAATTAGACCCAGTCGATCTCCCATAACCTGAGGCCATGCAATCCTACAGGCCCCGGGCTGCCCCAGTAACCCTCTAAGACCATATGAAAAGGAGTGAGCTTCGGAGTTACCCAAAGTCTCATTCAACACAAAAGCGGTCTTAACCCAGCTATGTCATTAGTACGTCTAATGCTATAATCTAGGTTAAGGAGGAGAAGCGGGGTACTGACAGATAGACTGCTTAAATTCCTCAATAATTGATTTTCTATAATTTCTAGGGACCCAGAGTTTTAGAAGCCCAAAGTTCCCTACCATACATGGTAGATCCTAAATAAAACCTGATGCTTATCGATTTAGAGGGCTGGTGTCCCCAGGCGAAAATAGAAGCGACGGGCCCTCAAAATACCCTCCCAGTGCTGCTCTAGCTTGAGTCCATGCACCTGAATGTGGAATGACCAATCGAATCGCGCAGTGAGCATAACCCCAAGATAATTGAAAACATGGACTCTTTCCAGGGCCACACCTTTGAGTGTCGGTTTGAAGGGGTAGTTGGGCAGAGGTTACAAACCATATATTTGTTCTTGCCACTGTTGGTCTCTAGCATTGGCTGTTTGCAGAATGACCCAAAATGATCCAGAAGGTTCTGGATTCCCATATGAGATTAGGATAACAGGAGGGTAATGTCTGCAAACAGTAGGGTGGGGAACTTGACCCCGGCAAGACGAGGGGCGTCCCCTTTGCGTTGCTCAAGCTGAGACACCAACCTACTAATGTATAAGAGAAAAAAGCTAGAACCTAACACACTCCCCCTCCTTATTCTCTGATTGACTAGGATGAGGTCGGTCAATTTGCCCTGTGGCCGACAGCTAACCTGGGCATAATTATTTGAATGCAATCTAATTAAGACTTCTATAAGATACTCGGGGACCCCCAGCTCATCCAATAGCTTCAATAGTAAATTTCTGGGGACTAAATCAAAAGAAGACTGAAGATCCAAACAAATAACATACAGTCTACCACCTCCCATGTAAACATGTTTCCAGTATAACAATTGCAAGTGGAAGACCTATGCCATCCCTAAAACCAGCCTTCAGGGGAGTTAGCAAATTTGAGTCAGACATCCACTCACTTAACCAATTCAAAAATAATCTGTCTAAACAGTTTTTGTGAATTGTCAAGGAGGCTGGTCGGTCTTTGTTTGAGGGTAGGGATCTAGAGCCCACTTTGTAAATTGGGATTACCTCTACCCCAGCTCAAGTAAGAGGCATGAGGGCACCATTTTTATAGCACTGAAGTACATAGAAAAATAGGGGTACTATGCATCTCTGTGAGACTTAAAAAGATCATGCAACACCTCATCTAATCCTGGGGCTTTGTTTAGTATGGTTTTGTGCAGGACTTTAGAGCTCTTAATGCCTGAACTACTATGGTCTATTGGTGTTGTCGGCTCAGTAGTATGATCCAGCCTAAGGACCCTGGAGGAGTTAATAACCACCACACTGGTGGCCTGAGTATTTTAGTCAGACTAAGGCAATCCCTGTTCTGAGACTCCCGAGTAAAACTCAGAGAAGTTCTCACCACTAGCAGCCACGGAGATGTTAGTGCAAGAATGCCCGATTCCTTATTGCCAAAAATAGACCAAAAGGAATGATAGTACTTACACTAACTGGCACTCAACATCAATTCCCATTTAAACTGTTCCTGAATTCTTTTCTCATTAATAATTGAATCTTTGCACTATGACCTAGCCCTCTATATAGCCGTCTATATAGCGTCTCCCAGATTTAGTGGATTGGAAAAGAGAACGCCTAGCCAGTCTGCAGGATTTGATATGCCAGGGGGCCTTTTTCTTCCTTTAGGGGCTGGACCTAAATTCTACCAAGAATATGTTTGTTAGTAAGGCAAACATATGGTTGTGGATATCGCTCAGTCTTAAGAATGAAGCTGAGTCATCCAATGTTCTTGCTTCTGATACTTCAGCATCCAAACCTGCAGAAACCACCTAAAACACTTTCCCAAGGCTCCTTCTGAACCTTCCAGAGAGCACCACTTAAGCCTATGCCACTAACCTTAACTGTTTTGCCTGAGTAAGCCTAACAATGCAAACAATCAATATTGTAGTTTGTTTACAAAATCAAATTCAAATTTTTATTGTGTGAATAAGTAAAATCATACAATTGGATATCATCAATTACACAGACATAATAAAACAAGACGGCCATTCCGAGGATCACATAAAACCATAGGCAAACAAATAACCAACTGTGGGAAAAGAAAAACACATAATATGGGCAAATTAAATTCCTCCATACTGTAAGTCAACAAGTCATATCTTATAAAAAAGAGGCAAGTTACACTTAGTAAAATCATCAGTTATGTACGAATTCTCCAGTGCAAATTAGATTTTTATTCTCACCATTTTCAACTACAAGTTTACTATACTCAAGTCACTTGCATCTAGTTTCTTTTTTGTTAAAATCAGAAACTTTGTAAAGTTTGTATTCATGATTATATCTGTTGGGTTAAAACAGACTAACGTAGCTTGTCTACATGATTGTACCCCTCGATTATTAAAATAGATTTTTAAATATCTCCGTCTTTCTTCCTTCATTGCTGTACATATACAAACCAAATGAATAATGCTTTCTTCCCATAGGTTGGAAAGTCTGAAGGGGATCGATTTAGATGGTCGCAACCATGACAATGCATGCGTTTTTTCCTGTAAGATAGACAATTCTCACTTTAATAAATATATTTTTTATTCATGCAGTCCAAGGCATTTCTAGATAGGGCTGGGCTTTAAAGGATCTTCTACTTATTCACAATCATCCATGCATGTGCTCGCTTAGTAAATTGCTCTTTATCTTTCAGGAGTGACAGACGTTTTATTATTTCGTTAATCATCTTTTAAAGGATGTTGGTGTTATAGTAATTTCCCAAATCTCATGTGCATATAACTCTTTCAATGCTGTTTGCAGATATTTCCAAAATTATGTACTTTGATTTAGCTGTATTTCTTGGCAGAGTAAGCAACTCATTGGATTAGAAGAATTCATTTTTATTTGTTTCCATACTTTTATATATTGATCAATCCTTGTAATCTGCTGATTGCATATTCCAAATTCTTATTCAATTTGTGAAGGTGATGCGTTAGCAGGGAGCCGAAACAAATACTTGAACATTTTGGTAATAGCATTATTCAAGAGTACGGCGTCTTTGCCAAAGAGTGCTTCACTACCATAGGTGAGACTGGGCAGCAATTTTGCTTTTATAACCTTTAGTAGTGGGAGATATTTAGAAGAACTATGCAATTATTGAAAAGCCATAAGTTGGGAGTTACTTCTTTTTGTCAGCTCTGTTTTACGTTGTAAAAATGAGCCCTTGTCATCAAACAGTACACCCAGGTATTTATACGTTTTCACTTGTTCTGTCAACTTTGGAAATACCAATTATGTTTACTATGTTTCAGTGCTTTGTTATTGACTTCCATTACTTTCTCTTTTGCTTCATATATTACCATCTTGTGCTCAATTGAGTATTTTGATATTTTATTTATAAGATGCTGTAAACCTATCTTCGTTTGATTTAGCAGAATAATGTAATCAGCATATAATAGATTTGAAATACATTTATCTGCCAATTTAGGTGGACAAGCCAACTCGTTAGCTAGAGTTTTCGTTAAATCATGAAAATAAATTAAATAGGTAGGTTGCTAGAACACCTTTATTTAAACCCTGGGTTGTTTCAATTTTTCTTGATAGCTGTGTGCCTTTACCTATTCAAACCCTAGTCCAGGTGTCGGTATACAGTAAATTAAATGCTTTTAAAAGGCCAGGGTCAAAGCCTTATTTTTCCAATTTTCCCCATAGAATTTGCCAATTTACACAATCAAAAGCTGATTTAAAGTCCATGAAACATAGGTATAGTGGTTGATTTCTCAATTTGTATTTTTCAATTAAAATTGCAAGTGTTGGGGGCGTGGCCAAGATGGCGAGGTGAGCGGACGCACTCTCCGCGAGCTCCTCCGACCTCGGGCCCCTATGCCGTGAAACCGCACAGATCTCCCCCCGGACTGTGGCGGTGCAGTGGCAGCGTCACACAGCCAACAACGATCCATCGCTGGACACCCGTCCTACACGCGATTTGTAGCCGGAGAGACTCCCGGAGGGCGGCCTTGGCGAGGCTTCGCGTAGGGAGATGCCTGAGAAGCAGAGGGCGCCGAGTCCGGCACTGAGCGACGACAGGGGCACCACGCAGCTCGACGTCTGGCAGCGGACGCCGGCGGTCTCCTGGATTGGACCCTGGGAAGGAGAGAGGCCCGGGGCCGGTTAGCAGTGACGCCATCCAGGGGTCCTGCAGGACCGGAAACTCTCACGCGAGGCTGGACGCGGCCTACTGGCGGAGCATCCCGGCCCCCTGCCGTGGACCAGGCTGCCGCAGAGCGGCCGGACAGCGCAACGCCACGGAGGTGAGGAGCACCGCGGTGGTCGTTCCCCGGGGAGGACACGGCTGCTCGCCCAGCGGCAGCGGCGGTGGAGGGATCTCACAGAGCTGTGACTGGGCGCTGGACCGGACTGGCGCCATTGGAAGGCGGAACATAGCGAGCCCTGCGATCCCAACTCGGCCCGGTGGCAGTGGTGAAAAGCGTGCTGGGGGTCCCTGGACCCGGGGGGGCGACCGGAGAAGGCCGGTGTGAACGCGACCTGACGCACACGGGGTGAGGCTCTCACGCGAAGCCGGGGACGCGGCCTACAGCTGGAGCGGGACGTTCCCCCTGCCCCGACTTGAGCGGACGACATCCCGGCCACCGGGGGAAGACAGGTGAAGGGCCTGCAACGGTGGAGCGAACTGAAGGGACAGCGCTTCCTGGAGCATAGATTTGCAACGGCCGACGAGGGGAGTGAGCTCAGACTTGGGCCCATCCGGAGCGAGGGGTCGCGCTGGAGCACGGCCAAGCACGAGGCCGGCCTAAATACCAGTGGGGATCGCGACACAACGAGCACATAGAGATTCGCTATCAGCATTCCATAAGGCATTTGGGATCCGGGGCTGCCCCGGTGTGGACTTTTGGTAGAGCTCATCGAGCAGGGTCAGACGGCCTCGACGCTGAGGGGGACCTCACTGCGCATTGTTAAGAGAGTACAGCTGGGACGTGAGGGAGCCGCAAAGCATCGGCCGGAGGTCTCGGTCTGCAAGGAAGGGGAACTCGAAGGTCTCGACTGCGCCGGCATAGCCTCTCCGAACGACGAACTGCACTAGTGGGGGATTGGTGACCCTACACAGAAGAGGGTCAATCTCCAACCCCAGCCGAAGGAAGTGGGCTGCGGACCGAGGACTGAGGGCGCGGCCCTCCCCGGTCAGACTTTTCCCAACACGCAGCCACCCTTCACGCCAGCCTTGCCGTCCGGGCGGACTCACCCACGCACCAACACCCTCAGCGATGGTTGGCAACAGAGGGCTTAAGAAGGGTGACCGAACACTGCCCGAGATGTTGAACAGAGGATCATCGAAACCTGACAAAGGGCAACATTCGCCGGGCTCCTCGAGAAGCCCACTGGATGCGGAGGACAGAGAACCACCAGTCACCAGATCTTTCCTAGAATCTCTATTCAGCTCCCTGCGGGATGACTTCCAGGAGGTGGCCGGAGAAGTCAGAGAAATGCGGAGGGAAGTGGATAACCTGGGCGAGAGAGTGGCTACCATGGAGGGAGCTGGTCACTCCAGAGACGAGGAGATCGAACACTTGCAGCAGGAAGTGCTCCGTCTACAGGATCAACAACTGGACCTCCAGGCGCACAATGAAGACCTTGAGAACCGGTCCCGTCGAAATAACATCAGAGTCCGGGGGGTGCCATCCAAGGAAGAAGGAGAGGACGTCGCCAATTATCTACAGTGCATGTTCAGGGAAATACTGGGGGAATCAGAGGACTTTCCCATCAGGATAGACAGGGCGCACAGAGTGGGCCCGGCACGCCGGACCTCTGCGCCACCGCCAGACATCCTGGCCTTCCTGCCGGACTACCCGCTTAAGGAGCGAATCCTCCGTGAGGCTAGGAAACAACAGTCGTTGCACTTCCGAGGGCACTCAATCGCACTCTTCCAGGACTTATCAGCGATTACGCTCCAAAAACGTAGGGCATTTAAGATTGCGACTGACTTTCTGAGAAGCCATGAGACGCAGTACACATGGGGGCACCCTTTCCGGCTTATCTTTTGATGGAATGGCACCTTGCACCAACTCCGCTCTCTCCAGGACACATGCGAGGTGCTGGGCATCACCGCGCCGGACGAAGAACCACCTACACCGCGTCGTAGACGCACCACAAGGGACGGCTGGCAGCGGGTCCCGGACCGCCGGTCTTCTGCCTCATCTACCCGCCCAGATTCACCTACTATCCGGTCAGGCATGGACGGAGCGGTGCAGGAAGCAGCCGGGGGCGCGGCCCCTGATACTGTCGCGCTGACAGCTTGAGATGTCTCCGGGGGGAGATTGATGCAGCCTTTCTATGATGCAGGTTTGGAGGTACGGGGGGGAGGGGGGCGGAGGGGGGTGCAGTGGCGGGACATCCGCTACAGTAACCAACCACAGTCTTGTCCTTGTGGGGCCGGTCTGGGACTATGAGACCTTGGGATTTGTTGCGGGGGAGGGGAGGAGGGAGGTGGGGAATGTTGGGGTTGTTTCTGTTGCTCGGGGAATTGGGTCAGGGGAAGTTCAGGGGGAGTTGGGGGGGAAGGGGGGGGGCGCCCTGCCTAGGCTCCGATGTATTGCTTGCACTACAGTTGACTCTACGATAATGGCAGCTCTTAAGGTAGTAACCTTAATGTGAAAGGGTTGAATAATCCAGTCAAGAGGAGGGCGGTCTTGTCTTTGCTTGAGAACACCCAGGCGGATATCTGTCTCTTACAAGACACCCACTTGCTGGCCCGTGATTGCCATAGGATGCGATCTCGCAAATTTCCAACACAATTCTTTTCTTCCAACACTACCAAGACAGCGGGGGTGGCAATCCTAATTTCCCGAACATTCAAGGGGGAGGTTATGCATAAGTTTGCAGAACAGAAAGGGAGACTTCTGGTGTACAGGGTTAAGTTAGGAGGACTAGTGTTCACCATAGGGTCGGTATATTGCCCCAACGAGCAGCAGGAGCGATTTTTTCACTCAGCCTTAGTGGACGTCACAGCCACCGCGGATAGACACATTATCATAGGAGGGGACCTTAACATGGTGTTCGACCCGTCTCTAGATAGGTCATCACAGAGGTACCCACAAACAGGAGAGATTTCATGTGAGGGCAAATCCCACTTAGAGGACTTAGATCTCCACGATCTCTGGCGCCGCTTACACCCCACCGACAGGGACTACTCCTTTTACTCACATGCGCATAAGACGTATGCGAGATTGGACCACCTCTTGGTCACGGGACCAGTGTGTGCCCTAGCTATGGCGTCAGACATGGGGGTTCTCTCCCTATTAGATCATGCGCCCGTTACGGGGACCTTTCGCTTACCACCGGTGTCTCCGTCGCGCGGGGTTTGGCGCCTCAGGGACACACTACTGCATAAAAAACCAGTAGTGAAGCATATCACGGACTCAATCCGTGATTATCAGGCCCACAATGATAATACCGACACCTCCTTAGCAACGCAATGGGCGGCCTGGAAGGCGGTGCTCAGAGGAGAATTTATAGCAATATCATCTGTGGAGAATAGAGAACGACAGCTCAAACGAGACGAACTCACGCACAAAGTTCGAGAGTTGGAACAGGTACATGAGCGCACGCGAGCCCCTAGGGTATGGAGACAACTTAAGGCGGCAAGAAACTCCTGTCGGCTTTAGACACAGATAGGGCGGAGTATGCAGCGCTGCGTTTGAAGCATGCGTGCTACACGGGGGGACAAGTGTGGCAGGCTGTTGGCGAACAAGCTCCGAGTGGCGCATTAAACGGCACGGAAGACGACCAGATAGCGGAGACTTTCCGTCAATACTATGCAGCGCTCTACGCCGGTGAACCCCCGTCTCCATATGCGGAGGCGAGCTATCTGGACTCGGTCACTCTCCCTTTCTTAGCTCCGGAGCAGGCGGAATACCTGGAAAGGGACATCCGGATTGAAGAGGTGATTACTGCCATCTCTAAACTCAAGCATGGGAAGGCTCCGGGCCCGGACGGCTATACTTCACTTTTCTATAAAAGGTTCTGCTCTGTGCTGGCCCCTGTCCTCACCCGCCTCTTCAACTCCTTCTCCACTCCTGGAGCTATCCCACCTGATTTACTCCAGGCGACCGTGTCGGTCATCCCCAAACCAGGGAAAGACCGGGCTCACTGCAGCTCGTACAGACCGATCTCCCTCCTGAACATTGATCTCAAACTGTACACCGGGATCCTTGCGGCACGGCTGGCACTTTATCTGCCGGGTCTGATTGACCCGGACCAGGCGGGATTTGTCCCAGGGAGACAGACGGTTCACCTCCTGGAGAAGGCCTCCCGGATCCCTAGGGAAAGAATGTTGTTAGCCGTGGAGAAGGCGTTTGACCGGGTACATTGGCCTTATTTAGAGCGGGTCCTGGCAAAGGTGGGGATTGGAAGAAGTTCCGCACCCTAGTGTTCAACTGCTATAGATTCCCGTCGGCGGTAGTGCGGGTGAAGGTTGCAGCTCCCGGAGGTTCATCATAGAGAGCGGCACCAGGCAAGGGTGCCCATTATCTCTATAAATGGAGCCTCTGGCTCAAAGGGTACGTCAGAACCCGACTGCGACGGGCGTGAAGATGGGGAGATATACTCACACGATTAGCCTCTATGCGGATGACGTTATACTGACACTGGCTAACCCGAGGGGGGCCCTTCCAGCGTGTATTGCGGAGCTGGACGCTTTCTCGTTGGTTGCAGGATTCAAAATGAATATGGGGAAATCCGTAGCTCTTGATGTCTCGCTGAACGCAGCCACAAGAACTGAACTCCAGAGTCTCTTCCCAATGCATTGGTCTTCGGATCTTGTACTCTATTTGGGCATTCTCTTGGCACCCACCTTGCCCGCTATGGTTACTGCCAACTACACGGCCTTGGGAAAGAAAATTAAGGAGGAACTGAGGCGCTGGGTCAAAGGCACCTTGTCCTGGCTAGGCAGGGTAGCAGCGGTTAAGATGACGATCTTACCACAGGTTCTATATTTGTTCCGGAACCCTGCCGCTCCTGCCTCCCAAGGGGTGGATTCAACAGACGCAAGCGGACCTTGCACGCTTCATTTGGCAAGGCCGCAAACCCCTCACCACACTGGCCCCGGAGGCGGGGGGTCTGGGTGTGCCAGACTTGCGCAAGTATTTTCAGGCGGCACAACTGCGCTATCTTGTTGAGTGGATCAGATGGGAGTCAGATAAACACTGGCTCTTTCAGGAGCAGGCGGTAGCGGGCAGGCCTTTACAGGAGGTGCCCTTCTTGCGCAGAGCACACCGCCCCCCCAATTTATACGCGTCCTTCATCACGCGAGTCCCACTGCAGGTATGGGATGCCAGTAATGTTGTTCATGATCTCACCGCTAGCCCTGGGCGTAGTGGGCGGAGTGGGGCTCCGCGGAGCTACGTGAAGTGGGCGCACAACTACGCCCACCCATGCACTCCGCGTAGCCCCACTCCGAGCCGCCCGCCTCCCTCCCGCCCTCACTAAATACATAAATAAATGTATAAAAAGCTTTTTAAAACACTTACCTTGTCTGCCGCGTCCCCGGGGCTCCCTCTCGCCGTCCCGCCGTTCGCGCCGCCACCGAATCGGATCCTAATTCGCATGCACGGGCGGCCGCGCATGCGCATTCCTCACGAGAAATGCGCATGAGCGGCCGCCCGCGCATGCGCATTAGGATCCGAAATGGCGGCGCGCATCGCGGGACGGCGAGAGGGAGCCCCGGGGACGCGGCAGACAAGGTAAGTGTTTTAAAAAGCTTTTAATACATTTATTTATGTATTTAGGGAGGGCGGGAGGGAGGCGGGTGGCGGCCGGCTACGCTCCGTCTGCGGAGCGCGCGTAGTGCCGCCTGGCTACGCCGGCTACGCAAAATGCGTAGGAGGCGGCACTCCGTGCACTCCGTGCACGGAGCGTAGCTGGCCGCCCAGGCTTACTCACCGCGTTCCCCTCACCGTTTACGCCACTGGTTGAGAACCCAGATTTCACCCCCGGGATGAAACAGGGCGCCTTTCAGCGTTGGCGGGCTATGGGGTGCTAGGCGCTGTTTCATATGTATGCCCCAGAGGATTTTAAGCGCGAATATCACCTACCTGAAACGGAGAGATTGCGGTATTTGCAGGTGCGACATTGGGCGCTGCAACCGCAGGTACGTGAATCAGCGGACAGAAAGCTTTTACCTTACGAGAAGTGGCTTGTGACACGCACTTCGGACGCGAAGCTGATCTCAGATCTTTACCAATTTTTGCAGCCTCCCTCCTCTCATCCTTATAACCCGGGTAGGGAGCGTTGGGAACGGGAACTGGGGAGGACATTGAGTCATACAGAGTGGGACCAGATCTCATACCGGGCACGACACTCCGCATATCACACCGGACTTACAGAAACATTCACTAAGGTGACTACCTACTGGTACTACACCCCAGAAAAGATTGCACGAAATGAATCATAGTATTCAGGACACATGCTGGCGGGCTTGTGGGCATGTGGGCACACTTACACATGTGTTATGGGATTGCCCTTTGCTACGCCCCTACTGGAAGGAGATCCTAGACGAGATAGACACACACTTTGACATTGAGCTGCCACGCTTCCCGGCGAATGTATTGCTGGGTCTGCCCAACCGGTTGATGTACCCACTAAAGTCCCGAAGAGGCAGACAGATTGCAATAGCGCTGGGCTCGGCCGTTCAGAACATTCTTATACAGTGGCGCACCACCACATTCCCCTCTCTCACGGGCTGGCTACATAGGTTATGGCATGTCCTGGGCATGGAGAAGTTGTCGCTCACAGTAGCGGGTGACGTGGAGCAATTTAATGACCTGTGGCAACCGTTTCATTCACTGCTGGTTACGGAATCTAAAGAACTCACATGTCCACGGTATCTTAGACTTTTGAGACTAACGTCACCTGCAGATGCATCTGACTGATGGAGTTTAGGGTGGGATTGGCTGGAAGGGGGAAATGACGGACGAGGGATGAAACAAGGAGGCAAACTAGACACTGGACGGGGGGGGAGGGAACAGAAGGGGTAGGAGGGATGGGGGAGTTGGTAAAGGGAATTGTTTATTAGTATATTAATGTCGCTGTATGCGCATCAACGCTGGTGCCGGCTGGACACTTCCTTTGCAGAGACTTTAAGCACCCATGCGCTCCAGAATGGTGATATTATGACACAAACCTTTTGCGACTACTGTTTCTTGTTTTTGTGAATAACTCAATAAAATGCTTTAAACTTAAAATTGCAAGTGTTAAAATGTTAGTTTCCATACCTTGTCCTTGCATAAAACCCAACTGATTTTGCGGAGCATTTCTGTTGCCCACTCTATTAATTCTCTCAGAAGCATTGCTGCAAAGAGTTTAGCTTCTGTATCTTGCAACGTAATTAATCGATAATTTGTTGGCTGTGCCCACTCTCCACTTTTATAGATAGGATAAACTACGAACCTTTTCAGGACTCCAGTATAGTTGATGTTTGCATTTCTTGGTTAAATACCCTTGTTAGGTAACCTGCCCCAATTAGTGCATTATCTTTGTAAATCGCAGCTGGAATCCCGTTCGGGCCAGGGCTCCATCAAGTCTCTGTTTCCTAATAAAAATAAGTAAAAAGAGACAATTTTTCAATAGCATTAAGATAGTCACCTTCAAAACAATGTTCAACCATCTCTTGCGCTGTTGTTATGATCGATGCTTTGGAGGTTTTCGACCAATAAAGTTTCTTATAATTTAGAGTAGTCATGCCTCCTGGAAGCGTCACATATTTTTCATGTCTTACACAGTTTAATTTTAACTCTATTATTTGTTGACTATGATCACTCCCATTTGTTCCGGTAAAATAAAAACTTTTGAAATAGAATAGGAGCCACTACTGAATAGTCTATTCGGGATTTATCACCAAGTGCGTGGTACGTCCATGCAGGGGTGAATCTTGTGGGAACCGCTCATTTAAAATCCTTAGGCCCAAGGATTCTAGCTCTTTTAATATGTTCTTACCAATTATCCCTTTTTGCCCCTTAGTGTCTTGAATAGTTGGGTGGATAGGGATTGCCTGTAAATAATCCTGTTTTGTTCAACTTCATCTCTAACATAAGACCAGAACATATTCATGTTAAAGTCGCCCAAGATGATCATTTCAGGTTGGATAAATGTATTCAGTTGCTGAAGTAGTATAGTTATTAAATTGCAAGCCATTGTTTTTCTTGAACTGGGATCAGGGTGGATATATACATGTATAAGTAAAAGTGATTTTATTATATTTTTGTCTTTATAGCATAATCAGACAGTCACAAGTATTTAGGGCTACCACCTCACTTTCCACTTTTAGTTCTACTGAGCTAAAAGTTCCCAAGCCCCCACTGGATCTGCCATATTTGCTTATTTTCGTGGCAGGATTATAGTATCCCAAAAACATTCTAATTTAAAAGTATTAGATGCCCAGGTCTCCTGAAGGAAAATGATTTGAAAATGATGCAATGTTGCAATCAGGTACTCATTTTGAGTCTATGATTGTATACCTTTTATGTTCCAAGAGCATATTTCAATCCTTTCTCTTGGTTAAGTCACCACCTCCTGATCTGATGGATTTTGTCAAACATGCGTTACTCCATGTAGAACAGCTGTTAGGCAACCACATTTTAGTTCCTCCACTGTTTCTCTTTTATACTCCGGAGTGGATTTAGAACGTTGTCCAATTGTTTTAGCAATAGTATTTTTCAATATTGAAAATACCTGCTTATTATCTGACCCTTTCCGTTGTTCATCTGATTTTTTGGGGGAAATAAACAGACTTGAGTAGGAGGGTTGAAATGGCCTGGTGACTTTTATTCCCCATTTCCCAAAGACTTCATTTTCCCTTTGGATTAGGTCTACTAAGCAGGGGAAATCTGGGATACCAGTGTTAATTCTAGATTATTGATTTTATTTGATAGAAATTCAATTGATTCTATATCGTCACTTCTAATTCTTTCTAGTGACAATATTGCCTTACACAGTCTTAGGATCTTACTCTGGTTCAAAATGTCATGCTTACCCCAGGACTGACATTCTGGTTTAAAAATTAGTTGTGTTCCTCCTTCTTTATGTACCTGGCTTTTGCTCTTGAATTCTCGTGGTATACCCACTTTGTTTTGTAAAGTATTAAGAGAGTCTGTTATTCGGTTGGTTGTTGGTTCCTAATTAAACTATTTGACATACTGAAGTTTTTACTTCCATCTGTATCCCGGTCTTGTAGGACCTCGCATTTCCTCTGACTTTTCAAAACTCCTATTTTGTCTTGGACAATTAAAGTAGCCTCAATTTTAGCTCTTGTCTTTTCTGTTTGCAATAATTCAAAATGTGCTTTCTTAGTATATCCCTCAGCTCCTGACATGACCGTTTGGTGCTTTGTTTCAGTTTCTACCTGTTTTGAAAGGTCTGTTGGGTTTTTAATGGTTTTACATATTCCTACTATGATTACTTCAGACGGTTTTCTGTTGAACCAAGGATAAAATGTTTTCTTTGCTTTGACTTTATCAGATAGATTCCGAGTTGCTTTTCTTGCTTGACTCGTATTTTGTAGACTATTTCCTGTTGTTATTGTCACTGTTTCTTGGGGAAATACTGTTATTACACTTTTTTACTTTATTTCTTGCTTTCCGTTGTTTTTCCCTCTGTCTTTTTGACAACTGGGGTACTGGTGCTGTTAGTACTGGTGATGTTAATAGAGAGAGTGCTTTCTTTTCTATTAGCTCCTCCTTCTTTTCATCCGTTAGATCCTTGTTATTTTCCAGAATTAAGTTGTTACTTTTTTTTTACATGGTCAGTCAAATAGTCTTCATTTCCCTGAGCGGGCAAGTTTCCTCTTATGTCCTCGATTACTGTATTTATTAAATTCTGGAATTGTAGCCAATTTGTTAATCAGCGGAGTACAGTTACATTCTGTATATGGTGCTATTGGTTGTGCCTGTGCCCGTATTATCAGGTTGTTTAATGTGGCTAGCTTCTGATCGATTCCCATTACTGAAGATGCCACGGTGTTAAGAAGATCTATTTACACCTCATTTAGTTCGATTGATACATCAGGGCTTCTAATGTCAGTTGAGAAGTTCTCAAAAAAAGGTCCCAGATTGACATCGAGTCCCAATTTCATGAAACTAGTACTGCTGAGGTTTGGTTGTTTTCAGTAGGGTGTTGTTTATTATTCCCACATACTGGGCTTGGTTGTTCTTCCACCTTTTTTCTTGACTGATTGTGTGGGAAACTACTGTTCCGTTCATCTTTTAGACAGGATGTACTCCAACACTGCAAGTTATCTAATTTCATAATATAGTCATCCATATTACATTAGGATCTATTGTCCTGTCTGTAATTCTCCTGGCCCCATTTATGTTCTGTATATAATGGTATAACATTTGTATCTATTTGAAGGGGTTGGGATAAGGTATTAGTGTCCCTAGGGGTTTTATGCAAGTCATCTCGTATTATGGGGCCACATTGACGTTCCTGGTTTGTTTGAGCCACACTCGTTGGATCTCCCATGTTATTTGAGTTTTTTATTTTTACTTGTACTTCAATTGGAAGTGGTTCCCCCAATGTGAATACTTGTTGAATAACTCCAGTAAATAATTCCGGCGGACTTGAGACCTCTTTTTGCAAATGTGTGGTTAGGGGTACACTTAACATCTCCAGGTCAGTATGTGCCCCCATTGATTATCTGATTATTCATTTGTTTCGGTGTTTGATCCATTTCATAGTTGCCTCACTCACTGTTTAAATTGGAGTTTGTAACCTACATAAATCTGTTTGTTTATTCAACATAGCTCCCGTTGGATCTTTCATAAAGTCAAACTTGTTGATCTCTTCATTGCTTTCCTAAATATGCATACCCTATGCGATATGAGAGGCTGGTTGTCCCCTGCTTGTTTTACTTTCATTTTCCTTAAACTTGCTGTGGTTTGGAGTTTTTTTTTCTTCTTGATGAGGGGAAAAGGCAGTCTCTCCTTCCCCGAACGCATAGTTCTTTCAACTTTTTACGAGTTCCTCCAATTTTTTTGCTGGGTAATAACCTCCATATGCTGACTGGACGAGCGGGGCTCGCCAGGTGACCGCAGGCTGCACCCGGATCTTGTCAGGCCGCCTACGCGAAGCACCTGCGGCTTTCACTCCACAGCGGCCAGCTAACATTGGCTGCACTCGTCCTTGACCCCAAATGCCAATTCCCATCACCCAGTCCTCACCGGAACCCAATTAATAAGTGTAGGGCCGTTTAAGCTAGAGGTAGGCAAACTCTGGCAAGAGGCAAAAAGTAAGCTTGATGCTTGAAACTGGATATAAATACAGGAAATCAAATTCCTCACTGTCCTCGCTTTTGCTCACTCAGCTCAGTCTGCTCACACAACTTGCTCCTGTTCTTCTCCTCCCACGGCTGAGTTGAGCCTGTTTGACAACCAGGCATTGCGGTGCTGTGCGGAGCGGGGAGATTGAACTGTGCAACAGAGCAGAGCATTCAATGGCCATCAATGGGCTTCAATGGGGCGGCAAGCGAGGGAGAACATACAGCGCAATTATTGGTACAATGGCAGCAGCCGCACTGAGACGACCCTGTGATCACTCCGCTGCCACCACTGCCGCTTCTCACACTCCCACCACCACTCGCTTGCCGCTCCGCCGCTCTGCTCGCTCGCCGCCGCTCCCTTCACTCCTCTGCTCGTGGAAACTCACGCTACTGCTACCGCTAGGATGCAGTAAGCTCTGCTGATCGCTGACTTCACCCAAACCGGAAGCACAAAACAGCAAGCAGTCTATAGGTTATAGCAGATCAGTGTAACAGCATTCCTGAGCAACCTTAAATGTTGTCAAATTGGATTGAAGTCAAGTTTAATGGATGGGAATTCTTTGCTCTTCTGATTTACCATTTATCACATGTGGTACTGGTGTCATTCTTTACTTTGCAACTGGAAACCTGCATTATATGTTATACTGCAGTCTATAATGACTTGCATCTAAGAGTGTGTGACGATTTGTAAACTAGATTACTGATATTACAAAAACGTTATCCACCTTTTACATAGTGCAGCATGTAATTGTTCCACAAAATGAAAGTATTATAGTGGGTTGGCACTCAATGAGTTATAATTTACACCTGTTTTTTTTTTTTAAACTCTTTTTATTATATGGAAAGAAAACAAACAATCAAGGCAAAACAAGCATTACAATACAGGCGCTTTGTCTCAGCGGGAAGGAAAAGGCAATGGCATCACAGTGCAAGTCAATCAACAAAAATCAGAGGAGGGGAGCATAATCGGGGGAAAAAGACTAAAGATTTTAAAACATATGCAATAGAACAAATCATGGAACGTCAGGATCAGGGAGAATGTGAAACATCGGAGACATCAGGAAGGGGTGGCGTGCATATATCTCCTCTGTAGGAGTTCCATTGATTCCAAATTTTCCCCCATTTCTGGGGCCTACCTCGTGCCACATACACCGTCTTCTCTCGAAACATACACCAATCCATATTTTCCTTCCACACCGAGACCGTCGGCGGGCGGGGAGCGCCCCACAACTGTGCAATGTCTCATTTAGCAATCATGTTGGCCAGGGTCGCCCATCGCGTCTGAGCCACGTCATAGTCATTCGGTTCCCACACATTTAGCAGACACCGCCTAGCTTCCGGTTGTATCTCGACTCCCGTAACCTCTTTCATGGCCGCATGCACTCTATTCCAAAATGCAACAACCTCTGGACATTCCCAAATGATGTGAAGGAAAGTAGCAAGCCGACCACAACCACGAATACATAACCCATCACCAGAATAACCCATTCGAATCAGTCGCGGGCCAGTAACATACACACGGTGTAAGATCTTGAGTTGGACTAGTCGAAGACGGGCCGGTATCGCGACCTCCTTGGGAGAGGAAATCGCGGACTGCCAGTCCTCATCATCTAATAGTAAACCGTCTTTGGTCCAGACCTCCCTTAAAGGCGTTAACAGGTCAGACCGATCATTAATTCATTTCTTATAAATCACAGAAATCGTGCTATCGGGCACATATCCATCAAGTATCCGATCGTCCAATGGGGAGGATTCCGGATTAACGGTCCCGATGGGGAAAACAGAACCCAACGGGTGACTGTAAATAGCGAAAAAATTCCTGATCACTCAATTCATATTCCGTCTTCAAGACCTCAAAAGTCTTAATCCTATACTTAACCCAGAGATCGCCTACTCTACTGATACCAATCATATCCCATTTCTCAAAGCCTTTCATCCTCCATAAACTTCCCAGCTTGCAAGAGTCGTACAAGGGGGCCGCCCGGGTCAGTCTCCCGCTCCACCCCATTGCCGCATTCGCACAATTCCACACCTGCCCGGCGATCTTGGTAGGACCAGTGAGCGTCCGAATTGCAGATCTAGAGTATAGCGCCCTATTATAGTTCCCTCCCGGCAAAAGCCACCTATCCATCTCAAATGCAGGATCTAAACCCGGACCATACATACCATGATTGATTGCACTCAATTGAGAGGCCCAATAGTAACGCCTGATATCGGGAAGAGCAATACCGCCGTCATACCAGGGAAGAGTAAGTTTAGGGAGGGCGATACGGGCACGCCCATCCCAAATCAGCTGTCTTTGTAGACTCTCCACTTCCCGGAAGTATTTTGCCGGAATTGCGTCAAACGTATTCTGGAGCGCGTATAAAAACCGCGGTAGAGACATCATCTTAAAAAGGGTTGCTCGCCCGAGGGGGGACAGAGGAAGGCCGCGCCAGCCCACCACGTCAGAACGCAACCGTTGTAGCGGAGGGAGTAAATTACATTCGTATCTGGCAACGGGGTCCAAAGTGATAAAAAATCCCAGATATTTGAAACCCTCTTGTGTCACATGTATTGGACAACCGCGCGGCAATGCAGGGGCGCCACCCGCGAGTACGTATATACAAGAATTGGACCAATTGATCACAAGGCCAGAATTTTGTCCGAATGAAATCAACACATCCAACAGCACGTTTAACGACTTTTGGGGCGAAGTGAGGTACAACAGAATATCATCCGCATAGAGCGATATGCGATCTTCAAACTCAGGGGTCCACTGCATACCTCTCATCGAAGGTTCCCAGCGCAACCATGCAGCCAGAGGCTCCAGGGCGAGTGCAAAGAGGAGCGGAGACAACGGACAGCCTTGCCGAGTACCCCTTCCCAGAGCAAAGGGACTGGATACCCGACCATTGACCACTACCTGTGCCAATGGAGCCCCATAGAGAAGTTTCACCCAGCCAATAAAGCTAGGACCAAAGCCAGATTTCGCCAGAGCGGCCCACAAATACGACCACTCCACAGTGTCAAAAGCCATCATGGCGTCAAGAGAGACCAAGATGGCCGACTCCAGAAGATATGGGGCTCTCGCCAGAGCGCCGTGCAGGCGTCTCAAATTCAGTGCTGTATTACGGCACGGGATGAATCCGGACTGGTCCGGATGAATCAAGTCACTAATCACATTGATAAGACGGTTAGCTAGTACCTTAGCAAGGATCTTGGGCTCCACATTAAGAAGCGAAATGGGTCTGTAGGACGTACAACAAGCCCTTGGCTTTCCCTCTTTGTGAATCACTACTATCGATGCAAGACGCTGATCATAAGGGAGGGAGCCAGTATCTCTCGATTCCATGAACATACCGCGGAGATATGGTGCAATCCTGTCCGGACGCAACTTGTATAACTCAATAGGGAGACCATTGGGACCATAGCCTTCCCTGAACGAAGAGAACGTATAGCAGTAGCTATCTCATCCACTGAAAGTGGCGCTTCCAGCAGCTCCCTATCTGAGTCCGATAGGCACGGCAGTGAAATATCTCTCAACAACTGGTGAGAGTCTTCTTCGGGTCTAACGGAAACTGGAGAATAAACCTCACGAAAATGATCAGCGAAACACTCAACTATCTCGACCGGGTCAGTTACACACATTCCATCTCGCCTCTCAATCACCAGAACCACACGACTCGCTCTCTCTTTTCTGTCCAACCAGGTGATCAACTTCCCAGCCTTGTCCCCCACATCATACAGCCACCCCTGTCGCTCCCTACTCATGAGTTTAGCGGCATCAGTCACCAAGGCCCTATAATCAGACTGTTTGAGACCGAGGACATGAAGCTTGTCACGGGTGACCCCCAACTCCAACTCTCCTACCAGTTCAGTAATATCAGCCTCAAATCGGACCACCGCCTCATTCCTGCTCTTTTTAGCACCAGTAATCAATGATAAGGCATGTCCACGAAGGACCGTCTTAAACGCTTCCCATAATGAGACAGAAGAAGACACCGATCCCTCATTCTCAAGAAAATAGTGATCCAGGGACTTGACAAGTTCAGCACGGGTCTTAGGGTTTTGAAGATACCAGGGGTTAATCGGAGCCACTTAACCCCCAGTGCCCGGAATAATGTCCATATGAAGCCATACGGGAGAGTGATCTGAAATCCCCCTAGCTAAGTGTCTGATCTCCTTTATCAATGAGGCCTGTGCTGCCGGCATCATAACATAGTCCAACCTGGACAGGCTACCATGGGCACCCGAATGGAAGGTAAACTGCGTCCGACCAGGGTGCATCACCCTCCAACAATCAATCAAGCCTAGAGTTTCCAGGAATCCACTCAACCATTATTGGGACCTTGCGAGATCTCGGTGGGGATGGCGGTCCTCTACCCCAGAAACAACAGAATTGAAGTCTCCACCCACGATCAGCATACATTCAGGAAGTCCCAGAACCACCCTCCCCAAATCAGAAAAGGTCGAGGACTGCAAACCAGGGGGGACATAGACAGAAAGCAGCGTGATGGTCTTCCCCTCCCACCTACCAGTGAGGGCAGCATAATGCCCTCTATCGTCACACATTACAGTGTCAACCTCCAGGGGAAGGGAGTTCCGAACAAGAATACCCAACCCCTGGAACCGGAGGTGAAACCAGCGTGGGCAGCAAGGTGGTATCCCTGCCTATTCATAGCATGACAAGTGTTCCCAATCAGATGTGTTTCCTGCAATAACACTACATCAGGGGAGAAGCGTTTCAAGTATTGCAACACAACCCCCCGTTTTATCCTGTCCCCCAATCCATTAACATTTCAACATAAAAATCTCAACCCTCTACCCCCCACACTCGAAATGGTAGCAGAGACCTCCCAACCCGCAGCGTAGCACCCAAATCAAATAGTAAGTCAATACGTTGCCTTGAAGAAGAACCAAAACACACCCCAAACACTTCCTCCCCTCCCCCCACAATCCAAGGAAACGAACACCCCCCACCCTGCACCCCTGCGTTAGACTCAAAAGCCACCCCAACTTGCAGTGTGCCTGTCGCCCTAACATAGAACTAATCTACAAGAAGAAACCCAGAGGAGGAAAGAGTCCCATCCCCCCGCCACCGCAGAGTGTACACAGAAGTCTTACAAATACGGGAGACGTCTAACCACAGTGACATACCATAAACAGTATCAGTAACTCGGGAGCTACAGCTCATTCCTGGTCAGGTTGGCCACCCTCAGCTCCGCCGGAATGTTCCGTACGATCTTGTCGCTCAGGCAAAGAATCAAGCCAGTCACTCACTCTGTCAGGGCGATCAAAGAAAAATGTCCTGTCCTCATATTCAATCCGTAGTCGGGTCGGGAAAAGCATCGCATATTTCAGTCTCATGTCCCTCAGTCTCCGCTTCACTCCTTGGAACTCCATCCTCTGTTTTTGAACAGATTGTGTGAAGTCCGGGTAGAAGCTCACAGTGGTATTCTCAAACTTCACTGGGCCACCCGTTCACGATGCCTGCAGGATAGCGTCTCTATCCCTGAAATAGAAGATTCTAGCAATAATTGGACGTGGTGGAGCATCGGTTTTAGGCTGACCACCCGGAACTCTATGCGCACGTTCCACGGCAAAAAAATTGCTGAGGCCTTTGGGAGCAAGATGCGTGAGGATGAGGTCTTCAACAAGGAGATCCGTGGAAGAGGCCATAGAATTTTCCGGAACACCAATGATGCGCACGTTATTGTGTCGCGCCCGGCTTTCAAAATCCTCACGTCGACGATTAAAGAGGTCATTAGAGGTCCGGAGATTACGCACCTCCGTTTGGAGGTCAGCGACATCCGTAGTGAGGCTGGGAGTCTTTAAGTCCAAAGATTTTACCTTTTCGTTGGTCTTTGATAAATCCATTCTGATAATATTGACGTCGATGGCCATACCAGTGATGGCGCCCATGACGTCTTGCAAGGTAAGATCAGCTAACATGGCGGGGTCCTCGGCCACCTCACCCCGATTCCTAGTCGCCCCTCCGGGTGACACCTTAGGCTGGGTGTAGCGGTCCATGGAGAGGGGTCTTGGTCTTGCGTTTCTCGCTGTTGGGTTTGCCCGCCATGTCAGGCGGCAGGCCCCCAGGAAGCGCCCTAGACCTGGTGAAAATGATTCGTGCGTTTTCACCCAATAACGGGCACACGGCGTCAACCACAGACACGCCACCTTGGGCACACAGCGAAAATCCAGGGTCCGGGCGCAACACAGGCTATTGCGACAGGATAAAGATGCGAGAGGGTGAAGATCCAAAAACGAAACTGGAAGAGAACTCGGGGCAGCAACCAAGACCCCGCCGCCGTTGTTGTTGAATTACAGCCTGGGCACTCAGACCACCCGAGGCCCGGAGGTGTCCATGGGGCAGGCCTAAAAAGTTCAGAGTATCATAAGTTCGGTTCCCAGAGTCCAAATCGAGTTCTAAAAACAGCTCGTATGTCAGCTGGGTTGCGTCTTCAATAGCCCGTCGATGTTGGCAGGATAATATTCAGGATAAATGCGGGAGGTGGCGAGGGTCTCGGGAGCCCTGGGCTCACGCGGCCATCTTGGATGCGCGCGTAGCTCCTCCCCTGCACCTCTGTTTTTTAAAAATGTCCTCATCTCGGTGTAAGGCAGGGTGGCCATCTTTGTGGAATCTGATATTAAAAATACGGAATCAAGTAACTTATTAAATACAATTAACAATGATGGTTGACATATGATATCTGTAGTTGCAAGGATGCAAAACACCTCTTATGAGTCATATTAACATAGGTGTGTTCAAGCGAGTCTCAATAGTAAATAAGGATCATTTTCTTTAATGAAATCAAGATTATTCAGCTGCTACGGATAACCATGGGTTCAATTTATGCTTCCATAAATTAGTGATGTTAGGAGTGCAATATAGAAATGGAAGTGAAGGGGATTGTTCATGTGACAAACTATAGAACAACAATATATTTGCACACTGAGGGGCAAATTTACTATTTTTCATGCAACATGGCAGAGCAGAGGAACTTGCTTCCCTGAATTGCGTTAAAGGGAGAGAGCAGAAATGCTCCATATTTACAAAGATATGGAGAAATTCTACTCTCTACTTGTGCTGGCTCCCTGTGTGCTGCTTTGCCCCAACCCAGGCACCCTTACATCATAGTGCAAGGATGTCTGTGTTACGGGGCAGGATTGTTTGTATGATTGAAGGGATAACTTCCAGTACAAAAAATGCTTAGAGGCATTGTCCTCTTTCTATGTGTGCTGCCTAATGCAGCATACATGGAAAAAGGAAGGAACAAGGCAAAATAAAGATATTTTCTTTCAGCTAGGCACACCGTTTTGGTGCAAGCCCAAGTTTTCATAGTAAAACTGCGGGCCATATTATCCAGAAAGGGTGATACATTATCGCCGCTTTTATCGGCCGGAAACTGCCACTAAAGCGGCGATAATAGGTTTGATAATATGCCCTTGTGAATTCAGAAACTGGGCTTCTATGGGAATTCACAAGGGCAAATTATCAAGCCCATTATCGCCACTTTAGCGGCAGTTTCCTGCCAATAAAAGCGGCGATAATGTATCATCCTTACTTGATAATATGGCCCTGCGTTTTCATCTAATAAATGGGTGGATGAATGAGGATGCTCATTCTCCACCCATGTAATGCCTAACGAAAGCAAAGTAATGCAAGGCAGTGCTATGCACTGCCTTGCATTACTTTACATTTACATTTACTAAACCAAGCAAAGTTACGGAAAGTGGCTTTGCAAAGCTTAAAAAATGCCAAAAGGATTTTGTGTCATGCTGCACCGCATAAGTGGCACAACCCTAGTGCAAAATTATTGTAAATCTAGGCCAATTTGGCTGGATAACTGCTCTTTTTCAAGGAGCTTTCCTGGTCCAGTATTTGAATGGACCTGTCTGCCAACATGTTGACACAATTAAACCTCACAATGCACTGTTACTCATATAAGTGTTTCAAAACTGAGAGCCTTCAGTCAGGTGCAAAGATTGCTAACACAGTAGTTCAATTTCAGACCGCTGAACGCAAACCACAACCAATGGCCAAGGTTCATCTGATATTGCATGTTTGATGGCAGAGTGAGGGTCAGACTTGTAGGGCAGAAGGGACCACTGAACATTAAGGAACAACAAAAATAAAAGTAAAGAAATGGATAACCTGACAAATAAAGTCTTAAATTCCAGGAATCTATTACTTGATTCACTCATTATGACCCTTCAAGTCAAAATATATGCCCAAAGAAGAATATGCACCGCAAAACTAAAGTCTGTCAATAGTGCTAGAAGCTGATCTGAAGTAAATAGAGCAGAACCTAATATCGGCATAAGGACCACCAGGGAATATTCACAACACTGACGACATCCACCCACTGAGGCACAAAAACACAAAGATAAAACTAGGCAAGCCCAACTTAGTCCTGAACTAATTACAAATCAAGTTCAACTGGCTAAACAATTAATACACACCTTCTTCAATCCAAGGTGCGCCTTTTAGACGTTCTTGGAGCAGTTCAGTTCAAAAGTCTTTGGGGCATATTATCAAGGGGGTTTATCCCCGCTTTTTTGGCTTTAAAAGCCAAGAAAGCGGAGATAAAATTATCTCCCTATTACCTAGCTGTCGCTAACACCAGTTAGCGACAGCTAGTAGGAGATAGCGACCATCTTGGGCCCTGCTTTGCATGTCAGTGAAATTTATCACTAATGACATGCAAAGTGAGCGTGCCAAGATGTTAGGGACTGGAAACTGTCGCTAACATCGCCATCTTCTATTACCAACTTTTGGAGATATTTGCGCTAAGCGCGAATATCTTCAAAAGCTAACACCTGCCCCTGAGCAGTTCTTAGCCATGTTATCCAATGGTTGGTGGATAACATGGCTAAGAGCATTAGCTAGGTAATGCATGAATATCGCTGACTTTTCAGCAATATTCATGCATTTCGGCCGATTTTTATCGCTTAGGAGATAAACCTTGATAACAGCAAGGTTCCTAAGCGATAACAATCGCCGCAGCACGGCGATAAAAATATTGCCGCTAAGCCAACATAGCGATAATTATCGCTAGTTGTTGGTAATATGCCCCTTTATTCGGTTTGAAACAAACCATAAAAGCAATAATATAAAAAGTAACCAATTTAAAAATGCAATGCTTTACATCAAAAATAACAACTAGCATACAATATAGCCAAAAGACTTTCACGAGGTTAAATTGTCTTAGTGCATTAAAACAATCGGTACAAATAATTTCCTCTCCGTATATTAAAATATATGTCGCATACACTACAGCGTTGTACAAATACTGATAAATAAAACCAGCCAGTATAGATTCTTGGAGCAATGTGACCAGCCGGACAGGTGTAAGTCAGCATCTTGGTCCCCACAAAAGACCAAAACTGTGTTTATTCTACTCCTGTAAACATCTTGGTGGTAGCAGATGAAGAAGGGCAGATTTTGCTCAACCTTCTTGATCTACACTCTGCATTTGACACAGGATTTCAAATCTGTCCTTAGTTGGTAACAAAAAGTTCCCCTTGCATTCAATCTATCCCTCAAATGGTTTCAGGCATTCATATCAGAACAGAAGCAGTGGTGTCATGCTAGGGCCATTTCAGTCTCCGAGGTTCTATTTGCATTCGGTGTCTTTTGGAGTCTTTCCTTACCTCCTGGGTATTTGAAATGTTAATCCCTCTGCCTGACTGTTGCACTTTTGCTTCATACTAAATATTCACAGTGCTTGAAATGGAAAAATAGAAGTGCGGGTACCAGAGTACCTGTTTGTTTCAGAGAAGTGCTGGTACTCTCCAACTAAAACTATTATGTCTCTCTTGAGAAGTGCAGGTTCTCTCCCTCTCATAATAAACGAAGTGCTGGTACTCAAAACAGGACAGTGCCGGCCCATCTAAAATACTGAATATACATACAATCATGATACAAAAGTAATGATTTCTTCATCATTATAATTAGATACTGCTGTGATATTGATCAAGAAGTCACATAATATAGCATACATTTTACAATCATTCATCATCCAATCAATCATACCGAAATGACAACTCGTTGCAAAAGCATGATGCAAGATGGCTCTGGGTGTGACCTTTGCATGGCCTTCTATGAGGACTTTGTGATTTTATAAATTCGATGATTTTGCACAATTACTACCCAATCAGATGCCTTGCATTACAAGCTGTTTAGCATAACATATTTAGTTTACCTGAGGTCATCCGGGCACATTTGTCAGGTCCTGCCATCACTGACTATCACAGGACAGGGAGACGTGGAAAATGGATTCCGGTAAATCGCAAACATGTCTTCTACATCCCCTCCTCTGATAATCAATAATGACCCCTATTCTCATCTACTGCTCTATAGTTATCACTTCTTCCTGTTCCTCATTGTGGTCAATATGTGGTTGCTCCAGTGTATCGGATTTTACTGAGCATGGTTTCTGGTATAACACTCTCATTTCTACATACCGATATACTGGTAAAACCTTATCTCTCGTTGCAAAGCAACCACTTGCCATGGAGGATAGGCACTTTGGCACCACCTGGCTGAGAACAAATTATGTCACTAATATGAAGTCACCAATTATTCAAACTTCCACCAGCCATATTCCCCAGCCCCCCAGCCAGGATGATATGGATGCCCATATGTCTCCTTCTTGTATGTAGTGTGCCTGTTGCTCTCCTTCCCTTATTTATTTATTTATTTATTTATTATAAAGTTTTGTATAGCGCGAACAAGACCCGTGGGTATCAGAGCGCTTAACATGAAATAAGAAAAGGAAAACAAAGGTTAACATATGTATAAGCAGTTAACAAGCAACCGCATTGAGGTAGATGACATATATATTCGTAACACATGTGACGTTAGCGTAAGTAAATATGCTATGATTAAATTATAACAAAACATGTATATATAACAAATATGAGGTAGCACGGTATAGGTTCATGTATGAGGTAGCACGGTATAGGTTCATGAAAGATGCTGTTCTCCTGTTCAGTCAAATCTCCATTCCTATTGGCCTTTGGGTTGTTCTCATATCATAGGATACGTGTTCCATTATAGTATTGCCTGTGCCTCCCATTTTAGTGGCGTACATGATCTGTACTAAGGCAGAATTATAGCAGATCCATGATCAGTGATCTTCGCTAAGTAATGTATCTATTCATCAGCAGGCTCTTCACTTCCCGTTTGAATGTTACCAGATTCTGGATCTTCCTGATGTTTGGAGGGAGTGAGTTCCATACTCTGGGGGCCGCTCCCGAGAACGCTCTGTCATAGGTTTTCTTCTTTCGGAAGAAGGCTGGTCGTAGTAGCAGCTCCCCAGCACTCCTAGATGGTCGGTTGCCACCGGACAACTGAATTTTCTTTGCTAGATATCTTGGGGTGTTGTCGTGTAATGCTTTATGTGTGATACAAGCTATCTTCATTTGGATTCTTGCTTCATATGGTAGCCAGTTTAATGCTTTCAGGTGCGGGGATATATGGTCATATTTCCTAGTTCCGGTGATAAGTCTTGCTGCAGCGTTAAGACAGGCTTTCAATGGTGCTGTGGACATTTTTGGTAATCCAGCCAAGGTGGTGCACCCATATTCAATCCTCGAGATAACTAAGGATTGGATTGCCAATTTGAGGTCTGACTCTGTGATGAATGGTTTCAATTTTCTTAGGTAGTTCAAGTGAAAGCGGGCACTTTTCGCCATTGAGTTAATGTGGGCTTTCATGTCTAGATTCTCATCTAGGATGATTCCTAGAGATTTGGCTGAGTTGACAAGGGTTGGGGTGCAGTTTAGCGCAGTCACGACTTTCATCCATTCCTTTATTTCTGTATTCCTCTTTGGTGGAGAGATTAGTAGGAACTCTGTTTTATGTGCATTCAGCTTCAGGTGGTTTGCCGTTAACCATTAAAGTGCCATTTTTAGTGTCTCATTCATTAATTCCAATTCTTTTATGGATCCGATCTTTACGTAAATTTGCGTGTCGTCAGCATACATGTGATAGGATATTTGAGATTTTTGGAGAATTTCTGTGAGTGGCTCGACGTATAGGTTAAACAGATCTGGGGATAGTGTCGATCCTTGAGGGACTCCAATTGTGTTAGGGCAAGGAAGTGATATTGATTGGTTAACCAGGAAGCGCTGTGTTCTGTTCTGTAAAAAGGACTCGAACCATTTCAGCACTATTCCCGATATTCCCATCCTGTCCCGTAGCCTGGTCAGTAATGCTTCATGATTTACCGTATCAAATGCCGATGACAAGTCTAGGAGAATCAGTAAGCATGCTTGATTTTGGTCAAGGGACTGTAATGCGTCATCAGTAATGTGGAGAATCGCTGTTTCAGTGCTGTGCCCTGCTCTGAATCCTGATTGGCATTCATCTAGCAAGGAGAATTTATTGATGTGTTGGCTCAGTTGGTTCTGCACAAATTTCTCGGTCAACTTGGCCAGTAAAGGGATGTTGGTCACTGGGCGAAAGTTATTTGGATCTGATGTATCTGCTGTGGGTTTTTTGATTATGGGAATGACTTGACCTGTTTTTAGGCAGTCGGGAAGGTTCCCTGTGACAGTGACGCATTTATTATTTCCGTCCATATTGGAATCAGGATGTGATTGATTTCTTTTACGCATTTTGCTGGCAGAGGGTCTTGGTAGTGGTTGTTAGGTTTGATTCCTGAGAGCGTCTTGGCAATCGTGTGTTGGTCGTACAGTTCGAATGTTTCCCAGCTCGCCTTGTTTTTTGCCATAGTGCAATCCGTTGTAGAGTTGACATCGTTAGTAGACCGAGGTTCGTTGGGAAGGTTCAACGCCGAGTTTTTAAGCTCTATTTCGAGAGCTTTGGCCTTTTCCGTGAAAAATGTGGAGAAATCATCACAGCTTAGAGGTGTTTTTGAATTTTCTTGCACTGTTTTGGCTAGTTTGTTTGATTGCTCCTTTAGGATTTCAAATAGTTTTCGTGGTCTGTTTTTGGCATTATCCAGTTCTGTTCTTATAAATTCCTTTTTTGAGTTGATGATCTTTTTATTATATTGTTTCCTTGTTTTTCTGAGGGCTTCCAGTTCAGGAGATGATGGGTGTTGCCTCCATTTTCTTTCGGCCATTCTCAATTTGCGTCTATCTTCATTTAGTGCTTCGTTGAACCACAGGTTTTTGGTCTTTTCTGAGATTCGTTTCAATTTTAATGGCATGGTGCTATTAACGATATTTTCGACAGTTGCTATGTAGTGTTCCGTCAGCTCGTTAACTTTTTCCAGGTTGTTGGGTGGCTTTAAGTCTCTTTCACAGCTTTCGACCAGTAGTTCCATATTTGCTTCTTTTGTGTTTCGAGTCCATTTTTTGGTCTTGAAAGGTTGCCTGGTCCTACCTTTTCTCATTGTGGGTATCATGAATGTTATGGCGTGATGATCAGACCAGTCACATGGTGTTATGGAGTGGATTGTTGCCACTTTGTTTCTTGAGATTATCCAGTCTAACGTCCCTCCTTTAGAATGTGTGGGCAGTGTGCACGCTTGAGTGAGGTTTAGTTCAGTGAGGAAACCTTTAAGCATGTTGACCAGTTTGTCATTGCCGTTCTCCCAGTGCAGGTTGAAGTCGCCTAGGAATATGTTATTGGCAGCGTCGTTAGAGTTGGCTGTTATGATCTCCATTAACTCTGCTATAAACTTTGTGTTATCTCCTGGTGGGTGGTAGAAAGTATGCAGGTTGCACCGTTGAGTGTTAGTTGATCTTATGTTAAGACCAAGATACTCACAGGATTCAAGTGGGTCGGCCTGAATTTGTTTAACCTCTATGTCAGATCGATGAATACAGGCTATCCCTCCCCCTAGCTTTCCGTGTTTATCCAGTCTCAAAACGTTGAATTGCGGAGGTATCAACAGATCCATGGTTGGGGATGAGGATTCCGTAAGCCAAGTTTCTGTAAGGATTGCCAGGTCAACGTCCTTGTTGAGGATGAGGTCCGCTATGTCCGATGCATGTTTGGTTGCTGATCGGCAGTTGAGTAGTAGACAGGATAGATGTTTTTCTTTTTTAATAGCGTTCGCATTTTCGGCTTCGTTTGGTGTTAGCTGTATGTGCTGTAAATTGTGGGGGTTGGATGTTCTATCGTTTTTTCTCGCTGTTCTGTTAACGTCTAGTGGGACTGTTTGGATTCTCTCTTCTTCCTTGTGGTCCGATAGGTCATATGTTCGGATTAAGGCCAGCGTTTCCTCTTTCGATAATGATTCCGTCCTGTCTGGTCGGTTGTCTCTCTGTTTTAAACGCATGTCCGCCTCGTTGCTCTTTCTGTGTGAGGAATGTACAAGATTTTGGATATCCGTGACTTTGGCGTGAATGTTCGCTGTCCTCTCTTCGATTTTTTCTATCGCCTGTACGGTATTCATAGTGGCTTGTGCTAGCTTGCTCACTAGTTTCTGAAGCTTATTAAAGTCCTTCTTGTTCTGGAGAGATTTCTTTGGGGCGGCCGATCTGTACATCCGCTCAACTCTTCTCCTTTTTGGAACGGTTCTTAGTTGCGCTGCCATTTTCTTTATCTTCTCTTTTTGATTGTCTATTCCATCTCCATTAGGTGTGTCGTTGGTGCTGGATATGTTCTGAGTTGGTAGGATCATGTTAGAGGTAGAGGATGCTTCTTTTTGCATCATTAATGTTGTTATTGTCGGGGATAGACAACATTTCAGCATCATAACTCATTTTATCCTCAGCATCTTTAGGCAGGTGTGTGCCGACATAATAGCCTGAAACATTAATTATTGTCATGTACATTTTCATCAATTCAACAACTTATTTCCCTAATATTATTTCCACATCTCCTTCCCTTCACCCCCTTAATTGCCACCTTCTATTACATCTGCTAATCTTGTCGTGCTATACATTTTTGACAAGGTATACAAGGTTGCACTTGTATTAGTGGCAGGTGTTTGTCCTTCCATAAATGGTATGGCAATATGTTCTGCAAATACTAATACCAGTGTAGTTATTACCATTGCAGGTACAGGGATACAAATCACAGTGAGCAACCATGGGCATATCTTCTCTATCGTTGTAGAGGTGCCAGGCATTTTAAAGTGGGTGAATTAAACAAATTCAACAGTAATCTTTGTATGGAATCAAAACTCCTGTACTCTCTAAGTGATGTCAGAGGTTACTAGCATTTGACACCCAGGTACCCTTCTACAGTGGAGGCTGCAATGGTGTTCCTTAGCAGGGTGAGTTGGTGATGCCTTTGATGCTCCAGGTCCTTGTTGATGTACCAGCAGTGGGGGATCCTTCTTGGTGTGGGACCTGTGCGTCCAGGAAGTCAGTCTCTCACACTTGACAGATGGGGCTGTTGTAAGCAGAACCTGACATGGCCCCTTCCACCAAGACTGAAGACAGGGATGTATGGTGTGGGACTTTACTCAGACCCAATCTCCCGGCTAGCGATCATGCCCAGCAGGAAGGAAATTATGTACCTGACAATGAAGACAACGTATGACTGCTGGTAGTTTTTTGCAGTACTGTAAAAGTAAGCCATCAGACACAGATAGGGGGCAATAAACATGTGGCCTGGAATGTGCAAAGGGCAACAAAACGGTATTTGATGGGGGCTGAGTTTAGTCATTCTGTCAGGGGTGCTTCCCATGGCAAAAAAGGCAAGTGGCAGTGCATCGATACAGGATAGTTTGGTGGATGCACAAATCTTTCAAATCTTGTTTTTTAGCACCCCGATCTTACGCTCTACTGCGCCCGCTGCAGGAAATTTGGTAGGCACAGTGCAGCTTTTACATGATCTCCAGCCCTTTGCAGAGACCCTTCAAGACTTGAGAAATAAATCCTGGTCTGTTGCCACAACTCAGAAGGGATAGGATTCCAAAACGTGGAATCAGTTCTTTCAGGCGGCATTTGGTGACAATGTGTGACTCGCAGTTCTCAGTTGGGTATTCCTCGACCAATTTAGAAAACATGCAGACAACGACCAATCCATGCCTGTATTTGGTGCGTGGCATATCGATGAAGTCAAAATGGATGCTTTCAAATGGTCCGTGTGGAGGGCGGAAATGACGAGATGTAGTCGGTGCACCCTTTCCAGCATTATATTGTGCCCATAAAGTACATTGTCTGCATAAACGTTCTGCCATTTGGCAAAACTTTGTATTGTACCAACATTGGGAGAACAGTCAATCACATGCCAATGTGAGAGGGACCATGAAACAAATGAGCCATAGGTGAAAGCTTAGACATAGGTAAACATATTCACCATTGAGTCCCGACCACAATTCCTCCTCTGTCTGCACACACCTGCCTTCCTGCCACATTTTTATTTCCATGTCATCTACCCTTTTTGTAATTACTATTGGGTAAAAATACATGCCATCATGAATTGTTCCTGTGACCTGTGCGGTGGGTTGTATTTGAACCAGTGCTAACTCACAACCTGTGAGACCAATCGTTTTTGCTTCTCCATCTATAAATACATTTCCGCTGGCAACGTAATCCTTGGAAAAGGTGTGTGCGGCACACTTTATGATTGCTACTCTAGACAGTAATAGTAAGGCCCACAAGAGTTAACCTATCAGTTGAGCATGCTGAATCTGTTGTCCTGCTAAAGTTAGGAACCCCTGTATTGCCCAAACCTGGCAAAGTAATGGGTAACCCCGAAGGCATACTGGCTGTCAGTAAATATGTTCACTTTTTTCCTTTTGGCAAAGCAACAAGCTCTGGTCAATGCTATTAGCTCAGCTGCCTGGGCTCTCTTTACATCTGGCAGCAGGGCCCCTTCTACCAAGTTATGGGCGGTGCCAACAGCATATGAAGCTTGCAAAGCCTTTATTGTCCCTCAGTCTCGAGCCATCCACAAAGAGGTCTCTATTGGCATCAAAAAGCACACAATGATGGAAAGCATTACCAGCAGTCAATGCATCTATCAATCAATCAATCAATCAGCGAATTTGTAAAGCGCGCTACTCACCCGCTAGGGTCTCAAGGTGCTGGGAGGGGGTGGGGGGGGAGTCGCTACTGCCCGAACAGCCAGGTCTTGAGTTGTCTCCTGAAGGAGAGATGGTCCTGGGTCAGCCGGAGGTGGGTGGGGAGGGAGTTCCATGTCTTGGCCGCCAGGTAGGAGAAGGATCTTCCTCCGGCGGTAGATTTGCGAATTCGTGGGACGAAGGCGAGGGCGAGGCTGGCGGATCGGAGCTAGCGGGTGGGTGTGTAGAATGTGAGGCGGCTGTTGAGGAGTATCGGGCCCGTCTCGTGGAGAGCCTTGTGTGCGTGGGTGAGGAGTCTGAACGTGATCCTCTTGCTGACGGGGAGCCAGTGCAGGTCCTTCAGATGGGTGGAGATGTGGCTGTGATGAGGGATGTCCAGGACAAGTCGTGCAGAGGCGTTCTGTATGCGCTGGAGTCTTTTCTGGAGTTTGGCTGTGGTTCCTACGTAGAGGGTGTTCCCGTAGTCCAGTCGGCTGGTGACAAGGGTCTTCCTGGTTTCGGTGGGGATCCACTTGAAGATCTTTCGGAGCATACGCAGGGTGTTGAAGCAGGATGACGAGACGGCGTTGACTTGCTTGGTCATCGTGAGGGAGGAGTCCAGGATGAAGCCCAGTTTGCGTGCGTGGTCCGTTGGTTTGGGTGCGGTGCCCAGGGCAGGGGGCCACCAGGAGTCGTCCCAGGCCGTAGGGGATGGTCCCAGGATGAGGACTTCCGTCTTGTCTGAGTTCAGTTTCAGACGGCTGAGCTTCATCCATTCCGCGACGTCTTTTATTCCTTCCTGGTGGCTGGCTCTGGCGGTGGCGGGGTCGTTGGTGAGGGAGAGGATCAGATGGGTGTCGTCGGCGTAGGAGATGTTGTTAAGGTTGTGTTGGCATGCGATGGCTGCGAGAGGGCTCATGTAGACGTTGAAGAGGGTGGGGCTGAGTGAGGATCCTTGTGGAACGCCACAGATGACTTCGGTGGCCGCGGATCGGAACGGGGGAGGCGGACTCTCTGGGTTCTTTCGGTGAGGAACGAGATGATCCACTCCAGGGCCGCTCCTTGGATTCCGGTGTTGCTGAGGCGCTGTATCAGGGTGCGGTGACCTACGGTGTCAAAGGCTGCTGAGAGGTCCAGGAGGATGAGGGCCGCTGTTTCCCCGTTGTCGAGCAGGGACCTGATGTCGTCGGTGGCTGCGATAAGAGCGGTCTCGGTGCTGTGGTTTGCTCGGAATCCGGACTGTGAGGGGTCGAGGGATCCGGTTGTCTCGAGGAAGGCGGAGAGTTGTTTGTTGATGGTCTTCTCAATGACTTTGGCCGGAAAAGGGAGGAGCGAGATGGGGCAGAAGTTCTTGAGGTCCGTGGGGTCCACGGTGGGTTTCTTCAGGAGAGCGCTCAGCTCGGCATGTTTCCAACTCTCCGGGAAGGTGGCGGATGCGAAGGAGCTGTTGATGATGTTCCGGAGTTGGGGTGCGATGATGGAGTCAGCTTTGTTGAAGATGTGGTGTGGGCAGGGGTCGGTTGGGGAGCCTGAGTGGATGGTGTTCATCAAGCGGGTGGTGTCTTCGGTGCTGATAGGAGTCCAGGTGCAGAGGGTGGTGGTGGGGGGCGTTGGTTCGGTGGTTGGGTGCATGGTCTGTGCGCCGAAGCTGTTGTGTATGTCGGCGATCTTGCGGTGGAAGAACGAGGCGAATGAGTCGCAGAGGTCTTGTGAGGGCGTGATGTCGTTGTTGCAGGCGCTGGGGTTGGTGAACTCTTTAATGATGCTGAAGAGTTCCTTGCTGTTGTGGGTGTTGTTGTCCAGTCATTCTTTGTATGTTGTCCTCTTGGTGGTGCGGATCAGCTGGTGGTGTTTGCGGGTGGCGTTCTTGAGGGCTGTCATGTTTTCTGTTGTCTGTTCATGGCGCCAGGCTTTCTCGAGGGTGCGGCAGGTTTTCTTGGAGTTTTTGAGGTCGTTGGTGAACCACGAGGATTTCCTGTTGCCGGGTCTGTTGGGAGGGTTCTTCAGTGGTGCGAGGTCATCGGCACAGTTGGTGAGCCACAGTGTGAAGTTGCGGGCTGCTTCGTTGGGGTCCGTCGTGTTGGTGGGTGGGTTCTGGCTGAGGGCGGTGGTGAGCTGGTCGGCGGTGATCTTGCTCCAGCTTCTGCGGGAAACCTGTTGCGGGTGGTGGTGAGTCGTAGTTTTCCTGAAGCTGAAGTGGACGCAGCTGTGATCTGTCCAGTGTAGTCCTGTGGCGTGGCTGAAGGCGATGTGCTTGCTGGAGGAGAAGATGGGGTCAAGCGTGTGGCCGGCGTAGTGGGTGGGGGTGTTCACCAGTTGCTTGAGTCTGAGGTTGGCGAGGTTGTCCAGCAGGGCGGCGGTGTTGGAGTCCTTGATGTTTTCCAGGTGGTAGTTGAGGTCCCCTAGGAGGATGTAGTCTGAGGAGGTGAGGGCGTGCGGGCTGACGAAGTCTGCGATGGCTTCGCTGAATTGTGTGCGTGGTCTCGGGGGTCTGTAGATGAGAGTGCCTCTGAGGGTGGTCTTGGGGTCGGTGTGTATCTGGAAGTAAAGGTGCTCGGCGGCGGTGAGGGTGTCGTCGGAGTAGGTCGTGATGCGGATGGTGTTTCTGTGGACGATGGAGATGCCTCCTCCGGTTTGGTTGACGCGGTCCCTCCGGGTGATCTTGTAGCCATCCGGGATGGCTATGGCGATGTCGGGGGCTGAGGAGGTGTTCATCCAGGTTTCTGTGAGGAAGGCGACGTCTGGCGATGTTGTGTCAAGGAGGTTCCAGAGTTCAACGGCGTGCCTGTGGACGGAGCGGGTGTTGAGCTGGACGCACTTGAGGTGGTTGTTGCTGGTGCTTGGCTTGGCGGGTGCAGTGCAGGTTCGGACGCAGGTGAATCTGCAGGCTTGGCAGGTGAATGGTAACTACTCGGTAGCAAGTGGGGGTCCGACCGGCGTTGAGAGCGTGGAGCGTGGCGGCATTGTAAGTCCGTCGGGTGGCCTTGCATCGTCGAGGGCCAGGGGTTCTGGCACTGGGCGCGGTCCAGGCGTGGACGGGCTTGCCTTTGGCGCGCCTTCGGTGCGCAATCGGCGCGACCGCTGCGCGCGACCGCTGCGCGTCCTGGTGACGTGCTCCATAAGAGGTGAAGAGGGAGGGAGGGGCAGCTGGGAGGCGGGAGCGGGGCGGCGAATGGGAAGGGATGCCCAGGCAAGTGGGCGGGGGCAGCGGTTGGAATCCGGGGAAGAACAGACGGTGGTAGGGTGCTGGAGAACGAAGAAACCAGCAGGCAGACCCCACAAAAAAGAACAAAACACGGGGGGAAAGCAGAGAAAGAGAGAAGCAGATAGAACAAAAAACGTCAGTCACTAGGAGCCGCGAACTTGCGGAGGCAGTGGCGGCTGGAGGCGGGGGTCACGATCCCTCAGGAGGAGCCTTACGGCATGGGGGCATCCGTCCTCCATCATAATTAATTGGCAAAAGGCAGGCCGCATTTAATTTAACTAATGCTGAGGCATCCATTAGTGAGGTGCTGTGCCTTTGTTGTTGTTAGAAGTATGTAAACAGCGTGTGGAACATGTAAAATCAAGATGTGCGGCAGCACATTATTTTCAGATTGTTCCACCACAATAGGCTCAGAAGCCACAGCCTGCAAACAGGGCTATGGGATCCAGTGTGACGGAGTAGTAGGCTACCGGGCGATATAATGCCCTATGCTTTTGAGTGTGCACTGACAAAATAGGAGAAAGTCTGTAATATGGAATGACTAGTGCCAGGGCACACATAAATAATGCTTGGAAGTGAGGAAAGCAATTTGGCATTCATGAGATCAGGGCACCGGATTAGACACACCTTTGTGTGCCAGAGCTTGGTAGGGGCGAGCAATCCAGGAGAAGTTTGGTATCTAGTGGCGGCAGCACCCTGCCATACGCAAAAAGGCCGTTACCTCCTTCTGCATGCGGTGTCTGGGAAAATGTGTAATGGTGGAAATCCTATTGGGCAGCAATTTCCATGTCCTTTCTGATAATTCGTTATCCAGGTACTTGACGTTGGTCATACAAAACTGCAATTTCTTGAGGGCTATTTTATAATCCTACAAAGCTGGGGGACACACGAGTGCTATTGTGTCGGTGGTGCATGCTGCCCTTGATGGTGATGCTATCAATAGGTTGTCAATGTACTGGTAGAGGGTGGAGCTTTCATCAGTGTGGGACAATCCAAGTCCTTTTGTAATGCTTGGGAGAAGACAAAAGGTGACTCTGTGTTCCTCTGCATAAGTCTCTAGCATGCATACCTCTTCTGCCTGAAGGGGAAGGAGAGCAGGTACTGACTATCTCGGTGCTGAGGTACGTTGAAAAATGCTGAGTAGAGGTCTAGTACTGAAAAATATTTAGCTGTTGGAGGAATGTTAGATAGTATTGTAGCCGGGTTGGGTGGCACAGGAAACAATGAATCACTATTTTATTCAACACCATAAGGTCCTGGGTTAATGTGAATAAGGGGGACCCATCCAGGCCCCAAGATTCCCTTTTTTCGGGAGGAATGGTTGTGTTGCAGGGGCAGTATCCAATTTCCAATCATACCTTATCGTAAGACATCAAAAATTATTGGTGCAATACCCTCTTCCCTTCTTTGGAAATCTTGGAGAATGTGTGGTAGTGTTACTCCCATTTAGACCCTGATTCACACTGGAGGCTAATCTAAAAATCTGCCCACATCATTCTGGTGATGCACCAAGACATGAAGCGGGATCATGCCCTTTTGTTGTGGGAGAACAACAAGTTCGGCACACGTCATGAAGGCATGAAGAAGTAACCCATAATCTTTGCCCTCCAAAAAGATGCCATCAGTGGTGCAGGCAGTGGTGCCCTGTAATTTGCAGAGCAAATTTATGGGGCACGACCTATTAAAGATAAATTGGTGATGTACAGTTATCGGACCTATGACAAGCATCATTTGTTTTGTCAAATATTCATTACTCAACTTCCCTTTCAGACCAACTGCTGTTATTTTGTATTCCTGGAAGGGGAACGTCATGCACCTGAAGTACCATCAGCACTGATCTAGTGGCTCCAGTGTCGACCAGAAATTGAATCGTTTTGCCAATTACTGTCCCCAAGACAAATGGACCTGCTTGGTTGACCACAATCACCAGATCCATCAAGCAGTCTCCTCCTTTCAGGCAGCCCTAAAATGTCTCGCCAGGTGGGGAGTAGGGTAGGTAGTAGCCATCTGTCAGGTCCATGCTTGCTGGTCACTGCATATTATTGCCTATAGGTGGGGTGGGGAGGGAGCAGGAGTGATGGGTGCATTTCCATGCTGCAATGGTCACGTCCTGTATTTTTTGTGAGATAGTTTTGTGGCCGGTGTGTCAAAAGCATTAGGGGATATGGGGCTGCCTGCTCATTCCTCACTCCTCTGGATCCCGAAGTATTTAGTAGGGGGTAGTTGGCCCGCCTGGTTACAGTGGAATCAGTTTGCTCCTGGCAGGTGCTGTGACATCACTCTATCTCCTCCAGATCTACCTCTGCCTCTTCCCTAGACCCTCCCCCTGCCTCATTGGCCATTGTTCTGGTAAAACTGCTCCTGGGCAACCATAAGCCGCACCTTGTCTTTCTTAGTCTTAGCCTCTTACATTGCTTTAAGATGCAGATGGTACTCTGTGCAATATTTGGCAGCAGCCAGCACTTTCTCTACAGGCTCTGGTTGCCAGCAGATGAAGCTTATTTGTGATAACATTGATAGACTCTCCCCCCTCTTTCTGCACAGACTCGGCTCCAGGCAAGGCCCCTACACATTTGCACTCTTCCTACAAGTCTTTGGGCACAATGATGCTAAACAATATGTCTAAATTCTTCCATGGAAGACCCCACATAGCTACAGGTAATTTAGTTCTGTGTACTACTTGTGGGTATCCTCACGTAACTTGGGAAAGTCCTTAGCGAAGGACACAAGGTTGGGTCTGGACAGTAGGACGTGTATAAAAGTTGGCAGTCCTGGCTTGCCTGACGGTGTGGGCACCAAGGGCACTTCTCGCAGATGTATCATGAGGCTTGGGTAAGTTGCCAGAGGGGAAAGGGTGTTCAGCTACTGCACGAGGCCTATAGGCATTAGGGAGGAGGATAGTTATTTCCACTGCATCAGCTTATCAACGGCATAGCGCAAAGTATTCATTACTTGGACTGCCGTCCAGTAAGGCAGATCTGTGTGCTGGAAACTAAAATTGGTCATGTCCCACCTTGGGGGAAGGGCCAGCAGATGGGTAAGTTCCCTACCCTGTTTGTGTTGCACATATGCTGAGTGTATTTGGGGGACATCCTCAAGTAACCTTGCCTTAGCCAATTACAATGTCACCGCATGATATCCCTTATCATAATCTACTTTGAACTGTGACAGGAGCAGTTGACCCTCCATTAGATCTGCCAAAAGTGCAATGCACTTTCCCTTTTCCGATTTCAGAAAGGGATTACGGGTAGTGAGCCTGGGTGATGAGGAGGGTGAAGGAGTGTGAACTCGGGACAGTCTATCCCTATGAGGCAGCATGTGAGGCATCAGTGCTGTCTGTGTGCCCCTCTCCCTGCGGCTGCTCCTGCACAGAGCCCTTGCTCAATGCTTTGACTAAATTAATGTTGTGCAAGCGATGTTCTACATAAGTGGATGTGTCCCATAATAAATTGTGGAGTCCGGTCAAACTCAGGGCGTGGATGGCGGATTCATTGTCACAAGGCAGCATTAATCATACTAGTAAGAAGAAGCATATTTTTGCTTTTGCATTCTGTAATCAGTCTACCACGTTGTTGCTCCACCTCGCTCAGCGTGTGTAGAGCTTCCTGTCTCATTATAAAAGGGACTGTAGGTTTGTAACACAGCCAAGTTCTACTTTGTTTATTTCATCTTCAGAAACTTGTGCAGCCATGCGCTGCACCAAGCTACCTCGCCTGCAGACAGATTGGTGGGTTTATCGCTCACTGTAGTCTCCCTGTCTGCTGGGGTTTTCACAACTGGAGAGTCAGGAGGGGGGCTACTTATCCATTCTGTGATATTGTGCTCCAGCAGAGAATCTGCTTTGTCCCCATCTTCCTCTGCTGGCGCGCTGGGCTAGGGAAGACAGGGATACATTACATTGACATCAAGCAAAGATTTATGCACGTTTTCAACAATCTTTTGATCACAAGCCAACACCATTGGGCTCTTCCATAGCGGCAACTGTTCTTTATGAACTTTCACCTTTACATCACTAGTCATTCCTAAAAACCACGAAAATGTGTGGAAAATACACATCCAATCATGATACAGACGTGATGATTTCTTCATCATTATAATTCAATATATGTTGAGATGTTGATCAGTAAGTACAGAAATTACACAATCATTAAGCATTTTGGGCCAGATGTAGCTTGCCAATTACCGGTCGGTAACGGCCGATTTCGGCCGTTACCGACCGGTATTTGGGAATTGACATGTAGGGGACATTTTATTTACAGAATCGGTATATTTACCGATTCAGTAAATTTACAGAATCGGTAAAATACCGAATCGGTAAATGTACCGATTCTGTATATCAATATGTAGGTGGCACTGTAATCAGTGCCACAGGCCCTTACCGAATCGTTATTTACCATGGAATACTATTCCATGGTAAATAATGAATTCCAGTGTACATGCACATCTGTGCATGTACACCTGTGCCATGTGGCACACAGACATGCCCTAAGGGCATGTCTGTGTGTCACATGGCACACAAGCCCGAAACAGGGGTGCAACAGGGTGTCAAAGTGACACCCTGTCCCCCTTGTAAAATCGGTAATTTTACTGATTCGGTAATTACCGAATCGGTATTTGCTATTGAATCCTATGGGCTTCAAGGCCCATAGGAATCAATGGCAAATACCGATTCGGTAATTACCGAATCGGTAATTACCGAATCTTACAGATTCGGTATTTTTACCGAATTATTTACCTACATAGCAATTACCGAATTGTAAATACCGAATCGGTAAAATTCGGTATTTACCATTCGGTAATTTGCTATTACCTACATCTGGGCCTTTGCCATTTAAATATAAATTACAACTTTTTGCAAAGCATGATACAAGATGGCTGTGGGTGTGACCTTTGCATGCCCATCTGTGGGAACTTTCTGAATGTATAAATCTGATGATTTTGCACAATTCCTACCCTATCAGATGCAGGTGTTTAGGCCCTTGGCGATATATGGTCATAAATATGTGTAATTGTTGATGTTGCTATGCAAGCAATCCATACCACATGGGGAAGTCCCTTTGAGCAAGCCTTGCATTTCAAGCTGTTAGGCAGAACATATTTAGTTTACCTGTAGTCATCCGACCTCCGGGCACGTCTTGCAGGCCCTGTCATCATCTACTGTAACAGGATAGGGAGAAGGGACAAAACCGATTCCAGTCAAAAGCAAAAATGGCTTTCATAATATGAAGTCCAATTCATAGGAACTTTCATTCACAGCTTATATTATTTGCTGTTACAATATTTCTCTGACAATGTGAAAAATATTTGAGAAATTTGGGATTCTGACCTTCGTTCTTGTACTAGCATTTGTAGTGTCTTTCCACATTCCCTTGTTCTTGCATTTTATTGTCCTGGTGTCAGTTGCTCCTGAGTTGCTGATGGCTGGGGTGTAACGAATAAGCCTCCATGTAAATTACTTGCAGTGTCTTTGTGTTAATATGAACTTTACACTAACCCTGGGCATAGTACTACGCTATGCTAATGGAGCATACGTAGTTTGTACTAATTGGTACTCCGCAAATTGCACCAAGCACAGTACAAAAACTGTGCTTAATCACGTAACATAGCAGCTAAATCAACAACATCCTCAGGTGCATTGATAAAGCAATTTTATATCCTAAAAAGCATATACCAATACACAAAAGTGAACTTTTTCAATGAAAACATTAGGCAATGATAGTGGTGATGATTTTGGGGTCCCCCCAACCTAGGGAGAGAACCAAGCAGATGCCTTGAACATAAAGAGCATAAACAAAAACACATCTTGTTGAACTTCGGTGGTGGTCCCATCCTCTTAGGACCACCCCATGCACAGTTATTGGCAAAAAAACAATCCCGGCCAAAGGCCCTGTAAAGCATTATAGGACTAGATTAGCAGTGGGCAGTGAATATTATAGTATCCAATATCAAAATAATTCTAAAAGAGCTGCAGTTCAACTAGTCGTTACTAGATGTTACTAGATGTCCCTCACGAGTCAAATGCAAAGCATTGAAATTATTCTTACATCAAGCTGCAAAGCTGCAGTTCCACTAGTTGTTACTAGATGTCCCTCACGAGTCAAATGCAAAAGCATAGAAACCCTTTCATCAAGCATTTGCATTTGACTTGTGAGGGACATCTAATAACCACCAGTTGAACTGCAGCTCTTTGTAGAATTATTTTGATATTGGATACTATATAATATTCACTGGCCACTGCTAATCTCATCCCATAATGCTTTGCAGGGCCTTCGGTTGTGATTGTTTTTTTACCAAAAACTGTGCTTGGGATGGTCCTAAGGGGATGGGACCACCACCGAATCACTCAACAAGATGTGCTTTTTGTTTTCAAGGCATCTGCTTGGTACTTTCCCTAGGTTAGAGAGGATCCCAAAATCATCACCTCTCTCACTGCTTGCTAATTTTTTCAGTTTCACTTTTGTGAAAGTACTATATGCTCTTTATCAGATAAAGCTAGCGATACTTATTTTATCATAACTTGCACTGTGCAAGATGCCATTCACAATTATTTCATTATGCAGGGGGATTCGGTGATTGCTGAGCATGGTCGGTCTCCTGAACGTCTCCTTCATTGTGCATGTCATCGGTCACCGAATCTCCTCCTTCTCTGGGAATTCAACGCATCATTTCTGGCAAGCGTTATCTAGGAACCTGACGTGAACTTGTTTCCTTCTTTGGTGCCGCCAGACCCCCGGGTTGTCGGCTTACAGGCTGTGTACCATTGGTGTTGCAAGTGATATCGCTACAGTTCCTGCTGCCGGCCTCCGGGTTGTGGCTACAAGATGTGTATACCAATTCTGCAGAATAAAGGTTTTTCAAAATAAAAAAAAAATCTTGTTTCCTTCTTCGTTCGGAATTCAACGCGTCATTACTGGCAAGCGATACCTAGGAACCTGACGTGAGTTTGTTTGGAAGTAAAGCTGGTGTACTTATTCTTGCCGATCACGACGATCGGCACGTCTTTTCAGTATTCATTTACTTTAGTCTGCGAACTTAGTCAAAATTTTCAACTTTCAGAGTAACACATGCATCAAAGTTATTTAAAGAAAGACATGAACTTTAAGATATATTTAAAGTTGTATACCATGACTTACTGTGGCACACTCATTTAGATATATATATATATATCTATTTAATTACATTTTTTGGGGTTTATGTTGATTTGTTACATTTTGTTACAGAGTAAGATTATGAAACTTTCTGTCAATGAAATTTGAAATGTGTGCATTATATTCTTTCTTGGTTTAGGAAAATTACACATATTTAGTTACTGTAACATTTTGAAGTTTTGGGAAAAGGGTGTCAGTTCCACCATTTTTTTAAGTAATCCAGGAGAACTTCCAATTAAATGGAGCAAGTGGAAAAAAATATTCTTTCATTATGCGAGAGTCTGTGGATCTAACTTAAGTGCTGAAAGAAAATATTCTTTACTAATGCATTGTTTAGGGGAAGGGCAAGAAGTACTAGAAAATGTACCTGTTCTTACTACACCAGAACAGAGAGGGCTTGATGAATATGAAATGAGCATTTTACAATACTATTGAACACAGAACTCTGTATGCATTTGATTGTCCTGGTGTCAGTTGCTCCTGAGTAGCTGATGGCTGGGGTGTAACGAATACACCTCCATCTAAATTACTTGCAGAGTCTTTGTATTAATCTGAACTTTACAGCATTCAATGTGCTTTTTTATCCAGTGTCATCTGAAATATTTCCTTCCATTTATTGATCAACCTCATGAAAAGGAATAATGGGAGCTACTTAATGCTACACTGAATTCTATAAATGCATAATGGTAGGCTTTCCAAAATGTCAGATTGAGCAGATGCAATTAACGCAGAATGCTGCAGCATGCTTGATCTTAAAAATTCATGAAATTTGAAAACCAACGGACATTAGGAACATCAAAATCTTCACTTGTCTGAGGGCCGTTGACCAAAGGATGACATGGATTAACCGCAACTTGAATGCATCCAAAACATTAAATACTCACCTGTGGTGACAGGAAAACCTATTAACCTCTCTGCGACTAGCCTGACAATCTAGGACCACCACCAAGAATATCTAAGGCGGTAAGAATCCTCTGAATTACCATGGATGCCAAGCTGTCAATGTATTCACAAGTGGATACGGTAGCCATATCAATGAAAACACTGAAACACATCTTTCTGCAACTTAGATACCCTCACGAGATTCAAACAACCATTTTGCTTGTCCTATCTTGTTCTATGTAAACTGGATTACACTAATGGTCTATATCACAGCCCACCTTTGTCAACTATGAGAATAGTAAAGAGAATTTAGAACACTGCTGCTAGACTCCTCTTACATGTAAAGCCACAAGCACTCATATCCCCTGCCTTTAGGGCTCAACACTGGTTACCAGTTGCCAGAAGATCCACCTTCAAGCTGCTCTGTATCACGTGGTCCTCTTTGGAGGATCACCCTGACACGTTTTGCCTTCATCTTCCTTTTTTCTGAACCCATTATTGAAGGCTTTTAGAACTTTAATATTGATAACCTGTGCTAAAGTGCTTGTGATCACTACTTTTAAACATGGTGAAATTGGCTCACACCCAAATGGCACATTTAATTTACATTTACTTGTAATAACCTAGTAAAGTGATGTTACATGTATCCAAGACCTGTACATTAAATGCCACTAGTGGACCTGCTGCAGTAATTGTACTACCGACTTAGGTAGCCTTTTAAACATACCTCAGACTGGCATTTCAGGCTGTGTGTGCAGTTTTAAACTGCCATTTTGCCATAGCAGGCTTAAACCTTTCTTTTTGATACACATAAGTCACCCCTAGGCTAGGTTCTAACCAGCCCACAGGGCAGACTGAAGGCAGAGTTGGTGGAGTTTTGCCACTCCGTGCTCTATTTGGAGCGTACAGTTCTGCCTGTGCATGTTTGCTGCTCACTCCCATTATGAGCAATGCTGTGTGTGGCAACTGCAAGCTGAAAGGATAAAGGCACAGTCCGTGTCTGTGCTACTCTTCCAGCAGCTTCACTGACACGCTTTGACACCAAGAGCCGCCTGGTCTCTACTATGTGTCAAGTACATCATCCGAGTGAGAAGCTATGGCCTCCTCCCTCCCGTTATTGTCTGCTCTCCACTGAATAATAGGCTGCAGTGTCCCAGGGAGCGGCTAGTGCACCTGTCAGCCCCCACCCAAGGCAGCGCAGCCACCTGCCAGAGTAAGGCAGCTGTAAGTTTCAAGAGTACTGTGACAGTGAGACCTCCAGCCGTGCTCTCCATGCCACTGGAGTCAAGCTATCCTGGCTGATGAGGTGTTAAACCCCGAAACCCGTCCTAGGATGCTTGTTTCCAGTCCAGAGAGGACCTGGCCTGGCAGGACGGGCTAGTCTGTTTCCATGAGTCACAGGGTAAAGACTGATTTGCATATGGCTGGGTTCAAACTGGAATGGCATGGTGAGCAAAAAACAATGGATTTAGGCCCAGATCCCTCCACTGGGGTGAATGTAATACATTGTTCTGCATTTTGTCCATCAATTGTTCTTTTTGCAATTCTCACCACAACAACAATACCCACACCCAACGCCACAAAAAAATCAATTTTTTTATATGTACATAAAGGTGAGTACATTTTACCACAATAGGTGGTAAGCTGTACTCTCATGCATGACACATAAACAAAATGCATGTAAGTGGAATGTAAAAATACATGAGTTAAAAGCTAATGTTAACACATGATTCATAGTGAGACAAGTGACACAGAAGCCTACCTTAGAATCCAGTTACAAAGGGGTGGTTGAGGATCATGGTCAAGTGGTAGCAGGAAGACCGCTGAAAAAGCAACTGTGGGACCAGATCCGCCAACATCTTAATCAGGCATTAAGTCACAATTCTGAATATCCCACTTTTAGAAAGTTGGCATTTAATTGTTCTAACCGTTTGGTGCCTGCAGCCTGTATTTGCAGTCTGTATCCTGGGTCGTATGACCAGGCGCAGCTGGTAGTTGGATTTTGTACATTGCTCCCAGACAATGAGACAAAGAGGGAATAGGTGTTGAAAGGGGGCGGAGCTTTCACCTACCACACTTGCACATCACAAAGGCTCCGCCTCAGCACACCTGCAAAGGGTTTGAGACTAGTTTTTTTGTGCCCCCAGTCAAGCTGTGGCCACAGCACAGAGGCACGAAATTCCAGACACCTCTGGGGCTGAAAATCCCCAGATCCTTCTCCTACTTCAAAGCTGGCACCAGGTATAGATAGCGGACCATAAGACCCATACCTTCAGTACACCAATGGACTTGTGCAACATTCAGAAGGACTGCTGTTCTGCTCTGTGCTGCAAGAAAGATTGCTGCTCACTGCCCTGCTACACTGCTGCCCTACTGCCTGAGTGAAAAGAACTGGTGCTCCATTTTGAACCAAAGACCACCAGAGTGACTCCAGGGGCTAATTGGTTGGGCTCCCGATCAGAAACTCAGGGATACAAAAGGCCCCAACCAACTTGAACCCAGCACCTAGACTCTGCCTGCAGTAAGTCTTACCCCACCCCCTCCCCCAAGTAGTGCTGCCCTAGTCCTGGACCTTTGTTAGAGGGTCTGATGGTGCTCTGCCAATGCAGCTGTGTTGTAAGCAGAACTGATGAAGCATGTTCATTGCCTCACAGCTTCACATTGGAACCACTGCTGCACAATGCATCCCTGATGCAGGACTCTGCAACTTTTTGGATCTGCTGTTGCACAATACCTCCTTGATGCAGGACCTCAGAACTCATTCCCCAGTTCATCGGAACCACCAATGCTTGATGCATTCTCCAAGCGGAATCTCGCAACATTCCACAACCTGGATTTAAGGTACTTTATTGAGCAGGCCTAAGTTGATCCTAATGTCCAGCCCACACCCTATCATTGTCGGCCTGAACTTGTGACTTTGTCCCAGTCCAGTGTGACTAGATAGCCACAGTTGGTGCATGGTGCTTCTAGGCACTATTTTGACCTGTATTTTTAAAAATGGAAATCTGCAGTTCTAACAATTAGAATTTTGTAGTTTTGGTGTAAAATAATTTAATAAAATTAACTCTATTTTTCTAAGTTGGTGTGGGGCTTTTCTTGTCTAGTGTTTCCACTTTATTACTGTTTGAAGTGCTGCATACATTCACATTACCTCTAAGTTAAGTTTCATGGCTTACGTGCCAATCTACCAGAGGGTTAAGCACAGGTTAATTTGGGGTTTGCTTGTGTTAGCTTAAGTAGGACTTCACCACCCCCCAGCTAGTAGCCCACTTTCTTACTGTATCCAAATCATTATGATTATATTTATTTGAATGCAATCAACAATGATCTATTTAACAGATAATAAAACAAATGTGCTTTCTATCATGAATTGGGTCAATTTGGTAAACTATAATTATGTAAGCCTGTGCAAAAGAAGATCAAATAAAAAAGTTACGATGACTCAAAATGTAATGTGATGGCATACTTTTGCACATCTTACTACACAGACTAGGGGGTCGATTCCGATCCGGTAAAATGCGCTCCGAATCGTCGTACGGAGAGTTTTTTCACCATACGAATCGTACCCGTAGACGTCCCGTACGTACGACGAAGTACGATCCGTACCATGTGCCAAACTCCGTACGAGTCGTACAGGACTCCGTACGACTCAAATCTCCGTACGAGTTTCACTCGGAACCGGCTGTACGCGACATCACTACGGTTCGCGGCTGGTTTTTACGACCCAGCAAGTACGATTCGTGTCGGGTACGCGCCGTACGACCCTTTTCCTACGGGAGCCAAAAACAGTCGTAAACGCAGAGTTCGCGCGGAAACAGGTACGGAACGCCCCCCCCGGGTATGGCACGTACCCCCCATGATCGCAGGGGTACGCGCCGTGCCCCTGTGATCATGCGGGGTACGTGCCGTACACCCAGCGTACATGGGGTACGCACCGTACCCCATGTACGGTGGGTGTACGGCACATACCCCATGTACGCTGGGTGTACGGCACGTACCCCGCATGATCACAGGGGTACGGCGCGTACCCCTGCGATCATGGGGGGTACGCGCCGTACGGTGTGTAGGTGATCATGCGCTTTTCCGTACGAATCGACGTGTACCGTACGAATCGCGTCCAGGTGGGCCGATCGGGATCGGAATCGTCCGGTCGTACGGCGTCCGTACGAGTCGTACGGAAACGGCTCCGGATACGAATCGTACGGACGGGGATTTTACCGGATCGGAATCGACACCTAGAAGTAGGAATTCAAAGGGCTTTTACGTTTTACATAACATGTTTCTGAGACGGCTGCTTTGGTATTCCAAATATTTGGATACAATTTATTTGTTCAGTAATAAAAGAAAATGATGGTCCAAATGTATCCACCTATTCAAGCACCTTTCATTTCAAGTACTTCTACTTCAGTAGCATTAGGTAAACAGTGACCTCTTCTTCTCGACATTAATAACTTATAAATTGGTAGGAAAATCACTGTTGGACAGGTTTAAAAAATTGATTACATTTTGGCCGAAGTAGATTTTTCTACAAAGGGGCACACATTTTATAGAAATCTCAGGCTAAGATGTTGCTTTCTCTTCCTTTTCCGGAGGCCTGTTACATGCCAGGAACTACAGGCTTGACCTGGGATCAGTTTCGAAAATGAGTTTCTCCAGTGTATATTTTTGTGTACATTGCCAAGGTTGGAATGAAACAGCCGAGCTCCAAATTAAGTAAAGTGAAACTCTGTTGACTTTGTTAAGATTCTTTCCTCTGACCTTCTCTTGTTGGCATCTAAGTTTTGTAAGGTACGAAACAGACATTCTTGTAGGGAAACGTGGTGAGGCATTTAATGCCGCTGCTAAACGGTGTAATAATCCCTGAGCGGGGCAGGATAGGGCTGCTCGATGTAGGGATGCAGAATTAGTTAGAAGCCCTCTCTTCACAAGCTTACCAATTACTCTCTCTGCAGGGAAACAGAGGTATTTAAAGTACTTAGGTAGTGGCTGAGTGGCAGGCCGTTCACAATATGACTGGAGTTTAATAGATTTATTTGTAGATATGCAGGCTTCCACAAGTCAAGTTAAAGGCAATGGCTACTCTCAGGCACTAATACAGCAGTCGGGTCGGGTGCGAGGGGTCATGCGGAGAGGGGTTGCACAAGGGGGGATTAAGAAAAAAAAAAGAATAACTTAACTTCGCCTCCGGTCCCGTGTCGTGTTGCTCTGAGTCCCAGGAAGAAGGCTGCCTCCCTCCCCTCCCTTTAGCTAATCACAACGCTGCAATGGCAGCAGTGTTATTGGCTGGGATGCACAAGCGTCTATGGGGTGGCCATGCATGCAGCCTACATGGAGAAAACGTAGAGTGCGTATGACTGGTTTGGTCAGCCCTGGGGCCAACACAAACAGTCAGTGCCCAAAACAGTGGGCAAGCCAGGACCGCCAACCCAGCCCCAACCAAACATTTTTGCTTTCTTTCAACCATTTTATGTTTCAGGTTCTCGCACTGCAATAAAGCAGTGGGGCGACTCTGATCCGCCCACATGGAGGAGCCGCCCCTGTAATACAGATGAAGTAAAACACTTGCACACCTTTGAAAGTGCTTAGTGGTGAAAATATATTATTCCATATTTTGATGCTGACATGTTTTATCACCTGGGTATGAGGAGTGCAATCATTCAATAGCGAAAGTGTTTTGCTCCAACCGTGAAAAACGTCCCCAGTCTGCACTCATTCCTTAAAAAGGTTCTATGACTTCATTAGCAAAAGTAATTCAAATGAGTCTTTCATGTTCTTATTGTTTTCTCTTTATTCATCAATTTTTTCTTATATGTTCAATGATGGTAATGTTGCAATCACATTACAATTTATCCTTTGCCACCTCAAAGTATGCCCAATGTATTTCAGGCTCGGCCTTTCATCAGGGGCTTTCTGCTGCAGACATATTACAATTGACTCATCTTCGAAACTGAATACCACATCGTAATGTTAATTTGGGGTTTGCTTGTGTTAGCTTAAGTAGGACTTCACCACCCCCCAGCTAGTAGCCCACTTTCTTACTGTATCCAAATCATTATGTTTATATTTATTTGAATGCAATCAACAATGATCTATTTAACAGATAATAAAACAAATGTGCTTTCTATCATGAATTGGGTCAATTTGGTAAACTATAATTATGTAAGCCTGTGCAAAAGAAGATCAAATAAAAAAGTTACGATGACTCAAAATGTAATGTGATGGCATACTTTTGCACATCTTACTACACAGACTAGGGGGTCGATTCCGATCCGGTAAAATGCGCTCCGAATCGTCGTACGGAGAGTTTTTTCACCATACGAATCGTACCCGTAGACGTCCCGTACGTACGACGAAGTACGATCCGTACCATGTGCCAAACTCCGTACGAGTCGTACAGGACTCCGTACGACTCAAATCTCCGTACGAGTTTCACTCGGAACCGGCTGTACGCGACATCACTACGGTTCGCGGCTGGTTTTTACGACCCAGCAAGTACGATTCGTGTCGGGTACGCGCCGTACGACCCTTTTCCTACGGGAGCCAAAAACAGTCGTAAACGCAGAGTTCGCGTGGAAACAGGTACGGAACGCCCCCCCCCCGGGTACGGCACGTACCCCCCATGATCGCAGGGGTACGCGCCGTGCCCCTGTGATCATGCGGGGTACGTGCCGTACACCCAGCGTACATGGGGTACGCACCGTACCCCATGTACGGTGGGTGTACGGCACATACCCCATGTACGCTGGGTGTACGGCACGTACCCCGCATGATCACAGGGGTACGGCGCGTACCCCTGCGATCATGGGGGGTACGCGCCGTACGGTGTGTAGGTGATCATGCGCTTTTCCGTACGAATCGACGTGTACCGTACGAATCGCGTCCAGGTGGGCCGATCGGGATCGGAATCGTCCGGTCGTACGGCGTCCGTACGAGTCGTACGGAAACGGCTCCGGATACGAATCGTACGGACGGGGATTTTACCGGATTGGAATCGACACCTAGAAGTAGGAATTCAAAGGGCTTTTACGTTTTACATAACATGTTTCTGAGACGGCTGCTTTGGTATTCCAAATATTTGGATACAATTTATTTGTTCAGTAATAAAAGAAAATGATGGTCCAAATGTATCCACCTATTCAAGCACCTTTCATTTCAAGTACTTCTACTTCAGTAGCATTAGGTAAACAGTGACCTCTTCTTCTCGACATTAATAACTTATAAATTGGTAGGAAAATCACTGTTGGACAGGTTTAAAAAATTGATTACATTTTGGCCGAAGTAGATTTTTCTACAAAGGGGCACACATTTTATAGAAATCTCAGGCTAAGATGTTGCTTTCTCTTCCTTTTCCGGAGGCCTGTTACATGCCAGGAACTACAGGCTTGACCTGGGATCAGTTTCGAAAATGAGTTTCTCCAGTGTATATTTTTGTGTACATTGCCAAGGTTGGAATGAAACAGCCGAGCTCCAAATTAAGTAAAGTGAAACTCTGTTGACTTTGTTAAGATTCTTTCCTCTGACCTTCTCTTGTTGGCATCTAAGTTTTGTAAGGTACGAAACAGACATTCTTGTAGGGAAACGTGGTGAGGCATTTAATGCCGCTGCTAAACGGTGTAATAATCCCTGAGCGGGGCAGGATAGGGCTGCTCGATGTAGGGATGCAGAATTAGTTAGAAGCCCTCTCTTCACAAGCTTACCAATTACTCTCTCTGCAGGGAAACAGAGGTATTTAAAGTACTTAGGTAGTGGCTGAGTGGCAGGCCGTTCACAATATGACTGGAGTTTAATAGATTTATTTGTAGATATGCAGGCTTCCACAAGTCAAGTTAAAGGCAATGGCTACTCTCAGGCACTAATACAGCAGTCGGGTCGGGTGCGAGGGGTCATGCGGAGAGGGGTTGCACAAGGGGGGATTAAGAAAAAAAAAAGAATAACTTAACTTCGCCTCCGGTCCCGTGTCGTGTTGCTCTGAGTCCCAGGAAGAAGGCTGCCTCCCTCCCCTCCCTTTAGCTAATCACAACGCTGCAATGGCAGCAGTGTTATTGGCTGGGATGCACAAGCGTCTATGGGGTGGCCATGCATGCAGCCTACATGGAGAAAACGTAGAGTGCGTATGACTGGTTTGGTCAGCCCTGGGGCCAACACAAACAGTCAGTGCCCAAAACAGTGGGCAAGCCAGGACCGCCAACCCAGCCCCAACCAAACATTTTTGCTTTCTTTCAACCATTTTATGTTTCAGGTTCTCGCACTGCAATAAAGCAGTGGGGCGACTCTGATCCGCCCACATGGAGGAGCCGCCCCTGTAATACAGATGAAGTAAAACACTTGCACACCTTTGAAAGTGCTTAGTGGTGAAAATATATTATTCCATATTTTGATGCTGACATGTTTTATCACCTGGGTATGAGGAGTGCAATCATTCAATAGCGAAAGTGTTTTGCTCCAACCGTGAAAAACGTCCCCAGTCTGCACTCATTCCTTAAAAAGGTTCTATGACTTCATTAGCAAAAGTAATTCAAATGAGTCTTTCATGTTCTTATTGTTTTCTCTTTATTCATCAATTTTTTCTTATATGTTCAATGATGGTAATGTTGCAATCACATTACAATTTATCCTTTGCCACCTCAAAGTATGCCCAATGTATTTCAGGCTCGGCCTTTCATCAGGGGCTTTCTGCTGCAGACATATTACAATTGACTCATCTTCGAAACTGAATACCACATCGTAATTTATTAAAAATGTGGAAAAGGGTGACTTGCTTTTTTGTTAAAAGTGAAAAACATTCCATCAGCATGAAGGATATTTAATTTACATTATCCAATCTTCTTGTGATAAGATATAGGATGAATGACAGAGTGAAGTCCGTGAAAGGCCAACCATGGAGACAAGCCTCCAAGTTTATATAAGAAAACGACTAACATACATGTGAGCCCCACATCATTCCTACTTGGTGTGAGTCTCAGGCACTGCCATGGGTGTTTATTAACTTTCCCTCTGCCAAGATACTTATCTCCACCCTTATGATAAGTTAACTATGCTAATGCTCTTTTCTCTTTCTTGGACTCCAAGTACCCATACAGGCTATTTTTAATTATTCATTAGTCTTTTCATAACAAATCCTCCCATTTCTACATCTCGTTCTTCTTTCTTCCATTATACTCATTTGTCTCATTTTGTTTTCTACGTATTACTTCATAACCTTTTTGCAGAGGCCCAGGCAAAATCCCACCTAGGGCCTCATTAAAATGTCAGTTGGATCACAACCCACATGCTGTCGGTTGGGTGTCACCGACATGTGATGCCAAGGTCCGACTGCTGCATTATGATGCAGGCGGTCGAGGCAGCAGGCGGAGGTCCCGACTGATGCTTCTGACCAGCTCAAGGAGCCCATCAGATTGCCGGTTGGAGCATAATAACCGACAATAGGGGCGGGCCTGCTCAGACAGAGCAGTAGGGATTAAAATGTTGCTTTCAGACAGCCTTTTAATGGGACACGTCCCTCTGTGGCCTTCACTATGAGATTCGGGTGGGCACCTGGGGTGCCCTCCCCAGACATCTATACTCCTTGTGCCAGGTACCACATGGTACCTGGCACACGGTGCATGGATGTTTAAAAACAAGAATTTTTCCATTGTGGCTTGTGCTGCAACCCTTTTCCCGTCGCATCACAAACAGCAATGGAAAAGCAGACGTGTCGTACTGCCTCATGGGCAGTCATATCCTAATTTGTTGGATGGAACTGCTGACTACTAGACGGGAGGTTTCCATTTCGAAATGATGCCAGTCGGACGCACGTCTGACTGACATTGTAATAAGTCTCCTAATACTTTGGGTGCTCCCCATTCATTCTCCCTTCACTGTTTGCTTTGCTTCTTCTTTACATTGTTTTGCCTTCTTCTAGGAAGCAGAGGCATAGGTACCATCGGTGCAGCAGGTGCAGTGGCACATGGAACTTGAGAGCCAGATTAAACCCTGACAGTTGCTGCGTTTTAGGTATGTGGACATAATATCGAAAAAGGGGATCTTGAGAGGAAGAAATATCGAGTTGTAATTATTGTGGTGCACAAATATCATGTGCTGAAATATAATTCACAAGAAAATCGATTTTAAGGTAAGTAATATTGATGTTAAAATATATCTATTTACAAAAATATCTATGTTGTTAATATCGATGTTAAAAATCTCTCTGCTGTTAATACAAAAATATGGGGCATATTACCAACGTTAAGCGATATTTATCGCTAACGATGCTTAGCAACGAATTTTTTAACGCTAAGCATCGTCAGAAATTATCGCAGATAAACCTTGCTATTATCAAGGTTTATCGCAAATGCGATAAAAAACAGCCGCAATGCATGAATATGGCTGAAAAGTCAGCGATATTCATGCATTACCGAGCTAATGCTCTTAGCCATGTTATCCACCTCCCATTGGATAACATGGCTAAGAACTGCTCAGGGCAGGTGTTAGTTTTTGGAGATATTTGCGCTTAGCGCGAATATCTCCAAAAGTTGGTAATAGGAGATAGCGATGTTAGCGACTGTTTCCAGTCGCTAACATCTTGGCACGCCCACTTTGCATGTCATTAGTGATAAATATCACTGACATGCAAAGTGGGGCCCAAGATGGTCGTTATCTCCTACTAGCTGTCGCTAACTGGTGTTAGCGACAGCTAGGTAATAGGGAGATAATTTTATCTCCGCTTTCTTGGCTTTTAAAGCCAAAAAAGCGGAGATAAACCCCCTTGATAATATGCCCCTATATTTCTTAACAATATAGCTTTTTATCATTTTTATGTATTTTAGTATATATTTTAATTGTGTACATACTGAATTTTTTAATAATTGTAAATGTTTCTTGATTTGATTTTCAAGCTTTTAGAGCAAGCGATTGCCCAAGGGCGTCTTGGCACTAGCATAGTTAAATATCCAATCTCGATGCACTAATAGCAGGTGGGCAAATAACTTACCTAGAACGAGGGAGAGGAGAACAGCCAGGTCTTTATGTTTTTTCTGGAAGCAAAGCAAACTAGTCTGATTTTTTAAGTATCGGGGAGTGAATAAAAACCTGTCCACCCCAAGTCGCTTTCTTGAATCTTGAAACTATTACTGACCTAGAGCTGGCTGACCTCAGGGATCTCTTGGGAAAATACCAGCTGAACTTGCCTCTGAGATATTCTGGGCCTGATCCATGTAGTGCTCTATATGCCAGGCAAAGAGCCTGAAAAACAATAATCTTCCTTACTGGGAGGGAGCCAATGAAGCTCCTCCAATGCCCTAGCTACAGATTTGGAATTTGACATATTTTCCAGAAGACAACAAGCAGCATTTTGTAGCATCTGAAGCTTTTTTATTGATCTCTGTTTAACACCCATATAAAGGGCATTACAGTAGTCTAGAGTAGTCAAGATTAAGGAGATAACCACTGTCTTTTTAGATCAAATGGAATTAAAGGTAGCACACTCATCAACAATTTTAAAATAAAGAAACATAATGAGAATAAAGAATGAATCTGGGCATCAAATGATAGTTCTGCATCAAATGTAACACCTAGGTTCCTAATTTTGGATTTACTGGCGGTGGAGGGGCATCAAGTAACTTGGCCACCAATTATGCCCCAGAAATTGACGTCCTTCCCAAAAATCTGAAATTCTGTTTTCTGGGAGTTTAGTTTTAAACAATTTTTGTTATTCCAATCATTTATACCTCCCATACTTCTGTAAATCAATCAGCCTCTCTAGTCACATTGCTGGAAATCAATATCACAATTTGTGTATCATCAGTATACGCAACTCTGGCAAAGCCAAAAGAATGTATGAGCTTAGCCAGAGGTGCCAAATAAATGTTGAAGAGCTTTGGAAAGGATGACCCCTGAGGAACCCCACACAGCTGGGTAAAATATGTTGATGTGAACTCCCCAAGGGCAACCTTTTGTGTTCAACTGTCTAGAAAAGAAACATGGATTTTCAAGGCTGATTTGGAAATCCCAATACCTGCCACGCGATTTTTTAAAACCTTATGGCTTACTGTGTCGAAGGCCAATGAAAGATCCAAAAAGATCACTGCATCCTTACATCTCTTGTCCATGAGAGATCGTATTTCTTCTGAGACTACTAATAATGACATTTCATTGCTGTGATTTGGCCTAAATTGAAATTGTGCAGCATTCAAAATATTATTTTCTTCAAGATAATCTATAAGCAGTTTGTTAAGATGTTTTTCAATGACTTAGGCAGGGAAAGGTAATCTACAAATTGGTCTAGAATTGATTTATTTCGTAGGATCAAGGGAGGGCTTTTTTAAAAGTGGAAGTACTGAAGCTTTTTCCATTTCCCAGGAAAAAGTCCCTCCTTAATGATTATATTACAGAAAGCTGTCAAAGCTGTTGCTATTTTGAAAACTGCATCATGTATAACTGTAGATGAATATGGATTTAAGGGAGCTCCTGATTTAGTTTGCCTAATGAATCCACTGACCTGATCGACTGTTAGGGAGGGAAAATTAGAGAGCTCAACCTTATTAGCATTGTGAATGTGGGACTCCTCATCATTGTGTAGTAAAGGACAAACCATATCATGACTATATACAGCTTCCACTTTATCTTTAAAAAAATGTAGCCAGATTATCACAAAAAGACTGACTCCGGGTAGGCCTGTAAGAGTGATGAGAATTTGTAAGTGTTTGTATAGTTTTAAAAATATTTTTCTTAACATAGTTTGTAAATTTAGAGTTGTTTTTCAAATTAATTCAATAGTTTATTGTAATTTGTTGTGCCGTAGTGGGTCATGGGATTTATTGGGATAAAGGGTGGTAAGCAAAGTAATTATAATTAATTATTAACTAATATTTAATCAATGTTACTTTTTTAATTGTTAGGTGCATATTGTGGGGTTTGTAGGGCTATATCATGGGAACTAATTTCATTATAATTAATTAATTAATAATAAATGTTTAATTAGTATTCGTTCTTTAATTGATAATTAATTATGTAAATGTTGTAACTAATGTAATTTTTTTTATATTTTTGGTGTGGGTTGTGGTTTTGAAGGGGTAAAGGGTCTGATGACAATTATTTATGATAATTATTAATTAATTTGGATTATTAACAATTATGTTTTATATTGATATGCCAGGTGCGGATTGTTACGTTTGTAGGGGTAAAGGGTGAGAAGGTAATTATTAATTATTAAATTAATTTTTATTTTTTAAAATTTATATATTAGGTGTTGGTTGTTGGGTTTGTAGGGATAATGGGTAGGAAGTTAATTAAATATAAACATTTTATTATTAGTTATTTACTATTCATTGTTTGATAATTGTAATATTTATAATTTTTAGGATATGTTTTAGGTGTGTGTTGTTTAGTTGGTAGAGGTATAGGGTAGGAAGTTATTTAAGAAAAATTATATGTAATCATAGTTACTCATTAAAAATGTTGTTATTTATTATTTTATAGGTTATTGTGTTATGCTTTTTAATTGTAAATATCATTATATGTGTTGCTTGTTATGGTTGTGAGACTATAGTATGGCATTATTTGTTTAAATTTAAAATATTTATTAAGCATTGTAATTAAAATGCACATTTGTTTTAAATGTATATTAAAATTATATATGATATTTTTTAAATATTTATATGTCTTGTTATTTATTATAGTTGTTAAAAATATTGTATGTGTTTGAAGTGACCTAGGGCCAGATGTAGGTAATTTTATTTTACCGACTCATAAATACCGAATTTTACCGATTCGGTATTTATGAATCGGTAAAATAGAAGTACCGAGATGTAGGTAAATCCAGATGTGGATTTACCGAATCTTTAAAAGTCGGTATGTACCGATTCGGTAAATACCGACCTGTAATGCTCCATTCATTCCTATGGGCTTTGAAGCCCATAGGAATGAATGGGGCATTACAGGTCGGTATTTACCGATCGGTAAATACAGATTTTTGGCAAGGGTGCAGGGGGTGTCACTTTGACACCCTCTAGCACCCCCAAAAAAGGTTCGGGGGCCATATGGCAGGCATACCTGCCCTAAGGGCAGGTCTGCCTGTCATATGGCACAGGTGTGCATGCGCACATTTGCATGCACACCTGAATCGGTATTTCACCATCAAATTGAATTTGATGGTAAAATACCGATTTCTAAGGCCTTGTGGGACTCATAAGAGTCCCACCTACATAACGATTTTACAGATTCTGTAAATATACCGGTCAGTAAATTTACCGACCGGTATATTTACAGATTCTGTAAAATTACCTATCGGTAAATTTACAGAACGGTAAATTTACCGATTCTGCCCCCTACATCTCAAATTCCTTTTACCGGTCGGTAACGGCCGAATTCGGCCGTTACCGACCGGTAAAACCCTACCTACATCTGGCCCCTACTCTCTCTCTACTGTTGCACAGACTGGAGTGGGGATAGTAAATTATCCCCTCTGCAATCCTACGCTTCCCTACTGTTGCACAGACTTCAGTAGAAATGGTAAATTAGACCTTTACTGAGTCCAAAAAAATTCCAGACTGTTACACAGACTGGATTGGGAATAGTAATATTCAGCCCTCTCAATTCCAACATTTTCCCTACTGTTGCACTGACTGGAGTGGGAATAGTAAATTTTACCTCTTTGGAGTCCAACTTTTCCTCTACTGTTGCACAGACTGGAGTGGAAATAGTAAAATGTTGCCCCTCCTGAGTCCCTTCCTTTCCCTACCGTTACACTGACTGGAGTGGGACTAGCAAACAGTGCCCCTCTGCACGCAAACACCTGCCCTACTGTTGCACTGACTGGAGTGGGAATAGTAATTTGTGACCCTCCTGAGTCTAATGCTTTTCCTATTGTTGCACAGACTGGAGTGGGAATGGTAAATATTACCCCTTTGTAATCTAACACGTTTCCTACTGTTGCAATGACTGGAATGGGAATAGTGTTTTGAACCACTCCTGAGTTCACTGTTTTCTCAACAGTTGCTATGACTAGAGTGGGAGTAGTAATTTTGAACCCTCTGGTGTCCAACACTTTCCCTAATGGTGCACAGACTGGAGTGGGAATAGTAATTTTTACCCCTCGGGAGTCTAACCCTTTCCCTATTGTTGCACAGAGTGTAGTGGGAATAGTACATTTTACCCCTCCTCAATACAACACTTTCCCTACTATTTCACAGACTGAAGTGGGAATAATCATTTGTAGTTCTGCTGAGTTCAACGCTTTCCCGCTGTTGCAGCTACTAGAGTAGAAATAGTAAATGTTTCCTTCCTGAGTCCAACGTATTCCCTACTGTTGCACAGAATGTAGCAGAAATAGTATATGTGTTGTTCCTTTAATTATTCTTTTGTTTATATTGTTTATATTTATATTAGTATGATGTTTGTTTCTGTGAATTTAACAATATAGTATTTTTTTATTTAGTAATGTTTGCAAAAACACAATATATTTTTTGAAAAATGTATGTGTAATTAAATTGGTATGTTTCTAAACTGTTTCCAGTCCATCTGTTATGGTTTTTAATTTAAAAATAATATAAAACATATTTAAACTTTACAGATAACACAGTCACTGGATGATGTCATCAGTGATGTCACTGGAGATGTCATCAGTGATGTTACTGACCATGTCATGAATATATATATATATATATATATATATATATATATATATATATATATATATATATATATATATATATATATATATATATATATATATATATATTACCTACTGGCGGTCGCCAGTAGGTAGTTATAGTTAGGATTGATTTCCATAGGGAAATCGCAATATTCTATTGGGAATAACTTTGGCGCCGGTTGAGGAATCTGCCTGAAATTTTCCTCAACTTTGCCTCGCGGCTCTCCGCTCCTTCCCTGAAAGTTTGGGGGGGATTCGTCAATCGGGGGCCGAGATAAAAGGGGGGTCCCAAAACGTGTTTTCCCCATGTTAATTTCCATTGGGCGGTCAAACTCATTTTTAGCTCGAATGGCTGAATGGATTATCACCAAACTTGGCAAAATTGTAAGGACTGCTAGCCCGATGTGCCTTTGCTATGTCTCAAGATATGTGCTCAAGTGGATTTTGAGTAATTTAGGTTTAAAAAAATATATATATCTATAGGTGTGCCCCGGTACGCGCACCGGGGAGCGCTCCGAGCGCGCCACGAGACTTGCGCACGGAAAGCTGATTGGCTCTCGGGTGTCTGTAAACATTTCAAACAGTCCGGAGCAGCCGCCATCTTGTGTCTCGGTAGGATCGAGACACAAGAGGTGCAAAAAACAAAGGGGCAAATGACCAAAAGGGGGCAGGGTAGACCCCCTCTGACCCCCTAGGTTTGATGTGGGGGCCATAAAAGGCTCCGTGGGGCAAAAAACAAAAATAAACATTTTTTTACGAATTTTCGCGGGGGGAGCGCCCGGTACGCGTACTGGGAAGCGTACCAGGGAGCGTATTTTGGTGAAAAATAGTGTAAAAATAATAGTGTAAAATAATAATTTTGAGTGATTACAGGTAGGGTAGCTCTGAAAAGAGCTTTTGGTTCTGTGGCTGTTTTAGGTACCTACAAGTACGTCCCACACACACCCACACGCACACAACCCCACACCCCCACACCCACACACTCCCCACACACACCTCACACATGCACACCTCCACCCATACCCAAACACCCCACACCCAAACACCCCACACCCCCACACCGACACCTTACACATCCACACCCACACCCACACATCCCACACACACACACTCACACACACACACCTCACCCCCCAACACACACACACGCACACACAGATACCTCACAGACACACCTCACACATCCCACACACACACACCCCCCACACACTCACACGCACACCTCACAGACACATCCACACATCCCACACATACACACACATCCTACACACATACCCCCCACACCCACACACACCCCACACACCTCACACACCCACACCCCCACTTACACCCAAACACCCCACACACCCACGCCCACACACACACCTTACACACCCACATCCCCACCCACACCCACATACCCCACACACCTACGCACACCTATACACCTCATCCCCCCTCAGACACACGCACACACACACACCTCACAGACACACCCCACACATCCCCCACACACACCTCCCCCCCACACATGGGGAAAACTCAGTGAAACACTAAAATAATAATTTAAAGTGCTTAGAGGTAGGGTAGCTCTGAATAGAGTTGTTGTGTTGTTTTGGTGTTTTAAGTACCAACATGTAGGTACCAATGCTGAGTCTTAAATTTAATGTACACCGTTTCCTCTGTAGATAATTTGCATGTTGTTACAGAAGTTATTGTGGTATATGGAATCCATATCATAGTTTGTCAGGAAAGCAGAAACAACATGGAGGCAGGAGATGAAAAAGAGATGTCAAATACACATTGGAGATAATATATTGGGAGAAAGGAAGTATCTATGAGCAAAATTACTATGTAACATAAAAAAGTTACACAATATACTATAAATCTGACTTTACATTATAATCAATTTGGTACTAGTTTATGAATTACATATAAAAATGAATAATGTCTCAAACAATTTTAGAATTATTAAATATAAATTTATTTTTCAGATTCTTTTTCAAAATTTGATAGAACTTCTAATAACAGATTGTCGGAAATGTCCTCATTTTGAATTAGCGAATCTACCGCTTCCACACATTGAACTAATTCATAGTCCCGTGATTTATCCATGAATTCTAAGTCATCATTGGGTTCAATAACTTGTTCATTGTTGCTCTCCAGAATAATTTCGAAGGAAATATTTTGCTGTCCTTCTATTTTCTTGCTGTAATTTGCATAAAAAATAAATATATCAGTAGAGATAGGGCACTGTTGGGTTTAAGTTCAGTCAGGTAGTTTTTATTTTTTAACAGTGAAGTTATCTTTGGGCAGTGTATGGTATCAGGCTGGAAGTAGAATTATAAAAAAGTGTATATCATGAAGCATAATTAAATTTATAATTGTACAAGACAAGCCTAACTCCATCCATAACTATAACAGAGAAGTGTATCTCAATCTATAACTATTACAGAGGGATAGTATATAACTATCAGAAAATGTTTTCCAAATTAACTTAAAGTGCACAACATACTTCAGTTTTCAAAATAACATCTTACCTTTCAAAAAGAAGTTTAAGTTCTCAGTGGAAATGCTTTTGAAATGTACTTCAGGAAGTAGTAGTCAAAATGGCTGTGTTTCCCTCTCTTTCTTTATATATATTCATTACATAACCAATCAAATGTCATGAAATAATAGTAGAAAATGAAAGTAACATTTTAATTGGTTGTAAATTCTAACACTTCAGATGTGTTTTTGTCAAGTAATTCACCTCAGGATATTTAGAGAGGGATACAGGCTAAATGGTTCAATGGAATTCCACCAAATTTGGGAAAATGGTAGGGACTGGTATGTAGTATGGCCTATTCTATATTTAGTGAAAGTGTCTCCAGTGGTTTTTATGTAAATTAACGTTAAAAAAAATTTGGGAGCGCTTCCCGGTGAGCGCCCCGGTACGCGTACCGGTAAGCGCAACGGGAGTCCTCCATTTTGTGTTTCGGTAGATTTGAGACAGAAAATGGAGGACAAACAACTTTGGGAATGGGTATAAGGGGGCATCGTAGGCACTCCCTGACCCTCTAGGTTTTCTGAGGGGGTCTTAGGAGGCCCATATAGGCAAGAAAAAAAATATATATATTTTTCGCGGGGGCAGCGCCCGGTACGCTCACCGGGGAGCGTACCGGGGAGCGTACTTTAGTGAAAAAAGTTAGAAAAAGATAACCTTTTGGAGTGATCAGAGATAGGGTAGCCCTGAAAAGGGCTTTTGGGTTCTGTGGCAGATTTAGGTACCTACAAGTAGGTACCAATGCACAGTCTTAAATTCAGGAGGAATATTCTATTCCCCTCATCTGAAAAGTGCACACCATCTCCTCTGTAGATATCTTGCATGTTGTAACGCAAGTTGTTGTTGTATATTGAACCCATTCCATAGTCTCTCATGTAAGCAGAAACAGATTTATTCACATGTTTCCGTGCTTTCTCAAATTGTGGACAAAATTGGTTGGACCAGTTCCATTTCTGCCTTTGGCATATATTGGAATATACCAAGGCAGTTTGTGGGAAAAGTGTCATCAATTGTCCAAAGGTGTCCTTTAAAACCATCTCCAGACCTACCCCAGTCAAAGTGCCTAGGTCATTTCCACCACAGTGCAAAATTATGAGGTCAGGGTGCGGCAGATGGTAAAAGGTTTTCACCAATGGTATCAATTGATGACATCTCAATCCTCTTTGGCCAATCCATTTTATGTGCACATTTGGTAAATCAAGGTTGTGACAATTTCTGATAGCTGCATACATTTAAGCCCAGTGAATGTAGCTATGTCCAATAATCCAGACAGAGTACATGGTGAGAGGAGGTTCTGGTGCAGTCAGATGAAGTGTAGGAATGAAATGGCAGTTGGAACAGTAGGAGTTTGCAACAAAAAAACTGTAGAGTTTCAGTGCTCTTGAATCACAAACAATGATTGGTGGATTCAGATAGTTGAAAACTGAAAGTTAGGGTGCATGGTTCTGTTGTGTGTAAGAAGTAATTTGAATGGTCAAAAAAAAGTCATTTAAAGAAAGATTGCAGTGGATAAGCTGGTGTATTGAGAGGTCAAACATCCTTGCTCATTTGATTTGCAACATTGTAGAATAAACTTTTAACCCTGGGAGCTCAGTGAGGAGGGAGTTGCTATGGTAACAGTTAGAAAGGGCTGAGGTGGGGAAGGGTGTTGATTTGAGAATAGAGAGGGAAGAGTTTTGATTTGATGAGGAATATGTGTGTACAATTAGAGGTTTTCTGTGCCATTAATGGTTGCAGTGCCTGGAGAACATACCTTTTGCTCTGCTAAAGAAATATTGGTGTGTGTATCTGACACTGTTCTGAATCTCCCAAAGCATTTGTAAAGGTGAGTTATGATTCATTTAGATAGAGAGTTCAGATTAAGAAGCACATTGATTTTCTTTGCTGTTGGTTTGTGTGATGCTTTTTGAAAATGCATGGTTTCTATATTTGTAAAATAGAGGATTTGTATTTTGTGAAATAGTGATGTTTCAGTAGTGAAGTTGAATGGTTGTACAGAGGACTTGCACTCTGTATTTAAAATGTTATTTTAAAAATCAATTTTAGGGTAAATGAATGGGTTTCAGTAGTGAAAATGAATGCTTGTACAAAGGACCTGTGTTGTGTTCCTAAAATGGTAATTTCAAAAACGATTTTAGTGCAAATCAATGGGTTTGAGTAGTGAAAATGAATGGTTGTATATAGGATCTGTGCAGTGTTTCTAAAATGTTAATTTTAAAACGATTTTAGTGCAAAACAATGGGTTTTAGTAGTGAAAATGAATGCTTATAAATAGGATCTGTCCTCTGTTCATAAAATATTAAATAAAAAAAGATTTTAGGGCAAATTAATGGTTTCAGTAGTGAAAATGAATGCTTGTACATAGGATCTGTGTTCTGTTCCTAAAATGGTAATTGAAAAACGATTTTAGTGCAAATCAATGGGTTTGAGTAGTGAAAATGAATGCTTGTATATAGGATCTGTGCAGTGTTTCTAAAATGTTAATTGAAACAAGATTTTAGTGCAAAACAATGGGTTTTAGTAGTGAAAATGAATGCCTGTAAATAGGATCTGTGCTCTGTTCATAAAATATTAAATAAAAAACGGTTTTAGGGCAAATTAATGGCTTTCAGTAGTGAAAATGAATGCTTGTACATAGGACCTGTGTTATGTTCCTAAAATGGAAGGAAGCAGATTGGGGCAGATTTATGAAGGCCTTGCGCCGCCGGTGCGTCACTTTTTCCCATGTTAAAAGTGATGCACCGGAGGCGCAAGGCCTTCATAAATCTGCCCCATTGAGTTTCTTTGCTGTTCGTTTGTTTAATTTTTGGGGTAATGCTTGGTAGGAATGTTTCCAAGAGATAGGAAATGTATTTTGTAAAATAGTGACTTTTCAGTACTGAAATGGAATGATTGTACATAGGACTTGCACTGTGTTTCTAAAATGTTATTGAAAAATCGATTTTGGGGCAAATTAATAGCTTTTACATTTTTGAGAAAAAATAAAAAATGAGTGCATGATTAAGTAAAATAATTTGAAGGTTTCATAATCATATCACCTGTGTTACCTCACATTAGGAAGCACACTGAGAGCTTTAATTATGAAAACAGCGATGCATCACTTTTCACTGTGCACTCCTTGTGACACCAATGATGCATTATATTTAATGTATGACGCATCATGTTTCTTGGACTTACAGATAAGTCAGTATTTGTGATATATCTGTAAGCGCAAAAGTGACGAATTGTTGGAGTGTGTCACAAAAATGACGCAACTCCTGCAATGCATACTTTCACATGGGGAAAGCCCCATGTGAAAGTGTTTGCCTCAGTCTTATGGCTGCTGTTAGGCAGGTGCAAGATTTTGACGTAACAGTGTCCTAAAAGTGACACAGTGAAATCTCAAAGATTTCACTGCGTCACTATTACGAGGCTTTTTGCGGGGGAATGCCCCCTCTTTGTACATTACACCTGACAGAGGTATAATGTGGCACAGAGGTTTAAAAAGTGACACACCTACCTACATGCGTCACTTTTTAAATATGGCGCAACAAGGCACATGTTTTATGCCGCCGATGCGTCACAAAAAGTGACGCATCAGCAGTGCAAAACTGACGCAGAGCCTCATAAATGAGGCTTATCTTTTTATGCACACTACTCCAGTTTAGTCCTGTCCACTGTTCTATTGGACACAAGCCTCACCTTTTGTGGTCCCCTGGACAGGCTTCATTACATCTGCACTCCTGCTTAGGTCTCATAATCTTTTTTTAGAATAACATTTGAAAAACAGAGAAAAGGTTATATGTATAAGCTTTTCATTACACTACTGAAACATTTTTGGGGCAAATTAATGTCTTTTACATTTTTGAGAAAGAATAAATAGTGTGTGAATGATTACATAAAAAAATTTGACCTTTTCACAATCATGTCACCTGTGTTACGTCAGGTTAGGAAGTAGATTGTGCAGATGAGGTGAGGAATGTCCAGAGGGACAGAGGAGGTGAGGCCTGTGTTCAATACTGTAGTGGGAGAGAGGCTTTTCTTGGAGAGTGTAGGTGGTGAGACCTGTGTCTAAGAGTGCAGTGGAGTAGGCTTCATGAAGCCTATCCCCCACTGCACTCTTAGACACAGGTCTCAAATTATTTGCAACCGTGGACAGATCTCTCTTGTACTACACTCTTCAATAGAGGCCATACCTCTTGTGTACCCCTAGACAATCCTTACCTTATATGTAACCCTGAATAGACTTCAACTAATTAGTATGCTTAGACAAGCCTCATGTTATTTACACCCTTGGACATGCGGTAGGATTGTTTGCAAGAGAGAGGAAATGTATTTTGTAAAATAGTGAGTTTCAGTATTGAAATGGAATGTTTGTACTCCAGTAATTCATCCTTTCACATGGGGAAATCTCCATGTGAAAGCGTTTGCCTCAGTCTTATGTCTGCTGGGAGGCAGGCGCAAGTTTTTGACGTAACAGTGTCTTAAAAGTGACGCAGTGAAATCTCATTGATTTCACAGCGTCACTATTACGAGGCTTTCTGCGGAGAAATGACCCCTCTGTGTACATTACACCTGACAGAGGTATAATGTGGCGCAGAGGTTTAAAAAGTGACGCATCTACCTACATGCGTCACTTTTTAAATATGGCGTAACAAGGCACATGTTTTATGCCGCCAATGCGTCACAAAAAGTGACGCATCAGCAGTGGAAAACTGATGCAGGGTTTTATAAATGAGGTTCATCTTTTTTTTGCATACTACTCCAGTTTAGTCCTGTCCACTGCACTCTTGGACACAAGCCTCATCTTTTGTGCTTCCCTGGACAGGCTTCATTACATCTGCACTGCTGCTTAGGCCTCATAATCTTTTTTTAGAATAACATTTGAAAAACAGAGAAACGGTTATATGTATAAGCTTTTCATTACACTACTGAAACATTTTTGGGGCAAATTAATGTCTTTTACATTTTTGAGAAAGAAAAAATAGTGTGTGAATGATTATATAAAAAAAATTGACCTTTTCACAATCATGTCACCTGTGCTACCTCAGATTAGGAAGTAGATTGTGCAGATGAGGTGAGGCATGTCCAAAGGGACAGAGGAGGTGAGGCCTGTGTTCAAGACTGTAGTGGGAGAGAGGTTTTTCTTGGAGAGCTTAGGTGGTGAGACCTGTGTCTAAGAGTGCAGTGGACTAGGCTTCATGAAGCCTATCCCCCACTGCGCTCTTAGAAAGAGGTGTCAAGGTCTTTGCAGCCGTGGACAGATCTCTCTTTTACTACACTCTTCAATAGAGGCCATACCTCTTGTGCAGCCCTAGACAATCCTTACCTCATCTGCAACCCTGAATAGACTTCAACTAATTGGCATGTTTAGACAAGCCTCATGTTATTTACACCCTTGGACATGCGGTAGGATTGTTTGCAAGAGAGAGGAAATGTATTTTGTAAAATAGTGAGTTTTCAGTATTGAACTGGAATGCTTGTACTCCAGCAATGCATCCTTTCACATGGGGAAAGCTCCATGTGAAAGCGTTTTCCTCAGTCTTATGTGTGCTGTGAGGCAGGCGCAAGATTTTGACGTAACAGTATCCTAAAAGTGACGCCGTGAAATCTCATTGATTTCACTGCGTCACTATTACGAGGCTTTCTGCGGAGAAATAACCCTTCTGTGTACATTACACCTGACAGAGGTATAATGTGGCGCACTGGTTGAAAAAGTGACGCATCTACCTACATGCGTCACTTTTTAAATATGGCGCAACAAGGCATATGTTTTATGACGCCGATGTGTCAGAAAAAGTGACGCATCAGCAGTGGAAAACTGATGCAGGGCTTTATAAATGAGGTTCATCTTTTTTTTGCACACTACTCCAGTTTAGTCCTGTCCACTGCACTCTTGGACACAAGCCTCATCTTTTGTGCTTCACTGGACAGGCTTCATTACATCTGCACTCCTGCTTAGGCCTCATAATCTTTTTTTAGAATAACATTTGAAAAACAGAGAAAAGGTTATATGTATAAGCTTCTCATTACACTACTGAAACATTTTTGGGGCAAATTAATGTCTTTTACATAGTGTCTGCATGATTAAATACATATATGTCATCCTTTCATAAAAATGTCACCTGTGTTACCTTACATTAGGAAGTAGATTGTGTAGATGAGGTGAGTCATGTCCAGAGGGACAGACAAGGTGAGGCCTGTGTTCAAGACTGTAGTGGGAGAGAGGCCTATCCTAGAGAACATAAGTGGTGAAGCCTGTGTGTAAGAGTGCAGTGGACTAGACTTCATGAAGCTTATCTCTTACTGCACTCGTAGACACAGGCCTCACTTTCTTTGTACCTGTGGACATACCTCTCTTCCACTACACTCTTCAATGCATGTCTCACCTCTTCTGCACCCCTTGAGAATCCTCAGTTGATCTGTAACCCTGAATAGATTGTTTGCTTTTTGTCATTGCTTTGTTGTTTGATAATAGTGGTCTATAATGTGCTATTTTTTTGTTTAACACAGATTGAAAACAAGATTTCAGGAGTAAGGAAAGATACCCTCAAGGCAAAGATCAAGAAAATTTGAAATACGGTTTAAAACAAAAACAGCATCGGAATTACAGCAGTCCTCCACAACAAAGACTTCAAAAAACAGGAAAGAAGTTCCTGGTAAGATAACTAAGTCTTTTTTACGGAACGTATGTAGAACAAAAATAAATGTTGGACAGCATGTAGAAAAAGAGAAGGAGAGAGTAATTTTGAAAAGGAAGGTGAGGCCCTCAAAAAATGTTAACACTGGAGCAGGAGAGAATAATATGTATCGGAATAGAAGGCAGAATCAGTTTAGAGACATTCGTAAACGAATGTTTCCCATAGGGTGGTTTTAAATTTGTTAAAAAACATTAGGAAAGGCAAACAGAGAGCTGCTTTTTATAAGAAAAAGAAACATGTAGAGAAGATTGTTGATCAGGCTTTTGAAGTTAAGAAAAAATTATTTGTTTTAATAATCAATAGAATTAGGACACTTAACAAGACAATTGATGTTTTTAAATCAAACAGTAGATGGAAAAGAGTAATTAATCGGACTAATTTTTGTAATGTTTTTTCAGGAGAATGGATGCACAGTTCAAGTTGTGAGCCATTTTTTAATGAGGAGAGTTACTTTCAGGAGAATGATTTAGTGCATGCAGTTGACACCAGTGGTCGAGCGTATGAAGTGAAAGACGGTTGTCCGATTGAAAAAGAGAAACTTGTGCCTAGAGAACCAGAAGATGTGTTAACTGATGAGGTTTTAGGGAGACATACTAAGGGTCCAGTGTACACTTGGAAGTGTAGTCGTATTTGTATTGTGCGACAGGAATCAATTGCTTTGTTTTGTAATTTCTTACGTACATATAGTAAGAATAGTCTAAAGCAGAAAGTGAAGTTGTTGCAAGACTTAGATCCTTGCAGAGTGAGAGAAAACACAGGTTTGCAAGGGTATTCACTGGCTTGTCTTTCTAGAAAAGTCTGTCAGAGTGTTTTTCATCATTTTAGGATGTTAGCAGTGCATCATACCAAAATGCGGAAATTAGTGAGAATGTTGTATTATGCAAAAAGTCCAGCACTTAAGCTTAAACAGTTAAACAGTGCTCTTTTGCATGGAACTGAATTAGATGTGAAGAAGATTTGTGAAGAAATTGAGATTTGTTATTTTGGTGAAAAAGAGGACAGTGTAGAAATTGACACAGCAATTCAAGGTAATGTGGAAGAGAATGTACAGATTTCAAGTACAGAAAAGTTTGAGCAGGAAATTACCAGGTTTAAGGTGAAATCAAGTGAAAGGCCGAATTTTACTTGTGTGTGTTGTCGACGAAGTCATTATAAACATCAAACTAGATTAGTTGATTTATACGTAAAAAGTGAAAAGATGAATAAAATATGAGTGGAAGGATTTTTTAACTTATTTGTGGGTGGAGAATTGTTTTGATTTGAGTTGTGATCAGCATATTTGTAAATATTAATATGATAAATTAAATCAAAACAGAATGCCTGCCAGAGCTGTTCATAATAATCTGGAGTTGGTAGACATTCCCCGTGAATTGATGGATTTAAATACATATGAGTCTATTTTAATTCAATGTGTCCATCCTTTTCAGGCAATTGTTCGCATGGAGCCTAAGATAGGGAAATTGACTCCTACAGATTTGCAGAGAGGATTAAAGGGAAGAGTTGTTTATTTGCCTCTAGATTTGAAAAAAAATATTGATACAATTTGTATAGAAAAAGTAGAAGAGGAACCTTTAGTTATTCTAGTTAATGGGGTTCCGACAAAGAGTAAAAAAATCTGGCAAGATTTAGTGGATGTTAGGAAAGTCAAAAGGCAAAGTTGTATTTAGTCAAAAACAATGAGTATTACAAAGATGTATGTGTTGCAGCAGAGGAAACAGCTGCAGATGAAGACAGTGATTGTTCAGGCGGCCAAATTGAAAAAGTTGATGTGTCTAGAAGTGAAGAAATATATGAACATTATACTGTTCATCCTTTGCATTCCAAAGAAGTAATGGGGAATGCAATTGAATTGTTTCAAATGAAAGCAGCAAAAGGAAGTCCCATTAGTGTATGGGAGGAAAGTTTGGAAGCTCGTTGTTTTCCACAGCTATTTCCAACAGGTCGAGGTGGACGATATGACGATCGACCACTTCAAATTCCTACATCTGAATATCGAACTGTAAGATTATATGCTGAAGATCCAAGGTTTCGTCAATGCATTCCCTATTTGTTTAATTTACTGTATGAAAGTGACTTGTCTGGGCTTTCTTATGCAGTAAACCATATACTGAAAAGTGGAGCACCTCTGCAAAATGTTTCGGCGAGGGACTTTATGGAGAAAGTGAATCTGCAAGATAATATTTTGTAATCTCATTTAATCAATCTCATGGCATGTCAGCGTGGTACAAACGAGTATTGGTACCGTCGTCATGGGGAATTGAAATGTATGCTAAGAAACTTAGGAACTCCTACATGGTTCCTCACTCTTAGCTGTGCCGAGTATGCATGGGACGACTTACTTGAATTTCTACGCGAGGCAAATGCAAATATACAAAATATAGAATTCAAAACAGCTGGAGAACTGTGTTCTTTGGATCCAGTGAATGTATGCAGATATTTCAATCATAGATTTGAAGCTATGATGTCTTTTATTACCAACAAAAAAATCCTCCCCTTGGAGAGGTTTTGGATTTCTTTTGGAGAAAGGAGTATCAAGCGAGAGGTGCTCCTCACATACATATGTTGTTATGGATCAAAGATGCACCCAAATTTGGAACAGATTCGGATGACACAGTGATGAGCTTCATTGAAGAGTATTCAACATGTGCTGTTCCGAAAACTACCGAAGAAAACAATTTAAGGCAACAAGTTTTACGCTTTCAATCCCATCGTTGTGGAAAGTACTGTCGTCGAAAATTCAGAAACAAGGACAAGTTCTACACAAAATGTCGTTTCAGCTTTCCACGACCAGTGATTTCTAAAGGAAGAGTAAATAATTTGATGTCTTCTCTGCGACATACTGTGACGAGGAAGTCACCAAAAAATACATACAATTTAAAAAGAAACGAAGAGTCCAAGTACATCAATGACTACAACCCAGTGATTTTGTCCATGTGGAATGCTAACATGGATATTCAATTCGTTGCTGACAACTCTATTGCTGTGGCTCGATATGTGACGTCTTACATCACAAAAAAAGAAAAGACAGAACTGAAGGAAATGTGGGAGGACATTTCACATGAAAAGAGTCTAAGAAAGAAATTATACAGTTACAGTCTAAAGATGTTGTCGCATCGAGAAATTGGAGCATATGAATGTTCTGATCGATTGTCATCAGCAAGTCTCTATGCCAAATCTAGAACCATCATTTGGGTGAGTCTAGGTCTTGCTGCAACACGAAATCGAGTTTTGAAATCTGTACAAGAGATAGAGTATTTGGCGGAGAAAGAACCAGAAAGTACAGATATTTTGAATACAAACATGTTGGATACATACTATCCAAATAGAAGTCCTCACCTTGAGAACGCTTGTCTCTATGAAGTTCTTCAAAGCTATATTTATAAGAGGAACATCAGAGAAGATATCAATAATGGAATATATGCTGTCATTGGATGTGAAGGATGTCTAGTGAAACAGAAAAAAGGCCATTTGATTAATCATCGAAAATTGAGTTGTGAAAATCCAGACAAAAGGGAATTTTACTATTTAGCTCTTTTGCAACTCTTTAAGCCATGGCATACAGAAGAGGAACTACTTGGAGATTTTCTCTGTTACGAAGATTCTTTTAATGCAACCAAAGATACCATAGAATGTCCTGTTTTTCCAAATTATCTGCAAATGTTGAACGAAGAAATAGAGCAAGAAGCCACAATTGTTGCAGAGATTGCTAGAGACAGTTCTCAAGACAGTCAGAGTTCTGCTTCATTGAGTCAGGATCCACTTGGAGGACCAATTATTCAAAATGAAGCTGCCACTGCCATGGATGAGGTGGAAAGAGCTATGGAACAAGCTCAAGATGAAGTAGTTAACTTAGAAGATTTGGTGAAACAACTAAACCTTGAGCAGAAACAGATATATGACGAAGTCACGGAAGAGGTTGAACATGGATTCAGTCATGAGAAGAAAGAGTGCTCATGTACATCATTTAAGCCTGTCCAACTGTACGTAAGTGGAAAAGCGGGAACTGGAAAAAGTTTTCTTATTAAAGCAATTGCAACTAATCTGCAGAAAAGGACTAAATCACCGCTGTCTTGTGTTGTTACCGCTCCAACTGGGCTGGCAGCACATAATATTAAAGGGATTACTTTACATCGTTTACTGATGCTGCCAGTGGAGCATGATAACAAATTGCAATATCACAAGCTATCTGGAGATGCGTGTTCCGAAGTTTCGAGAGTCGTGAAGAAAATGAAACTTCTTATCATTGATGAAGTAAGCATGGTGTCAAATATAATGCTTGCTTTTGTACATTTGAGAATGCAAGAAATTCTTAGAACAGACTATGATGTATTATTTGGAGGAAACATATTATTGTTTTTGGAGATCTACTGCAGTTGACTCCAGTGAAAGGTCAACCAGTGTTTAAAATGGTCACGCATGAAGATTCGAGGAAGTGCCTAGGAAGCATTGGAAACGTTAATATATGGTTAAATTTCAAATATGCAGAACTACTCCAAAATATGCGGCAGGCAAAGGATGAAGATTATAAAAATATTCTACAAGATGTAAGAATTGAAAAAATAAGTCAGCATGGGAAAGAAGCTTTACATGGACGATTAATTTCTAATTTGTACCCAAATGAAAACATTCTTCCAGAGAATATTTTTAAGAAAATTAATGAGAAGAAATCTGGCATATGTTTGATGCCTTCTCTGAAAGAATGTTCCATGTTCAACAACAAAATGTTGAAGTTAGAAAATGAAGAGATAGTGAAACTGGAAGCTATAGATAAAATAGAGCATATGGGAGCAACAATTATTTTGTCAGAAAATTTGAAATCAAAATTGGATTCATTAGAGAAGACTATATCTAAAACTGCTGGTTTTGAAAAGACTCTGAATGTGTGTTTAAATTGTCGTATCATTTTGAGAAGGAATGTAAACGTTGAAAGAGGTCTGGTAAATGGAGCAATGGGTCATCTTGTTGGTTTTGTGAATTACAAAAATAGAGATGGAATTGAAATTTTAAAAATTAAATTTGATGGCATTGACGAAATAGAACAAATTTTTCGTTGTTCAGCTAGATTTTTGCTTGTGAAAGACTTATATGTTCGCCGAAAACAGTTTCCTGTTTGTTTGGCATATGCAGTGAGAATTCATAAATCTCAAGGTTTAAGTGTAGATAGTGCTTTGGTGAACATTGGAAGTTCTGTGTTTAAAGAGGGTATGGCATATGTGGCATTATCACGAGTCAGAACTTTATCAGGATTGTACTTGATTGTGATGAAACAAAGATTTCTGCTGATCTAGATTGTGTTAAAGAATACAATAGGTTAAGAAGAGAGTATGCTCCACATTTGCCTCAATATCCTCTGTTTGAAAAACATGTGGTAGGCCGAAAAAGAAGAAATGAGATTAATTGCAGTGAGGTACTAGCAAAAAGGCAAAAAGTAGATAAAAGTGTAATTGTAAAGAGAAAGAAAAAGGATTCTGTTGAAGATGTTGTTGGATTTCAGTTTGAAAACAGTTCTGGTGTCAACTGCTATGCTAATGTAGTAGTTAATGTTGTTTTTTTTCTTCAAAATTTACAAAACCAGATTGTTGAAAATCGGGATCAAACATTGTGCTGTTTATTGAATTCTGTGTTAGAGAAATGTAGCAGTGATAGAGCAAAAATAGAAAGTGTTTCAGAAATTAGAAATCTTCTCGACATATGTTCTGGTCAAAATCAATTTTCACAGATAATTCAGCAGGATTGTCAGGAATTTTTTATGTATATTTTTGATGTATTGCAAGATGAAGGAGTAGATATAAAAAATCGTTTTAACCTTTCTTATCAATGGCAACATGACTGTGATAACTGTACTTCATCAAGTACTACTAGAATAGACACTGAAAGATTTATATATTTGACTTTACCAGACTGCAAATCAGTGTCTTTCAATAATCTAGTTAAAGCAGCTGATCACAATATGGTGTGTACCCAATGTAAGTCTGCAATGCTGTCCACATTATTTCTACAAAGTTACGGTCACTATGTCATTTTAATGTTCCAACGATGTAGACCTGATGGAACGAAATTGACAACTTCTATTAAAAATGTTGTGGCTTCTCAGTTATCCATTTCAGGAAGAACATTTGGAACTGTAGCTATTATTTATCATGACGGTCCTTCAACAACATCAGGGCATTACACATGCTATTTAAAAAGTTGCAAAGGTTGAACCCTTTGTAACGATACTCATTTGACTTTTAAACAACGTTTGCCTTTTGACTTAAAAAATTTATATCTAGTGTTTTTAGAACCGCAATTTAAGTAAAGGTAATTGGCGTATGAAGACGGGAGCAGTTAATAAAGGTTAGTTTGCTATTTAAAATTATATTCAGAGTAAAAGTGATCAAGATAATATAAATTATTGATTTGTCATATAGGTACTGTAACTGGATCTTATAGGAAGTGATATTAGTATTATTGGAAATGATGAACATGAGTAACTCACAGATGGAATTAGGTACATTTAAATATTATGAAAATGTTGTTTGAGCCTTTTTTTCAGAACGTCGGAAAAACGGTAATTTTATAGTTTGTTTTAATTCATTTGAAAATATAATGATACATCTGACACTATTTGGCCTTAAGGAATGGTGAAGGAATGAGCAAAGAGTTATGACTGAAAAGAAGGAGTATATGAAAATAATGAAAATATTTCAGATGTTCTTCAAGGTTGTCTTCTAGAAAGTCGATGAAATTGAATTTTTATAGAACAGCAGAGTATTTCCCAACGAAAAGGAACTTCATGATATACTATTTGGCCTAAAGGAAAAGTAAGTAAATCAAAGATTAGTGTACGTTTGTTATTTATAACTTTAGATGTTTTTTTTTAAAACACAATCTGTTTGATTGTGTTTATTTTTCCCGCTGTAATATGATGAGTAGTTTGAACTCACTTTTTTAAGTGAAATTCAATATATTCTGAGAACAGCAAAAATAAACTATGTAACATGTTGTACAAGTTAATCTATAGTTTGTATTCTGTAATTTAAATTACATTCCCATTGTCTCACACTCACTTTTCTTTTTCCACCCTCTTTCAGCTCTTTTTACTCACTTATAATGTCTTTCTTTCACTCTCTTTCAACCCTGTTGTTTTTCTCCACTTCTTTCACACCCCCTCATTCTCATTTCAACTGTCTGCATCCCCTCTCTCCCTTGCATAACTATTCAGCTTTCAGTCTGTCTGCTTTACTTTCTTTTTCCGTGTTTTCCTCCTTTGCTCTTTTAGTAATTCCTCTTTACTCACTCACCAGTATTGTCGCACTCTATCACTATAAATCATCCACTCTCCCTCGTTTATCTTTGTTTCCTCCTTTCTTTTGACCTCTTCTCTCTATTTTCCGTTCACTACCTCTATGTACTCAGTCCCTCACTCTCCTTGTGTTATGTTCACTTGTGTTTATCTACCTTCTATCATTTCTCTTACAACAACTTCACTGCTCCTCTCTCATCGTTCTTCAACCTATTTCTTTTAGTCCGGTTCCATTACTACCCCTCATTTCCTTTCTTTCAATGTCCTTCTCTTTACTTTCATCACCAAATTAGTTTCTCTCATTACCACTGTTTTAGTCCTTTTCTCCTCTGTTTTCTTTTTTTGCTCCCTTACTCATTTCCTTTGCTCACTCATTGTACTCCACCTCGCTCAGTATTTCTCTTAGTGTGTCTCTTTACTAACTTCCTCACTCCATTTCCCTCAATCATTGTATATTATTATCTCTCTCTTCATCCCTTCACTCTATGACTGTTCTTCACTTACTCTCAGTTATCTTCTATTCCTCATTCTTCTAAATGCATTCTTAATTAGACTCTTTTCCATCTCTGTCATTATCTTTTTACTTAATACTGTTTCTTGATTTAGTTTTACCAACTCACATTGTTTTAGTATCTTTCTTACCTTCAGTTCATTTCTCTGTGCTTCTCTTCCTCTCTGTCAGTGAATCTATATGCCTTACTCTTAGTAATTTGCTCTGCTTCTATTTCTTTTTCTCTCTTTTTTCATTCTACTTTACTTTATTTCCCTTTCTATGTCCTTCACTCTTACTTTATTTCTAGATACACTGTTATGATTTTTAACCTCTTCATTTGTATATTTTAATTTAAAATACACATTTTACTAATTATAACTTATTTTTTCTTCTCTCTTTCACAGATACAAAGTGTAGTAAAAAAATGTAATTACAGTTACATTTATTATATGGTAAGTGTCACTATAAAAAATGTAGTTTGTCATCACCCTTTGCTTTAAGCTCACTAATATTTTCTCAACCAACCTCACTCCTGTTTCTTTACTCTGCTTCCCTCACGTATTCTTATTCTCCATGTTTACTCCCCTTTCCCTATTTCCCCTCTCATATTCAACTTCTTTCAGTCCCTATTCTTTATTTCACTAACCCTCTGTTCCCTTCCTTTGCTTCTTCACTCATTCTGTTTTTCTTAATTATTTACTTCACTCCTACATACACACCTCATCCCCCTCCCAACACATACACACACCTCTGACATATACCCCACATACACACCCCACACACACCTCATACATACACACACCTCCCCCACATACACTACTCTCACACACACACACACATTCCATACACACACATACATCCCACACACATACCCCCCACACCCATACACCTCACACATATCTCACACACCCTCACCTCCACTCACACCGAAATACCCCACACACCCACACCCATATACACACCTTCCACACCCACACCCCGACCTACACCCACTAACTCCCTATTAGTCACACACACTGCATTACTTACCTTTCTTTGCTGTGTCACTCAGACCCATTCTGACAGTCTTTCCTTTACTGTCTCTGTCCTTTCTTTTTATCACTACCCATGTGTTATCCTAATTCAATTTTTCACCCTCTTTCACCCCTCTTTACTTATACTCACTGCTCTTTCCTTACCCTCTCTCACCTTTGTTCATTTATCCTGGATCCGTCACTACTCTTCATTCCCCATTTTTTACTGTTCTTTCTTTGTCTTTCAACACCCATTCACATTCTCTCACTATGTCTACTTTAGTCTTCTTCCTATCTCTTCCCTTCTTTCGCTTCCTTATTCATTTTCGTTTTCTCACTTTCCCCCATTACACCTTTTCTGTTTTTTACTATGTGATAAACAATCCCTCTGTGTTTCTCCCTTTAGCTCTCTTTCTCTTAACATTACTCTCTTTGTGTTCTTCCCTCATGCTAACTTCTTAATGATTTTTTTTTCATTTTTTTTTGGTGCGCTCCCCGGTGCGCGCCCCTGTGCACGTACCGGTACGCGTACCCTGCAGAAAAAAGATTGACACAGATTCATTAAAAATATTGGTTTATTTTTATAAAGTAAAGGTAGTTCTAAAAAGAACTGTTTTTTTTCTTATTTTTGTTGTTTTATATATTTTTTATTTTTTTTTACATTTTGTCCTTTTTTTTGGCTTTTCTGAACACTTTTATATTTTTTTTGTATTTTTTATGGGGAGAAACAAAAAACAGGGAATTGTAAATGGCTCAACTGGAGCATAAAAAAATCAGGAAAAATTAGGGTTTTTTTGGACACTTATGGTTATCACCAGCAACCATGATAAGTTAGATGCTTTGCTCACCATAGCAAAGTGTCTTGTTACAAAATTTGCATAAAATTTTGTAATTGGCAAACTTAGGTTGGATAGTAGCCAATGTGTCTCTTGCCCCCGAACCCGATGGAGTGGGTTGTTTTGATGTTGAGGGTCTAGACCTTGATGGGGGTAGCTTACTGCAGAGGTCCCTTAACTCTGCATTAGAATAATTGTTTGGATGCCAACGCATCATGTGGCGAATCATGGTATGATTCCCGAAGGAATACATTTTGTTAGGGTTCCCCCTAGACAGTTCAGCACCACAAATTAAACAAGTCACCTTTGCAGCATTGACTTTCTTAAAACCCCTTGGGATTTTATAGAACTCCCATATAAAGTGTTCTTTCGGTTTGTAGGGCTGTTGATCTTCAGGCAGGAACTCCCTTGTCTGTGCCTCCTCTTCATCATCCTCCTCCTCTTCCTCTTGACCACTAATGTAATCATCTGGTGGTCTTTTAGATGGTGGTGGTGGTGGTGGTGGGGCAGATGCTCCAGCTGTTGCTGCTACTGTAGCCATGTTATACAAGTAAATAGTACAGATAGAACTCCAAACAGGTCTTCCTCAGTCAAAGGACAAAGTCAGAATAAGGAAAAAAGGTGGGGCTTTCAGTATTTGGAAAACAAAACTGTTCTGAACCAATGAAAAGTGTTATTTTCAAGTCACATGATCCAGGCTTTAATCATTTGGAAACCAAAACTGATTTGCACCAATGAAAAGTGTTATTTTGAGATCACATGACCCGACGCGCTTACGCTACCCGCCCCGGGGCGTGCCCCGGGGCGTGTGGCGTAAGCGCGTCGAGACATTGCGCGATCGTAAGCGATCGCGTGCTTCCGGGTGCGCTTACGCAGTGCGTGATATGACGCATTACGCGACTGCGCGAAACGTCACGATGTTGTTTTCGTTCGCGGGAATAGCGCTAACGGGACGCTCCCCGGTACGCGCCCCGGGGCGCGCCGTAACATTGCGCTTACCCGTGCGTTCACCGGTACGCGCCCCGGGAGCGCTCCAGGCAAAAAATATTTTTTTAAAACATTTAAAAATAAAAAAATTAAAAAATTACATATTTATACAATATAAAATTCGTTATAAAAAATATTACTTTTCATTCCTATAGAGATTTGCTATTAAAAAAACATTGAAATTCACTGCAAAAACCATAGGTTTCACATCAGTTATAGTTAGGAATTAGCATTAAAAAAAACTATTAAATTCACTGAAAAAAACATAGGTTTCATACCAGATATAGTTAGCTGGAAATTTTACTGGCATAAAACCATTGAAATTCCCACGTTATAGTTAGTTGGACTCACTATAACTTGCGCGTGCAATGCACTGCTGATGAGGTCACATATTACATCACTCATGACATGGTCAGTGACATCACTCATGACATCACTGATGACACCATCCTTGTGACAGAGTGACAGACCTCCTTTCACTGTAATGTAACCCTTGAAACACATATTCAAAAATAGATACTAAAATTTTCAAAAAAATGGAGATACCCATACCAGTTACAACAACCAATTCAGTAATTCCACCATCTATATACACATCCACTCATTCACCAACAGTTCTATGTAGTCACTCATACATATACTCACTCATCATATGTAGTGATACACCTATACATCCTGTTACACACCGACAGTCATCCAAAAGATACTGTCACACATACTCACACATGCAAATAAACTATTAAACATCCATTTATTTCAATATACAGTTATACACACACTACCACTTTACTTTTAGGGAAAATTACACATACTTACTCTCTTAAACAATCACTTATAGAAACACATAGTAATTTAAACAGGAACTCTTACAATCCCTCACTCTCACATATACTCACTTATATACATCAATATTCACATATACTACATTAAAACATATGTAGTTGCTGATAAAGACACTAGTGAGACAGTAATTCGCTCACTAACACACACATATACACACTCATCCACCAATACAGTCCTGCACATATGCTGTCTTCAAAACACATACAAAGAGAGAGTCAGTCATTCATGGATCTATGTGCTAAGTAATACCCCCACTAAACCATACAAACACTCATACTGATACCAAGAAAAACATCTAATAACCCATATGCATACACATGTACCTACTCACCAACCCATGCAGCCACGTATACAGAAAGTGAAACAATACATATATTTAAATATTTAAACATTACTCACTAATATTTATTTTTCAGAAAGACACACATTGGATGGTGTCATCAGTGATGTCATGAGTGATGTCACTGACCATGTCATGAGTGATGTAATATGTGACGTCATCAGCAGTGCATTGCACGCGCAAGTTATAGTGAGTCCAACTAACTATAACGTGGGAATTTCAATGGTTTTATGCCAGTAAAATTTCCACCTAACTATAACTGGTGTGAAGCCTATGGTTTTTTCAGTGAATTTAATAGTTTTTTTTAATGCTAATTCCTAACTATAACTGATGCGAAACCTATGGTTTTTTCAGTAAATATATATATATATATATATGCATACATTACCTACTGGCGATAGCCAGTAGGTATATATAGTTAGGATTTTTTTCCTATGGGATTTTTGAAAATTCTATGTCGAATAACTTTGGCGTTTGAGGACAGAATTGGCTGAAAGCCATTCTGTTTGTAATGAGGTGGCTTTTTAGCTTTGCTTTTATTAGTGTTTTTAAAACTTTCATGTAAATAACATGCATATGTATGCATATATGTATATGTATGCATGCATGTATATAGATATGCAGATTATATATGTTTATATATGTATATTACCTACTGGCGATAGCCAGTGGGTATATATAGTTAGGATTTTTTCTCTATGGGATTTCTGAAAATTCTATGTCTAATAACTTTGGCGTTTGTGGACGGAATTGGCTGAACTTTTCAGGAAAATGGCACATTTTGTTTCTGAGCAGCCCCTGAAACTTTGGGGGGGTTTCGTCAAGGGGGGGCCGAGAAAAAAGGGGGGTCCCAAAACGTGTTTTTCCCATACAATTTTCCATAGGGCGGTTGGCCTCACTTTTAGCCTGAACGGCTGAATGGATTTACACCAAACTTGGCAAAATTGTAGGGACTGGTAGCCCGATGTGCCTTTGCTATGTCTCAAGATATAGGCTCCAGTGGTTTTTACGAAAATTAACTTTGAAAAATATATATTGGGCTACATTGGGCTATATATATGTTGGAGCCCAAATGTAGCCCAATGTAGCCCAATGTAGCCCAAAGATGGCCACCAGAGACAAAAAAAACCAAATGTAGCCCAAATATCAGCCAGATGTAGCCCAACTATAGCCCAATGACAGAATGTCCCAGAGTGTTCTAAAGAACAACTAGAGTGCTAACAGTCCAACTTATTACAAAGGTATGGCACACCTGAAGCCATCTTGATTGGAATAAAGTGGTAACTCTTAAAACATTTAATTTAAAAAGGAACAAAATGAGGGGGTTCATTTTGCCATAGAAAGTATGATTAGCGAATATATGACGAAATACCGCATACCATCAGTCCGCAAAAAAAATACCGCATGTACTATTAGGCCGCAAATTAAAATAACGAAAACTTTTAGAACGAATATGCCTTTAGCATACACTAAACAACTAAACTACCCTAAACCCTAAAACACTACCCCCAGCATGACCCTACACTACACAAACAGTACAACACAACCCTAAACCCTAAAACACTACCCCCAGCATGACCCTACACTACGCAAACACTACAACACAACCCTAAACCCTAAAACACTACCCCCAGCATGACCCTACACTACGCAAACACTACAACACTATCCTAAACCCTAAAACACTACCCCCAGCATGACCCTACACTACGCAAACACTACAACACTACCCAAAACCCTAAAACACTACACCCCAGCATGACCCTACACTACGCAAACACTACAACACTACCCTAAAACACTACCCCCAGCATGACCCTACACTACGCAAACACTACAACACTACCCAAAACCCTAAAGCACTACACCCCAGCATGACCCTACACTACGCAAACACTACAACACTACCCTAAACCCTAAAACACTACCCCCAGCATGACCCTACACTACGCAAACACTACAACACTACCCTAAACCCTAAAACACTACACCCAGCATGACCCTACACTACGCAAACACTACAACACTACCCTAAACCCTAAAACACTACCCCCAGCATGACCCTACACCACGCAAACACTACAACACTACCCTAAACCCTAAAACACTACCCCCAGCATGACCCTACACTACGCAAACACTACAACACTACCCAAAACCCTAAAACACTACCCCCAGCATGACCCTACACTACGCAAACACTACAACACTACCCAAAACCCTAAAACACTACCCCCAGCATGACCCTACACTACGCAAACACTACAACACTACCCAAAACCCTAAAACACTACCCCCCAGCATGACCCTACACTACGCAAACACTACAACACTACCCAAAACCCTAAAACACTACCCCCAGCATGACCCTACACTACGCAAACACTACAACACTACCCAAAACCCTAAAACACTACCCCCAGCATGACCCTACACTACGCAAACACTAAAACACTACCCAAAACCCTAAAACACTACACCCCAGCATGACCCTACACTACGCAAACACTACAACACTACCCAAAACCCTAAAACACTACACCCTAGCATGACCCTACACTACGCAAACACTACAACACTACCCAAAACCCTAAAACACTACCCCCAGCATGACCCTACACTACGCAAACACTACAACACTACCCAAAACCCTAAAACACTACCCCCAGCATGACCCTACACTACGCAAACACTACAACACTACCCTAAACCCTAAAATACTACACCCCAGCATGACCCTACACTACGCAAACACTACAACACTACCCAAAACCCTAAAACACTACCCCCAGCATGACCCTACACTACGCAAACACTACAACACTATCCTAAACCCTAAAACACTACCCCCAGCATGACCCTACACTACGCAAACACTACAACACTACCCTAAACCCTAAAACACTAGCCCCAGCATGACCCTACACTACGCAAACACTACAACACAACCCTAAACCCTAAAACACTACCCCCAGCATGACCCTACACTACGCAAACACTACAACACTACCCTAAACCCTAAAACACTACCCCCAGCATGACCCTACACTACGCAAACACTACAACACAACCCTAAACCCTAAAACACTACCCCCAGCATGACCCTACACTAAACAACCACCACAACTCTACACTACACTAACACAACACTACACTACACAACACTACACTACACTACACAATCACTAACCCACGAAAAAATTAACACAACCCACTTACTTCTCTCGTCATCGTGGTTTTCACAACGCAAATGCATTTACCATACATGCCTTTAAAACGTAATTCTTTGTAAAGGCATGCGCGATAAATGCACATGCGTTTTGAAAAAATGCGGGATAATGGTATGCGAGGTCAATGACCTTGCGGGATAATGGTATGCGGACTGAAAGTCTGCGGGATAAAAAATGCAGGAAAATGGCTGCAAACCATGATTAGCAGCAGACTTCCCTGGTGAGCACTAGCTTTACTACAGTGATCTAATGAGCAACTAGAGTGCTAACATTCAGAATTTATGGCAAATGTGTGACACATCTGAATGCCTTCTTGATAGAACCAAAGTAAACAAGCATTGAAAATGCAATAGATCTCGCCCTCGTTTAAGGTAAAGCCATTCTGTTTGTAATGAGGTGGCTTTTTAGCTTTGCTTTTATTAGTGTTTTTAAAACTTTCATGTAAATAACATGCATATGTATGCATATATGTATATGTATGCATGCATTTATATTTATATAGATATGCAGATTATATATGTTTATATATGTATATTACCTACTGGCGATAGCCAGTGGGTATATATAGTTAGGATTTTTTCTCTATGGGATTTCTGAAAATTCTATGTCTAATAACTTTGGCGTTTGTGGACGGAATTGGCTGAACTTTTCAGGAAAATGGCACATTTTGTTTCTGAGCAGCCCCTGAAAATTTGGGGGGGTTCGTCAAGGGGGGGCCGAGAACAAAGGGGGGTCCCAAAACGCGTTTTTCCCATTCATTTTTCCATAGGGCGGTTGGACTCACTTTTAGCTCGAACGGCTGAATAGATTTACATGAAACTTGGCAAAATTGTAGATATGGTTTGCCCGACGTGCCTTTGCTATGTCTCAATATATGTGCTCCAGTGGATTTTGAGAAATTAACGTTTAAAAAAATATATATATATCTGTGACAGCGCTCCGGTTAGCGCCCCGGTTCGCGTACCTGACGCGTAACGGAACTTCGCGAAGCGAAGCTGATTGGCTCTCCGGTGTCTGTCAACATTCTAAACAGTCCGGAGTGGCCGCCATCTTGTCTCTCGGTACGATCGAGAGACAAGATGTGGTGAAAAACGAAGGGGGAAATGAAGGAAAGGGGGCAAGGTAGACCACTCCTGACCCCCTAGGATTGATGAGGGGGATATTAAAGTGCCCCGCGGGGCAAAAAATAAAAAATAATTTTTTTTTGCGATTTTACGCCGTAGAGGCGCGGTCGGGTACGCGAACCGGGCAGCGAACCGGGCAGCTCACCGGGCAGCTAACCGGGCAGCTAACCGGCAGCGTAGCTGTCAACATTGTAAACAGTCCGGAGCGGCCGCCATCTTGTCTCTCGGTAGGTTCGAGAGACAAGATGTGGTGAAAAAAGAAGGGGGAAATGAAGGAAAGGGGGCAAGGTAAACCCCTCCTGACCCCCTAGGATTGATGAGGGGGATATTAAAGTCCCCCGCGATTTTTCGCGGTAGAGGCGCTTCCCGAAGTTCCCGGTACGCGAACCGGGCAGCTAACCGGCAGCGTAATGGGAGTCCGCCATCTTGTGTTTTTGGAGCGTCCGGTTCGCGTACTGGGTAGCGTCCCGGTAAGCGTAACAAGGGGAAAACCAAGAGAAACAGTAAAAAAAAAATTAAGGGAATAGATTTCCAGCAAACTTGGCAAAATTGTAGGGACTGTTTGTTTGATGTGCCTTTGCAAGGCCTCAAGATATGTGCATGTGTGGATTTTGTCTAATTAAGGTTAAAAAAAATATATATATCTGTAAGCGTGCTCCGGCACGCTTACGTTACGGGTTTTGTTTGCGCTGCAGAGCCGATACGTCACGGTTATGCGACGCGTCATGAGGCGTCTCACGTGGCTACGTGATACGTCACGTAATAAAGAATATATTTTACAGCTATAGATATTAGCTTTTAAAAAACCAATGAAATTCACTGAAAAAACCATAGGTTATAGACCATATATAGTTAGCAATTTGCATTTACAAAACCTTGAAAATTCACTGAAAAAACCATAGGTTAGAGACCATATATAGTTAGCTGGACATTTTATTGACATAAAACCAATGAAATTTCATATATAGTTAGTTGCACTAACTATATATCGCACAACCGCAATCCACTGCTGATGATGTCACATATTACATCATTCATGACATGGTCAGTGACATCACTGATGACATCACTGATGACATCTCAAATGACATCACTGATGACATCACTGATGACATCTCAAATGACATCACTGATGACATCATGACACACCAATACCAGTTACTACATACGCACTCACTGATTCCTACGTCTACACACACATTCACTCATTCACCCATACAATCACTCATACATACAGTCACTCATTATTACAACACTATCATATCCACTCATACACCTATGCAGACACTCACACACTGCCACTCATCCATGGAGTTACTCACACACCTAGTCAGTCCTGTAAAGAATCAATCACACTTCCATTTCCTCATCTATACAGTTAAACACAGAACACCATACTTCAGTGACATCACTGATGACATCACTGATGACATCTCAAATGACATCACTGATGACATCTCAAATGACATCACTGATGACATCATGACACACCAATACCAGTTACTACATACGCACTCACTGATTCCTACGTCTACACACACATTCACTCATTCACCCATACAATCACTCATACATACAGTCACTCATTATTACAACACTATCATATGCACTCATACACCTAGTCAGTCCTGTGAAGAATCAATCACACTTCGATTTCCTCATCTATACAGTTAAACACAGAACACCATACTTTTCACACATATACTAACACATACTTACTCTCTTATACAATCACTGATACAAGTACACATTGATATGCACAGTCACACACCTCCCAGCCAGCCACACACACACTCAGTCTTCCATACATCCACTCATTCTTCAATATGTAAAACATATTTAAACTTTACAAAAACACACAGACACTAGATGATGTCATCAGTGATGTCATTTGAGATGTCATCAGTGATGTCATCAGTGATGTCATTTGAGATGTCATCAGTGATGTCATCAGTGATGTCACTGACCATGTCATGAATGATGTAATATGTGACATCATCAGCAGTGGATTGCGGGTGCGCGATATATAGTTAGTGCAACTAACTATATATGAAATTTCATTGGTTTTATGTCAATAAAATGTCCAGCTAACTATATATGGTCTCTAACCTATAGTTTTTTCAGTGAATTTTCAAGGTTTTGTAAATGCAAATTCCTAACTATATATGGTCTATAACCTATGGTTTTTTCAGTGACCCTAGGGGGTCAGGAGTGGTCTACCTTGCCCCCTTTCCTTCATTTCCCCCTTCGTTTTTCACCACATCTTGTCTCTCGATCGTACCGAGAGACAAGATGGCGGCCACTCCGGACTGTTTAGAATGTTGACAGACACCGGAGAGCCAATCAGCTTCGCTTCGCGAAGTTCCGTTACGCGTCAGGTACGCGAACCGGGGCGCTAACCGGAGCGCTGTCACAGATATATATATATTTTTTTAAACGTTAATTTCTCAAAATCCACTGGAGCACATATATTGAGACATAGCAAAGGCACGTCGGGCAAACCATATCTACAATTTTGCCAAGTTTCATGTAAATCTATTCAGCCGTTCGAGCTAAAAGTGAGTCCAACCGCCCTATGGAAAAATGAATGGGAAAAACGTGTTTTGGGACCCCCCTTTTTTCTCGGCCCCCCCTTGACGAAACCCCCCCAAATGCTCAGGGGCTGCTCAGAAACAAATTGTGCCATTTTCCTGAAAATTTCAGCCAATTCCGTCATCAAACGCCAAAGTTATTAGACATAGAATTTTCAGAAATCCCATAGAGAAAAAATCCTAACTATATATACCCACTGGCTATCGCCAGTAGGTAATATACATATATAAACATATATAATCTGCATATCTATATAAATATAAATGCATGCATACATATACATATATGCATACATATGCATGTTATTTACATGAAAGTTTTAAAAACACTAATAAAAGCAAAGCTAAAAAGCCACCTCATTACAAACAGAATGGCTTTACCTTAAACGAGGGCGAGATCTATTGCATTTTCAATGCTTGTTTACTTTGGTTCTATCAAGAAGGCATTCAGATGTGGCACACATTTGCCATAAATTCTGAATGTTAGCACTCTAGTTGCTCATTAGATCACTGTAGTAAAGCTAGTGCTCACCAGGGAAGTCTGCTGCTAATCATGGTTTGCAGCCATTTTCCTGCATTTTTTATCCCGCAGACTTTCAGACCGCATACCATTATCCCGCAAGGTCATTGACCTCGCATACCATTATCCCGCATTTTTTCAAAACGCATGTGCATTTATCGCGCATGCCTTTACAAAGAATTACGTTTTAAAGGCATGTATGGTAAATGCATTTGCGTTGTGAAAACCACGATGACGAGAGAGGTAAGTGGCTTTGTGTTAATTTTTTCGTGGGTTAGTGATTGTGTAGTGTAGTGTAGTGTTGTGTAGTGTAGTGTTGTGTTAGTGTAGTGTAGAGTTGTGGTGGTTGTTTAGTGTAGGGTCATGCTGGGGGTAGTGTTTTAGGGTTTAGGGTTGTGTTGTAGGGTTTGCGTAGTGTAGGGTCATGCTGGGGGTAGTGTTTTAGGGTTTAGGGTAGTGTTGTAGTGTTTGCGTAGTGTAGGGTCATGCTGGGGGTAGTGTTTTAGGGTTTAGGGTTGTGTTGTAGTGTTTGCGTAGTGTAGGGTCATGCTGGGGCTAGTGTTTTAGGGTTTAGGGTAGTGTTTTAGTGTTTGCGTAGTGTAGGGTCATGCTGGGCGTAGTGTTTTAGGGTTTAGGATAGTGTTGTAGTGTTTGCGTAGTGTAGGGTCATGCTGGGGGTAGTGTTTTAGGGTTTTGGGTAGTGTTGTAGTGTTTGCGTAGTGTAGGGTCATGCTGGGGTGTAGTATTTTAGGGTTTAGGGTAGTGTTGTAGTGTTTGCGTAGTGTAGGGTCATGCTGGGGGTAGTGTTTTAGGGTTTTGGGTAGTGTTGTAGTGTTTGCGTAGTGTAGGGTCATGCTGGGGGTAGTGTTTTAGGGTTTTGGGTAGTGTTGTAGTGTTTGCGTAGTGTAGGGTCATGCTGGGGTGTAGTGTTTTAGGGTTTTGGGTAGTGTTGTAGTGTTTGCGTAGTGTAGGGTCATGCTGGGGTGTAGTGTTTTAGGGTTTTGGGTAGTGTTGTAGTGTTTGCGTAGTGTAGGGTCATGCTGGGGGTAGTGTTTTAGGGTTTTGGGTAGTGTTGTAGTGTTTGCGTAGTGTAGGGTCATGCTGGGGGTAGTGTTTTAGGGTTTTGGGTAGTGTTGTAGTGTTTGCGTAGTGTAGGGTCATGCTGGGGGTAGTGTTTTAGGGTTTTGGGTAGTGTTGTAGTGTTTGCGTAGTGTAGGGTCATGCTGGGGGTAGTGTTTTAGGGTTTAGGGTAGTGTTGTAGTGTTTGCGTAGTGTAGGGTCATGCTGGGGGTAGTGTTGTAGGGTTTAGGGTAGTGTTGTAGTGTTTGCGTAGTGTAGGGTCATGCTGGGGGTAGTGTTTTAGGGTTTAGGGTAGTGTTGTAGTGTTTGCGTAGTGTAGGGTCATGCTGGGTGTAGTGTTTTAGGGTTTAGGGTAGTGTTGTAGTGTTTGCGTAGTGTAGGGTCATGCTGGGGGTAGTGTTTTAGGGTTTAGGGTAGTGTTGTAGTGTTTGCGTAGTGTAGGGTCATGCTGGGGTGTAGTGTTTTAGGGTTTTGGGTAGTGTTGTAGTGTTTGCGTAGTGTAGGGTCATGCTGGGGGTAGTGTTTTAGGGTTTAGGGTAGTGTTGTAGTGTTTGCGTAGTGTAGGGTCATGCTGGGGTGTAGTGTTTTAGGGTTTTGGGTAGTGTTGTAGTGTTTGCGTAGTGTAGGGTCATGCTGGGGGTAGTGTTTTAGGGTTTAGGGTAGTGTTGTAGTGTTTGCGTAGTGTAGGGTCATGCTGGGGGTAGTGTTTTAGGGTTTAGGGTTGTGTTGTAGTGTTTGCGTAGTGTAGGCAGGGTCATGCTGGGGGTAGTGTTTTAGGGTTTAGGGTTGTGTTGTAGTGTTTGTGTAGTGTAGGGTCATGCTGGGGGTAGTGTTTTAGGGTTTAGGGTAGTGTTGTAGTGTTTGCGTAGTGTAGGGTCATGCTGGGGTGTAGTGTTTTAGGGTTTTGGGTAGTGTTGTAGTGTTTGCGTAGTGTAGGGTCATGCTGGGGGTAGTGGTTTAGGGTAGTGTTGTAGTGTTTGTGTAGTGTAGGGTCATGCTGGGGGTAGTGTTTTAGGGTTTAGGGTAGTGTTGTACTGTTTGTGTAGTGTAGGGTCATGCTGGGGGTAGTGTTTTAGGGTTTAGGGTAGTTTAGTTGTTTAGTGTATGCTAAAGGCATATTCGTTCTAAAAGTTTTCGTTATTTTAATTTGCGGCCTAATAGTACATGCGGTATTTTTTTTGCGGACTGATGGTATGCGGTATTTCGTCATATATTCGCTAATCATACTTTCTATGGCAAAATGAACCCCCTCATTTTGTTCCTTTTTAAATTAAATGTTTTAAGGGTTACCACTTTATTCCAATCAAGATGGCTTCAGGTGTGCCATACCTTTGTAATAAGTTGGACTGTTAGCACTCTAGTTGTTCTTTAGAACACTCTGGGACATTCTGTCATTGGGCTATAGTTGGGCTACATCTGGCTGATATTTGGGCTACATTTGGTTTTTTTTGTCTCTGGTGGCCATCTTTGGGCTACATTGGGCTACATTGGGCTACATTGGGCTACATTTGGGCTCCAACATATATATAGCCCAATGTAGCCCAATATATATTTTTCAAAGTTAATTTTCGTAAAAACCACTGGAGCCTATATCTTGAGACATAGCAAAGGCACATCGGGCTACCAGTCCCTACAATTTTGCCAAGTTTGGTGTAAATCCATTCAGCCGTTCAGGCTAAAAGTGAGGCCAACCGCCCTATGGAAAATTGCATGGGAAAAACACGTTTTGGGACCCCCTTTTTACTCGGCCCCCCCTTGACGAACCCCCCCCCAAATTTTCAGGGGCTGCTCAGAAACAAAATGTTCCATTTTCCTGAAAATTTCAGCCAATTCTGTCCTCAAACGCCAAAGTTATTCGACATAGAATTTTCAAAAATCCCATAGGAAAAAAATCCTAACTATATATACCTCCTGGCTATCGCCAGTAGGTAATATATATATATGTATATATATATATAAATATATATATATATATGCACTCCACCTTTGCCAGTTAGAGCGATGCCGCTGTCATGAGCGGTCCAGGTAAGGTTACCGGCCAGCCTTTAAAATTGTCTCCAACACCTCTATGATCAAGAAGTAAACCTGGACACCCAGCGTTTGCAGTAAATCCTTTATTCTTTTAGACAGGAAAAAGTCGACGCGTTTCACCTTTACGGCTTGATCACGCTCGTAAAGGTGAAACGCGTCGACTTTTTCCTGTCTAAAAGAATAAAGGATTTACTGCAAACGCTGGGTGTCCAGGTTTACTTCTTGATCATAGAGGTGTTGGAGACAATATATATATATATATATATATATATATATATATATGTTCACTGAAAAAAACATAGGTTTCAGGGACGTTATAGTTAGCTGGACATTTCACTCCTACAAAACCATAGAAATTCCACCGTTGTAGTTAGTTCAGCTAACTATAACTTACGCACCCGCAATGCACTGCTCATGACGTCACATATTATATCATTCATGATATGGTCAGTGACATCACTGATGACATCATGGATGACATCATCCAGTGACTGTGTGTTTCTGTGAAGTTGAATTATGTTTTATATATATATATACTAAGGTGTATTGGAGAATGAGTGGGTGTATACGTTTCTGGATGGAGGATTTAGTAGGTGCGTAACTGACTGTATAAGGAGGTGATTAAATGTGTCTCACTGAATGCATGGGTTAGTGACTAAACTGTGTGAATGTCTGTATCAGTCTGTCTGCTGTTGTGTAAGCGGCTGTATGGGTTGGTCAGTAGCTACATGAGTGTCTATATGGGTTATTGATTGGTTGTCTGAGTATTGTTTTGGAAGACTACGTGTGTGTGTGGGTGGGTTGGAGGTGTGTGACTGTGCATAGATGTGTGAGTGGTTGATGCACTGGGTGTATGGCTTCAAGAGTGCATACGGAAACAGCTGTATGGGTGGGGTAGATTATGTATGCATGTATTGATGAGTGAATGGATGTCTCATTGGTACATATCCAAGTAACTACATATGTAAAAGACAGTGAATGTGAGAGTTGAAGTCTATAAATGACTATGCATGAGATGAATGTGTACCTGCATCACTGATTATATAAGAGAGTAAGCATGCGTTTGCATCTGTACGAATAAGTGAGGTGGTGTGTGCATAATTGCTAGGGTGAGTAAACGGAAATGTGATTGATTCTTTGCATGACTGACTAGGTGTGTGAGTAACTGCATGGATGAGTGGCGGTGTGTGAGTGTCTGTATAGGTGTATGAGTGCATATGGTCATGTTGTATTGCTGAGTGACTGCATGTATGTGTGATTCAATGGGTGAATGAGTAGATGTGTGTGTACACCTAGGAATCAGTGAGTGCGTATGTAGTAACTAGTATTGCTGTGTCAATGGTTTCGAAAATGGTAGTCTGTATTTTACAGTGGGTGTATCAAAGTTCATATTAGACTGTGAGGAGGTGCATCAGATTTTCACATGGATAATTCATTCATTTGATAACTTTATTTCGGTCCAGAGGACCATAAAAGTGCAGATAAAATACATACAAAGCACAGTCGATATAAAAACATAAATATCGGTATTTAGAATAAAAATCAATTAAACACACAGTTATCAAGAACCAGAAAATGTTCAAATACATGATTTAAAACATGGAGGTTATAGAAAACCTTTCCTTCTGCGCCACATACCAAATAGAAAACGGGATACAGCAAATACTATTGGGGGGAGGTGTCATACATTAAAACGCTACAGGCCTGATTGCAGTGTCTAAACCCCATGTTCCTACAGAGTGGAATCAGCCAGCATTTCCTTATTGTGAGATACGCTGGGCAGAAGAACAGAACGTGGGGGACATCTTCTAGTTTATAATTACAAGCTGGGCATGTGCTGTTCTTCAAATGTGCTCATTTTGACGGAAATGGCCTGAATGGTAGGCTGCCATGCCTTAATTGTATATAAAGTTTCCTCGCTGGTGGAGGTTGAATTTTATCTGGGGATTCCTCAAATAGTGGTTCCACTTTTACTAGGAGGTATTCTGCAGACAGCCTATCCAAGGTAGATAATCTTTGTAGGGCTTGACAGTTGTGGTGCTTCAACAAAATTTTAATTACCAGTCTAGATGTCCTCGGGCAGCTCACCTCCGGTGTTTCCCAGAGGTCGTACAATCCTACCCGGGCACTAAGGACCTTGATGTGATTAAGCCAGGGAATGTTTTTGTTTCTTAAAAGGCCCCAGACCTCCAGGAATTCAGTTCCATAGGGGGCCAGCTCTGGGACAGACCAGAGCCTCTTCCAATATAGCAGAGGCCGTGCAACTACCAGGTCCTTCATTGATTCCAGGCCCAAATCAAATCTTAGAGGGATAAGAGGTGTACTTTGTGGTAGATCCACCAAGTTCCTCATAAAACAATGTTCCACTCTTTAAAGGTTTGATATGTTTTTATGTCCCCAAAGTTCGGCACCATACATTGAGGCTGTTCTCGCCTGAAGTCGATAAATTTCAAGGACCGGACCAGCCGGTTTGAAATAAGATGTTCTATGGAGCTTACTGATACCCCCTACTATTTGTGTTAGCCTTAGGGCTGACTTGGAGATCTGACAGCCCCAATCAAAATCTTCCGTCAGGGTAATACCCAAATAGACAAAAGTTTTAACACGGTCTAGAGGTTTACAATTAAGGATAGGATTTGGGCGGGTCTGTCTCAGTGGATTAAATATCATATACTTGGTCTTCTCTAAATTGACCTCCAATCCACGCAGAGCACAGATCGTTGCAAAACCGTCCAAAATTCGCTGGATGCCCGATGATGTTTTGGATAACAACAGAGTGTCATCCGCAAACATCAGAGCGGGCACCCTCCCAGTAGCCAACCTCGGTGCGTCATTGTCTAGAACCCCATTTAGATGTTCCACAAGCCCATTTATATAAAGGCAGAACAGCGTGGGGGCCAGGACACAACCTTGGCATACACCCTTTAAAACTGGAAAAGGTAATGAAAGTTCTCCATACCTCCCACATTGGACTCGGGCATAATTTCCAGTATGTAATCTCTTTAAAATGTCCAATAGATAGGGCGAGAGGCCTAAGGATGCTAAAACTTGCCACAACTTTTCCCTAGGGACAAGGTCGAAAGCGGCCCGTAGAACAACAAAGACAACATAGAGGCTACCTCCCTCTACTTTTGCCGTTTTCCAGAATAGGAGCCGGAATATTTGGTCCAGGGTTGAGAAACCTGTCCTAAATCCTGCCTGGAGTATGGACAATATTTTGTTTTCTTCCACCCACCCAAGGATCCTGTCCAGCATAATCCTGCCCATTAGCTTTTGAGATGTATCAATAAGACTAATGGGCCTATAATTAGAGGGAATTAACGGGCAGCCTTTCTTATAGATGGGGACGATCTTGGCTCCCAACCAAGTACCGGGTGGATCATTCCCAGAGAGGATAGCGTTAAATAGGACAGCCAAGTATGGTGCCCATATTTTGGGTTGGGAGCGAAATAAATCCCCAGGTAGTTTGTCAAGCCCGGGGGCTTTATCTGGTAGTAGCCTGAGTAGTGCAAACTCAACCTCCTTCAGGGTAATGGTCTCAGGCGTTGCCTGACATAGTTCAAAACCAGGGGGGGCACAGATTCTGGCTCAGAAATGGCATATAATGCGTCATAGTGAGCCTCCCAAACTGAAGGTGCTATGTTCGGGGATATGGCGAAGGTACCCCCGCCCATCCCTGCTGTAACGATGGTCCAGAAGGATTTAGAGTCCTTAGATGAGAGAGCTAATCTAAGCTCTTCCCACCTGTTTTCCTCCCAATCCCTTTTTCCCATAGTGGTAGCCTTTTTATAGAGCAGTCGTAGAGTTCTAATTCCAGCTCTGTCTTTGTTTTTAATTGCCAGGAGGAGTTCTTTTTTTACCTTCCTACAGGCGTCGCCATACCAGGGGTGTGTCTTAACCTGGTGGGTTTATTCCCACTCACAGGGCTAAACACATCCACTAGGGCAGCAGCCAGTTGCTCATGGGTTTCCATAGCTCTACCCTGAGGGCCCAGGTCCTCCATCGCAGAAATCAGAGCTATAACTATCTTGTCAATTTTATCGAGTTTAATAGGAGAGTCCTGGAAATAAGGCCATTTAACCCTGCGCCTATTATTTGCTACCATGAGAGGCAACAAAATAGAATTAATTTCAGGTCCAGGGTTTGTCAACCCAAACCTCCCAGGTTTGAGTGTTAGTACAAGGGCATTGTGGTCACTGTCATGCCTAGGGAAGATTTTAAATTCCTTCAGTCTATCCCAGTATTTAAGCTCCATCATTATATAGTTGATAATTGAGTTTTGTTCCATTCTATTGAATGTAGCAGACCCCGGTCTATCAGAATCCAGCCTCCCATTGCACGCCCGCAAGGACGCTGCGAGGGACAATGATTTAATTTGGAGGACCAACGGGGTCCATGCCCTGACAGGTGGAATCTGTGGGTCAAGTACATGCCAAAAAAGGTCCTCATCTTCCTGTTCAGCCAACTCAACATTAACAAGGGGCTCAAACTGGCAATTGAAGTCACCACCAAGTACTATGACTGACGAGGGGTCCAGTACCTGGATGAAATCCTTCAATACATCAATTGTAACAGATTCCTGCCCATATTTAACTGGCCATGAATAAATGTTTATTATAGCCACCTGGGGCCTATTTTGGACGGTTAAGAGAACACACTGGACATCAAGAGAATTTGTGGGTATTTGAACAGCCTGGACACCTAAATGTGTACCCACCCATATTGATAGGCCTCCCGATGGTCGCCCCCTACTCTTAGTCGTAGCTAAGATATCAAATGTTGAATAACCGGGACTTGCACTAGCCTCCAGTGCCCACGTTTCTTGCATCATAGAGATGTCGTGATTTGCCATAAAGGAGCTCCACTCAGGCAAAAGCAGCTTGTTTTTCAAACCGGCCACATTCCATGACAGAATTTTTATACAACCATCTGAAACCCCATCATTTACAGACACATTCCTATTACCACTCTTCCTATTACCACTCTCCAAGCCACTAGTGTCAGTCAAAACAATGTAATTGTTAATTCCTTCCCTAGTTTCACCGTTTACTAGTGCAACATTTAACGTGTCTGTCTCCTGATTTTGTACCCTCTCAATCAAGGCCATCCTAGCATCATCGGGCAAGTCATGTACTGCTGTTAGATTAACCTGAGGTGTAATAACAGCATTATCCTTGGGTGTGGTTTCACAGTTATCTAAGGTATGCCCTTTTAACAATGTGCAGTCTTTCCTCCCAGGAAGTCAGTCTACCTGTTCTAATGTGCTGAATCTGTTTCTTAGGGGAAATATTAATGGCTGAGGGATATACGAATCAAAACCCTCCCAGGCCCTTCTCCCCTGTCGGAGTCTATGCGTTTGGTTATTGTGGCCCCCTTCATACTGAACACCTCTACTCTGGCCATTCCTCGCCCATGGAGTGGGATAGAAATACGATAAATGAAGAGGAAGGATTTGGGTATCAGAGCAAGTTGGCAAACCACTGCAGATGTGTTCTACAACACAAGTGTGCCTGAAATTAATTATGACACAATTGCCTGCAATGGTTTTAGGACCAGACCCAATCCATTCTTCTGACACATAGTATTTCACCAGATACATTTGGGGGGGAAGACATATTGTTGTTAAGCCAATTTATGCATTTATTTTTGAGATCAGAATGAGCCTCATTTTTCCACTGGATTAAGGGTGGGACCCCAGCAAGCACTACAACAAAAGGTAGGGACTCTGGAGGGAGATTAATGGTCAGAAGCTCAATTTGTGAATCCTTTGCTGGGATACTTCTACTATGTTTAGCTTGTTCACCCACATTTTTTACCCCCACCTCAGAGGCCCCCTTAACCACTGCGATTTTTCCACTGCCCACTTTTCCATCCTTAGTCAGGGACGAAACTAATTTAGAAATAGAGTTACCGCTAGCCTGGGGCGGTGCAACTACGATATGATTTTGGACTGGAAGGTTTTCAGAGTCAGAGGTTGCTTTAGAGCCGGTTGTTGACAAATCAGGAACAGGAGTCCCAACAACATTTCCCTTGGCTAGGGGTGGTCTTGGATGGGGAATAGTATTAATAATACTTGGCGTTTCCCTCGTGTCTTGTTTACGCAATGGGCTAGTAGACTGAGCTGTCCCTATACCTGCTTTATTAATTGTGGAAACTAGTCTATCTAGCCTAGATGAGAGAGATTTAATTTGTGTGGCAATAAGATTTTCCACAAAGGCCTCAAGATCTGCAATGATGTGGGTAACCCAGACTGGTGTTCCCTCAAATAGTCGAGATGGGCCGGCTAAGACCGGTGTGCAGTCAGGTATAGGCAAGTTTTTTTTAATTAGTTTTTTTTGCGGTTTTATTTTCTTGCCACGTGTACATGTTTTATAGACTTTTCTTGCTACAGAATGTGGAGGTAATAGAGCGACCTCAGGGATATCAATAGCCTCAGGGTCAACCTGTGCACAGGGTAACTCAGCGTAAGAAGATGTAAGAAAAAAGCTAGAGTCAGGGGGAAAGGCTGTGGTCATTGAAAAATAATCCACTTGCCGCAGGCAAGGCACAGCGGGAGTGATTGACAATCACCTCTCTGCATTTTCTATCGCTGTGGCTACAACCCCAATGGTCTTCTGGAGCATCTTATCAATGGCCGTCAAGGTCGGGAGAGGCTGTGCTGTAGCAGCCTGATGCCTAGTGACAGGACCTGATTTAACAATTTTGGGATTTTTACCTATATCGCTCATTTTATATGATTTACAACCACCAGCTTTCACTGTACCCAGCCTTTCTTTCCTGTTGTGATCAACTTCAAACTACACAGTGGAGAGATTAAAGTGATTGTATAAAACCCTTATAAACAAATGAGTATGAGTACAATTGTACCAGAGGTCCGGTTAAAGTTTTATACATATTGTTAGTCTTTTTATAACAGTACCTCAAGGAGCATATCATGTGCCTCCAATTGTAGAGAAGCAGATGAAAGGGGTATGGCCCAGCCCAGCCTCCTCGGCCCCGGACGGCCACCGACGGCCCGCCCTTTGTCCGGGCTTAACCCGGCGCCCACCCGTGCGCGTCCCACGTGGCGGGAGGGGTACCGCATTCTTATGGCGCCTCCGGGCGCAGTAGTAGCGTCAGAGGTGCGGTGGGGCTGCTGGGAGGTGTAGTCCGGTGTCAGCAGCGTGGCCATTCCCCTCACGGCAGGAAGAGCGCCGCTAGTGTCTGCAGCACGGCCGTTTCCCTCACGGCCTCCGGGATGTGCCTGCTCTGTCCTGTGTCCTTCAGAATGCGCTCGGGGCACCACGTTCTTATGGCACCTCCGGGCGCAGCAGTAGTGTCAGAGGTGCGGTGGGGCTGCTGGGAGGTGTAGTCCGGTGTCAGCAGCGCGGCCATTCCCCTCACGGCAGGAAGAGCGCCGCTAGTGTCGGCAGCACGGCCGTTTCCCTCACGGCCTCCGGGATGTGCCTGCTCTGTCCTGTGTCCTTCAGAATGCGCTCGGGGCACCACGTTCTTATGGCACCTCCGGGCGCAGCAGTAGTGTCAGAGGAGCGGTGGGGCTGCTGGGAGGTGTAGTCCGGTGTCAGCAGCGCGGCCATTCCCCTCACGGCAGGAAGAGCGCCGCTAGTGTCTGCAGCACGGCCGTTTCCCTCACGGCCTCCGGGATGTGCCTGCTCTGCCCTGTGCCCTGGATAATGTAATCAGTGATGTCATATGAGATGTCATCAGTGATATCATCAGTGATGTCACTGACCATGTCATGAATGATGTAATATGTGACGTCATGAGCAGTGCATTGCGGGTGCGCGAGTTACAGTGAGCTGAACTAACTATAACAGTGGAATTTCTATGGTTTTTTAAGAGTGAAATGTCCAGCTAACTATAACGTCCCTGAAAGATATGTTTTTTTCAGTGAATTTCTAAGTTTTTTTAAATGCTAATTTTTAACTATAACGTACCTGAAACTATGTTTTTTCAGTGAATTTTAATTGTTTTTAAAATGCTAATTTCGAACAATAATGTCTGTAAAACCTATGTTTTTTTCCGTGGATTTCAAAGGTTTTATAAATGCTAATTTCTAACTACAATGTCCCTGTAATCGATATTGTTTTTAAGTAAATTTTAAAAAGACGTGCATACTTTTTGTAGTGAAAAACTAACTGTTACAGTAGTCTGTTATAAGTTATAATTTAACAATGTTTAAAACCTAATTAGCACTAATTAACATATAAGTGTGGAAAAGTGTGACGCAGCAGCTATGATTCCTGACTTTGAACAACAGCCTTCACAGTTCGATTCCCGGCTTCAGCGGCACGTTAGCCCACCACTATGTCATTGTGGGCAGCACCTTGCTTAATCTTCCTAACGCCCCCGAGCACCGGCACACCTTTCCGGGGGTACATGTATGCTTTACAAATTCTGGTATTTTTTTTATTTAAAACCATAGTGATGAGAAGTATTAGCACGTACTTTCTTTTTTCTTCTATTCTTAACAATATTTTTTTATATCTTCTATTTAGAATTACAGGAATTAATAGATGTTTGTAGTCTTGAGAAAGGAAATGACACTGTTTGGCGAGTAACATTTTTTAAGGAACTTAAACTTATGAGGATCGAAAGTGAAACCTTTACCGCTTCACATTTTTTAACTTTCCCCAAAACCTGCACAAGTGGAACAGTGAAAACGGGAGCACGTGTTAACTGTAAAACGTGACATCTAAATGGGCGGAGCCTCATCTTCCTTCCATAGACTACTCAATAACCAAATAGTATATAAACCACACCCGTGGTTCGATTAGTTTCTTTTTTGCGAGTTATTTTCACGTGTCCATTCTGTGATGCAGGTTCCCTTTTCTAGCGTCGGATTCTTCTTTTGCGACAACAAAATATATTACGGAGTTTAAGTTGTTTGATTATGGCATAAAAGATATTTATAATTCATAGCTCTTTGTGAAGATTTAAAGATTTGTATTACGAAAAAAGTGTTATTGGTTGTTTTTGCCATTTATGTGTGATGTCAGCAGCTTGTATTGTGAAACACCCAGAATAGAGGAAACACTTTTCTTTTTCTGGCTCCTTTGAGGTTATATACTGTGACTATGTACATTGTAATAATCAGAGTATAGCGAACTTCAGAGGGGTTGATGACTCGTCGACGCGAAGACTAAAGATTCATATGTAACATGAACAGCTTCTCCTTCTTACTCTGTTTCCCCCCTTTGATCAGATACTGTGAATATGTATATTATAAGATTCACAGTCATTATGATCTGTGAGGAGTTTATGAGCCATTGCCGTGAAGACAAAAGATTTCGAGGTTCCGGAAAAAAAAGCTTTGAACATATTCACCACTGGAAAATATTTTGTTATTGATCTTGTTTTGAGTTCATGACTTTATTTTCCTTTTCCTTTTTTAGTTTGGCATCAGTGAAACTCTCTATATTGTAGTAGAGTGTCATATTTTGACACAAGAGGAATTGGAGATTTGTTGCCGCCAGGAGTAAACCATCTCAAATACAGCTTACTGACCTTTATAACTTACTTGATCAGATATTTTAACAGTGAGAATATTTTTCGAAATTGCATTTAAAAAAATATTATTTACATTGACACTTTTTTACTGAATGCCTTTGATAAACCATACATTTGTTAATTGATATTATCGTATTTCTCTTGGTTTTTTTGTGGTTCCTATTCTCGTTCTCCCTACAGAGTATATAGGAATAGTATTGTATATACTACTACTTTTCTATATATTCTTAAAGGAGTACGTGATCTGTTAGAGCAGTGAGCGACCACTCAGCACTACGACAAAACTTTCCCGACTTCTACAGAATAGAGATTATAAACATTTTGGTTTTTTTCTCGTGCTCCCTATTCTTCGTCTCCTGTGGAATACTATAAAACCACAGTGTATATTTTAATACTGTGAACTTATAGTACTTCAGAGGGGTTAGAGATCTATCTCTGCAACATATTAAGAACATTTACTACAGTTATTTCCATTGATAACTTACTACCTCACAGTTTGTAACACTGCTAATATTTTACAAAATAGTAGTCCCTAAAAAAAACTGTATACATATTGCTTAAATTTAATGTTTTGATGAAGCGTACATTTCTAGATAATGTAACGTCATTTATGTTTAACTGTTTTTTACTTGTTATTATTCTTTTGACCTGAGATAATGTCGTGCGGGAGTGTTTCTTGTAGCACTTCTTTTCTACTTTATCTAAAAGTAACTAAAACCCTCTTATATTATCAAGAATATGGGGTAACACTTTTACAAACTATAGGTGACAAACAAAAGGAGGATGTGGCCACGCTTAAGGGATATTTTATGAATTGTGTTTTATCTGATCAATACAGCTACACTTTCCTATGAAAGTATATTTGTGATTGCTTAATAAAAACTGTTTCAAATCTAGACTTAATTTTTTGGAGCGTAACCGCACCTACTATTTTGTTGCAAGGAAATAGCATTTCCTGTGACAGAAGTAAGCACCGTACTATAACTATACATTATAAGTAAACATTGCTCCCGTTAAGTAGGTTACTCAGAACGTTATTTAAATGAAGACCGCAACAGTGCGCTTTCTTGTTCAACCGCCTCCTCCATATTATAATATTTGCTCCAAAGATGTAGCACTCCCCATCAGAAAAGTAACCACCACATTATAAGTAAATACTGCTCCTTTGAACTATCCCACCCTCTTATTTAATAAACAGAAGACCGCAACACACTTTTATTTTCCCGACATGATTTGTAGGCCCCATGCAAATTATATAAATGGCCCTTAAAATATATAAAAAACTATTTTTACCTGCACAGTCCCTGTCTACCACCTTGTAACCACTGTACAGAGTTAATAGTGTTCCTACCCTTCCTTCTACTACTTTGTTTCCAAGTACTTCTTTCAAGTGTCTCGCAAAATGGCTGACAACAGTGAACCGTTCCCACCCAATAAGAAGCAAACTTGTACTCTGAACCCTTAAGTTAATAAAATATCCATGGTGTTCCGCAGAAGGGGAGGGAATGGCTGTCATCACTTCTTCTTTAATGCTTTACAGATAATGAACATTAAGCTTGGGAAGGTCCTTCTTGGAGCACATTACCCAATGAGAAGACCACAACACACTGTTATTTTCCCAACATGATTTGTAGGCCCCACACAAATTATATAACTGGCCCTTAAAATATATAAAAAATAATTTTTACCTTCACAGTCCTTGTCCACCACCTTGTGACCACTGTATAGTGTTCATAGTGTTCCTACCCTCCCCTCTACTACTTTGTTTTCCAGTAATCCTTTGATGTGCATCACAAATTGGCTGACAACAGTGAACTGCTCCGACCCAATAAGAAGCAAACTTGTACTCGGAACACTTTAGTTAATAAAATATCCATAGTGTTCCGCAGAAGGTGAGGAAATGGCTGCCATCACTTCAGGTACTTGGTGAGTCGCGTTACTGCAGGCATTGCTCTAAGCTTTTAAAAACCATACTGACTATTTCTTTTTAGCATAGCTATTTTTAACAGGGCACAGGGCACAGGACTCATTCACCACTTGTTGAGAAACTTACCGCGCCACACTGCATGTCTCCCGCTCCGACCCTGGTCAACCGCAGCTCTTGGTTGTTTGAGTGGAGGGCGGACCAGCCCAGCATGACACGCCCCCACTGACGCCAGTACAAACAAAAGGGCTGAAACCTCAGAGACACACGATTCAGGAACTTGGTGAGTCGTGTTACTGCAGGCATTGCTCTAAGCTTTTAAAAACCATACTTACTATTTCTTTTTAGCAAAGCTATTTTCAACAGGGCACAGGGCACAGGGCACAGGGCTCATTCACCACTTGTTGATAAACTTACCGCACCGCACTGCACGTCTCCCGCTCCGACCCCAGTCCACCGCAGCTGTTGACTGTTTGAGTGAAGGGCAGACCGGCGCAGCGTGACACGCCCCCCCTGACGCTAGCTTACGGGAAGCATAAAATAAACCAACGTCAGTTACGCGCAGCAGACGTGCGCAGCGGACGTGCGCAGCAGACGTGCGCAGCAGACGTGTGCAGCGGAAGTGCACAGCAGGTGCACCTTTGGCACTCAGAAGGCGTGCCAAAGGCAAGCCCGCCCGCGCCCGTCTGCGCCTGGACCGGGCCCAGGGCCAGATCTCCTGGACCTGTCATTGAACAAGTAGGATCCTCTCACAAATTGAATCCATTAACCAAGACACATGCCAGCATTTATAAATACCTGGTCGAAAAATGTAAGGCTCTCCAGAAACCGATGATGCCTAATTGCACTATAGCCCACTCTATTGAAGAGTTCACAACATGCGCTCATTGCGATTTTAGTTTAATTTAGAAGCTAGGATTGATAATGTATCTTTTGATCCAAATCCACAAACTTAACAAAAAAAATTGTTCACTTTTATCAGTATTAACTGTCGCTCGCTGCAAAAACAAGTCTGACATCTTCGATTTATTATTTAATGACCAACCTAATGCAGTCTTCCTTACAGAGACCTGGCTCCATGGGAGCTCAGGCCCAGACATTGCAGCAGCATTACCTACTAATTATGCCATAGTAAGGAAGGATCGAAATGCAAAAATAGGTGGAGGGATAGCGATTATTTTTAAGAACATATTCAACTGCGACTTTGAAAATCTTGCCTTCCCAAATTGTGAAGCTGAACTTTTCAAGCTGACTCTCTCCCCCAATTTTACCTTTTCAGGCTTACTTGTTTACCATCCCCCAGATTCCGCATCAGCCTAGTGGTATTCGACTTTCGCTGAACTGATTGCTCCATATACCACAAAAACAGCCAACTTTACCTTTCTAGGATATATAAATTTACATCTAGAAAATACAGCTTATAAAAAATAGCTCTAATCCTATTTCTGATATGGCCTCTCTGAATCTTCACTCATTAAACTCTGGTCCGACACATGTTGCTGGGCACTTTTTAGATCCTATGTTTTCTAATCTAACAGCAATTTCCTGCTCACTGGCCCTTTCAAAACTAGTTGGTCAGACCACTACTTGATCAAATTTGTTCTTACACTTCCAATACACAATTCCACCACTATTTGCTCACAGGGGGCACTGAAAAGAAATTGGAAAAAATTTGATATGAATAGTCTCACCGATCTCTTAGACTCACAAAAACCATTGTGTGTGCAAAATGTCGATCATTTCTCATCCTCAGTGTTAAGTTGGCTCACTGATGCCATAGATACTAGTCTACCTCTGACCAATCAAAAAAAGAACAACCAACGTTCACACGCTCCATGGTGCACCGAGTCACTTAAAACTGAAAAAAATAATTGTAACATCTTAGAAAGAAAATGGAGAAAATGTTACACTTCTGCATCAAAGTTGATCTACAAAAATGCTTTGAATAAATATCATAAACTCTGCAAACAGGCACAAGTAAACTTTGTCACTGTGACTATTTCTAAAGCGGCTAATTGTTCTAAAACTCTGTTTAACACGGTAAAGGAACTCACCGGATACAAAACTGTAATGCAGCTTCCTGCATTGACTCAGACTAAATGTGAGGAGTTAGCCTCCTTCTTTATTCACAAAGTCGAGAACATTTATCAAGATATTATTTTGAAACAGACAGCACATCAGATCATAGTCCATCCATCACAACCCCCGCTAGGCATGGCACATTCTTTTCCAAACCAGCATGAAAAACTCAATGAATTAGATCACTCTCTGATGACTTGGCCTCTACTTACAACAGAAAGTGTAATTACACTCTTAAAGAACATCAAATCTGGATCTCGAAAAGACCCATTTCCCGTATCTATACTCAAACAGTTAAACACCTCTGTACTATCTGTGATAACCCATCTCCTAAATACCTCAATAGAGGAATCCACAATCCCTTCAACATGGAAACATGTGATTATCCATCCCCTTCTCAAGAAGGAGAATACAAACCCAGAGATAGCCAGCAACTACCATCCCATATGATTGCACACCTAACTCAATATGCCATAACACACGATCTTCTTCACTCATCTCAATCAGGCTTTAGAGCAGGCTTTTCAACTGAAACCACCCTACTTGAAGTCACGGAAGGGATACAACACCATTTAGATAACGGGGATACAGAGGCACTCATTTTAGTGGACTTGAGCGCCGCATTTGATACGGTATCCCACACGGTGCTTATAAATACACTCAAGTCACAGGATATTGGAGGGACCGCCCTAAATTGGCTCATAGCCTTCCTTACAAACCGTACCTTCCAAGTATTCTCCCAAACTGCCTGCTCGGAAGTCCATTCTTTTGCTCACGGGGTGTCTCAGGGCTCTGTCCTCAGCCCCTTATTATTTAGTCTTTATGTAAGACCGCGTACAGAGATGGCTGAGAAATCTGTCTATCCATGTTTTCCTATGCCGATGATTCTCAAATTATTTTCTCCCTATCTTCACATAACACAACTACCCCCTCCACTTTAAATACTAGTTTAAATAACATAGCATCATGGATGCAAAAAAAATCCTGAAACTAAATTGAGAAAAAACGGAGATACTAGTACTGTGAAAATAAAAAGATCTCTGGAACCAGCAACACTGGCCTTGCAAAATAGGTGATCTTCCATCCCCCTCACCCCAAGTTCGCAACTTAGGCATCATAATTGATGATGCACTTACTATGCATCCACAATCAGTTAAAGTCGCAGCAACCAGCTTTACCATCATTAAGTGGCTGCAAAAAATTTGCTGGATGCTACCAGAAGCAACCAGAAAAACCGTAGTCAATGCCTTATTTACATCAAGGCTTGACTACGGCAATATGCTCTATGTGGGATCAAATAAATCTGTAATCCATAGACTACAGATGGCCCAAAATGCTGCGGTTAGACTTTTATGTGGAGTCCTAAAACCACTTCCATCTCGGCCTATCGACGCAAACTACACTGGCTGAAAATCAAGAACCGAACTTTATTATATGCACAAAATTAAATCCCGTAGTGCTCCCAGATACCTGCTGCAAAAACAACAATGATGGACAGAATGTGGATCAATGTCACACATTCACCCCAGTCCAAAGATCTGGGCCCAAATCCATCGTTTTTCCACTCCATACCACCCTGGGTTAGACAATGGCGATATGCAAATCAGCGCTGACCCTGTTCCCCATGGGAACAGTCCAGTCCGAACTACAAAAGCCATGTCCTTCCCAGAACGGAAACAAGCATCCGAGGACCGGCCCGGTTTCGAGGTAACACCTCTCTTCAGCCCGGCTAGCTTGATTCCAGTGGTGTGGAATGCCTGGGACTCACGTCTGAGCATCCCCAGTACACTTAGAGCGGTAACTACAAAAACAACAATGATGGACAGAATGTGGATCAATGTCAGACATTCACCCCAGTCCAAAGATCTGGGCCCAAATCCATCGTTTTTCCACTCCACACCACCCTGGGTTAGACAATGGCGATATGCAAATCAGCACTGACCCTGTGCCCCATGGGAACAGTCCAGTCCGAACTACAAAAGCCATGTCCTTCCCAGAACGGAAACAAGCATCCGAGGACCGGCCCGGTTTCGAGGTAACACCTCTCTTCAGCCCGGCTAGCTTGATTCCAGTGGTGTGGAGTGCCTGGGACTCACGTCTGAGCATCCCCAGTACACTTAGAGCGGTAACTGCAAAAACAACAATGATGGACAGAATGTGGATCAATGTCACACATTCACCCCAGTCCAAAGATCTGGGCCCAAATCCATCGTTTTTCCACTCCACACCACCCTGGGTTAGACAATGGCGATATGCAAATCAGCGCTGACCCTGTGCCCCATGGGAACAGTCCAGTCCGAACTACAAAAGCCATGTCCTTCCCAGAACGGAAACAAGCATCCGAGGACTGGCCCGGTTTCGAGGTAACACCTCTCTTCAGCCCAGCTAGCTTGATTCCAGTGGTGTGGAGTGCCTGGGACTCACGTCTGAGCATCCCCAGTACACTTAGAGCGGTAACTGCAAAAACAACAATGATGGACAGAATGTGGATCAATGTCACACATTCACCCCAGTCCAAAGATCTGGGCCCAAATCCATCGTTTTTCCACTCCACACCGCCCTGGGTTAGACAATGGCGATATGCAAATCAGCACTGACCCTGTGCCCCATGGGAACAGTCCAGTCCGAACTACAAAAGCCATGTCCTTCCCAGAACGGAAACAAGCATCCGAGGACCGGCCCGGTTTCGAGGTAACACCTCTCTTCAGCCCGGCTAGCTTGATTCCAGTGGTGTGGAGTGCCTGGGACTCACGTCTGAGCATCCCCAGTACACTTAGAGCGGTAACTGCAAAAACAACAATGATGGACAGAATGTGGATCAATGTCACACATTCACCCCAGTCCAAAGATCTGGGCCCAAATCCATCGTTTTTCCACTCCACACCACCCTGGGTTAGACAATGGCGATATGCAAATCAGCGCTGACCCTGTTCCCCATGGGAACAGTCCAGTCCGAACTACAAAAGCCATGTCCTTCCCAGAACGGAAACAAGCATCCGAGGACCGGCCCGGTTTCGAGGTAACACCTCTCTTCAGCCCGGCTAGCTAGATTCCAGTGGTGTGGAGTGCCTGGGACTCACGTCTGAGCATCCCCAGTACACTTAGAGCGGTAACTGCAAAAACAACAATGATGGACAGAATGTGGATCAATGTCACACATTCACCCCAGTCCAAAGATCTGGGCCCAAATCCATCGTTTTTCCACTCCACACCACCCTGGGTTAGACAATGGCGATATGCAAATCAGCGCTGACCCTGTGCCCCATGGGAACAGTCCAGTCCGAACTACAAAAGCTATGTCCTTCCCAGAACGGAAACAAGCATCCGAGGACCGGCCCGGTTTCGAGGTAACACCTCTCTTCAGCCCGGCTAGCTTGATTCCAGTGGTGTGGAGTGCCTGGGACTCACGTCTGAGCATCCCCAGTACACTTAGAGCGGTAACTGCAAAAACAACAATGATGGACAGAATGTGGATCAATGTCACACATTCACCCCAGTCCAAAGATCTGGGCCCAAATCCATCATTTTTCCACTCCACACCACCCTGGGTTAGACAATGGCGATATGCAAATCAGCGCTGACCCTGTGCCCCATGGGAACAGTCCAGTCCGAACTACAAAAGCCATGTCCTTCCCAGAACGGAAACAAGCATCCGAGGACCGGCCCGGTTTCGAGGTAACACCTCTCTTCAGCCCGGCTAGCTTGATTCCAGTGGTGTGGAGTGCCTGGGACTCACCTCTGAGCATCCCCAGTACACTTAGAGCGGTAACTGCAAAAACAACAATGATGGACAGAATGTGGATCAATGTCACACATTCACCCCAGTCCAAAGATCTGGGCCCAAGTCCATCGTTTTTCCACTCCACACCACCCTGGGTTAGACAATGGCGATATGCAAATCAGCGCTGACCCTGTGCCCCATGGGAACAGTCCAGTCCGAACTACAAAAGCCATGTCCTTCCCAGAACGGAAACAAGCATCCGAGGACCGGCCCGGATTCGAGGTAACACCTCTCTTCAGCCCGGCTAGCTTGATTCCAGTGGTGTGGAGTGCCTGGGACTCACGTCTGAGCATCCCCAGTACACTTAGAGCGGTAACTGCAGAAACAACAATGATGGACAGAATGTGGATCAATGTCACGCATTCACCCCAGTCCAAAGATCTGGGCCCAAATCCATTGTTTTTCCACTCCACACCACCCTGGGTTAGACAATGGTGATATGCAAATCAGCGCTGACCCTGTGCCCCATGGGAACAGTCCAGTCCGAACTACAAAAGCCATGTCCTTCCCAGAACGGAAACAAGCATCCGAGGACCGGCCCGGTTTCGAGGTAACACCTCTCTTTAGCCCGGCTAGCTTGATTCCAGTGGTGTGGAGTGCCTGGGACTCATGTCTGAGCATCCCCAGTACACTTAGAGCGGTAACTGCAAAAACAACAATGATGGACAGAATGTGGATCAATGGCACACATTCACCCCAGTCCAAAGATCTGGGCCCAAATCCATCGTTTTTCCACTCCACACCACCCTGGGTTAGACAATGGCGATATGCAAATCAGCGCTGACCCTGTGCCCCATGGGAACAGTCCAGTCCGAACTACAAAAGCCATGTCCTTCCCAGAACGGAAACAAGCATCCGAGGACCGGCCCGGTTTCAAGGTAACACCTCTCTTCAGCCCGGCTAGCTTGATTCCAGTGGTGTGGAGTGCCTGGGACTCACGTCTGAGCATCCCCAGTACACTTAGAGCGGTAACTGCAAAAACAACAATGATGGACAGAATGTGGATCAATGTCACACATTCACCCCAGTCCAAAGATCTGGGCCCAAATCCATCGTTTTTCCACTCCACACCACCCTGGGTTAGACAATGGCGATATGCAAATCAGCGCTTACCCTGTACCCCATGGGAACAGTCCAGTCCGAACTACAAAAGCCATGTCCTTCCCAGAACGGAAACAAGCATCCGAGGACCGGCCCAGTTTCGAGGTAACACCTCTCTTCAGCCCGGCTAGCTTGATTCCAGTGGTGTGGAGTGCCTGGGACTCACGTCTGAGCATCCCCAGTACACTTAGAGCGGTAACTGCAAAAACAACAATGATGGACAGAATGTGGATCAATGTCACACATTCACCCCAGTCCAAAGATCTGGGCCCAAATCCATTGTTTTTCCACTCCACACCACCCTGGGTTAGACAATGGCGATATGCAAATCAGCGCTGACCCTGTGCCCCATGGGAACAGTCCAGTCCGAACTACAAAAGCCATGTCCTTCCCAGAACGAAAACAAGCATCCGAGGACCGGCCCGGTTTCGAGGTAACACCTATCTTCAGCCCGGCTAGCTTGATTCCAGTGGTGTGGAGTGCCTGGGACTCACGTCTGAGCATCCCCAGTACACTTAGAGCGGTAACTGCAAAAACAACAATGATGGACAGAATGTGGATCAATGTCACACATTCACCCCAGTCCAAAGATCTGGGCCCAAATCCATCGTTTTTCCACTCCACACCACCCTGGGTTAGACAATGGCAATATGCAAATCAGCGCTGACCCTGTGCCCCATGGGAACAGTCCAGTCCGAACTACAAAAGCCATGTCCTTCCCAGAACGGAAACAAGCATCCGAGGACCGGCCCGGTTTCGAGGTAACACCTCTCTTCAGCCCGGCTAGCTTAATTCCAGTGGTGTGGAGTGCCTGGGACTCACGTCTGAGCATCCCCAGTACACTTAGAGCGGTAACTGCAAAAACAACAATGATGGACAGAATGTGGATCAATGTCACACATTCACCCCAGTCCAAAGATCTGGGCCCAAATCCATCGTTTTTCCACTCCACACCACCCTGGGTTAGACAATGGCGATATGCAAATCAGCGCTGACCCTGTGCCCCATGGGAACAGTCCAGTTCGAACTACAAAAACCATGTCCTTCCCAGAACGGAAACAAGCATCCGAGGACCGGACCGGTTTCGAGGTAACACCTCTCTTCAGCCCGGCTAGCTTGATTCCAGTGGTGTGGAGTGCCTGGGACTCACGTCTGAGCATCCCCAGTACACTTAGAGCGGTAACTGCAAAAACAACAATGATGGACAGAATGTAGATCAATGTCACACATTCACCCCAGTCCAAAGATCTGGGCCCAAATCCATCATTTTTCCACTCCACACCACCCTGGGTTAGACAATGGCGATATGCAAATCAGCGCTGACCCTGTGCCCCATGGGAACAGTCCAGTCCGAACTACAAAAGCCATGTCCTTCCCAGAACGGAAACAAGCATCCGAGGACCGGCCCGGTTTCGAGGTAACACCTCTCTTCAGCCCGGCTAGCTTGATTCCAGTGGTGTGGAGTGCCTGGGACTCACGTCTGAGCATCCCCAGTACACTTAGAGCGGTAACTGCAAAAACAACAATGATGGACAGAATGTGGATCAATGTCACACATTCACCCCAGTCCAAAGATCTGGGCCCAAATCCATCGTTTTTCCACTCCACACCACCCTGGGTTAGACAATGGCAATATGCAAATCAGCGCTGACCCTGTGCCCCATGGGAACAGTCCAGTCCGAACTACAAAAGCCATGTCCTTCCCAGAACAGAAACAAGCATCCGAGGACCGGCCCGGTTTCGAGGTAACACCTCTCTTCAGCCCGGCTAGCTTGATTCCAGTGGTGTGGAGTGCCTGGGACACACGTCTGAGCATCCCCAGTACACTTAGAGCGGTAACTGCAAAGACAACAATGATGGACAGAATGTGGATCAATGTCACACATTCACCCCAGTCCAAAGATCTGGGCCCAAATCCATCGTTTTTCCACTCCACACCACCCTGGGTTAGACAATGGCGATATGAAAATCAGCGCTGACCCTGTGCCCCATGGGAACAGTCCAGTCCGAACTACAAAAGCCATGTCCTTCCCAGAACGGAAACAAGCATCCGAGGACCGGCACGGTTTCGAGGTAACACCTCTCTTCAGCCCGGCTAGCTTGATTCCAGTGGTGTGGAGTGCCTGGGACTCACGTCTGAGCATCCCCAGTACACTTAGAGCGGTAACTGCAAAAACAACAATGATGGACAGAATGTGGATCAATGTCACACATTCACCCCAGTCCACAGATCTGGGCCCAAATCCATCGTTTTTCCACTCCACACCACCCTGGGTTAGACAATGGCAATATGCAAATCAGCGCTGACCCTGTGCCCCATGGGAACAGCCCAGTCCGAACTACAAAAGCCATGTCCTTCCCAGAACGGAAACAAGCATCCGAGGACCGGCCCGGTTTCGAGGTAACACCTCTCTTCAGCCCGGCTAGCTTGATTCCAGTGGTGTGGAGTGCCTGGGACTCACGTCTGAGCATCCCCAGTACACTTAGAGCGGTAACTGCAAAAACAACAATGATGGACAGAATGTGGATCAATGTCACACATTCACCCCAGTCCAAAGATCTGGGCCCAAATCCATCGTTTTTCCACTCCACACCACCCTGGGTTAGACAATGGCGATATGCAAATCAGCGCTGACCCTGTGCCCCATGGGAACAGTCCAGTCCGAACTACAAATGCCATGTCCTTCCCAGAACAGAAACAAGCATCCGAGGACCGGCCCGGTTTCGAGGTAACACCTCTCTTCAGCCCGGCTAGCTTGATTCCAGTGGTGTGGAGTGCCTGGGACTCACGTCTGAGCATCCCCAGTACACTTAGAGCGGTAACTGCAAAAACAACAATGATGGACAGAATGTGGATCAATGTCACACATTCACCCCAGTCCAAAGATCTGGGCCCAAATCCATCGTTTTTCCACTCCACACCACCCTGGGTTAGACAATGGCGATATGCAAATCAGCGCTGACCCTGTGCCCCATGGGAACAGTCCAGTCCGAACTACAAAAGCCATGTCCTTCCCAGAACGGAAACAAGCATCCGAGGACCGGCCCGGTTTCGCGGTAACACCTCTCTTCAGCCCGGCTAGCTTGATTCCAGTGGTGTGGAGTGCCTGGGACTCACGTCTGAGCATCCCCAGTACACTTAGAGCGGTAACTGCAAAAACAACAATGATGGACAGAATGTGGATCAATGTCACACATTCACCCCAGTCCAAAGATCTGGGCCCAAATCCATCGTTTTTCCACTCCACACCACCCTGGGTTAGACAATGGCGATATGCAAATCAGCGCTGACCCTGTGCCCCATGGGAACAGTCCAGTCCGAACTACAAAAGCCATGTCCTTCCCAGAACGGAAACAAGCATCCGAGGACCGGCCCGGTTTCGAGGTAACACCTCTCTTCAGCCCGGCTAGCTTGATTCCAGTGGTGTGGAGTGCCTGGGACTCACGTCTGAGCATCCCCAGTACACTTAGAGCGGTAACTGCAAAAACAACAATGATGGACAGAATGTGGATCAATGTCACACATTCACCCCAGTCCAAAGATCTGGGCCCAAATCCATCGTTTTTCCACTCCACACCACCCTGGGTTAGACAATGGCGATATGCAAATCAGCGCTGACCCTGTGCTCCATGGGAACAGTCCAGTCCGAACTACAAAAGCCATGTCCTTCCCAGAACAGAAACAAGCATCCGAGGACCGGCCCGGTTTCGAGATAACACCTCTCTTCAACCCGGCTAGCTTGATTCCAGTGGTGTGGAGTGCCTGGGACTCACGTCTGAGCATCCCCAGTACACTTAGAGCGGTAACTGCAAAAACAACAATGATGGACAGAATGTGGATCAATGTCACACATTCACCCCAGTCCAAAGATCTGGGCCCAAATCCATCGTTTTTCAACTCCACACCACCCTGGGTTAGACAATGGCGATATGCTAATCAGCGCTGACCCTGTGCCCCATGGGAACAGTCCAGTCCGAACTACAAAAGCCATGTCCTTCCCAGAACGGAAACAAGCATCCGAGGACCGGCCCGGTTTCGCGGTAACACCTTTCTTCAGCCCGGCTAGCTTGATTCCAGTGGTGTGGAGTGCCTGGGACTCACGTCTGAGCATCCCCAGTACACTTAGAGCGGTAACTGCAAAAACAACAATGATGGACAGAATGTGGATCAATGTCACACATTCACCCCAGTCCAAAGATCTGGGCCCAAATCCATCGTTTTCCCACTCCACACCACCCTGGGTTAGACAATGGCGATATGCAAATCAGCGCTGACCCTGTGCCCCATGGGAACAGTCCAGTCCGAACTACAAAAGCCATGTCCTTCCCAGAACGGAAACAAGCATCCGAGGACCGGCCCGGTTTCGAGGTAACACCTCTCTTCAGCCCGGCTAGCTTGATTCCAGTGGTGTGGAGTGCCTGGGACTCACGTCTGAGCATCCCCAGTACACTTAGAGCGGTAACTGCAAAAACAACAATGATGGACAGAATGTGGATCAATGTCACACATTCACCCCAGTCCAAAGATCCTGGCCCAAATCCATCGTTTTTCCACTCCACACCACCCTGGGTTAGACAATGGCGATATGCAAATCAGCGCTGACCCTGTGCCCCATGGGAACAGTCCAGTCCGAACTACAAAAGCCATGTCCTTCCCAGAACGGAAACAAGCATCCGAGGACCGGCCCGGTTTCGAGGTAACACCTCTCTTCAGCCCGGCTAGCTTGATTCCAGTGGTGTGGAGTGCCTGGGACTCACGTCTGAGCATCCCCAGTACACTTAGAGCGGTAACTGCAAAAACAACAATGATGGACAGAATGTGGATCAATGTCACACATTCACCCCAGTCCAAAGATCTGGGCCCAAATCCATCGTTTTTCCACTCCACACCACCCTGGGTTAGACAATGGCGATATGCAAATCAGCGCTGACCCTGTGCCCCATGGGAACAGTCCAGTCCGAACTACAAAAGCCATGTCCTTCCCAGAACGGAAACAAGCATCCGAGGACCGGCCCGGTTTCGAGGTAACACCTCTCTTCAGCCCGGCTAGCTTGATTACAGTGGTGTGGAGTGCCTGGGACTCACGTCTGAGCATCCCCAGTACACTTAGAGCGGTAACTGCAAAAACAACAATGATGGACAGAATGTGGATCAATGTCACACATTCACCCCAGTCCAAAGATCTGGGCACAAATCCATCGTTTTTCCACTCCACACCACCCTGGGTTAGACAATGGCGATATGCAAATCAGCGCTGACCCTGTGCCCCATGGGAACAGTCCAGTCCGAACTACAAAAGCCATGTCCTTCCCAGAACGGAAACAAGCATCCGAGGACCGGCCCGGTTTCGAGGTAACACCTCTCTTCAGCCCGGCTAGCTTGATTCCAGTGGTGTGGAGTGCCTGGGACTCACGTCTGAGCATCCCCAGTACACTTAGAGCGGTAACTGCAAAAACAACAATGATGGACAGAATGTGGATCAATGTCACACATTCACCCCAGTCCAAAGATCCTGGCCCAAATCCATCGTTTTTCCACTCCACACCACCCTGGGTTAGACAATGGCGATATGCAAATCAGCGCTGACCCTGTGCCCCATGGGAACAGTCCAGTCCGAACTACAAAAGCCATGTCCTTCCCAGAACGGAAACAAGCATCCGAGGACCGGCCCGGTTTCGAGGTAACACCTCTCTTCAGCCCGGCTAGCTTGATTCCAGTGGTGTGGAGTGCCTGGGACTCACGTCTGAGCATCCCCAGTACACTTAGAGCGGTAACTGCAAAAACAACAATGATGGACAGAATGTGGATCAATGTCACACATTCACCCCAGTCCAAAGATCTGGGCCCAAATCCATCGTTTTTCCACTCCACACCACCCTGGGTTAGACAATGGCGATATGCAAATCAGCGCTGACCCTGTGCCCCATGGGAACAGTCCAGTCTGAACTACAAAAGCCATGTCCTTCCCAGAACGGAAACAAGCATCCGAGGACCGGCCCGGTTTCGAGGTAACACCTCTCTTCAGCCCGGCTAGCTTGATTCCAGTGGTGTGGAGTGCCTGGGACTCACGTCTGAGCATCCCCAGTACACTTAGAGTGGTAACTGCAAAAACAACAATGATGGACAGAATGTGGATCAATGTCACACATTCACCCCAGTCCAAAGATCTGGGCCCAAATCCATCGTTTTTCCACTTCACACCACCCTGGGTTAGACAATGGCGATATGCAAATCAGCGCTGACCCTGTGCCCCATGGGAACAGTCCAGTCCGAACTACAAAAGCCATGTCCTTCCCAGAACGGAAACAAGCATCCGAGGACCGGCCCGGTTTCGAGGTAACACCTCTCTTCAGCCCGGCTAGCTTGATTCCAGTGGTGTGGAGTGCCTGGGACTCACGTCTGAGCATCGCCAGTACACTTAGAGCGGTAACTGCAAAAACAACAATGATGGACACTGCTAGCACTGGCCAAGCCATACTTTCTCTCTCGCAATCTACGGGTAGCCGCCCAAGGAAGTTTTGTTGTCCCGAAATTTAAATTAGCCCGGATAGGCGGCAGATCCTTCTCGTTCCTAGGCCCTTCACTTTGGAATTCTCTCCCCATTGCTCTTCGTAATGAGACAAACCATATCCAGTTCCGCAAGTCATTAAAAACCTGGCTGTTTGACTAATAGAATGCTTTCTGTCTATCATGCCTTGACCTGCTTTTTGCGCCGGGAAACCCTTTTTGGGTAGCTGTCGCGCATTATAAATTCAAAAACTAAACTAACTAATTCAAAAACTAAACTTTTAATGCTTCACACACAATGAACATTAAGCTTGGGAAGGTCCTCCTTGGAACACGTTACCCAATGAGATGCTCCTGATACTCTGGAGAGGGGAAGAGAATGGCTGGCAACACTTCTACTTTCAATGGTTTACAGCCAATCAACAATAAGCTTGGGAAGGTCCTCCTTGGAAGGAGGAACACGTCAGCCAATCATATGTCCCTCCTCCTCCGTGGAGGGGAAGGGAATGGCTGGCAATACTTGTACTCTCAATGGTTCGCAGCCAGTGAACAGTAAGCTCTGGAATGTCCTCTTTGGAACATGAGAGACAATCAGATCTCCTTGCTACTTCGCGGAGGGGAAGGGAATGGCTGGAAACACTTCTACTTTCAATTGTTAGCAGCCAATGAACATTAAGCTCTTTGTTGGAGAACACCTCAGCCAATAAAACATTAATTTTTTTCTGCGCACACGGAGAGAACCCGCCCTCCCACATAATATTAAATTTTCTCTAAAAAAGTGACACTATCCGTGATAAATGTAAACACCGCATTATAAGTAAACATTACTCCGCATTATATTAAAGGAAGGACACAATACGGCGTATTGTTGTTTTCCCGATATGATTTCCACAGTCTACTGAACATTACCGCAATACCGCGCATTGTTGTTTTGCGCACGTGAATTCCACAGCCTATGCAACATTCACACTACCTGTGTGTGCACCCTACACACTTTCTGCTGCAATACGGCGCATTGTTTTCCCGACAGGCTTAGCAGAGCCTACGCACCGTTTCCGCAATACCACGCACCGTTGTTCTGCCGACGTGATTTCCACAGCCAACGCAACATTCAAACTCCCTGCCTTTGCACCGTACAGACTGCTTAAAGTAACTCCACAATGTCCTACTATGCCCTCTTATACAATTTTTCTCTTTTTTTCCCCCTACTCCTTTCAACTGAGTCATAAAATGGCTGCCAACACTTCCTAGTTTCAACTGTTCGCTGCCAATGAGCTGCATGCTCGTGCTCGTAACCCCTCAGCCAATCAGATGTCAGAATTCTCAATTATCGATATCTGTAAAATGTCATATTTCTCAAAAGCTACTGAACGGATTTACCCCATTTAAACAACAGCGTGCTTTCCAGACAAAGACCCTTTTCCCTGCCAAATTTGGCGTAATTCCGTTCAGCAGTTTGACCTGTAGCCTTGTCTGAAGTTTCCTATAGAAATTGCATTGAGGAAACACATGTTGGGGCCCCCCCTTGACCAATTCTCCCAAACTTTCAAGATAGCAGCTGATCAAAAAAGAGAAACTTTTCCGAAAATTTCGTAAAGATTCCTCAAACGACGCCAAAGTTATAAGCGCATGAAAAAATGCTTTTCCTATGGAAAAGTGGTCCTAACTATAACTACCTACTGGCGGCCGCAAGTAGGTAATATACAGCCTATCTTAAGGTTTAACTATATGTAATAATACGGAAGGTTGGGCTGGCAAGTAGGTTAGCTTGCCAGGTCGACTAGGCAGTTTAAAACTGCACACACAGACTCTGCAGTGGCTGGCCTGAGACAAGTTTATAGGGCTACTTAAGTGGGTGGTACAATCAGGTCTGCTGGTCCAGTAGTAGCATTTGATTTACAGGGCCTGGGCACATATAGTGTTCTTTACTAGGGGCTTTAAAAGAAATCAAATTTGCCAAGTGTGGCTAAGCCAATGTTACCATGTTTTATGTAATGAGCGCATGCACTTTAGCACTGGTTAGCAGTGGTAAAGGGTCCATATTCCTGAAGCCAGCAAAAACGAAGTCAGTAGCAACAGTGAAAAACAGGAGGTCAGAAGGCAAAATGTCTGGGAAAATCATGCCAAGGATACCAGATCAAACAATGTAGGGAATACCAATTAATAAGGGTACAGTCTCTCCTAGAGTGAGATAATAGAACAGAATGTAAAGCACATCCCTTGATTACTCATTTCCTCCTTCAGTGCCAATAACTGATATCTTTTGTAGGCAAAATCGGTCTTAATAAATGATTTTTATTCTGGAAATATATGTGTACCACATTACACCATCCAGTATGCAGAGGCAAGATGTTGTCTTGAAAGAAGGAGTTGGTTAGTTCTTCTAAGTTGAAACAAGTTCATTGGAATGGAATCTTTACATATACACACACATTTAGCCCAAATGATTGCCTATTGTAGTGCAACATCTTCCCATAGTTTATTTTCTTTTCTTTATGGTTTCTCTCTACTTTTCTAAACCGTATATATAAGCCCTATATATATTGGGCAGATTCACAAAGGGTTTCCACACTAGTGGCAGAGGCCCCGCTGTCATGGAGGAGTCTCTGCACTTGGATGCATTCTCTGCAATGAGAATCCTCATTGTGGTGATTCCACCCAGAGTGCGGAGAGTCCCCCGCATAAATCGTGCCCCTACCATGAGTGAGAAGGTCCTTTGTGAATCAGGTCCATTATGTCTGAGGAGAACGAATTATTGGGCCTATTTCAACTTTTCCTGTTGCTGATTTTCTGTAGCACAATGTATTCACCAATGATATCAGTGTACCAATACACCACATGTGTTAGTTCTTCTACTTTAGGCCTCTCATGCTACCTTCTTATGAATTCATTTACAAAATTATAAGTTGTTTTGTTTTGCATTGTGTGATTTGTATCCATATTTCTCCTTTTAAATTTAGAAGCTAGATCACACATAAGTAAACAGTTAAATGTCTAGTCAGTCTGTTTGAACAGAACCTCTCCTGTATCAGTCCATATTGCAAGAACCCAGTCAAGTATGTGCCTCTCGATCTGTTCTGAACTTCATGGTCTTTGCTGAGAACCTCTTCTCTTTATCATCTACTATACATTTCTTGCTGTTTTAACCAGTGGTCCTAGCAGCCCTTCTTAAAATCCATTAATTAAGAGCCATTAACACATTCTTGAAATACTTGGATATATTAGGAGGAAGATAAACTAAGATCAAGATAGCTGCTTCAATGGCATATAGTCATATTTTCAAAAGTGGCCACTGCACTGATGTGGCAAATTTGCATTTTATGTTGCTTGTCAAAAGTAAATGCCACCCATTCTCCTAAACTATCTTCTTTGTTTATACTCAGCGTAGCTTTTGTTTTGGGATTGTTAAACAATACATTAGTCGCAGGTGCTTCACCCAGAGACGTATCTCTTACTAACACAATTTCAAAGTTTTCGGACATAGGTTTGCCCACTTTGATGGAAACCTATGAGGTTTTGGATTTGGTCTATGAAGTTTCTGCATTCTGATGTACATTTTTACCCTTAACCCTCCACCCTCAGCGTGATGCACACCACAAGCTTGGTTTGAGCTTAGAGCCAACATTCTCTGCCATTGGGATTAGGTTTAGAGAGAGAGAAGCACTGTGAGTGGCTTCTCATTGATGAAAAAAAAATCTCAAGCAGATATACCCCAAAAGGCAAAGTGCATTAAGCTCACACACTTCACCATATGATATGTACAGCCTATGTGGGTGATAGATTAAATAAGTTAGTGGTAGGCACACATCTACTGTTATAGATACATACAGCACTACAGTCCAGGATTCGCCTGGTATCACAGAGGTATTTAGTTAATAAGGCAAGGAGTACAGGTATCTACTTCAAGAGCAGACAATATGCAGGGGCGTGGATGACATTGAGACACAAGAATGTGAGACCCGAAGAAGGCTAATTGCGGATCCCATCAAGTTAAAACAGCAGCAGAGCACACACCTCTAAGCTCAGTGAGAGCAGGAGTACCTGAACACATTAAGCAATGGAACTGTAGGAAGGAAGGAGACAAGGTTGGAACAGGGAAAAACAAAAAAGGTGCAGGTAAAAGTAAATCGCAGATCACAAACTATAGACGAGGAACCACAACAAATGAGCAGTTGCGGCAAAGGCTTTATACCAGAGAGCCACAGGCAACACGTCTTTCACCCCACGTGGTAAATAGGCTAGGGCTGTTTCAAATCTCACTTATACATACATGAGTATGGGGGAGTGTTTTCAAACTTAACTGCTGGTGAGCCTGTGAGCCGTGGCCGTCCGAGGCTGGGCTGGGCCTCCCCCCTTGGCTGTCGTTGTAGAGGCGACCTATGGACCAAAGTGAGACTTTTCTCTTCATGCTCACATTGTACCTTTGACTGTTTAAAACGTTAAGGGTTATTTTTATTTATATCTTACATTGCTGGTCTAATTTTACCAGCATTTTGGAGTTCATGAAAGCTTTGTTTTTATTTTTCACATAAATTTAATCTATATATTTCGTAGGTTATCTTCGTGCATCAAGCTATATAATGTCTAAACAGAAGGCTACCAAACCCCCCCCAGTGTTGGCCACAATGGACAATTATTTGGTGAAAGTGGTCAGTAAAATTAATAAGGAACGAAGGATGTCACTAGGGAAGGAGAATTCCCCAACCAAATGCCTTACTCTGCCTGATTCTCACACTGTCCCACAAACAGATGACTACCCTGATCTCGTTAACCTTGATATCTTGTCGGAAACCCAAGTCCAATCTGTAGACATTCAGGATATTTCTGCTGCATCCATTGTATTTCCTGTTCGGTGCTCACCGGCACCTAGAGCATTGAGAGCATGCCGAAAAGTACCTATTAATCGGGGGGGGATCGTACCCGTAACAAAAGAAGAGGTGAAACCCTACCCAAAAGCGCTGCAGGGGATGAGGAGTTGACAGCTAAGAACGTTACAACTCTTATGAACAACGAACAATTTGAGCTTTTAATAAGCATTATAGATGCCAAGGTTGACAAGATCATCAAACCCCTGGTGGATAAATTGGATCAGATTTCAACCGAAGTAACCAGATTAGGTGGTCTTCTTGATTCGCATATTGCTCTGGTTGAAAAGTATAGGCCCGTCAATGAGGGTCTAGTTTCTACCAAAGTAGCTCCAAAACAGTTAACTGGGGGAGGATTAGTAAAAGATGTTGTTACATCTGCCCCCTTACCCTCTGACTCATCGTCCACCATCTGTCAGAACAAGTCAGCTGCTATTGCTGTGGTTCCATCGAACCCAGCCAGAGTTATCAAAACTAGAAGAAAACGCCCTATTAATCTGCCCCCAGATTGTGCACCATATGTGGTCATTCTGACTAATGTTCCACCTTTTGAGAATGACTCTATCAGGCCCCAGCAGGAATCTCATGATTCATTAAAAAACAAAACGGTTTCATGGCTGCACAATAACTGTGGTTTCCCAACTACCTATTCTGATCAAATTCTGACCACCAGAAGGGCTGATTGGATAGGTACTTCTAGTAAAACATGCAGGGGTGACTGTGTCATTGTCAACTTTAAACACCCCCAGCACGTGGCCACAGTTTTGTTAAGGGCAGCCTCCTTAATTCCCGGTGAAGATAGAATCTGTGTACGCCCTCTTGGCTATTTTTATAGTCACTTAGCTAAAATTCCTCCGTATAACAATGGAAACAGAAATCCCCGCCTATCCATTACCCGGCGTTTGGGGTCCCCACTCAAAATAGATTCCAAGCTTTAAGCTCTCTGGACTCAAATGACTGACTCGCCCAGGAAGGGGATCCTGCTCCAGGCCAGCCAGCAACTGCTCAGGTGCTTAATCCTTGAGAAAAGTCTTCCAACCCCGATCTGACCAGGGTGGAGGGCCAACCCCTATTAAGTGGCACTAGTCTTAGAGCAGCTGGGAATTTTATAAATGGGGAAGAGGTAGTTGGCTCTATTCCCCCAAATATCCCCAGTGTCAAAGCATTCAAAGGTATTTCCATAGTCAGTTGGAATATCGCTGGATTAAAATCTAAAGAGGACGCCTTGGGTTGGAAGGATTTTATTAACACCTATGACATACTCTGTTTCCAGGAAACCTGATGTAGGGAGGAGTTACATTTTGCGGGGTTTGTATTGTTTAATTTACAGGCAGTTAGATTCGCTTCGGGGAGAGCTAAAGGGGGCCTTATGATTTTGATTTTGATTAATAGACAGATTAAGATTATAAAATATTTGACTGTGGGGTCACATGTACAGATTCTGTGGCTTCGCAATGACCAAGGTCGAACCGTCCTCCTAATCAACTATTATATTAATAATTTGACGATAGTTGGACATCTGTTGTAAAAAACCTAGCTAGCACTATTGATGACTTAATTGATCAATCTAACGTTTTTTATTACTTTATTTGGTTGGGTGATTTTAATATTTCTTTCTGTGAATTGTCATCACAGAAAGTCTGTGGGGTTGTGAATAAGGCTGGATGTGAAGATCTCCATTTCAGGCATAATAGTTATGGAGAAATGCTGTATAAATTTATTAGCAACTATGACCTGGAAATCCTGGATTTTGCTAAAGATGTAAACGGGCTGACCATCCCTACTTTTAAAAACTGGAGGACCAGCTCGGTAATTGATCACGTAATTGTGTCTTCGAGTATTAGTTCTCATTGTGTAGCCCCTAGGATTGAAGTTACATCTTTGAGCGATCACAATTATATTATCCTAGTTTGTTCGCTATGGAGTGAGAGTCCTGTAGCTGTGGGTCATACTATCATTAATGTGGAACCCCCCAGATCGAACGGTGTTAGAGTCAGATGGGTTGGGGATAGAGCAAATGAATTTATAGGCTCTATTGTTTCTGATTGTTTAATAGACATTACCCTCATCCTCGAAAATAATACTGACTGTGAATGTGTTTTAACTGCTTTTAAAATCATAAACCTATCCATTGATGCTAGGTTTACCAGACCAATCAGAGACAAACGCAGTCACGGACAAGGATGGTTCGACCATTCGTGTACTAAGTTATTAACAGAGCTGAAAAACGCACTTGCTAAAAAACGTAGGGACACCATCTTAATAACTAAACAAAGAGCTGAATATAAACTTGCATTGAAAAATAGGAGAAGAGATTTACAGCAGGAAGCATGGGACTCTCTTAACCAAGCTGCAGAGCTACACAATAATACATTATTCTGGGCTACGGTTAATTCTCCCTTCCTCAGTGAGGATAATATCCCTGTGTTAAGCTCTAATGTCCCTAGTGATTGCTGGGTAACGCATTTTTCTAACATTTTTGGTTCTGATTGTGGCCCAGTTACTACCCCATGCAGCTGGCCCGTTCTACCTTTAAACTTTACTGTGGCCGAGGTCGAGTCAGGAATCCGTGCAAGCAAGGGGGAGAAAGCTCAGGGACCCGATGGGGTTCATATTGATGTCTACAAAGCAGTCCCGGAGATCTGGAGCCCCCTCCTTGCCAATGTTTTTAATGCAGCTGTATGCTCAGATGCTCCAAATACCTGGGGAGAATCTATTATCATCCCAATCTTCAAGAAGGGTAATAGGTCTGAAGTAAAAAATTATCGCCCCATTTCCCTCCTGGACTCCTCTGTAAAGGTTATGCGCCGAGTCATGTTAGCCAGGCTCGAGGAGTGGGTTGATGAAAAGGGAATCCTGGCAGACAGCCAGTTTGGATTTAGGAAAGGTAGGGGCACATTAGAACAATGTTTAAATCTTGACCTCATAATTGGCAAATATGTCGAAGCTAAAGGTGGCGCGTTATATTTATGCTTTGCTGATCTAAGCAGCGCCTTCGAAATGGTCGACCATGCAACTTTATGGCCCATTTTGTTGCGGATGGGAGCCCCTGAGGGTATCATTTTCTTCCTTGCCAGGCTGTACCAAAAGCTGCAAACCTGTGGGCGCTTGGAAACTAAGGGAGAATGCACCCCCAAATTTAGTGTTCGACGCGGCATAAGACAAGGTTGTGTTTTAGCCCCGTTATTGTTCATTTTATTTATAAATGAAATTGATGAAATTTTAAAAAGTGTCCAAGCTGATGCACCCAGGTTAAAAGGCGTATCCCTGCCGGTGTTATTATACGCTGATGACGCCGTGCTCCTTTCCAGAACCCATCTGGGTTTACAGCGTTTGATGGATAGATTTTCTTTGTTCATTAATGACAGGAAACTACTCATCAATAAGGAAAAGACGCATACTATGACCTATGGGGTGAAAAATAATAAATCCAATACCTTTTTTATTGATGGTAACAAGGTGCAACCAGTTGATTCATTTTGTTATCTCGGAATCACTTTTTCCCATTACAGAAAATGGACCAACGAATTTAACAACATCAGTAATAAAATGGCAAAAAGTGCCCATGGTATCTTCAAATTTGCAGCAAAAATTGGGGATAGGCGAATCAGGGACATGTTGCAAATTTACCAAGCTAGATGCGCCACTATTGCATTGTATGGGGCGGCTATATGGGGTCACAGCTGCGACCATAAATTGCAGTTGGAGGAAAATTCTTTCCTGAAAAAACTTTTATGTTTGCCCACCTCTGCCGCCACTGTATTGATCCATCGGGAATTAGACATCAATTATTTGAATGATCTTTTATCCTTAAGACCTTTAATGTTATGGCGCTCCATATGGCTCCAGGACGAAAAGACCCTCAATAGATCTATAATTGAGGATTGTCTTTCATTGGACTTGTATAGGAAAATCCCATGGATAAAATATGTCTCTGATTGTTATTTACAAATATTTAATCGTAATGTTTTGATCGACCCTGAGGCTGCCTTGATGATACCAAAAGCAGAGTTGAAAGCAATATTTTTGGATAATTTGGCAAAGAAGAGGGCTTCTGCCAGTCAGTCCATGTTAACTGTCACATTTTCTAGCAGCTATTTCCTCACAGAAGGTTTTCCACCATACTTAGCACTGGTCACCAGGCAATCGCATAAGTTTGTCCTGACCAGACTAAGGTTCGGAATAGTACATGATCTGGTGGCCCTGCCTAACCTTAAGCAACATCCCAAAGGACCTTGTCTGTGTGACGGTATATCAAAACAGAGCACCTTGCACTTTTTACTAATATGCAAACTGTACCTGAACTTTCGAATTATGTACCTAAAACCTTTGTTTGTTAAATATGGGGTACGTACAGTTGATGAGGCAATGAGTCTTATTTTTAACATGAAATCTGCTGACATTTGTTTTTATACTGCTGTGTTTTTAAACAAATCTATTAGTGTGCGTAAAAGCATGATATTTTAGTGCATTTGGTCTGTATCCCATGAAACTCATTTTAAATCAATGATTTATGTATTGTGTACTTTTTTACATGTGCTTTTATGGTCATTTCTTTTGTATCGAATAAAGCATCATGAATTGAATTGAATTGAGTAAAAAATAAAAAAAATTAAAAAGGAAAAGTGTTTCGGAAGCATGTTGTAAATGTTAAAACAACCATTTATACTGCAAACCCTCATCCTCTGCAAAATGGAAGTTTACCTAAATGGTTTGTAAATTGTGCACTCACTATAGATAATGCAAGGTGGGAGCTTCTACATAATTACTCAACAAATGCTAACAAATGTATATGATATCAATAAAATGGATTCTAAATGTAAGCATCCCTAAAAGCAAGGATATCCTTCATAAACGTATCCTGCGCGGTGGGAGTCATGCCCACAAGGGTGTGTTTATAGAATCACACTGATACACCTTTTTTAGATTACTTGGATCCGCAGCCCTCACTTATCTCCCTTAACTGCTTCTTAAATTCTATTGAAAAAGTCGCCTTCCCTCGGGGCCTCACTCTGGTTGTATCTCTTGTTTGTCGACCATGAACCCTGACCTGCTCCTCTGTGACACTGCCACACTGAGCAGCCCTTCAATATCTCCAAACGGGTTCATTGCTTTTCCCCAGGAATTGTGTTTTTTTAGAGTCCCCTATTATCTCTGATCCTCAAACATGTAAATTGAGAAAATACTATTTAATCAATGTGCATTTTATAAGTAGTGAGCAGCAAAAAGGGTAAGTTAATGCCTTTTGCTGTTACCACATTTGTGGCCCTCTCTGCAGCTGCAGCAATGCATTCCTCACAAAAACAGTACATTTTACAACTCCAAGCCAATGTTGCATTTAAAAGATAAAAACATTAAACAAATCACAAATTAGTTTAGATGAAACATGTAACATAAAATGATTAAAATGACACTAGAGACTCGAAATGTAATATAGGGACGCTAGATCGGAAAATTTTAACAGGGTCCACCAAAACCAAAGATTCAGGGCCTCATTTATGAAAAGTGTCACATCTCTGCTAGAAAACCGTGATGAAAGACTCTTCAGTGCACCCTCCTTGCAACAACCTGGATGTATTTACTGTAAGACGCTCCATGTCACAAGGAGTTAGTTACGCCAGTTTTCCTGACATATCTCACGGTGCAAAAGTGGCGCATTGTTGCTGTGTGTCTGAAAACAGACGCAATCCAAGCAATGTGTCCTGTCACGTGGGTCAAGCCCAAGTGAAAGGGCATGTGTCAGTCTTATGCCTGCTGTGATGCAGGCGTAAGGATTTGATGCAGTGGTGTCCTAGATGTGTCACTGTGAAATCTCGTACATTTCACTGCAACACTTCTACAAACCATTTCTGCAGGGGAAAACCCATCCTGCATAAATTATACCTGATGCAGGTATAATGTAGCTCAGGGGTTTGCAAAGTGATGCATCACTTTGTAAATATGTTTGAGTGTGGAGCCTATTTTACGCCACCGGTGCATCACAAAAAGTGATGCACCAGTGGCGCAAGGGGCTCTTAAATAAGCCCCTCAATGTCTCCCTACGAACGTATTTGTCTGGTCTAAGATACCCTTTGTGGATGAGTTGCAGTGAACAAGGTCAGGTGAGGCATAGCACTTTGTCCCTTCAAAAGTTTACCTTCCTCATATTTATGAAAGATAAAATCCACCGGCAGGTCAGGGTGGCGTTCTCTGTTTGGAGATGGACTTCAAAAGGTTGGATGTGTTCATTTCGCTATCTCAATGAAACTCCGATTTGTACTTCAAAAAGGAAAGAACAGGAGGGTGGAGTCTGGCCATCGACTGAAATGGCCGCCTCCTCGTAAAGCTCCGAGACTCCAGGGAAGAGGTATTTTCCAGACAGCTGTTATGAAGCGTCCATGGTGCCAGAATGAAAGCAACATGTATGAGACAACAGTGACATAACTTTGAGAATACCAGAAGTCTGTGAAAAAAGTATTGGTTCTGTCAGGAAGCACAGCCTGATTCTGAAGAAATCTCACAAGTCTGTGAAAAAATGACTCATTCTGTCAGGAAACACTGCTTGATTCTGAAGAGTTCAGTTGAATTCCCTTTCTTGAAGTGGAAAGGCTGTGTGTTTTGGAATTACTGTTATACTTCTCACAGGGCATAGGAGAAGCATGTGAGAACTTTCAACCCTGAGGCATTTCTCTTCATTTGACAGCGTAGTCTTTGCTGCAGAATTAAGTAGATAAGGGAATTCCTGTCAGCAAAGGGTGCACAGCAAACTTAGATAAACAAGGGAAAGCTGTGTGACACTTCTGATAGACTGTTTTTCAGTAATCCCTGTTTGAAAACATGCCGCCATAATTTTGAAAAATCCCTGAAGTCTGTCCATATCCAGATTTTATTTGCGTTTATAGAGTTACTACCTAATTGCTTTGTGAGACGACTGAATATCATATTTGGTTACTGGCTTTACTTATTTCTTGTCTTCTCTAACATTGAAGTATAACAGTATGACCAGTGGCAAACCTAAGTGAAAGCCTTTGTTTACACTAATAGTAGGGAGCACTCTACCTTTGGGCACTTCTAATACAGCCCCACAACATTCTGCTTATTTTAAATGAGATCCCTGCAGTGATTTGGACCTATAGATGTAGAAATTTCAGATCTCACGACAGAAATGAAGTCAATAACGATTGATCCAAACTTTTTCCACACAAAAGTGGAAACTCTAGATAAATGAACCACCGTTTTTGAAGAAAGATTAGATAATGCAGAGTACTGGGGTCCGGATATCTGGCATTTCAAACAAAAAGTAATAATTTAGAAAACAGGGCTAAAGAAATAACATTTGTTTTTTGGGAATTCTAGAAAAAATGGAAATGAATCATAATGTGAATAACTTGCTACTAACTTTAATACCATGGCTACTGAACATATCTTTTGAGCATCCCCTTGAGTTGCAGAGAGCTCACAGAATTTGGTCAGGAACTTCAACTTCAGCCCCAACCCTTGAATCTCGACCTAGACCAATAATTGCGTCTCTCCTACATTATGAGCAGGTCCGTCAGAGACTAACAACTGCTCATAAAAATGGTCCATATGACTTGTAAGGCCATAAAGTGTTTATTGCTGCAGACGTCTCTACTGAAACCAATGACAAACAAAAATAGTTCCTACAATTTAGACCAAGACTCCGGATGGGAATGGGATGTAAAATATGGTCTTTTAGAACCTTCTACAAGGTGGATCACAATGGATGGGAAATCAAGGGATAACAAAGAGCCTGAGGATCGGGTATGCTTCCTGGGCAGCTTAGAGGACCAGCACATAGACTTAACACCACCACTCCTGACCGAAACAACTATGAGCAGTCAACTTCAATTACAGAATGATCCTCAAAGCCACTTTACTGGTAGATTACACGTCCATACCTTTACAAAACAGTCTGACAGAGAAAAAGTGGTCCACTGTGTAGAAGTACTCACACAGGATAATAATAGAGACAAGTTGAGATCACCTCTAAAGTTATCCATGTCTTTTGATAATGTAACTGATGATAAACCTTCCACTGCTGCTTCTTCCAGCTAAATGAGTATATATATAAATGCTATGCATGAATATGATTTTGTCACTGTTTTACTGCAGTTATTACTTCTGATGGATATGATTCATTTCCCTTCATCATGCATTGTTGTTTAATGCACCATGTATATCTCATACTGTGTTTGTATATGCAAACTTCATCCTGGATGGACTTTATAACTCCGTGGCGTGGTTTTTCTCATTATCTGTTTACCATGAGAGATTTTCTTTGCTTGCCTGCAGATTCTGGGTCTCGCATTGATGTTTCGACCAACCGACGGAAGATACACATTCTTTGATCTATAGTGTTCTTTTCCCTTCTAGCAGTTAGAACAGTATATTTACACCAATTAGAGTTTAGTATTAACAATATTTTGGGATTATATTTTCACATGTTGATTTCAGTTTTAATATACTCCACTACCATATTTCCACATCATTTATCAACCTTATTTTTCCTTTTTACCTTTTTGATTCATACTCGCACAATACAATCCTTCTCTAACAATTCCAGTTAGCATCATGACAGCTAGTCGTATGCACATTGTTTCTATCAATGCCAATGAATTTACTAACTACATTAAAAGGAAGAAAACTCTTTCCTATTTAGCCTCCAAACATATAGATATTTCTGTCATTCATGAGACCCACCTATCCAGAATAGAATAAGAAAAATGAAAACAAAATTGTGTGGGCAGATTCTTTAAAGCTGCCCCCTTCTCACATGCCAATAGATCCTATATCCCATACTACTAATAGAAAATGTGGTGTAGCCATTCTGATATGGAAAACACACATTGTCAAATACTACAGTCATGTTCAGATGAAGATGGTCAATTTGTTTTAGCCAAGTTAAAATTGGTGATAACAAATTAGGAGTGGGTTCTATTTCTGCCCCCATTGGGAACAAAGCTCATCTTTTCCTTCATCTAAACAGAATTCTAAAGGAAATCGAAATTTCTAAAATAGCTCCGGGGTGATTGGAATCTTGCCCCTAATGTGATCTTAGACAGAGTGGGCCCCATAGACATGACACACAGCAGAGATAAAGCGCTACTGGGAGACATTCGTGAAGATCATGGGTTGACTGACATCTGGCGTTTACTACATCCATCAGAGAAGGGGTTTACATTCCACCATGCAGTACAAAATTCCTATTCTAGAATATACTATTTCCTTATTTCACATTTTACTATACCACCTGTGCTTGAATGTGACATTTTTTAAATTGCACTTTCAGATCATGCTCCTACCAGTCTCCAGCTTGATTGGGGTCTGAAACGCCCCTGTAGGAAACCCTGGCATTTAAACACGTCTGTATAAAAACTACTGACAGAAAAATCACAATTACAATCACATTTGTCTACTTATATGAAAGGCAACAAAGGTTCAGTTTCTTCTCCACAAATTTTATGGGCAGCTGCAAAAGCCACCATAAGGGGGCAAATTATGAGAGATTCTGCCATAGCCAATAAACATAGAATAGAACTACAGATCATTTCTGAACATATCCGAAATCGTATACATGGTCATTTTATCAATCCAACGGAAGCTTCCAGATGTGTATTTGGAAAAGGCAAAAATGGACCTTAATACACTATGTACTTCGAAAACAGAATATATGTTATATAGACTTAGGGATCGAAATTACGAACAAGGAGAACATTTGTTTTTTTATTAACTGCACGATTAAAACAGAGAGAAGCTTTGACAGCTATTCCAGTTCTGGAAATAGCTAACACATTTGCAGATTATTATGAGAAGTTATATAGCTCAGAGGTTGATGATGACACCTCAATGATCAGGAATTCTTTGATAAAATAACACTTCCCCCCTCAATGAACAGGATCGCTCATACTGGCGGGGGAAATAACAAAGGATACAATTGCACAAGTAATGTCCAATTTTCCTTAAAATAAAGCACAGGAAGAAGATGGATTTCCTGGGGAATGTTACCGCTTTATGATGTCTATAAAGAAGCAGAGCAAACTGGTAGTTTCTCCTCACTCTCAAATAAAGCTATCATAGCGGTCCTTCTCAAACCTGAGAAAGATCCATTATACTGCAGTGGCTATCGTCCAATATCCCTTCTGAATACAGATTCAGAGATATTAGCCACCATTCCCGCCAAAAGACATAAACAAGTTCTCTCTGAGCTCATACATAACTATCAAGTGGGTTTCATGCCAGGCAGAAACTCTCATACCCATCTACGTACTTTGGCTCACCTACTCTGGCTTTCTGAAAATGCTGGTGAAGACAGAGTAGCCTTATCCTTAGATGCAGAGAATCCCTTTGACTGTATTGAATGGAGTTATATGTTCCGTACATTTAATAGGTTGTGATTAAGTAATGAATATATCTCTAAGTTCAAATAGTTATATGAGAAACCGTCTGCACAAGTAAATTGTGGAGGTTTCCTTTGAAATTTTTTTGTTGTGCAGAAAGGAACCCGCCAGGGTTGGCCTTTATCGCCCCTTTCATTCCTTTTTGCACTTCAACCGCTGGCTGCAGCAATATGACACTGTTCACAAATAGCAGACTTTCCTACCCCAGCAGGCATCTAAAAAATACTTCTTTGTGCAGATGACATTATGCTTACACTTACTGATCTACATATTTCACTCCCAACATTCATGTCTGCCATTTCTTGCTTCTTGACCATTTCTGGAATAAGAGTGAAGCTCTCCCATTGTCCAGGGGTATAATGAAAGTAGCTATTTTAGGCTATAATTTTCAATGGAAATCCGACAGCCTGAAGTATCTAGGTATTCATATCAACACTTGTTTGGAGCACATGAATCAGGATAACTTAGATCCATTTATCGCCAAAACAAAGTCGTAGTATGAAAAATGGTCCCATCTTAACCTGTCCATTTGGCGTAGAGTAAAGGCAGTGAAAATGATTATAGTGCCTCATTTTACATATGTTTTCAGTATGTTGCCTCTGACAGTTAAAATATCACTATTGCAAGGTATCGACAAAGTTATTAAAACCTTTATTTAGGGACCTCTGAGACCAAAACCTAAAATCTCCCAATTAATTGCTCACAGGCGATATGGGGGCCTTAGTTTACTGTGCATTGGGCATTACTATAAAGCCCTCCATTTATCTCAAATGGGTTATCTTTTGCCCAGACATAATGACCCCCTCCATGGGTTCTCATTCAAAGACAATCTGTGCTGGCAACATCAGGTTTACAATGTACCGATGGCGTCCGAGATGCCGGCATCTCGGACGCCATCCGTACATTCGCCTCGGACACCATCGCCATCCTTACAGGCTGGATTGTGGCCTTGGGTTAGTGCCCACCTTTTACCTTGGACATATTGCCCTGATAACCTTGAAGAAGTACTGGGTTCAAGGTTCGTGATTTCTTTCTTAGTCAGACTACTTCTGGACACCAGAGAATATCTCTTTTATGAAAACCTTATCCTTCAAAGGCAAATTTTTACATAATTGCCCAGGGGACTTCTATTATAATCTTGCTGGACTCCCTCTTCATGTGGCTTGGATTGTGACCTCTCTCTACCGAAATTATTTAACTCAGAAATTCCATCTCCAGATATTTGAGGGAACGTCCTTGGACCAATCAAGATTATTGGATTTGGGACCACATTGGAAGTGTTGTTTCAAACCTAATTACTGATAATTTTTACTTTGGATTGGCATTTCTTTGGTGCACAAGATAGCAACTGTACTCACAGCATATGAGAACTTAACAGATGTCTCTCCTTCAACACAGGTCTTACCCTGAGAAGACCTGATGAAGTTCTCAAAGAGAACGAAACGCGTCGGCTGAACTGTATGTTATTTATGAAATATATTCAATAAAGAACTTTTTTGGAATACTACAGAGCAAATCCCTGGATATTCTTTCATTCCTACACACACCATTCAAGTTTTGATCGAAGTTCTGGGACACAGTGAAACCACAGGACAGTTGGTGTATGGGTTTGTCACGCGGGACTATCATATGCAATGAAACAGTTTTAGAGGTGAAGGAGAAACAGTCCACCGTTCTTTGTGCTCTTTCTGTCAGGTTTACACATGTTTTATACTCATAAACACCATCTTTACAAACTCCCAACTCTATTATTCAGTCTGTTCCAAGATTTGGATAACTGCCCACAAACTACTTAAGAGTAACCCAAGACTACATAAAAAGGCACCCATATGGCATAACGCTGATATTAGAATACGTAAACAGACTATTTCCTCAGATATATGGGAGAGAGCAGGAATTCTAATGTTGGATCACTTACTCACTTTAGAAGGCGAGCTTAAAACCTTTGAAACCATTCTGATAGAATTTCTAAACCCTAGCTCACAAGAGGGAAAATAGCTACAACTAAAACAAGCTCTATTTCATACACTAGAGCCATATTTGTGGATACTTGAGGATTCCCCAGTGTTACAGTTCCTAAAAATTGGTGGAATTTCAAAGGTGCAGTCTCTGGAATGGGCAGATATTATTATGAACATAGATAAAGGAATCAGAGAGGCCAGTGTGAAATGTACTCTCTTCAAAAAATTTCATAACTGGTGCTGGTCATCACAAACACTCAAGACAGTAAGTTTACTACACCAATCTACCTGTTGGTGGTGGCCACAGGAGGACTGCGATATATTACACATTTTATTCCAATGTCCAATTTTGAATGAACACTTGTCTTCCATAACTTCTCTCTACACAGAGCTATACATGTGTCCATTCCCTTAACAGAATAAATAGTTCTATTACATGATGTACTGATCTTGCAAATCTCACTAACTACACAAGACTATTCATAGCTATTGCACTCACTGTAGCAAATATTTGTATATTAAGACATTGGAGAACACCACAATGTCCTACACATGACGAATGGCTTATTAAAATGTATAAATTGGCATCATATGAAAATCTTGAACAATTTTAGAATTTGTATCCAATTTTGGAAAACTTTTTTAGCTAATACATATTCTATTTCTGGTAATATTTAAGATGGCCTTCCTTGTTAGTATTTTTAATTCATTATCTTTTTTATTTATATTCATGCTGTTGCTGTTATCATTGTTGGGTTCGTAGGAATACCTCCACGTGAAATGTTATATCTGTGAATTATTATAATATTATCTCCACTATCTTCTAACTATCTATAATATATAGTTTAATACACATTGTATACTGTCTACAGCATCTCCTTCCTTGTCCACCTTTCCTATTTTTTCCTTTCCAGGTTTTATAAGTATCTCAGATATTGTAACTTTTGATATCTGCATTATGAATTTTGTGTTTAGAAATCTGAGAAGTTATCATTTCATAGTGGTTTATTGTGTGGACATAATATGATTTATTGTTTAATTCTCTTTGTATGTATTGTTTATATACTGACATGTACTTCTCAATAAGACAATACATTAAAAAAGCAAAGAACTGCCCAGTTTTGGATAATTTAGCTGCCAAAATTACATCCCAGGCACGACCATCCACAGATTACCTTTTGATTTACACCCTTCTGTAGAGGTTGAACTCCATCAGCACAGCAAAGCTGAACATGGATACAAAAGGGCAGACACCTTGTTCATGAGGTGCTCCTAGAGTCATAGTTCCTATTGCAAAAAAGCTCCAAGTGAAAAGAGATAGGAAGTCTTACTCACCAACCAAACGTTTATTAATTGCCTCTGGCAAGTGTATACACATGACCTGGATGATTGCATGTTATCACATATACTTTTGGTATTTTCACTCAAACAATTGTCTAATAGTTTCTGTAAAGTGCCTCAAAGAGATTTATTTTGTTTGTTGCTAGGAGAATTAATACACATACCCATCGAATTTCCATTTTCAGTGAGTGGCTTAAGCCACTATGTCCTGGCCACACAGAGGGAAATTTGTTTCAAAACTAGCAGAACTGTAGCATAACAAAGAGATTTATTTTGTTTGTTGCTAGGAGAATTAATACACATACCCATCGAATTTCCATTTTCAGTGAGTGGCTTAAGCCACTATGTCCTGGCCACACAGAGGGAAATTTGTTTCAAAACTAGCAGAATTGTAGCATAACTCCCAAACGTTCAGGTAATGTTTACTGGGCACCCTTTCATGGGTTTTAGTAAGAAAAGGACTATTCATCTCTTTCATTCACTGCCACAGACGACAACTATTCCATTTAGTCTTGCTAATTTTCCTCACAGCGGATTTCAAACTCTGTGTTTCTTGTATTTTCCACATTTGTCTTGTACATAAAAAAGCTCTACACAGGTTGTGCTACTGCCGAAGAAATTCTGGACCTTCTTAGTGTTGGGGTTTTTCTAAATGTCAGCACTTGGTCTTAAGAATTACTTTTCAGAGTCAGGGAAAAATATGTAAACAGAAGACACACTCCTCCGTTCTTCAGTAGATTCTCCCAAGCAGGTATGCCACCGGGTCTTTTAATGCCACATATCCAAGAAGCACAATGACTTGAAAGAGGAGCAGCAGACTTTTATAGGGTTAATAGAGCAGTGATTGTCAAAATTCTCTACGCTAATTTCTAAACATTTCACCCCTCACTTTTTCTGCACTATGGCTCATGTATGGTTTAAAGCATTCTGCAAGGCCATATTATCCAGATTTGCAAGATGACATTGCAAAGCTGTGTCTGGGATTCTCTCATTCAGTTCCCCGTGATATTTTACTCTGATTCCTTTAGGATCAAAACACATCTAAATCTAGGCACACCTGGTGTTCCTCTCCAGGGGGAGCGAAGATAGATAATGCGTGGGATGATTTTCCAGAACATATTTAGCAAAATATTGCCTGAAAAAAGATTGTCTCCTAAATATATTTTACAAAAACATGGGGGCCTATGTATAAGAAAGTGGTGGAGTGTGGGTTAGTTCCAAAATTGCTAACACCGCACTCCATCACTTTTGAAATGTAGGGATGCACCGTATTTACAATAAAATGGTGCACCCCTGCATTTTTCCCTGCACTGGGGCTAAATTCAGCTGCCTAGTGCCAGTGCAGGCACCCTTGCACCATAATGTAAGGGTCAATGCATTGATGGAATGTTTCTTTATATGCAGGGAGGAACACTTTCCTGCACATAAACAATCATTCATGGCAATGTGCTGTTTCTTTGTGTGCTGCACAATACAGCACACATAGAAGCAGCACAAACGAGGAGAAGTAAAGAATTTCTCTTCATTTTACAATGATAAGACCAGTTTTTTCCTGGTCTTAGCCGCTTCGCTTCGCGCACATTCCGCTGCGTTGCGGCTGAATTTCACGCATGTGCAGATCGGACGGCCGTCCGACGCGCATGCCCACTGTGACGTCCGATGCATGGAAGTGGTTAATTTTGGTGCTGCCTCCTATTTATGCCCCCTTGTAAATAGGGGACAGAGTCAAAATCAATGGGTGTTGTGCCGGAACGCCCACCACAACGCCAATTGCATGCCCCTTTCAAGCTAAGTGTAGCATGATAGGGGGTCCTTATTTACAAGGCAGCATCAAGCCACGTTAAGGGACTTAATGCCGCCTTGTAAATAAGTGGAAGAGCTCATCGCTACAGTAGCTGTGGCGATAGCGGCTTGTATATATGCCCCAGGTCACTTGGGTGTAGTTTTTTTATTATTATATTTTTAACTGGGTGATATATTTTTTTATTATATTTAAGACACAGAGAGGCTTATTTACAAGCCCCTTGCACCGCCAGTGCCTCACTTTTTGTGATGCACCGGCAGCATAACCTGCTGCTCCATATTTACAAGGACATGTAAAGCAACCCTGCGTAGCTTTTCGTGTCCTTGTAAATACGGCCCTTTACACACAGCACTTTACGTAAAAGGGGCGTGCCTTGGGTATTGCCGTGGGTGTTACCATGCTTCTATCGCATTTCCAGAATTACGAAAGTCATAAATCTGGAAATGCATCAGAATGCTACGCCTCACCAGGGGAGGTTCAACAAGGAGAAATGTTTTAATTTCTCCTAGTTTGTTTCCTCAAGTTATGCGTGTTGCATTTTGCAGCAGACATAAAACTAGGAAATCACCTCTCGTTATTGTTTATGTGCAGGAAGGTGTCCCTTCCTGCACATAAAAATCATTAAAATAAATTACTTTTTGTAACTTCTATGTGTGCTAATGCAACACACATGGAAGCTGACAAATGCCTGGACAGAAACAATCATCCCTGTGATGCAGGCATCCTTGCACCATGGTGCAAGGGTGCCTACACTGGCGCATGGCAGCCAATTGTGTACCAGTGCAGGGGAAAGCACAGGGATGCAACATAATATTGTAAATGCGTCACATCCCTGTGCTTTGCAAAAGGACAGCAGTGTGGCAGAGCCAAGGGATTACGGTGCCACGCTGCAGCACTTTCTTGTATATGAGACCCAATATTTCTATCAGGCAATATTTTGGATGAGATGCTCTGGTGCCATACTGTAATAGATTGGTTGATGAAACCCTACATCAACCACAATACTTGTCAGGGTGAAGTCACAATCAAACCCCAAAATAACCTGTGCTCAACCTTCTTGTAGATTGGCACAAAGCAGTCAGGCTTCCCTTAGTGCAAGATGTTTGCAGTATTTATGCAACACATTCATCAGTGATAAAGTGAAAACACTACAGACAAAAAGTTCCACAGCAATTTGAAACAAGCATTGTCAAAGCCAATAGATTTAACCTGATTGGCAACTATTGGCTTTGTTAACGTTTTCTAGACATGTTGCAGAGGAAAGTGTGCTGCTTTACAACATGGCTTAAAGTAAAGAAATAAGGTGCTATGATGTGGCAAGTGCTTTTTCTTTATAATTTAAGCCAAGTTGCACAGAAGCACACGCTACTGTTCAACATATCTAATAAAACATTGACTAAGCCAATAGATCTACCTCACTCCCACAACTCCCCTGGAAGGCGTGGTCACTTGCTTCACTTGTTTATTACAATCCTGAGGTGATTAACAAATTTTCTGCTTTCACCAGTATACACTGAATAAAAGTAAAGTGGGAAAGAAGGCGTAGGAGAAAGAGTAATAATAAACAGAAGGGCGGGGACAGGGGGACATTATCCAAGAAAGGAAAGAAGAGTGACACAAATATTTTTAAGTGGGAGGGACTGAGGAGCAGTGAGAAAGGGTGCTAGCAGAAGAGGTGAGTAGAATGGAAATGAGACAATAAAAAGGTAGAAACAGTGAAGCAATCCATTGAAGACCCCAGCTGACCACAGGTTCAGTGTCTTGCCATGCAGCATAGAGGTTTAAAGTACCTACTGGAGAGACTTATGCGTGCCCTACTGGTAGCAGAATAGAATTTTGGTAAAACTGTTTTGTGCATGCATGTATGATGCAGGTCACTGGATAGCTATCTGGTAAAATTCCTCATGGGTACCTCGCATGCCGCAGAGATAACTGTGTAATTTGCATACCAGAAACGCAATGTATTAATGTGGGTTTGCTTATAAACAGAAAGTCAAAGGGGCATATGTACAAGCCCCTATCGTCATGGGAACGTCACGTTTTGTGACATCCCCTTGGTGATAGGGGCCTTGCCTTATGTACAAGGCAGCGTTAAGCCACTTAACATGGCTTCACGCTGCCTTCTACATAAGGCAGCCTTTCACCCTATGTTTAGCGCAAAAGGGGCGTGCAGTGGGTGTTGTGGTGCACGTTCCACTGCAACACCCATTATATTTGACGCTACCCCCTATGTACAAGGGTGGCGTACATAGGAGGGAGCGCCAAAATTAAGACCAGGGAAACCCTGGTCTTAAGTTGGCAAAAATGAGGAGAAATGCATTATATCTCCTCGTTTTTGCTTTTTCCATGTGTGCTACCTTGTGCAGCACACATGGAAAAAGCAAAATGCCATGGTTTATATATGTACAGGAAGGTGTCCCTTCCTCTACTCAAACAAACCTTTAAAAAAAATCAATGTTGTAACTTTCATGTGGGCTGCATGAAGCAGCACACATGAAAGTTACAAAATGGCATTTTAGGATTGTTTATGTGCAGGAAGGGACACCTTCCTACACATAACCAATTCTCCCCTTATACAGACACCCTTGCTCTCTGGTACAAGGGTGCCTGCGTTGCCGCTAAGTTGTTAAACTTAGCACCATCGCAGGGGGAAACACAAGGCAGCACCACATTCTTGTAAATATGGTGCAGCCTTGCGTTTCAAAAGTGGTGGAGCGTGTTGTTAAGCCCAGGAGTCTAACAACATGCTCCGCCACTTCTATTGTACGTACCCCCTAAAGTGTCTAATCCCGGTTAGCGTTAGCCAGGTTAGTGTGTTAATATAGATTACACAGAGATACTTGTGCAACCTGATTGTCACATACTGGCTTCTTGGTACGAAAGGAACGTTGTTCAATACTCATACTCCTACTCCTATTACGGTGAACATTCTGGACACAATAGCATTTCAACATCCTGGGGCCGCTTACATAAATACCTTGGAGGACATATTAATTTAAAATATACTGCATGTGTTGCATGGTGGGGATTAAGCAATGATTGCAATTAAAATAGCAGACGAGAATAAAAATGGTGAAAGCTCCAAAAATAAAGACAGACATGGCTAATAAAAGACAGACGTGTTTTAAATAAGGAAATCTCCTTTGCTGGCTTGCAGCTGCAGAATTTGTAAATCACACAGTAAAAAAGCAGTAAATTAAGCAGACTGATAAATACCTATAATCCAAAGTTGTGTATTAGAACTAGACAATTCCATAGAGAGAGATGTGGAAGTTGCAATTTGTATTATCCCCTGGGTCCTCTTCACAATTCAAAGAAAATGTGAGTGAAAGTAGCAGTGAAGAGCAGGAGAGTGATCTTTTTTACAATCCTGAGAAGTGGAATCTGATTATTTAATATAAATTGAACAAGATGCCACTTACTGTTGGTTCAGACGCGTTTATGAATGAATGAATACTCATTTATATAGCGCGTGGTTACCCGGAGGCATCCCAGCGCTGAAGTGTACCAATTCATCACCCGAGAGATTACAGAAATAGGAAGGTTTTTAGCATCTTTCTAAACCTAAGGTGGTTCTCTTCCATCCGAATAGGGTCCGGCAGGTTGTTCCAGAGTTTAGCTGATTGGACAGAAAAACGTCTGCCACCCATGCGGATTCTCCTTATTCGCGGGACTGCCAGGAAGTTCTTACTACTGGATCTAAGGGTCCTATTGGCTTGGTAAGGGCAAAACAGAGATTGAGGTAGACCAGGCCCTGTCTTGGTCAAGGCTTTATGGACAATAGTCATAGCCTTAAAGTCGACCCTTTGTTGTATTGGCAGCCAATGGAGTTGCCTGAGTGCTGGTTTGGCAGAAGTTCTACGTGGTATCTTTAAAAGCATCTGAGCTGCGCAATTCTGTACCGTCTGTAGAACCCTGAGTGTCCCTAATGGTGCTCCTAAATATATTGCGTTAGCATAGTCCAGGCGTGTTAAAATCAGGCCCTGGACTAATATCTGCCTTGCTTCGAACGGAAGCAATTCAATGATTTTTCTAAGGGACCTCATTAGGGCGTAGCAGGTCGCTGCAACCTTCTGAGCTTGCACCAAAAAGTTAAGTGCTGGGTCTAGCCAAACCCCTAGACTTTTGATTTTCTTTTTGGGGGAAGGGGGGTGACCCAAAGTGGTCGGCCACCATCCGTCAACCGCGGAGGGAGCGTCATGTCCCAACATCATGATCTCCGTCTTTGTTCCATTAAGTTTCAAGAAGGATGCATCCATCCACTCACGAACCTTGCTAAGTTTATTAAGTGATGGAATGTCTAATATGTACAAAGTTCATCCCAGAGCTGCTTTCCCATGCTGGCAGTGTCTTAAATACAAACAGTGAATGACTGTGACCTCTCCTGGTTTGCTCGTGCTCTAAACACTGTGATCACCTCTAAATGACCAGCACATGATGTCGATATGGGCTTTTCAGCACTGTAACGTGCTCTGAAACAAGACAAGTCAGTTTTCCTGCTGCAGTGACAAATGTTGCTGGTGGGGCCTATGCTGAAATATATACCATTGAAAGGTGTTTGTGATTTATGTTTAATAATAATCTGGCACTCAGTGGTTGTTTTTGTGTCCCTGTATGCATGTTTTTGTATGAGACCTGGGTGGGAGAATGGGCTCAACTAACAATGGTGGGAGGGACGAGGAGGAGTATAGAGGCCTGCAAACATATACACTCTTATAGAGTGCTCGATTAACATAAAAAATGCATCTATAAATTGTTTTAAAGGATGTCTAGGAGCTCAATGGTTGGGGCTGAAAGAGATGTCTGGGGGAGAAATTTAACAGCTATGGTCAGCTTGGCGAGCGTTCTCTAGCCCTGTCCAGAGTCTCCCACCTTCCGAGCACCTATCAGTGCCTCGCTGATGAATATCTTGGCCATAAAGAACAGACAAGCTGTTTCAAATAACAAAGAAGTTTGGTGATAAAAGCAGAGGAAAAGGAGTACTTGGGCTATGCGCCACTAATAAGAAACACAAACAACAGGAAGCAGCATGCTAAAACCAATAGAAAAGGAGGAAAAGTAAATGGCAAGCACACAAACAAATGAAAAGTAAGGGTGAGATGTAAGCCCCTTTTAATATTTATATTAAATACAATAGAATACACAAGCACAGCGCAAACACTGTAAAACCTATAAATAGAGTCAAATTTAATAAGCAAATCAAGACCAAAATAACGACAATCTAATCAGTATGAGGAAAATAGAAACCTTCTCAGGGGTCTCACTGATACACCTAGTCCTTTTAACCCAACAAAGAAGAGATTGGCACAGAAGCTGAAATATAAAGAGAACATATTTATTGATCTCAGATGAGGGAGACTACGTCACACAGTGCCCTCAGGCAACTGTAGGAGGCATTCAAAGGAGTACAGAAAAGAGGGACCTTATAGATGCATAGGTTTTCTTAGTCAGCATAAAACCAAGGGGAGGTCCTGGCATGTACCAGCATGCAAAATGACTAATATGGGTATACAAGATTTGCTTGCTCAACAAAGTGGGAGGAGAGACCAAACTGAGCACATCAGTAAGAATAGCCTGACAGTTATCACATACGGGCAGGTGCATTCTACTAGCTAGGCCCCTCTGAGCATGTGCAAGGCTCTGGAAAAGGGAAATGGCACATGGCAAGCACATGGCTAACTAAGATGGATGCCAAGTACAAAATGGCTTTCAGGTCATGTTAACAGTTCCCTGCAATCTTTAACAAGTAGAACCAGAGATATGCAATGTTAAAGATTTCAGTGAATATAGTGCCAAAATTCACAAAGTGCCAAACTGTGAATATCTGGTCATGTTAGACCAGGACAAAGCTGCAAGTTCAGGCCAGAGACAATGGAACGCCTGCTGTCTACTGGGACCAAATTAGGACCACTGATTACATCACCTTATTTCTGATTTCAAAGCAATGCAGAATCCCCTGTTAAGGATGTTTCGCGCAGCAGAGGCAATGTGAAGTCCTAGTATCAGGGAGGTACAGGCATCAGGTGATATGTTGAGCAACAAAGGCAATATAGTGATTCTGCTGTAGATGTGCAGCACCACAGAGATGTGCTGGTTCTGCTGGTTCCACAGATGGGATAGCAGAACACCTTTGGCCCAGTTCCAGAGATCCAGGACAGGGGTGGTACGGCTAGGGAGGGCAGGTTTTCGAGATGGCAAAGTCCAGATGCAGCATTCAAGGTTGTTAGATCCCTGAGGCTTCTGATCAGGAGGCCAGAAAATTATCTCTTGGAGTTACTCTTGTGTCCTGTGTTTGGAGTTTTATGGTCAGTCCTTCTCACACAGGCAAGAGGGGAACAATGCAGTAGGTCAGACAAGCAGGGCAGCAGTCCTTCAGAGCAGCAGTCCAGCAGTCCTCCTTTCAGCAGCACATCAGTCATTCTTCCTGGCAGAATATACAGGTCCAGAAGTGTACTGAGAGTTGGGGTCCAAGGTCCAAATTTCTAGAGTTTTCCACCCCATGACATGTTCTTGCCATGGCCCAAAGTTGTCTGGTGTCAAATCCTTTGTGCGAGTGCTCAGGCAGAACCTTTGTGATGTGCAAGTGTAGTAGGTGACACCAACTCCCCCTCGATAAGTCAGAGTGGCCCATCCTGCCAACACCCATCTTCCCTTTGTCGCACTGTCTGAGAGTAATACACAAAGATCAATTACCATCAACACCTAATCATGTATCCCAGGATTAGGTTGCATGCACTAAATGGATAGGACAAGAAAATGCCAACTTTCTAATAGTGACATTTTCAGAATTGTGAGTATTAAAGAGGGCCTTTATTAACAAGTCTTCATACACCAGACTTTGAGAGGGGGTTGCAGAAATAGGGCTACTTGTAGAATATTATCAGAGCCACTGGAATTATGCGGCTGGGTTGAATAAATTATGTGTCATGAAAAGGCAAATTATGCAGCAAAATGCAGCACATTTTGTAAATGTATTACTTCACTAGCAGCCCGTCCCGACTTTGTCCGGGTATGAAATAGAATGTGTGTAATGTGTGTATTCAGATACGGTCATTCACGTGTTCCCCCGCTTGAGGCCCAGCTGCAGCCCTGGTTGATGTTAGCAGGCGTGTCCCCCCCCACTTGAGGCCCAGCTGCAGCCCTGGTTCATGTTAGAAGGCGCATGTAATTAGTGTAGTGATCCACGGCCTTAGCCCGGCTACAGCCCTGGCTGATGTTAGCAGGCGCGTATAATTTGGTTTAATGTGATAGTTCAGTAACAGCGCGCATGAGAGGCTGCAGTAATTGTCCCCGCAGACACGCTCAGTGGCGTGTGCCCCCGCTTGAGGGCCAACGGCGACCGTCTAACAATTAGAATTGTGTGAGTCTTGAATGATTTTTTCCCGCTGTTCTTATTTTTTTATGACCCACAACGACGTTCTTCGGCCCGAGTGCTTTTTAGATGCACCCAGGCCAAGCCACACACTGTGTTCGGCCCTTTCAGACACATCCAGGCCAAGACACATACTGCATTCGGCACCCCCAGTATGTGTGAGACAACGGGCAGTCCCCCAAGGGAGTCTTGCGAATGGTTACTTACCACGCTTCGAGGTGAATGCCTTTGTGACGCCCCCTGCACACGGCCACAGCAGACGATCTGATTAATGTACGACCCAGATGGCATGAAGTGCGGAACATAGCACACGCCCCCAGCGTTTGTCACGCCCCCAGCGTGCCCCATGATGTGGCGCAATTGCGTAATTGGCGCTTCACATGGCATGAAGGGCGGACACACGCCCACAGCATGGACACACACCCACAGTGTTTGTCACGGCCCCAGTGTGTCACGCCCCCAGCGTGCCCCTTGATGCGGCGCAATTACGACTCACATGGCATGAAGGGCGGAACGTACCACACGCCCCCAGCGTTTGTCATGCCCCCAGCACACGCCCACAGCAGAACGCAGACACGCCCACAAGGGACTACTTTGCTGGCACGGTTCTTTTACCTTTTAAATGTATGTGGTGGCCGTCTGCATAGCCTATGTCCTTCTGCTGCAACTGTCCTTCCCAACGCTGTATTGGGTGTTGTGATTGGTGCTGTGGTTACTGAGATTACCCGCCTCAAAGGTTTGGGCTCTCTCTTTATAATATTATTATGGATTATTTCATAATTATTTCATCATTTTTAAATGTTGTAACACTATCTGAGCATTGGTTCCATTAGTACCAGTTTTACACTCATATATAGTAATAAGCAACAGAAAGCTGACCAGTCAAGTTTTGAAAAGGGCCTTCCACCGCGAAGACGGCTGTAATGCCAGAAACCGGTCCCCGGAAGCTTGTTTCCTTTCCAGTGAAGAATTGGCTTGGTAGTTTGGTCTGCCCTGTTCCCATGATGCACTGGGCCAGGGACAGACTAATTTGCATATAGCCAGGTTCTGAACTGGGATGGTGCAGTGAGCTAAAAAACGGTGATGGATCAAGCCCTGATCTGTTGACTGGGTAGGAGTTTTCTGATTAACTCAGATACTCTGTCCATCACCACCCCCTTTTTGAAATATTCCACCGCGATGGAACACATGTTGCTGCATGTTTTGTAACTTTTGAACCATTTGAGCTAGAAACAAAATGTATTTTTGGGTAAAATCTGCAAATTATGAGGCAGATGGTAGATTATGTGGCAAATGAAGCAATTGTATAATTATGTCAAAATCTTCATGTCCCCACAATCACATAATTCTAGGTGCCCTGAATATTATACACAAACACACATACCCACCCCCACACACACACAAATGCCCAATGATGTTAATACCAACAGCGGTGGCCAAAAGACAGACAAGTTTTTTCCCACTTTTAAATACAATGTTTTTATTAGCAGACTTCAATACCTTGGGAATATCTGGAATAAACATAACGGGATGTGTGAAAAATAGTGTTTCCAAGTAGAAGTTTTTAGTGTATGTACTTCAGCATTGACTGAATGCAGAAGCTAGGTATCTAAAAGGTATTACCAAAGATACACAAAACACTACATCAACATTTCTACGTGTTCCTTTATGTCAATTCGTCAATTTCCACAGACAAAAATATTTAAGAACTTAACTGACAAGAAGGAATTCATTTTACCACCATCGATCTGGTTTCTGATTTTATTCAGAGGAAAACGTAACGACTGCATTAATATAGTGAGATAAACAAGTATTCAGTGTTGTAGAGTTACTAGTGTAGCCATTCACTTAATTTTCTTCATTGTATTTTAAAAATTTAGAGCACAAGTAAACTAGGGCACTTTACTCATAACCAAACAACTGGAACAAGGAAAGATAAGAATGAACTTCGAATTAAAGAACCTGGAAAATATATGGCTCTATGCACCAGAACGTTTCATGCTGGATGTCGAAAAGTTGTTGAAGTCCCATTGTCTATGTTGAAGTAGCTGGCCTTTGGAATGTGATAGAAGAGGATTAGGAATTGTTTTAATTCGTTTGTTTTAGGTTGTCTTCCGACAGTTGTGAGAGTTGTGAGTTTTCTAAAGTTTGATATGATAAGTGATGACAGTGTAACAAATAGTTTTATGTTCAGCAGGCCGTTCTGAGCGACACAGGAATCAAATTCATTAAGTCAACAATAAGTTGATTATTAGTTGGTAATAACTATTTATTAATTTACTTGCATGCTTGTACTTATTACGCAAAAAAGTTGCAACTCTTACTTAAAACAGACGTGTTTATTGGAATTTAAATGGAAATTTATAGGTATTTTATGTTTTTTAAACTCACCGATCCGTCATTTGTATTGAGTTTCATGTATTGCTTTTGTGTAGTATGAATGAGGGAAAGATTATTTTAAAGGATCCGTGTATCCGAGCATATATACCTCCTTCCCAGAGGAAGACCGAAACTGCTCTACTGAACTAGAAGAGAAATCGACTGAGCTGAGTTTTCCACCCCTAAGGGAATTTCACGCCCCCCGCAATAGAATTAAGGAAGTGACTTTTAAAATTAAATCAGGCTCCCCTGCCGATGCAGCTGCACCCAACAGAATAAAGGAGGGCGTGGAACTGATAATACCTGTCATACAGCAACGAATAGACGCATCTTTCAAATGAGGAGATGTCCCATGGGCGTGGAAACACGCAACTGTTATACCTCTAAAAAAAACCTCAGCCAACCCTGAGGTGGACAATCTATGCCTCATCTCTCTGCTCCCCTACATCTCTAAAATTGTTGAAAAGGTAGTGAATATACAATTAGTGACACATACTAATGCACACAACCTTTTACATTCTACACAATCAGGCTTTACAGCAACCTTCTCAACTGAATCTGCTCTCCTCTTTGCAACAGAGACTATATGGAGACGGGTGGATGCCAGTTAGACGGTAGCCTTGGTCCTATTGGACTTGAGTGCCGCCTTTGACACTGTATCCCATAAACTACTTTTGGAGCGTCTACAGGTGTGTGGATTAGATGGGGTGGCACTACAGTGGATGCGGTCCTTCTTGGAAGTTCGTAGTTTCCAAATCTTTCTGCACCCCCATTGATCAAATACTCTGCTACTCCATCAAGGGGTCCCACAGGGATCTATCCTGAGCCCCACCCTTTTTAATTTATATATGGGTCTGATGGCTGAGATTATGGACAATTACAAGATCTCTATGGTATGTTATGTTATGTCATAGTGGTTTTTGTAGCGCGCACTGTTACTCTTGAGTGTCCTGGCGCGGAAGAGATCAAGTAGGGCAGCAGGGAGTTAGTAAATCATGCTGAACAGGTGCGTTTTTAGCTGCTTCTTAAAGATCCAAAACTCCGTAATGTGTTGGAGATCAGCGAGTAGTAAATTGCAGGCTACCGCCGCTTTGACCGAAAGAGATTTGCCTCCCAATTGGACTCTGCGGAAGCGAGGGACCACCATCCAGCTTTGTGCCGCTGAACGCAAGAGGCGTTTAGGGACGTGGAAGGCGAAACGCTTCCTAAGGTAAATGGGGCCCAGGCCATGTAGCGCTCTGTGGGCCAATGTAAGCGCTTTAAACTGCACCCTCTTTACTACCGGAAGCCAGTGCAGTTCCCGTAGATACAGATGCGCACTAGAACGCGTTGGGGCATTGAAAAGGAGCCTAGCTGCAGCATTTTGAATAATTTGAAGCCTGTGCAGCAAATAGGCTGGCAGCCCCAGAAACAAAGCATTGGCATAATCAAGTCTTGAAACAATCAGGGCGCGGGTTACCATCTCTTTCGCCGCCCTCGGGAGCTGTGGGAAAAACTTCCTGAGCATTTTGAGGGTCCCGAAACAAATACCTGTGAGCTTTTTTATGTGGTCGGAGAAGCTGAGGTCCTCGCTAAACCAGATACCCAGATTCTTTGCTGGCCCTGATTTAGGAACCGGGCAAGGAAAGTCCGGAGGCCACACACGAGTCCTACAGTCCACCGGAAACTGGCCGTAGAGAAGGACCTCCGACTTATCCTCATTGCATTTGAGGGAAGCCTCGGCCAACCATTGAAAAGCCGAGGCTAAGCATAAATGAGCCCTGTCGGTGTTTAAGGTAGCACCATTCCACGTAAAGAGTAACTGCGTATCATCTGCGTATGCGATCACATTAGCCCCCAATTCCTCGGCCAGGTAGACAAATGGCGTCAGGTAGATATTAAAGAGAAGGGGGCTACGGGTCGATCCCTGTGGCACCCCTGTCTCCAAATTCCTGACCGATGAGGAACATGGGGCCATGCAGACCTGTTGAGAGCGGGAGTCCAGAAAGGATTTAGGCCCAGATGTAGGTAAAAAATATTTACCGATTCTTAATTACCGAATTTTACCGATTCGGTAATTAATAATCGGTAAATATGAAGGGTGGACATGTAGGTCCATCCAGATGTGTATTTTACCGAATCGGTAAAAATCGGTATTTACCGAATCGGTAAATACCGACCGGTAATGCTCCATTCATTCCTATGGGCTTTGAAGCCCATAGGAATGAATGGGGCATTACCGGTCGGTATTTACCGAATCGGTAAATACCGATTTTGACAAGGGTGCAGGGGGTGTCATTTTGACACCCTCTAGCACCCCCAAAAAAGGGTCGGGCCATATGGCAGGCATACCTGCCCTAAGGGCAGGTCTGCCTGTCATATGGCACAGGTGTGCATGCACACATGTGCATGCACACCTGAATCGGTATTTCACCATCAAATTGAATTTGATGGTAAAATACCGATTTCTTAGGCCTTGTGGGACTCATAAGAGTCCCACCTACATATCAATTTTACCGATTCTGTAAAAATACCGGTCGGTAAATTTACCGACCGGTATATTTACAGAATCGGTAAAATTACCGATCGGTAAATTTACCGACCGGTAAATTTACCGATTCTGCCCCCTACATGTCAAAATCCTTTTACCGGTCGGTAACGGCCGAATTCGGCCGTTACCGACCGGTAAAACCCTACCTACATCTGGCCCTTAATCCCTTGCCAGACCAGACCCAAGATTCCTACAGCAGAGAGTCTGTCAAGAAGCCTCTGGTGGGGCACCGTATCGAAGGCGGACGAGAGGTCAAGTAAAATCAGGGCAGCTCTGCCGCCCCCATCTAGACACTCTCTGATAGCCTCAGACATCTCCACCAGGGCGGTCTCCGAGCTGTAGGAAGATCTGAAGCCTGACAGTGCTGGGTGGAGAGCCCCCGAGGACTCAACGAAAGCCTCAAGCTGCCGGCAGACCACCTTTTCACATACCTTAGCAAGTGCAGGGAGCAGTGAGAACGGTTGATAGTTAGCCGGCTGCAGGGGGTCAAGGGTAGGTTTCTTCAGGAGGGGAAGAAGTTTAGAACGTTTCCATTTAGTAGTAACATATCCCAACTGAAGTGAGGAATTGACCAAATCCACTACTGCTGGGCAGACTACCTCAGCTACACCCGCTAGGACCCGCGCAGGGCAGGGGTCCGCTGGGGAGCCAGACTTGAGGGCCTGCAAGAGGGCCAGTACATCCGGGGATTCAAGGAGGGGATCTCATTGTGCCTAGCCACGGAGCCTCCACTCACTTGAATCTTGGCAATTTTGTGAATGAAAAAGGATGAGAGCTCTTCACACCACTCGTGAGATATGGGTAGTGTGCTTTGTTCCGCACAGGGGGAGAGAAAACTCCGCACAAGGATGGATTAAACCCAGATCAGTTGACTGGGGTGAGTGTTTGATTTGCTCAAACGCTCCGTCCATCATCCCCTTTTGTATCGCTTTGTTCGCCCTAAGTGTGGTAGGGTATGCTCAGACGTGAGTCCCTTGCTCACTTGGCCACTGGATTCAAGATAGCCTGGCTGGTGAGGATTATGAATCCGAAACCGGTCCCAGGATGCTTGTTTCCGGTCCAGGGAAGACATGGCTTGGTAGTTCGGGCTGGACTGTTCCCATGAGGCACAGGGTCAGACTGATTTGCATATAGCCATGTCTGAACTGGGGTGGCCGAGTGAGCTAAAGAATGGTGATGGATTAAACCCAGATCAGTTGACTGGGGGTGAGTGTTTGATTTGCTCAAACGCTCCGTCCATAATCCCCTTTTGTATCGCTTTGTTCGCCCTAAGTGTGGCAGGGTATGCTCAGACGTGAGTCCCTTGCTCACTTGGCCACTGGATTCAAGATAGCCTGGCTGATGAGGATTATGAATCCGAAACCGGTCCCAGGATGCTTGTTTCCGGTCCAGGGAAGACATGGCTTGGCAGTTCGGGCTGGACTGTTCCCATGAGGCACAGGGCAGACTGATTTGCATATAGCCATGTCTGAACTGGGGTGGCCGAGTGAGCTAAAGAATGGTGATGGATTAAACCCAGATCAGTTGACTGGGGGTGAGTGTTTGATTTGCTCAAACGCTCCGTCCATCATCCCCTTTTGTATCGCTTTGTTTGCCCTAAGTGTGGCAGGGTATGCTCAGACGTGAGTCCCTTGCTCACTTGGCCACTGGATTCAAGATAGCCTGGCTGATGAAGATTATGAATCCGAAACCGGTCCCAGGATGCTTGTTTCCGGTCCAGGGAAGACATGGCTTGGCAGTCCGGGCTGGACTGTTCCCATGAGGCACAGGGTCAGACTGATTTGCATATAGCCATGTCTAAACTGGGGTGGCCGAGTGAGCTAAAGAATGGTGATGGATTAAACCCAGATCAGTTGACTGGGGGTGAGTGTTTGATTTGCTCAAACGCTCTGTCCATCATCCCCTTTTGTATCGCTTTGTTCGCCTTAAGTGTGGCAGGGTATGCTCAGACGTGAGTCCCTTGCTCACTTGGCCACTGGATTCAAGATAGCCTGGCTGATGAGGATTATGAATCCAAAAGCGGTCCCAGGATGCTTGTTTCCGGTCCAGGGAAGATATGGCTTGGCAGTTCGGGCTGGACGGTTCCCATGAGGCACAGGGTCAGACTGATTTGCATATAGCCATGTCTGAACTGGGGTGGCCGAGTGAGCTAAAGAATGGTGATGGATTAAACCCAGATCAGTTGACAGGGGGTGAGTGTTTGATTTGCTCAAACGCTCCGTCCATCATCCCCTTTTGTATCGCTTTGTTCGCCCTAAGTGTGGCAGGGTATGCTCAGACGTGAGTCCCTTGCTCACTTGGCCACTGGATTCAAGATAGCCTGGCTGATGAGGATTATGAATCCGAAACCGGTCCCAGGATGCTTGTTTCCGGTCCAGGGAAGACATGGCTTGGCAGTTCAGGCTGGACTGTTCCCATGAGGCACAGGGTCAGACTGATTTGCATATAGCCATGTCTGAACTGGGGTGGCCGAGTGAGCTAAAGAATGGTGATGGATTAAACCCAGATCAGTTGACTGGGGGTGAGTGTTTATTTTGCTCAAACGCTCCGTCCATCATCCCCTTTTGTATCGCTTTAAATAGAATGACAGCAAGACAGAGGTCATGATCATCTGGAAATCCCCCTCCATCTGGGGTACAGCCTGGTGGCCCCAGACACTGGGGCCTGTCCCTGTGCCCAAAACAGAGATAAAAAATCAGGGAGTGTGGCTCGATTCTAAACTCTTGTTCAAGTCTCAAACTAGAAAGGTGGCAGGAAGATGCTCTAGCACCCTTAATATGCTAAAAAAAAACCTTAGACATTCTTCCCGTATCAGCAAGGAAAACCATAGTACACACTCTGGTGACCTCACAACTCGATTACGGGAATGTCCTATATCTGGGTGCGCAAAAAGACTGCCTGAAATGTCTCCAACGAATTCAAAATGTGGCGGCTCACCTTGTCCTCAACCTACCTAGATGCACTTCAATGACTAAAGCTCTTTATTCCTTTCACTGGCTGGCTATTGGGAAGAGAATTATTTTCAAAGCCATGTGCTTCTGTCATCGGAGCATACAGGGGAAAGGCCCAAGCTACCAGCACAATTTTTTCACCCAGACAATCCTAGTTGACAGCTAAGATCGACAGGAGCGCATCTACTAAAGATCCCTAGGATAAGAAAGGCAAGGATGGGAACTCGCTCATTTGGCCACTTAGCCGCCAAAAACTGAAACACACTCCCACTTTTGTTACGTGCAGAGAAATCTGAACCCACCTTTCGCAGAGGTCCGAAAACCTGGCTATACCAACTCTAGTCCAGTATTCTTTCTCCCACTCCTGCTAATGTGCTTCTAGCGCGGGGTCACACCTTTGGGGGTAACCAGGCGCTCTACAAATGAACTATTATTATTTTATTATTATTTGATCCGTCCATGTTAAATGGAGTTTCTGAAATTATAAATGTTTTCATGATAAAAAAGATACTTTTACCATTGAACCTTCCAATGCCAGAAGAAATATATGACTAAGATACATAATAAACATTTACAATGTATTTCGATTTGTTCTTATGTTGTTATAGTAACCCACATTTCATTGGCTGTGGATGACTCTCACCAAAATATAAAAACATAACAAGATGAAGGACGACTCTGTGACTACAAATGATCTTGGTATGTATTTCTTTCAAATTGATTTCCAAGTTTCACCCAAATCCAGCCATTGGATTTGGATGTATTTTTTTCTGGCTTTTTATCAACTGATTTTATTGTACACAATGCATGAGGAACTGTGAAATATGGAAATATAAAAAGATAATTCCACTCTTTATCACCATGACTTTTATTGGAATCACGATTGCTAAATATTAAATGTTGACAGAACCAAAATATCTCACTGAAGCAAGGGGCTTACTTATACTGAACTTACATGAGGGTTTCAACTTGCAAACATTAGACTTGTATTACACTCCTACTAGTAAAGTTATGTCCACCAGGTTGGATAATGTCAAGTGGTGGTCTAAGTGGAGTGGAATTCCAAACGTCTGTAACCAACAAAGGAGGGACTCACCTTTGAAGTTTTGTTGAAAAGGGATCTGGCCTGTGAAGTCAGCTATGGGTGCAGCTGAAGCCCTCAGTGGAGTCCTGTTCAGAGAAAACATGACATCATCATTTTGGTTAATTCTAGAATGCTGTACACGAATTTTGGGTCAGGGGTAGTGGGATGAAGAGGCATCATATCATTGGCAAGGTGTGCTTGGCATCTATATCTTTCCACCCCTTCTTATAAACACTTGCACAAGGGAAAAACAGTGAAGAAGATCCTGAGCCTGGGAGATGATAACAGCGCAAGAATGACTAACTGGAACGAGAAGCCAACTGACGACCTGACAATATGGACTAAGGGCTTCAAATCCAGCTGACCCCAACACCAGGATGTGTCTCTCCATGGCTGGTGGTAATGGCCTCCTTATGCCTCTTGAGGACCAGTTGAGGGAAGACCTGGAATCAACTGCCACTCCAGGTGCTCTGCAAGACAGCATAGCGGCTATGGGAAATGGGAAGAGTGGTCAGGAGGGTGTTCCGATGATTGGTAGCAGAAGGGTTGTGCTAGATGCGCCCATCAGCTGGAGAGGAGCAGCAGGGGCCAGACAGGAAGGTAGGCTGGCGCAGAAAACCAGCAGGCCCAGATCAGCATAAATTTCAAATTCAATTTTGCCTTTTAAAGAAACTAAGTAATGAAACCGGGCATGTGGCACCCCTCTGTGATCATAAAGAATGCCTCTGGAGTGCACCAAGGACAAGGGTAAATCATTATTGATTATTTAAGTTTTTGGGGGGAGCAGGTGTGCACGTGGCCCTCTCCCCTTAATGCTATTCACACCCACTGCATGCGACTGGTGGAATACTGTCATGCGCTCCCACCCTCCACTGGTAAAACTGTGGTCAGAAGCACCACACAACAGATGCTGGCTCCTCCTCAGTGTGGGGAAATAATGAGACTGCAGTGGCATTGCAGCCCCCCCCCACAGGCTCCAATAACCCTAGCAAGTGTGGGTGTCCTGGGTGAGACCAGGACTCTCCTATCAAAACAAACATGACATGCAGCTGCAAATATGAGATGAGAATCCACTAATATTCAACGCTTCTGGCCTCAGAACACTATACGCAGGCTTATTTGAATATGTTCGATCTGGGCAGGGGCACCACCAAAATATTACCCAAATGTTGTGCGGATCTGCAGGGAGTGCAGCAGCCCCTCTTCCAGAAATCATTAAAAAACAAATCACAGCTTCTTGTGACATAGACATTACCACCTTCTGACAAAGTAGTCAAGATTTCAAGCACTACTGGTGCTAGAACCTTTTCTGTGTGTGGCAATCTCCTGTGGTTGGTCCATTATGTGGCCTGAAAAGGTAATTAAAATACTTAAATATATGGTGAAAACTTAATTAAAATGATTATTTAAAGTATTTTATTAACAATTAATGTTGCCATGAATAGTGTTAATAGTTAATACATTTGCATTGGTTGTGATGGTGGTGTCATGGCATGCAGCTGTTTTATTAATGTAATGACCCCTTGACAAAGCCAATAAGTCTGCGTTATACACATTGCTGTGGTGAACCCTTGACAAAACCAATAGGCATGCTTTATATATATCAATGTGGTGACCTCATGACACAGACATTTTGCCTGCCCTATTTAAAATAACACCCTCTTATATTGTGATGGTGCATCTGGTACAGCTGGGTGCATTATTATTATGGGGCTGAGGACCTATTGGGTATGCGATATAATGGTGTCATCAAAGGCACTTTCCTATATTAGGGTATATTTGTATTTCAATTCATATTATTTAGTAGTGTGTGTAATAAACATACTTTTCATTTTTAAAAGAAAAATCACTGAACTTTAACCACTGAGTGTTGTTGTTGCATGCCAGTGAATGGAGATTAGTGGCCCACACCTCTGAGTAGGCCCTGGTCTGCTCTGCTTCCTTACCCTGAGAGAGCCAAGCACTACAATGGTGTACTTGTTTAACAGTAAGAATACAATTGGGGACCTATTAACCGTGAAGGACTCATATACTATGCAACTAATAATAGAAGGTCTTACTGTGGGAACACGTGGCGACTGAAACTCTTCATCTGGTTATAGCTTTGGCAGATTACCACTTTGCTCTTAACAAACCAAATGGCAAATTGGAAACTAACATCATTTGACTAAATAATTTAACAGCAATGTTGGACAATGCAGTGGATTGATAATATGTGATACATCTGCAGTAGGTGCTTTTTTTTTGCATGAGAAAAAGGTTATCTAGCTTTTTAGGGAAAAGTTGCCTTTTAAAAATAGCTATTCTAAGCAAGGGTTATATAGGATAGTGGAGAATATATTAATTGAGGGCCTGCCTGTACCTGATTTCATAGGATGACGACCTCAACCACACCACTTTTAGCTTTGTCAAGTTGAAAAACAGGGGCATGAGCACAGCCAGGTTAGGAAGCTGGAGGTTGGTTAGTGGTAACTCACTACTGTCTTTTCAGGGTTACCATCTGCTATGCATCACAAGGTTTATCTGTGGGCTCTTTACCAATTTTAGGCAAGTACTTGTGGATTCAGTGGCAGGTTTGAGGTGAAAGAAACCTTAGCAGTGGTGCAGACGGAGAGTCTTCTGTACTTGCAGCTGAATATGATGGCAACTTATTTATAGTAAAATTTGTGGAGATTTACAAGGTGTATTTAATGGATAGAACAGGTAGTGATATGAAAGATTGTATCAGTACTCCTTTCTGTGTGAGTCCATGTAGAAAAGTCATTTGCTAACTGTGCTGCTTCAAATTGCTGCTAAATTGTTTGAATTGTCATTGAGAATACACCAGATTTGAGACAGGTGAGCTATGGTTTTCTAGGGGATAACTCAGCTAAATGTTATGCAATTGTGTGTGTGTGAAGAAGTGCGTGATTTGGGGGCAATACAAAATAGAGAACAAATATTTAAAGCATCTTCATTTAGTGTGTACTGTTAAATAATACTGTATTGTTAATACCCCTTTTCTAGAGATGAGAGAAAACAGGCATATTGACCCACTCAAGACTATGGGTGAGCGATAAATTCCACTGCATTGGCAGAGTTGGCATAATTTTGGTTACTCAGCATTATGCTTTTAACACAGCGTTCTGGCCAAATGCTGCCAGCAGCCACATGACAGAGTTTTTTCTCACATGTGGCTCATGAGCGCAAGTCAGATTTGGTGGTGCCTAGTGTGATTGTCGGTCAAAAAGGGCCATATGTATGAACATTCCGTTTTGCGATTCCTAAATAGCAATTTTTAAGGAATCGCTATTTAGAAATCGCAAAATGGTATGTATGCAGGAAATGGCTTCTTTTTAGCGATTCCTTAAAATTCCTAAATTGCGAATAGCAAATTGCTAATCGCAAATTTCCCATTCATTTCTATGGGCCAGGAGGCCCATAGGAATGAAGGGGAAATTTGCGAATCGCAATTTGCTAATCGCAAATTGTGAATATTTTCAAGGGTGCAGGGGTGTCTCAAAAACACCCTGCTGCACCCCTGAAAATGAAATGTGTGCGCATATGGTGCACATACATGCCCTAAGGGCATGTATGAGCGTCACATGGCACCTTTTGAGGTTTAAAATAATGCTTTTTTAAAAGAATTCGCAACTTACCACCAACTAGAAGTTGGTGGTAATTTGCGATTCCTTAATGGCATTTTGGAATGTTTTTTCCTTGATACATTGCATTTAAGGAATCGCAAAATTTGCAATTCCTTAAATGCAATCGCAAAATAAGGAATGGCAAATTTAGCGATTCCTTATTTTGCACCAAAAATGTTTCATACATGCATTTAGCGGAAATGGGTTCACAAACGCCGGAATTCTGCGAATTTTGGCGTTTACGAACCCATTTTGCTTTGATACATATGGCCCAAAGAATGCATCCGTTTCGATTTCCCCAATACGGGCAGTAGTTGGCTGTAGTTACTTCCCAGTCAGCAAACTGCTGTTCGAGTAGGAAATCACGGCAGCATAATCATTTTGAGAAGCAGCGCATTCTGGCATGCCGCGTGGTGCCGTGCATGCTAATTTTCCAACGCAGAATGAGCTCCCAGTGCTAAAAATCAGTGCAAACAGCGTGACATGCCTATTTTTGCCCATTCCTGGAACTCCACAGAATCTCGTGGAGTTTTCATTGAACTCCACAGAATTCCAGGGCTTGAAACTCTGTGATTTCCACTCACATCTACTCAAGATGGCATCTCTCATGAATCCTGATTCCATCAGATACCCTTTTCAAGGCTCCACTGTTCCAAAGTCATTAAAACTGATGCAAAGTGTTGATAAAATGTGTAGATGCTTCAAATCTATATCAATAGCAGTGGAGAGACTGGGCATCCTCAGTGAGTACCACTCATAACCTCAAAAGACCTCCAGGAACTTTCATTGATTGTGATTCTGGCTTGAGGTGTGATATAAAAACATACACGAGTTTCAGAAAGTGAGTTTTGATCCAAAAGCATCATATCCACATCTGTGTGCTCAGTCTGTGCAATACCAAATAACAAACTTGACATGTTTACATGTTCTGTGGCATCGTGAGGGAGTACAAACCCATATTGCTGAGATACCACACAGTCTATTACCATAGCTAAAAGGGCATCTAGAACCTTGGAATTATCATTATCATCCAGTTTAATCAGTGAGATAGGTCGTTGGGAGGCTCTGTAGGAGGAGGCTCTCTCTTATCACGCTTGACATATTTTCTAAAAAGGCAACAGTGGGCCAGAGATTCGGGAACTGCTGCTTCATTAGAGATACTTATAAAAAGCATGTAGACAGTAGGGAACCATCCCGAATGGTTTATACATATCTGCAGGCAATGAGTCATTTCCTGCTGCTTTTCCATTTAGCAGGGCTTTTATCACACTCAAGATCGGGTCTGGGAGAAATTTAAATAATGCCATTATAATTTGTGTAATTTCAGGAATTTCTCACCATTTTATCAATAGCATGACATCCATAGTAAAAACCTTATGCGAACACATGCTTTGGGGTAAAAATGGACCACAAACCCACTGGAACAACACAACTTGATTGTCTGTTCTTCTATTTTGTAGCCCTTTATGGCTCGAACTGCGTCATCACCTTAAAAATGGATACGAGGATGTATTTCATGCAAAAATATAGCGAGTAATGATGGATGTTGCATTTCACTTAATTAGGCATCATGTTATCTAATTCTTTCTGAAATTTCACATAATGTGAAAGCAAAATCTGTGAATTTCCGACACTTCAGCTCAAGATCTCTAATAAGGTTAATGATTTCTCCAGACTGCCGGCTCCTGTAGGAATTAAGGGGCCGAGGTCCGTCCGCCACCATAGAGAAGGAGGGACCGTCCGCAGGGGCAGCGGCGGTCCCTCCATGCAAATTAGGATGTGACCGCCACCCTGGCGGTCACATCCAGTATTTTTATCATTGCGGCGGGTGCTGCTTGAAGCAGCACCCGCCGCAATGATAAAAAAAGTAAGTTGTGCATTTGCATGCACAAAGCGGCAGGCACCTCGCGGTGCCTGCCGCTTTGTGCAGGCAAATGCAGGGGGGTACCATAGGTACCCCCCATGTGCACCCCCCACCCCCCTTCACCCCTGGGGGCCCGCAACGGGCCCCCAAACACAAATCCGTATGCCTTTACACGGCGGAAATGCCGCCGTGTAAAGGCATCTTTCCGCACTCATCCTAATATGGCTGGCGGTGTCTGATAGACACCGCCAGCCATGTTAATGCTTTTCCGCCGCGGGCGGAATCCGCCCGCGGCGGAAAAGCGGCGGACAGATAGTGAGACCCACCAGCCATCCTAATGTGGCGGTGGGGGTTGCAAGGCTCCCCGGCGGATTTCCCGCATCCTCCGGGCCGGCGGTGGCTTCCGCCGGCCCGGTGGATGCGGGAAATCCGCTATCGTAATCGGCCCCTAAATCTTAACCATGAAGTCATCTTTTTAGTTTCTTTGTATCCATTTTCTCACTTATGACAACGAATAATTGGGTCTTAATGATCGATAATTAGGTTAAAAGGCATGCTTAATTTCAAGTTGCGTGATCCAGGCCCTCTTAGAGCTTTCCTGCTCGTTGTCAGCTGTTCTCTACTGTGCAGTATAAATGATGGTTAATCCTCAAATACAGTCATTTTAAGAATCCCCAAAAACATTTGCTGGATTCAGTAATCTCTTGATACATATTTAGGGTAGCCTAGATCTCTAAGTAGCCCTTTATCAAAAGTCCAGCATTTTTGTGATCTATTTTTAGTACATCCAGAATGGGAATATGTAGGGATATGCAGGGAATTATGGTCAGAGATTATTTTAGCAAGTATTTCAATAGCAGGAGAGATCACAACCGAAGGTAACACAAATATATTGATCAAGTGTATTGCTTAGGCGAATGTAGGTAAATCCTTGTTTACCTGCATTAAAGAATTGCCAAGCATTGAGTAGATAAAAACACAATAGATAGTTTAAGTAATTTCTACACATGGTATACTGGTCAAGGTTGTGTAATATCTGTTTTTGGCAACATAATACAATTAAAGTCACCACAAACAGTAATTGGACTTGCCCAGGTTGCACATGCACCATATATTATATGATCATCTTAATTAGAACTGTGTATTGAGCAGATAACAATTTCCCATTTCTCTGTTACGACCACAGCTACTGCAAATCAACCAATAGAAAAATGTTCAGCTCCTGCTAGGTGCTTGTTGGGCACCAGGAAGAGGCTGCTAGGTATTAGGGTTCATCGGGTGCTCCCAACATTGCAAACAGAGGTGGCTGGCCAAGGAGCACAGTTGGTTACCTACGATTAAAAACGAAAAAGGGCCAGCCCCACACAGATGAGGACTGGAGAGATGGTAGGGGCTACAGGGGCCTTTTGGCAGCCCTTAACATTGGGTACCTCAGGTGGGCACCAGGGAACTCATTACATAAATATAAAACTAAAACAAATATTAATAAACCCTCCACACAGACCCACAGTCCTGTTAAAAAAAAAGCTTTTGGCCCATGGTGGGAGGGGGGGTTGGTCCCTCTAGTACCTTCCTCCGGCCTAGAGGACAGCGTACAAAGCGATACCAAAGGGGTTGACGGACGGAGTGCTTAAGCAAATCAAACACTCACCCCCAGTCAACTGATCTGGGTTTAATCCATCATCATCATTCTTTAGCTCACTCCACCCCCCCATATTTTGTGGTATCACCAATGGAAAGATGGTCCTAACTATAAAACATAAATACCCAGCGGACACTATATATATATACGTCGTGAGCAACTTAACCCACTGGAGGGGAACAATGAGATGTAATTCACTGCAAGTCCCAGCGTGCAATGGGAATGCTGATGGAGCAAGGTAATGTTGTTGCAGCCCGATGGCACACCGGAGGCCAATTATGAATACAAACAGCACGCAGAGGACATGGCAGTCATCTGGAAACTAAAGCTGCTCAGGCTAGCCTCAGAGGAAGGGGAAAGAATTCCCCGAAACGCGTAAGGCTAAAGGACATTTAAAACGGGATGGGAAGCTGCTTGCCTTTACAAATAAAGGTTGTTATCTACCTTGCCTGGGAGTGCGGACTAGTCTCTGTAGCAAACCTTGGTAAAACAAATTCACGGCGGCTCCAGGCCGTGTAGTCGACGCACCGCCCCAGTAAAGCAGGAGGGGTCTGCATGGGGGAATGATTCCTTCCGTGATCTGCGCGACAGGGTTCTTTGAACAGCAAGCAGGGTCTCATTCTGAGGCTCAATGGAGGGCTGCTTGAATTGGTCCTGAAAACGTCGTGAGCAACTTAACCCACCGGAGGGGAACAATGAGATGTAATTCACTGCAAGTCCCAGCGTGCAATGGGAATGCTGATGGAGCAAGGTAATGCTGTTGCAGCGCAATGGAAACACCGGAGGCCAATTATGAATATAAACAGCACGCAGAGGACATGGCAGTCATCTGGAAACTAAAGCTGCTCACGCTAGCCTCAGAGGAAGGGGAAAGAATTCCCCGAAACGCGTAAGGCTAAAGGACATTTAAAACGGGATGGGAAGCTGCTTGCCTTTACAAATAAAGGTTGTTACCTACCTTGCCTGGGAGTGCGGACTCATCTCTGTAGCAAACCTTGGTAAAACAAATTCTCGGTGGCTCCAGGCCGTGGAGTCGACGCACCGCCCCAGTAAAGCAGGATGGGTCTGCATGGGAGAATGATTCCTTCCGTGATCTGCGCGGCAGGGTTCTTTGAACAGCAAGCAGGGTCTCATTCTGAGGCTCAATGGAGGGCTGCTTGAATTGGTCCTGAAAACGTCATGAGCAACTTAACCCACCGGAGGGGAACAATGAGATGTAATTCACAGCAAGTCCCAGCGTGCAATGGGAATGCTGATGGAGCAAGGTAATGCTGTTGCAGCGCGATGGCACACCGGAGGCCAATTATGAATATAAACAGCACGCAGAGGACATGGCAGTCATCTGGAAACTAAAGCTGCTCACGCTAGCCTCAGAGGAAGGGGAAAGAATTCCCCGAAACGGGTAAGGCTAAAGGACATTTAAAACGGGATGGGAAGCTGCTTGCCTTTACAAATAAAGGTTGTTACCTACCTTGCCTGGGAGTGCGGACTCGTCTCTGTAGCAAACCTTGGTAAAACAAATTCACGGCGGTTCCAGGCCGTGGAGTCGACGCACCGCCCCAGTAAAGCAGGAGGGGTCTGCATGGGGGAATGATTCCTTCCGTGATCTGTGCGGCAGGGTTTTTTGAACAGCAAGCAGGGTCTCATTCTGAGGCTCAATGGAGGGCTGCTTGAATTGGTCCTGAAAACGTTGTGAGCAACTTAACCCACCGGAGGGGAACAATGAGATGTAATTCACTGCAAGTCCCAGCGTGCAATGGGAATGCTGATGAAGCAAGGTAATGCTGTTGCAGCGCGATAGCACACCGGAGGCCAATGCTAGCCTCAGAGGAAGGGGAAAGAATTCCCCGAAACGCGTAAGGCTAAAGGACATGTAAAACGGGATGGGAAGCTGCTTGCCTTTACAAATAAAGGTTGTTACCTACCTTGCCTGGGAGTGCGGACTCGTCTCTGTAGCAAACCTTGGTAAAATATATATATATATATATATATATATAATATATATATATATATATATATATATATATATATATATATATATATATATATATATATATATATAATCTTTTTTTCACTACAAAAAGAGACCAAATGTTAAAGTAATATCATATTTTGGTGAAAATTGCATAGGCCATGCACAGCTTGGTAGGCTGACTCCAGATATTTGGCAAAGAGGCTAAATGTAATTAAAGTCCATCACATAATTAAACCAATTAATGATATCACATTCATAGCTGTCGCTGACGGGGTAGTAAGGGTAAATATTTGTTATTGCATCTGTCTAATTAAGGATGAGGTCATGGATGTAGGAAATGATGTGCAACTGATGCTTTGCATGGCTGTCTGTGATTTATGGACTGTGGTCCTAAGCATAACCTGCAATTGTCAGTGTTTTGTTGGTTGTGAACCATAACCACAACAGAATTATAACTGGATTTTTTAGGTGAATTTCAGATTTTTAAGCATATTCTAGTATATACCAATGACAACCATCACCTCGCTTTAACCATTGTTTTTTCAAATACAGAATTTCTATATCTATATTCACACACACACTCTCACACTCTCTCTCTCTCCCTCTCTCTCTTTGAGACTTGTGGTCCAATAATGAAGTCATGCATTTAATAAGCTTCGCTCAAGTGGGATTTAGTAGGAGACTATGTTCTTCGCTGTATAAAACTAGTCTTTCACTTCAATTAATTATTTGGCTACATTGCACTTGAGAAAATGAATTGTTCAAAAGTAAAACGAGTAACAAGCAGCATTTGAATTGGTTGCTTGTAGTAAGTAGATGATTATGGTAGAAGTAATTAAAATGGTATCACAGTCTCATCTTAAATGAAGGCAGTGGCATATTAAAAAGTAACTTTAGTATATGTTCTTATCCACAGCAGAATTCCCAATGAAAGGGTATGACAACCCCAACTTCCAAGATGATGAAAATAATCAAAAAATGGGAAAATCAAAAAAAAGAAAAAAGCGGTATGCATATCTTTTAACTGTTTATGTTTTCTAAAATATAGCATCACAAGGAAAGATTCTACAGTTTCTTTCATTTCATTTCTAGGGATGTAAATGACAACATCGAAGAGCCTAAGCCAAAAATGGTTGGATTACTGGAGATGGTGAGTTTACTCTAGACTTACGGCCTGTTTTACAGTTTGTTGGGTAGGGTACTACATCTCGAATGTATCAGATATTCCTGTCCTCCAAATTTTAGTCCACCCCCCTCATTTAGAGATGGGTAGAACATAAGATTTGCACCAACCAAGGCCTTATTTTCTTTGTAGAAAGAAGCTTCTCATCTGAGGAAGGACAGTACACCTCCCACCTTAAAAAGTGCAGATCATGTAATATCTTTTTATTTCTGTTTGTTTCCTCCAGAAAAAAACATGGTGGTGAGGGCAAAAAAAACAATAATAACTCCTCAATGTGGGAGAAAACTTTCAATGTGTGTAGGTAATTTTTGTTTGTTTTTAAGAAACACACACTCACTGTGCGAGTTTAGTTCTGAAACACAAAAAAAGTAAATAGTTTGGTGAACAGCTGTCATACTTTTTGAACAATAAAATGAACTGCAGATATGATGCTTCCATTCAATTTTCAGAGAGAATGGCAGTGCCAGTGGTCATCTCTAAATTTACAGATGGTAGTACATCAGGGTGGCGGAGGTACTGTCCTTCACCACCCTGCTAGTAAATGTGCCATCCACCAAATCCTAAATCGGTCCCTTAGAATTCATTTAAAGTTGGGAGGCATGCTACCTCTTCGGTTGGGGAAAGACTACCACCACACCAGCAATGGATGGTCTGCCATATTTAAGATCCCTCATCCATTCTGCAAAAACCTTGTTCAACAAAAGTGCCCCTCCTGCTGCTGTATAGTTGACCACAGTAAATAAATCTTTGTGGAAATTTCACAATGCCCATTCTCAATCAATCAATTAATCAATCATTTGTAAAGCGCACTACATATCCACGAGGGTCTCAAGGCACGGGGGGAGGGGGCTACTGATCGAACAGCCAGGTCTTGAGTATCCTCCTGAAGGTCAGCACGTCTTGGGTCTGTATTAGGCTCAGTGGGAGGGTGTGCCATATCTTGGCGGCGAGCGGTGGTTGTTCTTCAGATGTGCGGGACGGTGGCGAGTGAGAGGTCGGCGGAGCGTAGCTGGCGGTTGGGGATGTAGAAGGAGAGACGTCTGTTGAGGTAGGCTAGACCAGTCTTGTGGAGTGCCTGGTGTGCGTGGGTGAGGAGCTTGAAGGATATCCTCTTGTTGGCGGGGAGCCAGTGCAGATTTCTCAGGTGGGGGGTGATGTGGCCGTGGCATGGTACGTCGAGGATCAGTCGTGCCGAGGCGTTTTGGATGCGTTGTATTCGTTTCATGAGCTTGGTCGGGGCTCCCACGTAGAGTGTATATCCGTGGTCGAGTCTGCTGATGACGAGGGCCTGGGTGACTGTCTTTCTTGTATCTGTCGGGATCCATCTGTAGATCCTGCAGAGCATGCGGAGGGTGTTAAAGCAGGAGGAGGAGACGGCGTTGACTTTCTTAGTCATTGAGAGCATTGAGTCGAGGATGATTCCCAGGTTGTGTGCGTGGTCTGTGGGTGTCGCGGCTGCCCCCAGTGCCGTCAGCCACCAGGAGTCGTCCCAGGCTGAAGGGTTGGAGCCGAGGATGAGGACCTCCGTCTTGTCCGAGTTCAGCTTCAGGCGGCTGGTCTTCATCCAGTCGGCAAAGGCCTTCATTCTTTCGTGGAGGTTGGCTTTGGTGGTGATGGGGTCCTTGCTGAGGGAGAGGATCAGCTGAGTGTCTTCGGTGTAGGAGATCGTGTTGAGGTTGTGCTGTCAAGCTACATGTGCGAGCGCGGCCAAGTAAATGTTGAACAGCTTCGGGCTGAGCGAGGATCCCTGGGGTACGCCGCAGATGATCTCCAAGGCTTTGGAACAGAATGGGGGAGGCGGATGCTCTAGGTTTTTCCGGAGAGGAAGGAGGTGGTCGAATCCAGAGCCTTGTCTCGGATCCCTGCGGCGTGGAGGCGTGCGCGTAGTTTGCGGTGGCAGACGGTGTCAAAGGCAACCGAGAGGTCTAGGAGGATGGCTGCTGCGGTCTCGCCGTTGTCCAGTGAGGTCCTGATGTCGTCTGTGGTGGCGATGAGGGCAGCCTCGGTGCTGTGCTTGCCTCGGAACCCTGACTGGGAAGGGTTCAGGATTCTGTTTTCCTCGAGGTATCGGGTTAGCTGTCTGTTGACGGTTTTCTCGGTGACCTTGGCCGGAAAGGGGAGCAGAGAGATGGGCCGGAAGTTCTTGAGGTCTCTTGGGTCTGCCTTAGTTTTTTTGAGTAGGGTGTTGATCTCGGCGTGTTTCAAGATCTCTGGTAAGTTCACGGTCTCGAGGGAGAGATTGATGATGTTGCGCAGGTGGGGTGCGAAGGAGCTGCTTGCTCTGTTTAAGACGTGGTGCGGGATAGGGTCTGACGGAGAGCAGGAGTGGATTGTGTGCATCGTCTTGATGGTGTCATTGATGCTCACGCTGGCCAAGGCTAGCAGGGGGTCGTGATCGATAGTGTGCGCAGGGTCTGTTGTGTTGCTGTCTGTTCGGGCTGTCTGGGTGTTGAAGCTGTCATGGATGTCTGCTATCTTGCGGTGGAAGAAGGTGGCGAGGGAATCGTACAGGGCTTGCGATGGTGGGATGTTGTTGGTGTTGGAGCTGGGGTTGGGGAGTTCCTTCACGATGTTGAAGAGCTCCTTGCTATTGTGTGCGTTGTTGTCGAGGCGGTCTTTGAAGGAGGTCCTCTTGGCCGCCCTGATGAGGTGGTGGTGGTTGCGGATGCCGTCCTTGTGTGCTGCGTGGCTGTCCGGAGTTTTTTCACTGTGCCATTTCTTCTCTTGTTTCTGGCAGGCTTGCTTGGAGGCTAGAAGTTCTGGAGTGAACCAGCTGGCCCTATTGCTGGTGTCTCTGTGGGGGGTTTCTTCAGCGGGGCGAGGGTGTTGGCGCAGTCCTCAATCCAGCATCTGAGGCTGTGGGCAGCGTCGTAGTTGTTGGAGGGTTCGGTGGGTGGGCTGAGAGCTAGGTTTGCGTGTAGTTGGTCTTCGGTGATTTTGCTCCAGCAGCGGCGAGGGATCTGTTGGGTGCGGTGGTGTGTGGTGGGTTTCTGGAAGGCGAAGTGGATGCAGCGGTGGTCGGTCCAGAGGAGTTCGGTGGTGTGGCTGACGGAGACGTGCAGGCTTGAGGAGAAGACGGGGTCGAGCGTGTGGCCGGCAGAGTGGGTGGGTGTTGTGACGAGTTGCTTCAGTCTGAGGTTGGCGAAGTTGTGCAGTTGTTGTTGTTGTTGTTCTCAAGCTGAAAGTTCAGGTCTCCGAGGAGGATGTAGTCGGTGGGGGTCAGGGCATGCGTGCTGATCAAGTCGGCGATGGAGTTGCTGAACTGGGGACAGGGCCCTGGGGGTCCGGAGACGAGGGTGCCTCTGAGGCTAGAGTTAGGGTCTGTGTGGATCTGGAAATGCATGTTTTCGGCGGTGCTGAGCGCATCGTCGGTCCTAGTCGAGACCCCGATGCTTTTCTTGTGGACGATGGCGATTCCTCCTCCGACTCAGTTGGTGAGGTCTCTGCGGGTAATCTTGTAGCCGTCCGGGATGGCTATGGCGATGTCGGGTGCGGAGGAGTCATTAAACCAGGTCTCAGTCAGGAAGGCTACGCCCAGGGATGTTGTGTCGAGCAGGTCCCAGAGCTCGACAACATGCTTGCGTGCGGAGCAGGTGTTCAGTAGTATGCATCGGAGGTAGTTGGGGTCTTTCTTGGCAGGTGGTTCGACGGCTCTGAGGCTGGTGTAGCTACAATTTCGGGAGGTGAAGGGACCCTGTGTGCGTTTCGGGGTGGCCTTGAAGCAGGTCTGGCTCCGTCCGGAGTTGAGAGCATGCAGGCATCTCAGTGGCGGCAGTTGTCGTGGCAGGTGCGGGGGCCAGTGGTTCTGGTGCTGGGTGCGGTCCAGGTGCAGACGGGCGCATACCGGATTGCCTTTGGCGCACAGCATGCAGCGGCCAGCATATATGGGGAGGTGGGAGGGAGTAGCAGCTGGGAGGCGGGAGGCGGGGGGAGCAAATTGGCAGTGGGCAGTCAGGGGTCAGGGCCACAGGGGATGCAGTGGCGAGGGCGGTGAGGGACAACGAAGGTAACAGAAGGAAAAAGGGACACAGAGACAAGGGAAAAACGAGTGGCACAGAGGGCAGAGGGGCACAAAAAAACGAGTGGAACAGAGGGCAGAATGGCACAAAAAACGAGTGGAACAGAAGGCAAAAGGGGAACAAAACTGAGGGAAAGAGGAGTGTCACAGAGGGCAGAAGGGCACAAACAACAAATGGAACAGAGGGCAGAAGGGCACAAAAACGAGTGAAACAGAAGGCAGAAGGGCACAAAAAATGAGGGGAAAAAGAGTGCCACAGAGGGCAGAAGTGGTACAAAAGGGGGTGGTGATGGACGGAGCATCTGAACCAATCAAACGCTCACCCCCAGTCAACAGATCTGGGTTTAATCCATCACTGTTCTTTAGCCCACTCAGCCACCCCAGTTCAGACATGGCCATATGCAAATCAGTCTGACCCTGTGCCTCATGGGAACAGTCCAGCCCGAACTGCCAAGCCATGCCTTCCCTGGACCGGAAACAAGCTTCCGAGGACCGGTTTCTGGCATTTCAGCCGTCTTCAGCCCAGCTTGCTTGAATCCAGTGGCAAACTGAGCAATGGACTCACGTCTGAGCATACCCTGCCAACTTGTGGCGAACAAAGTGGTACAAAAGGGGGTGGTGATGGACAGAGCATCTGAACCAAGCAAACACTCACACCAAGTCAACAGATCTGGGTTTAATCCATCACTGTTCTTTAGCCCACTCTGCCACCCCAGTTCAGACATGGCCATATGCAAATCAGCCTGACCCTGTGCCTCATGGGAACAGTCCAGCCCGAACTGCCAAGCCATGCCTTCCCTGGACCGGAAACAAGCTTCCGAGGACCGGTTTCTGGCATTTCAGCCGTCTTCAGCCCGGCTTGCTTGAATCCAGTGGCAAAGTGAGCAAGGGTCTCACGTCTGAGCATACCCTGCCATCTTATGGCAGGGCAGAAGAGCACAAAAAACGAGTGGAACAGAGGGCAGAAGGGCACAAAAAACGAGTGGAACAGAGGGCAGAAGGGCACAAAAACGAGTGGAACAGAAGGCAAAAGAGGCACAAAATTGAGGGAAAAACGAGTGGCACAGAAGGCAGAAGGGCACAAAAAAACAAGTGGAACAGAGGGCAGAAGGGCACAAAAAACAAGTGTAACAGAAGGCAAAAGAGGCACAAAAACGAAGGAAAAACGAGTGGCACAGAAGGCAGACAGGCACAAAAAACAAGTGGATCAGAAGGCAAAAGGGGCACAACAACAAGGGAAAAACGAGTGGCACAGAAGGCAAAAAGGGCACAGAAATACCGGAAAAACAAGTGGCACAGAGACAAAATACAGAATACAGAAATATAGGGGCAGCTAAGAACAGAAGGCAGAATGGGCAGAGAGGCACAGGGGCAGCGAGGGGAACAGAAGGGAAAACCGGGCAGGAACACGGGGGCATCGAGGGTTAGAGAAGGAAAGACTGAGCAGAGAGAGCACGAGACAGCGAGGGGAACAGAGGGAAGAAAAAGGGGCACAGACCACGTACAGGCAGCGGGGGAAGACAGATAACAGCAGTCACAGACACAACAATGACAATTTAGGCAATACAATAAAAGCAATAAAGCAGAGAATGAACAAATCTACCTTCGGCCTACCACTGGCCACCAGGGATGAGGCGCAGGTGATAGCCTGTATGTGGTGGAGGGCCTCGAACTTCCTTAGCAGCGGCAGTGGCAGCTGAGGCAGGGAGACACAGGCGGTGCTGTGCGGAGGGGGAGTGACCTACCTGGTAGGGAATATTTACTGTTACTAACTTGTGTAATCAAAATTCAGAACATACTGGGAACTTTGTCTCCACATGTTATGGCACACTTTCAACAATATTACAGACAACCTTTGTTAACAAAACAGACTGTCACAAAAGAGGAACTGCCAACAATGATGGCTGATCATTAAACCTAAAACAAGGGACTGGTCTTATGCCATGTTTCATTATTGCTGCAACCTGCAGTTTCCTAAGGTGACAGCAACTGCAGCTCTTCTACTAGGAGGGTTGTTTCCTCAACATAGGAGGACATGAGAACTTTTTTTTATCCTGTTAATTCTCACCTCTAAATCAGGCCTTATGTCTATATTACTGTCTGTGAAAAACTGTAAATTTTATCAAAAATACTGAAAGGTGCATATTTGTATAACACAATATTATTTTAATTGGCGTGAAAAAATGAATTCTTTAACAATTGGTATTTTTATTTAACCTCTTTCTAGTTCTGCTTTGCTGATCGCATTGATGTATTCCTGATGATTGTTGGCATATTCTGTGCACTTGTCAATGGTCTTGGACTGCCACTGATAATCATAATCTTTGGTGAGATGATTGATGTTTTTGTGATGGGCGGTACTACAAATTCATCAGAAGGTAAATTGTGTTTAAATAGCACAGCACTATGCACTATACATGTTATTCTTCTAGAATGGTTGACAGCAAAGTAACCAGATGTGGTAGTTCATCTTAGTACATAGTATCTATGTTTTATTCAGCAGTTATTGATTTGAAAAAATATCTATCAATATCTATATCATATCTATCTCTATATCTATCTTCTATGCCTACACCTATAAATATATATGTACATCGATATAAATATGTACCTATCAATAAATCAGGACATTATAAAGCGTGCTACTCACCTGTGAGGGTATCAAGGCGCTGGGGGGAGGCGGGGATGCCGCTCCGAAGAGCCAGGTCTTGACGGTCTTCCTGAAGGTGTCTACCGGTAGCTCGTTCCAGGTCTTGGCTGCGATGTGAGAGAACGATCTTCTGCCTGATCTGGTTGTGCAGATCTGTGGGGTTTCAGCCAGTGTGAGGTTGGATAATCGCAGGTTTCTGTTGGGTAAGTGGAAGTGTATTCTGTCATTGAGGTATTTGGGTCCGTTGTTGTGCAGGCACTTGTAGGCATGAGTGAGGATCTTGAAGGTGACTCTCCTCCATGGGGAGCCAGCTGAGTCGCCGCAGGTGTTGGCTGATGTATTCATGCCGGTGGATGCCGAGGACGAGTATAGCCGCGGTGTTCAGTATTGTTTGCAGTTTGTGGAGCAGGGACTTGTTGATGCTGGCGCAGACTGCATAGTCGAGTTTGCTGGTGATGAGTGCGTGGGTGACTGTTTTGCCCGATTCGGGGGGATCCATTTGAAGGTCTTTCGGAGGATGCGGAGGGTGTTGAAACAGCTGGAGGTGACAGTATTAACCTGTCGGTTCATGGTGAGTGATGAGTCGAGTATGATTTTGAGGTTCTTGGCGTGGTCTGAGGGGATAGGTGGGCTTCCAAGGGCGGTGGGCCACCAGGAGTTGTCCCATGCTGAAGGGGTTCTTCCGAGGATGAGGACTTCTGTTTTTCCATCAGCAGGTCCTCAGTCTGTCACAGGTGGGTGGGGAGGGTGTTCCATGTCTTGGTGGCAATGTAGGAGAATGATCTGCCGCCGGAGGTTGCTCTGTTGATGCATGGAACTGAGGCAAGGGCGAGATCAGCGGAGCGGAGCTGGCGGTTTGCGGTGTAGAAAGTGAGTTTTTGTCGAGTTACACTGTTCTGGCATTGTGGAGTGCTATGTGAGCATGGGTGAGGAGCATGAAGGGGATTTTCTTGTTGACAGGTAGCCAGTGCAGGTCTCTCAGATGGGCTGTGATGTGGTTGTGGCGGGGGATGTCGAGGATGAGGTGTGCGGAGGTGTTTATGTGTTGTAGTCTTTTCTGGAGTTTGGCCATGGTTCTCGCGTAGAGGGTGTTGCTGTAGTCCAGTCTGCTGCTGACGAGGGCCTGTGTGAAAGTCCTTCTGGTTCCAGTGGGGATCCATCTGTAGATCTTGCAAAGCATGTGGAGGGTGTTGAAGCAGGAGGAGGAGATGACGTTGACTTGCTGGGTCATTGAGAGGGGAAACATCCTTTACAACGCAACTTTTACCACGCAGTGCCTTTACGACACAACTTTTACAACGCAAACCATTACAACGCATTGCGCTGGGGGGCGCTCTAGGATAGGGAATAAGTTTAATTTACTGTCCAACACCTTCCCTAGTGTCCACGGGGACTGGAGATGGAATAGTAAATTAAACTATTCACTATCCAGCACCCCAAAGCGCTATGCGTTGTAAAGGTTTGCGCTGTAAAAACCGCATTGTAAAGGCATGCGATGTAAAAGCATGCGTTGTAATGTCATACATCCCATTGAGAGTGATGAGTCCAGTGATGAGTCCAGGATGGTTGTATGTCAGCACAATGCGGGCTATTACCACGCGTGCCATTACAACGCTGTTTTACAACGCAAGTCGTTACAACGACTTGCGCTGTAAGCGCTGGATAGTGGAATAGTTAAATTTTCTATTCCAACTCCAGCTCACGTTACAGTAGGGAAGGTGTTGGAATAGAAAATTAAGCTATTCCTTGTCCAACAGCGCCCTCCAGCGCAAGTCGTTGAAACGACTTGCATTGTAAAAGCAGCATAGTAATGGCAGCGTGTGGCATGCCCACGCTGTAAAGGCTGTTCCCCATCCAAGATGAACCCCAGGATGGATGCGTGGTCGGTGGGTGTCGGTGCGGCTCCCAGTGCTGCCGGCCACCAGGAGTCTTCCCAGGTGGAGGGGGTGGAGCCGAGGATGGGGACCTCTGTCTTGTCCGAGTTCAATTTCAGGTGACTGTTCTTCATCCATTCGGCAACGGCCTTCATTCTTTCGTGGAGGATGGTTTTGGCGGTGGCAGTGTCCTTGGTGATGGAGAGGATCAGCTTTGTGTCGTCAGCATAGGGGACGATGTTGAGGTTGTGCGACCAGACAATGTTGGCCAGCGGTGCTATGTAGATGTTAAAAAGGGTCTGGCTGAGGGATGATCCTTGGGGCAAACCGCAGGTGATCTTGGTGGCTTTAGATCGGAATGGAGGGAGGCGGACCCTCTGGGTTCTGGTGGTGAGGGAGGAGGTGATCCAGTCCAGGGCTTTGTTGCGGATCCCTGCGTCGTGGAGGCGTGTACGCAGGGTATGGTGGCAGAGGGTCTCGGAGGCGGCCGAGAGGTCCAGGAGGATGAGGGCCGCAGTGTTGCCATTGTCCAGCCGGGTCCTGATGTGGCAATGAGGGCGGTTTTGGTACTGTGGTTGCTGCGGATTCTGGGTTGGGATGAGTCCAGGGTGTTGTTCTCCTCGAGGAAGTGGGTCAGATGCCTGTTGACAATTTTTTTGATGACTTTTGCCGGGAACTGGTGCAGGGAGATCGGCCGGAAGTTCTTGAGGTCCTTTGGGTCAGCCTTGGGGTTCTTGAGTAGGGTGTTCATCTCAGTGTGCTCCCAGCTCTCCGGGAAGGTGGCGGTCTCGAAGGAGCTGTTGAAAATCTTCTGAGTTTGGGTGCGGTGATTGAGTTCGCTTTGTTGAAGATGTGGTGAGGGCAGGGGTTGGATGGTGTGCCGGAGTGAATGGTGTTCATGATTTTTATGGTGTCGTCTTTATTGAAGTGGGTCCAGTAGAGCAGGAGGTTGGTGTGACTGGGGGATGGTGAGTCTGCGGTGTCGGCAGCTATCAGGAGGGTCTTGCAGTGAAAGAAGGTGGCTAGGGAGTCGCAGAGGTCTTGCAACAGCGGGATGTCATTTGAGCTAGGGTTAAAGAGTTCCTTCTTGATGTTGAAGAGATCTTTGATGTTGTGTGCATTGTTGTCGCTGCGTTCCTTGAAGGGGTCCTTTTGGTGGTTTGAATGAGTTGGTGACACTTGCGGCTGGTGTTCTTGAGGGCTGCATGGTTGTCCCGTGTCTGTTCGTGGCACCACTATGCGATTGCGTCTGCGGGGGGGGGGGGCATTTATATGTTGAAGATGGTCGGGCTCAGAGATGACCCCTGTGGTACTCCACAGGTGATGTCGGTGGGGGCGGAGTGGAATGGTGGTAGTCTGGTCCTTTGGCTTCTTCCGGTGAGGAACGAGCTGATCCAGTCTAGGGCAGTTCCTTGTATGCTGGCCTCTTGTAGTCTGGTGATTAGTGTGCGATGAGAGATGGTGTCGAAGGCTGCGGATAGGTCAAGGAGGATGAGGGCCCTGGAGTGGCCTTGGTCCAGGAGGGTGCGAAGGTCGCCTGTGGCAGCGAGTAGGGCGGTCTCGGTGCTGTGGTTGGCTCAGAATCCAGATTGGGACAGGTCAAACCATAGGTTTCAGGGACGTCATAGTTAGTTGGACATTTGACTGATATAAAACCAGAGAAATTCACCTGTTATAGTTAGTTGAGCTAACTATAATTTGCGCGCCTGCAATACACTGCTGATGAGGTCACATATTACATCACTCATGACATGGTCAGTGGCATCATAAACTTTGATACACCCATTCTAAAATGCTGGCTACTATTTTTTAAACCTTTATTTGTCATTAGTAGTGTTTTTTCTAACTTTTCATCTACATAAAATAAACTGCAAAATGCTATGTAACGTAATACATTTCATAAATTACAATGAGTTTTTAAATAATACAAAGCAATTTAACATTCAGACAACAATTTTTCTCCCTTTCTTGCTGTCATCAGCTACTACTTAACTTCGCTATTCAGGGTAGTTTCATCATAAAGCAGAGGAAAGAAAAAAAACAATCAACTAGATTGTTGAAAAAAACTAAAACCCTAATTCTCCCATGTTAGAACTGGGATTTCTGGTAGGCTAAGGCTGACGCCAAAGCCAGGCAGAAACCACCATTCTAGTCAGGGCAAGGGAGTCACACGCCAAGATAACCCCTGCTCACCCCCTTGGTAGCTTGGCACGAGCAGACAGGCTTATCCCGGATGCAATGTGTAAAGCATTTGCGCAAGCACACAACAGCAACAACATCCTAGGCACACCACAAAAGGAACTCCACACAAGGTTATATAAAAATAACTTCTGTATTGTCAAAACACATCAGATAGAAATCACACATGTACATTGTGCCAACTGGCACGGGCAATATTCACAAGGGATTATGTACAAGACAGGGCCACCTGGACCACTGTCATGAATCAACACTTAGCAGAAATAGCACTTTGTAGATCATAGGATATAGGATATAAAATCACTGTAGCACAAATTAGCAAATATAGCACACAACCAGTAAGTACTGGTAACAGGTAAGTACCACCTACGCAACCCTAACCACCTTAGGAGAATGTCACACAGGGGACCAGGACCTCACTAGGACCACCTGTACTGGAAAGAACAACCACCTAAGAATAAAATACATTTAGGGGTGTAGGTAAGAACAAAACACATGATGTATAAACAACATATTCAGAGGTGTAAGGAAAGAAACCACATGATGCATAAAAACATTCAGAGGTGCCAGAATACAACTCAATAGCGCAAAAACACATGATGCCTAAAAACATTCCGAGGTGCAAGGAGAAACCACACAATTGCGCAAAAACTTACATAAGCCACCACCTGTGGCCTTGATGGGGCTAGGACGCCCTGTGTCCAAAAGTCAGGGGCCTAAACGTGGCAGCTGCCCACAAATTGCTGGGCAGCTGAGGACAATCCCAAGCGCCTAAAACGGTACAGCTGCCCACTAATTGCTGGGCAGCTGAGGCAAAACTGCGACAGGGCCCTCACTGACCCTAGAACAGAACTGCGCCAAAATGTAGGAGCCACACAGGCTCTGAAAACACATATGCGCAGGCTGTAGCCACACGGGGCTCTGTAAATAAAGATGTCCCCCAAGTCCCTCGTGGGGACGCTAAAATCACTGTGGCTTTGGAGCACCTTGGCTCCTCTCAAAAAATAAGGGGGGCGGGGGGAGCCAATTCAGCTCCTTAAACAAACATGCCAACAAATATGGCCCCGTCGTTGGAGCCATCTGGGCTCGGGAAACACACCTGGCCCCTGGAGCCCTCTGGCCCCTTAAACACTGGAGCCCTCTAGGCTCTGAATGACTTATTGGAGTGCCGGGGGAGCCACTGAGGCTCTGGGAAACGGTGAGGCAGCCCACTGCCATCAGGGGCCGCCCTTGCGCTGTGCCTGCTTCTCCTTTGGCACCTGCCCGGAGCCCCCCCTGCCCGTTTCAACTCACCGGGCTGCTGCACTCTGTCTCCGGGGGCTCTGGGGCGGCACCTGCTACTGCTTCTTCGCCTAACCTCAGGACTCCCGAATGGAGCCGGCGGGGCTCTTGCTTGCCGCTTCCTGCTTTCGTTCCTGCCGCCTGCAGCGGCGGTAAACTCTCAGCACTCGGGCCCCCTCCTGGGACCCGGGGGCTTCTCTGGGCACCGCGGGGCTCCCTCAGCACATGGGAGCCCCAACGACTAGCCGCCATCCTCCTCTTCTCTTCCCGGGGCTCCCTCAGCACACGGGAGCCCCGACGACCTGGCCACACTTCCTCTTCCTCGGGCCGGCGGCGGGCGGGACTTCCTGCCAGCTTGCAGGCCCCGCCCCCGTCCCGGCAGAAGATGCCTGACTTCCGGAGACTGGGGGCCGCCAATGGCAGCGCGGCCCTCGGTCGGGAGGCGGGCCCAGCGCCCTCGAGGCAGACTCCGGGCTGGCGGCGGCGATTTCGAGGGGCACAACGAGGCGTGGGCACCCTCGGTTGCAAAAATAAAAGTAGAAACGGGGTGAGCACCCATTAGACAAGTAAATAAATGGGGTGGCACCTGTCAATACAAAAAAAAATGCAAATGAGCATAAAAGGGGCAGGAGCGCTTCCCTCCAAGGGAAAACGACAGCGCTCCGCCCCAGCAAGGAAAACAAAGCGCTCTCAAGGCGCTGGGGGCTTAGGTAGCACCAACAAGCCCCCAGAGTGGACCCCTATAGCAAGAAGGGTCCAAATAAGTCCTGGAGCATCAAGATGGAGCCCAGCAGCTCCCAGCAAGGCCATTCCTCCAGCCTCCAGGGATCCAGGGGCTGGGCAGGGCCCAGGGAGGCAAGCCTTCCCCTGGGCCCAAGCAGCAGCATGCCCCTGGCAGGATTCAAGTCAGAAACAAGAACATTTTGTAAGGGGACACAGCCCCTTTTTATACAGAAAAAAACCTTTGTCTAAAGGTGCAGGCAGTGTGAGAACCAGCTACAACTGGTTATAGGGAACTCCTTTCAGTGTGAGGGGCAGAGGCGACAGCCGCCCAGCAGGAGGTGGAGCCAGCATTGTGGCAGGCAGGCACAGCCCTATTCACTCCCAGGTGCCATCTCCTCCCACCACTTTAGTTGCAGATGCAGTCATTCAACCAAGGGCTGACTCAGACAACCTCCTGGGGGCTCCCCAGCCCCTGTCACCCTCAAACCAGACAGTCAATCCACAAGCAGGCCCAGGCACTCCTGGAGCCAGGCGCCAGCCAATCACGTGCCAGCAGACTCACTACACATGCACACCCATGTCTAGAAGTGGCACTTCCACACTAGACACATTCATGCCACATACATCATTACGCATCATTCAATCTCACGAGTTCGCACATACCAAACTCGACCCTGCACTCCCCACACATCAGAAACTACCATGGTCACACAGATTCCCCATGCATTCCTAAGGGAGGGCAGGTCACTCACCACACAGACACAGAGAGCTCACACACTTTACACTGTACCACAGTAAAAGAGTGCGCAAAGGCCTAAAATCACCAACACCAAGTTCCAGAAACAGGCTAGGAAAAAGCAAAAAGTTTCGGGGTGAACCTGCCAGAAAAGGGCCAGGTCCAACATCCCAAATATACTACAAAACCAACAAAAATAACACATCCAATACTACTTCAAATGTTCAAATCTTACCTTTACTTCGTAGTTTCTCTGCACATTTTCCTAATAAACCAGATAATCTATCAAAAATTTTGCTTTGAAAGCATCCAGTATGAATTCCTTAAAGATCTTACGTAGTTTCTCTGCACATTTTCCCAATACGCCAGATAATGTATAAAAATTTTCGCTTTGAAAGCATCCAGTAGGAATTCCTTAGAGATATTACGTAGTTTCTCTGCACATTTTCCCAATACGCCAGATAATGTATCAAAAATTTCGCTTTGAAAGCATCAAGTATGAATTCCTTAAAGATCTTATGTAGTTTATCTGCACATTTTCCCAATACGCCAGATAAGGTATCAAAAATTTCGCTTTGAAAGCATCTAGTATGAATTCCTTGAAGATCTATACACCTTCCCATTAAAGCCGAATGGTGTATCTAAAATCTTTGCTTCAGAAAAATTAAGTATGAGTTGGGTAATTCATAAAGCAATCTCGGTTTTATTTCCAAGTGTGTATTGTTACACTGACTCCATCCATTATTACACTTTAAATAAACTGAAATAATGTCCACTTGTAGAAGTACTTCCAGCATGGAAAACAATAGCAACTGTTGCAAAAGTTCTTCTAGAAATAGATACTTGATTATCAACAACATGTTTAATTTTGGTTTCCACTTTTCTTTCATTTGATCAACAGCGTTGCAGCGTTATAATCAAATATTTTCCATATCTTTGTAGGTATAATGTAGATAGCATTCTTGATTTACAACACAACACATCATCTCATGATCAGCCTCTTTTACTAATTTGGAAAATGGTACAGATTTGCAGTCAGGTATTGTTAAATATAAAAATCGTTCTCTGTCAACTATAGTCCTTGAAGATAATAAACACTCTTCACATTTATGTTCCCATTCGTAACTGAGTCCAAATAAACTCTCAATATGAATTCCTTCATCTTCTAGTACTCCAAGCATAACCATCAGAAATTCTTGTGCATCTTGCTGTATGTTAGCACTGAACGTTAAAGATCCAGTACATGCATCCAACAGTGGGCGAATACCCGAAGCAGAATGGATCTTACTTCTATTAGTTCTGAATTCTTGAAATCAAGTGTAAAGTGCAGAACATAAAGGGGCATATTACCAAGGGCAATATCGCTTCTTTAGCGGGAAAAATTCCCGCTAAAGCGGCGATAATTTTATCGCCCTATTCCCTAGCTGTCGCTAACACCAGTTAGCGACAGGTAATAGGCGATAGCGGGCATTTAGGGGCCCACTCTGCATGTCAGCGATGATTATCGCTAATGACATATCAGAGTGGGCGTGCTAAGATGTTAGCGACTGGAAACAGTCGCTAATATCGCTATCCTCTATTACCAACTTTTGGAAATAATCGCGCTAAGCGCAATTATCTCCAAAAGCTAACGCCTGCCCAGAGCAGTTCTTAGCCATGTTATCCAATGGTAGGTGGATAACATGGCTAAGAGCATTTGCTCGCTAATGCATGAATATCGCTGACTTTTCAGCGATATTCATGCATTTCGGCCGATTTTTATCGCTTAGGAGATAAACCTTGATAATATCAAGGCTCCTAAGCGATAAAAATCGTCGGAGCGCGGCGATATTTAAATGCCTGCTAACCAAGCTTAGCGATAATTATCGCTATAGCTTGGTAATATGCCCCAAAGTTTTTTTCTGACTTTCCATAATTTCACCAAAAACATCTTCAAGATGAAATATAACATTTAGAATAACATTACCACAGCAGTTGACACCAGAAGCATTTTCTAATTGGTATCCAACAACATCATCACTTGTTTGTATTTTCTGCTTCTCTACATATTTTCTTTTCTGTTGATTTTCTTTCTCCTTTTTAACCAAAGTTAACTCTTCAACATGTTTGCGTTTTGAACACAAAACACATTTTTCATAAATAGGATATTCACCTAAATGGGGAGCATAAATGCTCCTCAAACAATTATGGGGCATGTCATCAAGGGCTGAAGATTTTTCTTCACGCCTCGCTTCGCATCTCTAATGAGATGCAAAGGAGGCGTGCCTGACAAAGCACCATGGGAAAATATCGCTACACCAGCTTCGTGATATCATCAACGAACGGGTAGAGATATTTTAAATCTGTTAACTATGCCTTAACGCAAGAATTTAACGTCTGTTAAATTCCTGACTAAGGCATAGCTAACATGGGAGGTGGATTATGGTGACCCGACCACAGGGTCGTATCACCAAGGCTATCTCCGTTTTGGGTGCAACATCGCTGATTTCCAGCGATGTTGGCCCATTGCCCTGGTATATTATCGCCCTGGAGTATCACATTGTTATAACGCGTTACCAGGGCAATAAATTCCAGCAATAGACGACGATAAATAAACAAGCGCTAAGCGAGCTTTGCGTTTATTTATAGCTGTCCTATTAAATATGCCCCTATATTCTCTTACACAATTAACATCAGCAATAACCTTGTTCTCATCAAAATCAATTAAATACAAACCAGAGAACATTCTAACTTGAGATAATGCAACATATACCATTCCCTCTTCAAACACAGTTCTTCCAACATTTACCAAAGCATTATCTACACTTAAACCTTGTGATTTGCGAATAGTTATTGCAAAAGCTAAACCAAAAGGAAACTGTTTTCTACGAGCATCCAATTCTTTTACAAGCAAAATACGTGCAGCAGAATGTTGAATCTGTCTTATATCTGCAATCTGATCAAATTTAACTTTCAAAAATTCAATTCCATTTCTAGTTTGATATTTCACAAAATCAACAACTTTCCCCATTGCTTCATTTACTAAACCTTCTTCTACATTCAGATTACGCTTCAAAATTACCCGACAGTGTAAACATACATCTAAATTTTTTTCTAAGCCAGCAGTTTTACATACAGACTTTTCCAAGGAATCCAATTTAGTCTTTAGTTTTTCTGAAAGAACAATTGTTATTCCTTGATGCTCGATTTTATCAATAGCTTCAATATGAACTATTTCTTGATTTTCCAATTTCATAAGCTCTCTATTAAGTGTATAACACTCTTCCACTGTAGGCATTAGGAAAACTATAGACTTTTTTTCTTTCATTTTCTTGTACATTACTTCTGCTGGTGTGTTTTCATTTGTGAACAAGTTCTTTAGTAGGCAACTTTGAAAAGCTTGTTTACCATGTTTGCATAGAACACCAATTCTTACATCTTTTTCAATATTTGCATAATCTTCATCTCTTGCTTGTCGCATATTCTAAGTGAGTTCCTTATATTCAAAATGTAACCACAGATTCACATTTCCAATACCACAAAGATTTCTCAGTGCCTTCATGTAGAAGAGTTTTAAACACTGGTTCTCCTTTTACAGGGGTTAGTTGTAGCAGATCTCCAAATACATTTAAATGTTTTGCCCCAAAGAGAACGTTATAATCTGTTTTTAATACTCTTGACACTTCATAAGAAGCTTCTCCAGACAACTTCTGATATTCGAATTTATTGTCATGCTCCACTGGTAACATCAATGACCTATGCAAAGTAATTCCTGTGTGCAGCTAATCCAGTTGGAGCTGTTACCACACAACGTAAATGTGAACCAGTAGCTTTTCTAAGATAACTGGTCAAAACTTTAAATAAAAAAAACTTTTACCTGTCCCAGCTTGACCCCTAATGTGCATCAGAAGAGGTTTAAAAGATGAACACAGACATTCTTTTTTATGCAACAAACTATGTTCTATCCGTTCTCTCACTTGCACATATACTTCTTTCTGTTCAATATTTATTTGTTCTTCTAACTTTTCCAATGTAATATTCTCTTGTGTGCTTCTTGCATTGCAATTTCGACTTCATGCATAGCAATCGCTGCTTCATTTTCCAGCATTGGTTGTCCAAGAGGATCTTGACTACATGGACCACTGCTTTGACTATCTTGAGAACTTTCATGAGCTATTTCAGCTATAATAGTCTTTTCCTGTTCAACTTCATCATTCAACATTTTTAAATATGTAGGGAAAATTGGACATGCAATGCTATCTTTACAAGCATTAAAAGAATCTTTGTAGCAGCCAAACTCTCCAAGTAATTCACTTTCACTAAGCCATGGTTTAAACTGTTGCAGAAGTGCTAAATAGTAAAATTCTGGCTTATCTGGAGTTTCACAACTAAGTTACTTGTGGTTTATAAGATTACCCTTTGCATGTTTTACTAAACAACCATGACATCCAACTACTGCAAACTTTCCTTCTTTTAAATTCTGTTTAACATTTCTTTTGAAGCTGTAATGTTGAAGTACGTCATACAGACATAGCTGTTTCAGATGTTGCCTCCTTTTCAGATAGTATATGTCCAACATATTAGTTTTAAGAATGTCTGTACTGTCTGGCTCATTTGCTGCTAATTGTTCAATTTCTTCCAATGATTTCAACACTCTATTTTATTTGCAGGCAAGACCTAAACTTACCCAAATGATTCCTTGTGACTTTGAATATAAACTTGAAGAGCACAAGCGGCCTGAATAGTCATACGAGCCAATTTCTCAGTGGGAAAGCATTTTCAAACTAAAGCTGTACAATTTTTGCTAAGGCTATTCTCTTGTGCATTTTCTTCCCACATTTGTTTCATCTCTGTTTTTTCAGATTTTGTTACGTATGATGTAACATAACGTGCAACAGCAATTGAGTTATCTGCAACATACTGGATGTCAATGTTCACATTCCACATTTTTAAAATGACTGGATTGTAGTCATTGATATACTTTGACGCTTCTGTTCTTTTTAAGTTGTAGGTTTTCTTTGGAGATTCCTGAGTTATTGTGTGCCTTACAGAAGAAAAAAATTAATTTACTCTCCATTTAGAAATGACTGGACGGGAAAACCCAAACCGACATTTGGTGTAAAATTTCTTCCTTCTCTTGGAATCTCACATGTCACATACTGTTCGATGACAGACAATACTGTTTCATCAGAATCATTTCCAAAATTAGGTGCATCCATGATCCATAGTAGCATATGTATATGAGGTGCACCTCTTGCATAATACTCTTTTCTCCAAAAGAAATTGGTAACTTCTCCAAGAGGTTGATTCTTTTTATTACAGATAAAATACATCATAGCTTGAGACTTATGATTAAAATAGCTGCACACATTTACAGGATCCAATGAACACAGTTCACCAGGAGTCTTTATTTCAACATTTTTAATATTGGAATTCGCTTCTCTTAGAAACTCAAGTAAATCTTCCCATGCATACTCTGCACAGCTAAGTGTGACAAACCATGTTGGTGAACCTAAATTATGTAACATACACTTAAGTTCTCCATGACAACGATACCAATACTCATTTGTTCCACTTTGACATGCTATCAAATTAATTAACTGTGCTTCTAAATTTTCATCTGTTTCTTGAACTTTCTCCACAAATTCTTCCGCAGAAAGAAGTGATTGATGATCTCCAGTTTTAAGCACATTATTCACTGCATACGAGAGAGAAGACAGATCACTTTCAAACAAAAGGTGAAATATGTATGGAATGCACTGTCGAAATCTAGGATCTTCAGAATATAATCTTGTTGACCGATATTCTAAAGATGGAATCTGTACAGGTCGGTCATTATATCGTCCACCTTCTCCAGTAGGAAACAACTGTGGAAAACAATGAGCTTCCAAGCTTTTCTCCCATACACTCAATGGAGTTCCCTGTGCTTTTTTCATTTGAAATAACTCAATGCTACTTCCTATCACTTCTTTTGAATGCGAATGACATATTGTGTAATGTTCATGAATCTCTTCAGTCCTTCACTTGTCCACTTTCTCTATTTGACCACTTACAATTTCAGATTCATCTTCTAAACGTATTACCTGTTCATCTACATTTACATTGTTGTAATAAAGATTGTTCTCTATAAGATATAAGGTAGCCTTTTTAACTTTATTAACATCCACAAATTCTTGCGCCATATTTTCTGACTCTTTGTTGGTACACCATTTACTAAAAAAACTACTGCCTCATTTTCCTGTTTCTCTCCAGCAATAGTTTCAATGTTTTTCTTAAAATCAAAGGGAAGTAGACCACTCTACCTTTCAGCCCTCTTTGCAAGTCTGTTTGTGGCAGTTTACCTGTTTTAGGCTCCATTCGAATTATAGTTTGAAAAGGATGAACAGATTGAATTAGAACCAACTCATATGTATTCAATTTGGTCAGCTCCTCCAGAATAGCTACTAATTCCAAGTTATTATGTACTGCTCTAGCCGGCATTTTGTTCTCTTCTAATTTGTTGTAACAATATTTACATATACGTTGATCACTACCTAACTCAAATCGACCTTCAACAATCAAGTAAGTTGTAAATTCTTCCCACTTACCATGTTCTCCTTTTTACTTTTCACTTTTCAAATACAAATCAACATTCCTACTTTGACTTATATAATGAGTACGTTGACAACAAACACACACATAGTTTGGTACTTCAGAGCGCAATACATTAAACTTTCCAATTTCTTCTTCAAACTGATCAGTGCTAATCACTTTCTCATCTCCTCCAGCATCTGTAATTATCAAAATTTCACTTTCTATGAACTGCTCTTCTGAAGCAAAATATCGCATTTCAACATCGTCACACTTTTTTTGAACATCTTATAAAGAACCATATAAAAGACTTGTATTCAGTTCACTTAAACTTAATGCAGGGCTTTTTACATAGTACAGTTTCTTTACAAACGTCTGCATTTCTGAATGGTGTACTGCTAACATCCTCAAATGATGAAAAACGCTTTTATAAACTTTTTTGGAAAGACAAGCCAGAGAATGCCCATACTTCTCAGTATATTTTCTTACATTGCATGGATCTAGTCCTTGTAACAACTTAATCTTCTGTTTTATACTTTTCGGAGTACATTCTCGTAGCAAATTTCGCATTATATCAATGGATTCCTGTTGAATACTACATATACTACTACAACTCCACTTATACACAGGAGCTTGTGGACGTTTCCACTGCATTTCTTCAGCTATTAACTCTTCTGCCCTTTTACCAACCATTTCCTCCTTTGGAAGAGGACAACCATCCTGAACTTCGTAGCAACGACCTCCAGTATCAACTGCAACTGATAAACTATTTTCCTGGAAGTAACTTTCCTCATCAAAAAAAGGCTCAGTAGTAGAAGTATGTCCCCCCAATGTCCACTAACGATTTTACAAAAGTATGTTCTGTTGACAAGTCTCTTTTTTCTACTTTTGTCTTTCAATACTTTGACTATTTTATCCAATAGTTTCTTTCCCTTTAAAATCAAAATAAATAACGTATGTTTTAAATTGAAAGCAGTATCCACTATACTTTCAATACACTGCTTCTCTTTGAATTGCAACATTTTATTTTGTATTTGCAGCATGTTTCCATTAAATTCTGAATCACTCTAGATTGAAAAAGTCTCTGACGAATTTCTTGAAATTGCTTTTGACTCCGAGTAGCAGATACTATTTCTTTATCATGTTTCCTTTTCCTCATAATTGAAATTGAACTCTGCTTCACCTTAAAGGCAGATGCAGGTCGAAAGAAATCACCACGGGCAGGCGGCAGGCAGGCAGAAAGGCTGAAAGGCTCGTATCACTTTTCCTAACTCCATCTCCTCTCCATGTAATCTCCAAATACTTTAGACAGCCTCACAGTACACCAACTTACCTCAAATTAAATTCAAATCTACCTCTTAGTGTCAAAAATGAGACCACAACCTGCCACATAACATGTCTGCGTTTCGTTTTATCGCTTTTAACTCAAATACACCTACATCTCCTACCACCACCCCCACTCACTATTTCCACAAAAAGTATAATTTGCAAATGTGCAACATTTTGTTTATCTCCCCGAATACATTACAAACCCAAATTAACGCTGTGCCTCATATTCAAAACCATACAGTCCCATAAAGATGACAAGGTTAACTTCTTCTTTCTGAAAAATTCCTAAAGATATATAAAGTACTTATTTAACAACAGCTCACATGTTATGCATATTTTATCACCAATATCAAATACCACACATTACTAACATTATATTACTTTGAAATAAAAAAATACTTTCAAAATTAAAAATATCACCTCAAATACTTAATCACTACTACAGAACACATAACACACCTTGTTCATTTCTAACTCACCTTTGTAGTTGTTATCCAGATTTCAAATGTCACCCACCATACAATTCTTTCTTTGTCACATACTACATTTAAAGCACCGATTTCATCAAGAATGGAACCAGGAATGGCACAATTTCTATGTCGCTCCAGACACAAATACATGTAATGAACAAATCAGAATACTTCATTCCTTCAACGGCATTCCATAACTTATCTCCATTGGTTAATTTTAAATGTTCTATACAAAAAGCTACTTAATATTCTGCGCCACATCCAGGTCACAAGTTTAACCTATTTTATCACCACACTTTCTGGAACATTCTACGTCACCTGCAGGTTAAAAATTCATCAATTTTTTTTGTAACCTAACAATATACTTTTACAACATTTTATCGAACATTTAACGGCACGTGCAGGTTAAAAGTTCACAATAGGGGTCAGTAGTTCATCAGCTTTATCCCCAACTCCAGCTCCTCCTAACCTTACGCCCCCAGCGCCATCAGACCCGTAGGAGTTAGTGCTTTACACTTTCCAAATACCAAATTAATTTCATACACACAAATTTACCTTTGCACTCCCTATATAACACCCCTAAACACCATACACAAGTTACAATGTTCGAAACAAAAGTTCCTCGGAGTAGCTATAACTACATGCTGACACTACTTGGATAGATGTAGCACAGCGGCCAGAGCACATGAGTTCACAGCATATGACGCACACAGTTTGGACTCACGTTTTCATCCCCGAGTCTGGCAGTAGCTCAGCTTAGCAGCATGAGACTCTATATACTACCTCACATATTTTCCGTACCCCAGGACTTTCAGACCAGTACGGGTCAGTAGTTCGTCCTAGTAGTTATAAACACATGCTGACACTACTTCCACAGCTGTAGTGCAGCGGCCACGCCACATGACTTCACAGCATAAGGCACACAAATTGGGCTAACCCTTTAATCCCAGAGTCCGCAACAGCTCACCTTAGCAGCATCAGACTCTAGGCAATACCTCACTTAATTTTCGTAGCCTAGCACTTTCAGAGCAGTAGGTATGAGTAGATCACTTTGCACTCCCTGTATTGCACACCCTAAACACCCCACAGAGGTTGCAGTGCTCCTACCCTCCTCTTTCCTACTTTTTTTGCCCTTTTTTCTCCTTACTCGCTTCAACGGAATCACAAAATGGCGGCCAACACTTCCTAGTTCCATGAGACTCTAGACAATACCTCACATATTTTCTGTACCCAGGACTTTCACACCAGTACGGGTCAGTAGTTGGTTCTTGTAGGTATAAACACATGCTGACACTACTTCCACAAGTATAGCACAGTGGCCACGGCACATGACTTCACAGCATAAGACACACAGTTTTGGCTCACGCTTTAATCCCCGAGTCCCGCACCACCTTACCTTACCAGCAACAGACTCTTGGCAATAACTCACTTAATTTCCGTACTTCACCACTTTTACACAGGTAGGGGTCAATACTTCGCTTTGCACCCCCTCTATAGCACACCCTAAACACCCCACAGAGGTTACAGTGTTCCTACCCTCCTATTTCCCACTTTTTTCCCTTTTTTCCCCTTACTCACTTCAACGGAATCACAAAATGGTGGCAACACTTCCTAGTTCCAACCTCTCGCACCTCTCGCAGCCAATAAGTAGGAAGCTCGTGCTCACAACGCCTCAGCCAATCAGATGGCAGAATTCCCAAATATCGATATCTTTAAATTTCAATATTTCTTAAAAACTACTGAACGGATTTACACCAAATAAGCAAAAGTGTGCTTTCTATACCATGACCCTGCTCCCTGCCAAGTTTGGGATAATTCCGTTCACCCGTTTGACCTGTATCCTTGTCTAAAATTTCCTATGGAAATTAACATGGAAAAAAAAACTTTTTGGGGACCCCCCTTTTTTTTGGCCCCCCTTGACAGATCACCCCCAAACTTTCAACATAGGAGCTGATATTAACAAAGAATTAGCTATTAAAATATCGTGAAGATTTGTCAATCAGCGCCAAAGTTATTGGGAATAGAATGTTGCCATTTTCCTATGGTAACTAGGTTCTAACTATATCTACCTACTGGCAACCCCCAGTAGGTATTATAGATAGATAGATAGATAGATAGATAGATAGATAGATAGATAGATAGATAGATAGATAGATAGATAGATAGATAGATAGATAGATACATCAATCACCTACTGGCGGTCATCAGGAGGTAGTTATAGTTAGGACCATGTTTCCAATGTTTTTTTTCTTGCCTATATCTTTGGCACCGTTTGACGAATTTGATGACATTTTCCCAAAATGTGCCCCACTGATTTTTGTTGTACATGGAAGGTTTCTGGGCGATCCGTCAAACAGGAACCAGAAAAAAGGGGGGCATAAAAAGTGTTTTTACACTGGTAATTCCGTAGAGATTTTAGTTGCGACTAAAGCCCGAACCGCTGGACGTAATTACACCAGATTTGGCAGAAAGGTAGCTCCTGGTCCAGAATGAACAAATCGGTTCAGCAGTTTTTGCAACATTAAAGGAAAAGCAACTGTGTAAATATAGGGAGACGAAGGCTCCGTGAACCCTACCAATCTCATTCTGAGATCTGATTGTCTGCCAACACTTTAACCAGGAAGTTCTTCAGCCAAGTCCCAGAAAAAACATTAAAGAAAAGGGGGCATGGTAGGAATACCTTGACCGCGTAGCCCTGGTCCTTGGGTTCCCTAGAGACCCCGCAAGAGCAAATGTTTTATTTATTTTTATGGTGAAAATCACAACTAATTTGCAAATTTGTAGCAACAAAAACCTAAAACAACCATGGTCTTCTGCGCTTGTCCAAACAAGGGCCCCATTGGTTTGTCCAGGTCCTGGGGTGTGCCTGCACCTCCAGATGATAACCTGACTACTTATTATGTTAATGATTTTTAAAAGCGGTCTCCATTAAAGGCCTGTCACTTCGCGCAAGTCAATTTGAAGCTGCTTCTGAAATGGACCCCAAAGGGGCGGAGCCAGCATCCTAGCACTAAAAGCACATTTGCTACCCTGCCGTGTGGGACAAAACACTACCTGGACTTGGGATCACTAGCCCCTTTTGACATTACCTGTGCTTGGGGACCCAATTTCTCACCACAATACACGCCAAGAGGTACAACTGCAGAATGAGCCCAAGGGTTGGACCCATCACCCCAGAGCTGAAAGGGTCTCTGCTTTCACACCATATTGGAACAATACACTACCTGGGACTGGGTCACTAGCCCCTTTTGACCTCAACTGTGTTTGGGGTCACCATTTCCCACCAAGATACATGCCAGGAGGCACAACTGCATAATGGAGTCTAAGGGGGTAGGACCATCACCCCAGTGTTAAAAGCACAACTGGTAGCTACTTTCAATCAGAAGAGGAGGTTACAAATTAAAGATCCATTAATAGAAAATGTAAGGTTTAGCAGCAGATGTTACAATTTCACTGATTTTGTTTACACCACAGTTACTTCTAGGTACCCTTCTGATCTGAGATGCTTAGTGGAAGACAGGCAACAGGTACCCATGTAAGGTAAACCGGGGATGCCATACAGGCCAGTTCTTCACAGGGTAACCTCAATTTATTAACCTCTTCCCTTCCTCTGAGAGGCTGTTCCGAGAGAGGTGAGATAAGAAATGGTGCAGACCAAGCGCACCCCATGTCCATACCCTGTTGAAATCTGGAGACCTTCCTCAGGCCTCCTTCATAATAACCTCTTTCCTCACAATAGCACAGATCTGCATGTGCCCTGAGAGAGGCACTCACATAGAGGGGGCATGGGAGAGGTTGATGAGGGAGGAGACGGGTGACCTCACAATATGTCAGGTGAAAAACAGTTAGTTAAGAAGGCTATGCACTCAGCGGACATACGCTGGATGGCCTCGTCTGTAACAATCCTTCTTTTAAAATTCAGAATATCTTTCCTGGGTCTGGTCGTATCATTTGGTTATTACGTTCTCTATAGAAACCCCTAGGGATCAGGCCAATTTGCCTAATACACCGATTACCATTAGTTACAAAGATTAGAGTAAATTTGATCCTGTCATCTTAGCACAGTCCTTAGATGAACATTATCCCCTTCGACTTACAGATGCTGAATCTTCTGCAACCTGCTACTCTGACTGGTTGTCAGACTCCTTCAGGGAGCTAGTTCTATTAAAAATCAACATCCATATGGCAGGGAACCTACGGCTCCTTGGTTCACAGAAGCCTTGAGGCTTGTAAAATAAGCCTGTAGAAGGCAGGAAAGCATTTGGAGGAGAAATTACGACAAACAGATTTATTTATTATTTATTTATTTCGAGGGTTTTATATAGCGCTGCTGGACCCTGGAGTATCAGAGCGCTTTACAACAAGGTAGAACAACAAAATATAGGATAACAATAGGTGCAAAATTAGCAACGTGATACAGTATTGCAATACGTCATTTAAAAGGGGGGAATAAAAGGAAGGTAAACTTACAAAAAGGCGAAAACAGCTAAAAGTGATAAAAAGTTGCATTCAGAATGGAAGGGGGGATAAGAGAGGAGAGAAGAGTGGACAAGCTCAGTGACAGTATTGTTATATACCCCAATATTTGTTGCGGAGAAGTGCTTTGAGTTCACTTTTGAAAAGGGAGTAAGAGGGGATGCAGCGAAGGTCCTTGGGGAGAGAGTTCCAAATGGTAGATGAGATAGGTGAGGTGAGATGAGATAGGCATACAAGAGGGTACTAGCCACTTACAAATATCTCATCACAAAGGAAAAAAGACAGTATTTTACTTGTTTAATAGAAAGTGCCTCCAATTAATCGAAAACATTATTCCAAGTCGTTCAGAAACTCACTACCATCTTGAATAAGACTAATTCCTCTGACAGTAAATCCTTTTGTGATGCCCTTGCAAATGCCTTCAAAGAGAAAGTCAATGGCATTTTTAAGGATTTTTATAGTGGGAACTCTCAACCTCCGGAACCTCTTACGAGAGGGATCCAGGTGATTGCTTGCATACCCAATTTTCTGCCACAACATCAGAACACGTGTGCTCTTTACTTTTGCAAAGTAAATCCGATTCCCCTTATGACCCCTGTTCGGTAAAGATCCTGAAATTGGTTCCAGACATTAAGGCGAGAAACCTATCACATACTTTTAATATCACGTTTCTTCTGGTACTTTCCCTTCTGTCTGTAAACAGGCATCTATCCTCCCGTTTAAAAAAGTCAAATTTAAATATTTAAAAAATTGCGAAAAGATAATAAACTGTGAGCTATCTAAATACATTCTAGATAACCAGCTTCTAGACACCTCTCAGTTTGGCTTTAAATAAGGACATGGGACAGAAACTGTCCTGGTCAAGGCAACAGAAGAAGTGAGAAAGGCAGTAGATAGTGGAGGTTCAGCAGTTATGATCTTATTGGACCTACCTGCTACCTTCGATACTGTTGATCATACAACTCTTATCGACTGCCTAGAGGAAATAGGGGTGAAGGGGGTTGTGCTTGATCTACTCTCCTCTTTTCTCAGAGACAGATCACAACCAGTAGCATTAGGGAAATTCAATTCCTCACCTTTTTCCCTGCCTTGCAGAGTCCCTTATGGGTCGTCTTTGAGCCCAACACTCTTAATGTTTATAGAGCGAAACTGGCCCCTCTCATTAGAAGCTTCAATTTGGAGGTAACATCCTATACTGATGATACTCAGTTGATAATTGCAGCAGCCAATATTGATTAATCAGGCCTCTCAAGATGCCGAAACTGCATCAACGCAGTCTGTCGCTGGATGAGTGGGCCCTGTCTGAAGCTCAACTCAGGTAAAACCGAGATCATTGTGTTCGGGAACCCTCCTCCAGCTTGGTCCACTAATTGGTGGCCTGAAATTCTGCCTCAGCCACCTCTTCCGGTCACCAAAGCTAAGAATTTAGAAGTCATTATTGATGACAACCATAGTATGAATGTACACATCTCAGCTATAAAGTCCTCAACTTAATATCTCCTAAAAATGATCAGGACATTTTTCCATTCATCCCGGACAGCTATAGGAAAACCTTAATCACAGCGCTAGTCCTTCCCAGGTTGGACTACTGCAATAGTCTCTATTTAATCATTCTAAAAAACACATGAGACAACTTCAGTCAGTCCAAAATACGACAGCTAGATTGATTTGTATGCTTCCCAAATTCCAATACATCATGCAGGGACTTCACAAGCTATACTGGCTTCCCATGAGCAGTCATGCAAATTTCAAGGAATGCATGACTCAAGACCAGATTTCCTTAGATCAGATTTTAAGCAATATAAGCCTAATAGGGAACTCAGATCGGCCAAAGCCAATTTCTTAGCTGTACTTAAATTAAACAAGCATTGGCATAGCCAATAGGTCCCGCTTTTGGGACCTTATAAGTATTTAGTTATGCAGCACAATATCATTGGTGCAACAACATTAACTGTTGCATGGTTAAACACTTTTAAGGTTCCAAAGGCGAGACCTATTGGCTATGCCAATGCTTCTTTACTTTGCTCCTGGTTACCCACCTGCTTCCAATTAATGGCATTTTTCATGTGCAATTTGCTGTGTTTTGACGAATTTCATATCTGCGAATGGGCAGTTCATGTAAATAGTGGTTCGCCACTTTGTAATCACAGTTTGAGGTTCAGTATTTTCTATTGCAAAAATAAGAAATCGCAAATGAAGCAGTATGGTGTGCAATCATAGGAAATACACTATTTGCAATTCTTTGTACTTCAACAAAACACTGTTTAGTGGATGCAAACCAGTGTGTGACTAGTGTGTAGCTCGCTATTTTTTCAGGCATCAGGTTCACCTGTATTGCGTGTGACTTCTAAGTGGCTACAGGCTTTTATAGGCACTGATCTGATATGCGACTCACTGTAACCCAGCCCAACCTGTCTTTTACAGGCCTACGGGCTCTTCTGAGACACTAGTCTGGCACATGAATGATATCCCCCACCCCTTCGGGCCTTACTCTTCATTCTTTATTTCGGTAAAGTTTTATCACCATAAAAGACATTACAATAATCAATTAAAACAGTTAAACATAATTATACTTTACAGATTCGTTCAGTTCATTCAGAGAAGTTCATCACGTTATTACATGTTATGGTCACTGGGCGGCCTTAATACATTTTGTCCTCAGAAACCACAGAGCTCCTAAGTACTTAGCTACTGTAAATACAATATGTTTCGTCAAGTCTGTTTTGAGGACTCTAAAAGCGACTATACAGTCTCCAAATCCCAGGTTTCTGCACAAAGGAACAATCCATTTCTTGCGTGCCTCACGATAAACTGGACAAAAAAAGATTATGTGGAGCTCAGACTCCTCGGCCAATTTGCAAGCTGGACAAAGGCTATTCACATATTTGCTCCACTTGCTTGTAAATAATCGGAGTGGGAGGGACCCATGTCTCCATTGTAGATATAGTTTCCTAAGCAAGGAGGGATACAAGTTATCTAACATTGGCTCAAAACTGTAGATGTCCTTAGTGCCTAAAAATGTCTCTGTCAATGTCCCTTGATTTTGACAACGGTACAGTGCCATTAGTTTGCTATCATAGTATACCTTTGCCAGTGTCTTTTTGGGGAATAGTTGGCAGGTGGATAAGGGATCAGACCACAGTTTCAAAAGACCCAAACCCTCCAACTCAGATTTAATAAATTTCAACCATTTAATTTCCCCCGCATTGGGCATTGCAAGCACCTCCTGAAGTCCTTGTCTGTAGCTAATCAGTTCCGGAACTGACCATAACCTGCGCCAATATGCCAGCGGTCTGAAAGCCAGTTCTTCGTCAAGGGGTCGCAATCCAAGATCCAATCTTAAGGGGACAAGAGGGGTACTAGGGGGGAGGGCTACAATCCTCCGGATAAACCTGTTCTCCTCTTTCATTAGATCCTGAGAGGATACATGGCCCCAAAGCTCAGATCCATACATGGCAGCCCCCCTTGCCTGTGCCTTGTAAATCTGTAAAGGTGGACCAACAGGACGAATAGATGACTTATTATTGCACATGAGCTTTATGGTACCACCCGAAAACTGAGTCAATTTGAGGAGCGCTTTCTCTTGATGGGTACACCAGGACATTCTCTCGTTTAAGGTAATTCCCAGGTACTCAAATGTTGTCACCCTTTCCAATCTACTTTGTCCAATACTAGGGGTAAAACGGATCTTTGGAGGAGGATTGAATACCATGAATTTGGTCTTTAGGATGTTAATTTCTAGACCGTATTCCCCACAAAATCCCACAAAGCCATCAAGCACTCGCTGGATTCCCATTGTAGACTTTGATAACAGTAGAGTGTCATCGGCGTACATAATCGCCGGCACTCTAACTCCAGCTAACTTGGGGGCATCAGAATCGACCACCCCGTTCAGGTGGGCGATAACTCCGTTGACATAGAGGCAGAACAGGGCTGGTGCAAGCACACAACCCTGCCTTACCCCCCTGTCAACGGGGAAACTATTCGATAGAACACCCTCTTTGCCACACCTTACCTGTGCGTAGTTAGCGGTGTGGAGATGGATAATCATCTCCAACAAGCCCTTGGGGACCCCCAGTTTAGCCAGCACCTCCCAGAGTTTTTTGCGAGGGACCAGGTCGAAGGCCGCCCTCAGGTCCACAAATACAGTGTAGAGGCTGCCACCCCCCAACTGTACCATTTTCCAATGGATGAGGGCAAGCCGGAACACCTGATCTATCGTTGAGACCTTCTCTCTGAAGCCTGCTTGGAACGGACTCAATATATCATGTTCCATCGTCCATTCCAACAGGCGATCCAGCAATAGCCTGGCGAATAGCTTTTGCGAGACGTCTATCAGGCTTATTGGCCTGTAATTGACCGGGAGCAGAGGAAGACCCGTTTTAAAAATCGGGACTATCTCTGCCCCCAGCCAAGTGGGAGGGATCTCCATGCCATTCAGGATTGCATTATACAGCACCCTAAGATATGGGGCCCAGATTTTGACTTCTTGCTTGTATAGGTTGCCTCGGGCCTTACATAAGCACCTGCATGACTTGTGGTTGACTCATCCCTACAGCTATGGGCCTCTCTCTAAGGTACCTAATTGACGGGTGAGTGTGAGCAGGCTGTTCCCTCGTACTGTTGGCCATTTTTGAGGTACCATATATGAATGGTTCTCCCCCAGTCGTACCTGCTTTTCAGTGGCACTGGTCTGACATGACTGACTCAACCCCAGCCCCACCATTCTTTTCAACGCAGCTTACCGAAATATGACTGGCTCTCCCCTAGCCCTGTAGGCTTTTCACGAATATTACTTGACTTGTAATTGATTCTTCCCTTCACCAGACCCACAGACATTTCAAACGCACTCGCCTATCTGGATTTTCTTAGAGGCCGGTTCTCATCAAAGAGTCCATAACATGAATTGCTGCAAAGCGCCCCACTTTTCACCACTTCTCAGACCTCTCTGAATCAAACTGTGCTTTGTGCCGTTGTTTGTTGAAAGTTCCAGTGGCAGCATCCCAGAATCCGGGGCTTGCAGGGCCCGGTCTCCGTGCTACAGCTCATCCTAATTAAGGCGCACTTCGGCGCGTGCAAGGGAGCGGCTGCGCAGTAAGATTTCTGTGAGGAGCGCAAGTGTGGGGACATTGCTGCTCTTGTGGCCGCTGCTGGGATGTAGCTTCTGCTATGTTAATCAGAGCCGGAATGACGTGTTTTATGCCCGTGCGGCGTCTCTGATATATTAACCTTGGCTGCAATTTTGGGATTCGTCAGGTAGAAAAAGCCACTTGAATTCTGAGGCAGAGAGAAGGAGGGGAAACGGAGAAAGGGAAGAGGAAGGTGGAAGGTGGGAGGGTGCGTGAAGAAAAAAAGGAGGCAATAGAGAGAAAGAGAGTAGAAAGAAAGGGAAGTCACAATAGATATAAGAGGAGAAGAGAAAGGATAGATGTAGCAGGGAGTCATAAAATAGAAGAGAAAAACCATGAAGCAACAATAGCCAGGCCGTGCCCTTTCCCCGTGGGTTCACGAGTCACCACAGCCTCTCCTTGGTACAACTTGAACCCCGAGGAGACCTGATGGAGTCTCCAAAACAAAAAAAATCAAGTGGGGGGAGAGCAGGGACACAAAACATTTGCATTGCCATTCTAAGCAATCCAACGCGTGCACGTTTTTAGGACAACAACAAAATCGATTACATGAGGTTCCCTCCTATCAGTGCAATCCCGCTGCATAGGTGAGACCTAAAAAGATGCAATGGGGTGGCAGAGGTATAGTCCTCAACATGATCAAACTTTGGAACAGCCTCCCACCCCTTCTCAGGGCACTTACCTCACTAACAAATTTTAGGAAGGAGACGAAGACATGGCTATTTAAACTTTTAAACAACATCTAGCTTGCCTTTCAGACAAAGGCACGACACCATTGAGGTAATCGCGCACTTTAAAACATTCTTAATATAACAACAAAAACAGGGTGCTTGTGACGTGCGTTCTTTATGCCGTGGTACATGAGGACATCTTAACCAAACAAAGAAGAACCTACATCATACAGTTAAGAGAACGTATCCTTGTTTGGTGGAGATTTACCTCTTTGTAGTATTGTTGTCTCCTCTATAGGAGAATTCATATTATCAGAGATTTATGGATAAAGATGCACAAGGAACAATTACATTGCCGAAACGCACACAAGAAATGTGACCAATGAGATAGCTCTCAGTAATTAACCAGAAGCAAGCATTACAGTTAGGTAAACATTTTATTGAAAACTGTGTTCTCTTGTACAATAAAGGGACAGGTGAGGTTCTGTTCTGGTGCAGTCACTCACACAGCAACAGCAACTGCCACTACCACACAGACACTCACACACCCATTCTGCCACTCACATCCACTCACACATACACACAGCCACTAAGATCCACTGACTGATCCTTACACCACTTACACACCCTCTAACACACCCACAAAACCACTTACACACCCACTTACAGACCTATAAGACTACTCACACACCCACTCAGAGGGCAATACAGCCATAAACACACACTAATTAACCTATTCAGCCACTCACATACCTACTCTCAAAGGTCACAGGTTACGGCTAGCAAATAGTGTTAAAAACCTTAGAACTTCACAAAAAATCTAAGATTACAGAGCATTTATATATAGGAAAAAGAATAAAAAAAACCTTAGAAATTCAATAAAAAAACAAAGGTTTCAGGGCCATTATAGTTAGGAAATAGAATAAAAAAACATTAGCAGTTCACTGAAAAAAACAAAGGTTACAGGGACGCTATACTTAGGCTCAGACTTCCTTCATTCAAAACCAGCGAAATTCAGCAGTTATAGTTACCTGAGCTAACTATAACTCACGCACCTGTAATGCGCTACTTTTGACTTCATATATTATATCACTCATAACATGGATTGCCTATTCTTGTTCTTAACTCGTTGTACTTGATCCCGCTTTGCATTACTGCACTTTTAAATTGCCTCAAAATTGAATATCATGCTGTGATTTTTAACTGAATTTTACTTGAATCTGAAAACCTGTTAACTTACCTGTGCTTGACTCAATTGGTAGGGTGGGAGGGCACTATACCGCGATTAAGGTAAAGCACAAACTGAAAGTCACCGGAAGTAGCACTGTAAAAGGGGCAGCGTTCTAACTTTCAATCATGGGTGATTGCAAAAACGGGGCAGCGGCCCAGAGATCGTAAGGATTGCCTATTTTTGTTCTTAACCCGCTTGTACTTTATCCCGCTCTACACTATTGCACTTTTAAATTGCTCCAAAATTGAATATCACGCTGTGATTTTAAACTGAATTTTTAACTGAATTGTACTTGAATCTGAAAACATGTTACCTTACCTGTGCTTGACTCAATTGGGTGGCGCTATACTGCGACAGCAGGCACATCCAGTGGGCGCGCCGCTGGTGCGCTAAAGGCAAACTTGTCTGTGCCCGTCTGGCCCAAAACAGACCAGGGGCCAGGAACCCTGCCCCTTTCTTACCAGATCTCAGTACTCGCCGCCAATACTCTAGGGAGATGCTCTTTAAAATGTCCAAACCCCGGCAATACAATGAGGCACTATGTGTGAAAGTCTTCCAGGGAATACAGAGAGCCCATTCTCAGGCCTTCATTGTAAATGGAGGAGCCAAGCACCATCAGAACAGCATGCTAGGAACGTTATTAGCCTGGCTGGACTTCAGCTAACCTGTATTTATTTTAACTCTAGGTCAATGCCCAAACAATGCCTCGAGATCTGGGATACTTTAGCTGACAGAAAACCTGACCTAGCTGGTGGATAATAACTCCCCCAACATTAACACCGCCATATCATCTGGATACAAACTAATAAAACAGGACAAAAGGGGACAGAAGGGAGGGGAATAGCCATTTTCTTCAAAGACTGCTTTACTTGGCATCAAGAGGCGAACACGAGATCCTAGCATTCCAACTGTCCAATGGAGACCATAAACTACTTGGGGGAGTGGTAATTTACAATGCCCCAGGAAACAAGCTGGATTTTAGCACTAGACTGCAGTCTGCACTACTCTCCTTGTGCCTAAAACATAGCAATTTTTTAGTCATAGGCAATTTTAATGTTCATTTTGAAAATTCTGCCAACTCTGTGGGTAAACACTTGGAAAACAACTTGCAGATATTGCAGCTAAAAAATGGATTAAAGGACCAACTCACACTACTGGATACACACTTGATCTGCTGTTTTCCAACATAGAATCCACTAATGTCTTCGAGGTTACACCTCTGTCCTGGACTGATGAGTCCCTTATCTCTTTCTCTGTTAACCTGCAAACTAAGCCAACCTGCTTGATCACACCATCTTCAGCAGTAAAAAGGGCATGGAACCGTATCACCCCTGACTCATTCGCTCCCCACTTCTCCCTAAGCAACCTAAGTATTGCTAGGGCACTCTCTGTTCAGACAGAAGCTGAAATTCTACATTCTGAAATCACGCACGCATTGTGCCAGTGTGCCCCGAGGTTAGGAAGTAAACCAAATAGGTTAACACCATCAGAGAAATGGTATTTGTCAGAACTGAAACTAATGAAAGGGATATGTAAAGCATTAGAACATAAATGAAGACTGTCTAAAGCAGGTAGCATTAGGTTGCTCTTCAAAGGGGAGTTAAAGACTTATCACAATGCTCTCAAAAGTGCCATGAAAACACTACTATGCAAACCGAATAGATGACAACCATAATTCAGCCGAAGAGTTATATAAAATAGTGAAGGAACACTGCAAACCTACCAGTATGTCCCAATAATATGACCCCTTCAAGTGACAACTGCGAGATAATCAGCAACTTCCTCACTGATAAAATCTCTAAAATCTATTTCTCCTTCAAAAGCCAACCCATTTCCGATGAACCAGACTGGGAAACCCTAGCCCCACACTTTGAAGCACAAGCTTACTTAAGCAACCTGGCTTCTCTTACTGAAAAGTAGGTTGCAAAAGCTATGACTAAGGTCAAATCAGGATCTCCGCTTGATCCTTGTCCTCAATTTATTTTCTTTCAGCTCGCATCAGTCATAAGCCCGTCTGTAACCCATATTTTACTTAAATCCCTTGATACTACCGTATTCCCAGATATATGGAAGGAAACTGTTGTATTCGCATTATGAAAAAAATCTGTAAATTACTGACCAATTTCCCAACTGCCATAATTGTCTAAAGTATTGGAGAATCTGGCCAATAAACCATTGGTTAACTTTCTGGAAACTAACGATCTTTTGAATCCATCTCAGACGGGTTTAGAGCTTCTAACATCACAGAAGCCACCCTACTTTCAGTATCACATACCATCTGGTCCTTGGTGGATCAGGGCAAAGCTGCCGCCCTGATCCTCTTGAATTTGACAGCAGCATTTAACACTGTATCTCATGACCTCCTGCTGAGCATTCTGCATAGAAAGGGATTACACTCGAAAGCTCCTCAACGGTTCAACTCCTTCCTACGTAATAGAACACAAAAAATTCAAAATTCAGTTGAAAAAACATCAACTATGGTGTGCCGCAGGGAGCCTCCTTAAGGCCAACCCTTTTTAACGCCTATGTCTCTTCATTAGTTAAGATCAGCAGGAAATGGAGCTTTAATATCCGCAACTATGCAGACAATAACCAGCTACTAATTGACTTCGAAGAAAAGCATGAGTATACCAGAAACAACTGTCTCTTAGAAACGGCAACTTGGATGACAGAACACTGTCTGAAGCTAAACACTGAGAAGTCTGAAATCCTGCCCTTCAGAGGGGCTCATCTACTCTGGGACAATACCTGGTGGCCCCAGTCACTAGGAGCCACCCCGGAACCCAAACGGGTTGCAAAATACCAGGGCATACTCATCAACAATGCTTTTAAACATGCAAGACCAAGTGCGAGCACTGTGTGTAAAAAGCTTTGCCACTCTAAAACTACTAAGACGATTCTTCATATGGACCCCCTTAAGTTGCAGAAAGGCTATTACTCAGGCATTACTTTCTAGTAAACTAGATTATGGGAACGCACTTTATGTGGGCATGCCTGAGTATCTTTTCTCATGACTGAGTGATCCAGAAAGCCGCCGCCAAGCTGGTTTGTAATAGAAGCAAATACAGCTCAGCATCTGAATGCTGATAGAGCTCTATTGGCTACCTGTGTGCCAAAGGGCCAAGTTTGAGATACTGTGTTATGCACACAGATCTCTATGCAAGTGTGGTCCCCGAATTCTGCAGGACAACATCGATTCCAGATTCCCACAAGAAAACTGAGGTCTTGCCATCATGCCTTGGCCAAAATCAAATGCATTAAGAAAGTTAGAGCAGGGGGTCGCCTTTTCTCCAATTTGGCAGCTGTCCACTGAAATGAACTTCCCATAGATCTTTGCCTTACGGACAATTAAATGTCTTTCAGGAAGAAGCTGAAAACATGGCTGTACCCTAGAATTTAAGTACTGGCACCTGCAGCCTCTTAACCTAGCTCTTAACCTAGCTCCTAGCATTCACTTCTTCTATCTCACAGACCCACACAGCCACTTATATTTCCATTCACAGACCTATACCAATAGCAGCCTCCACAACAACACCAGACTCCACATCACAACCTTGTCGCTCCTTGGAACTGATGCATTGCCGGACTTCGCATCACAAGCCCCATCGAAGGGATACTTGGCAATGATGCAATAGAACCTTACACCGCAGCCTTGCCTCAACTTGGACCCAATGCATTTCTTCGGCTGTGTGGAGCATCTTAGTTATGGATTCAAGCAAAGTTCCAGACCAGCATTTACGGTACCATGTTCAGTGGCCCTAACTGGGCCCCTGTATCTGGCCCGCGCTCCATGGTGGTCATCCCGAACGTATGACTTTGTCCTGGTCTGGCGTGCCCAGGTTTCCCCAATTGGTGCTTGGTGCTTTTTGACGTTATTCTATATTTGCCATTTTGGTCTTGTTTTATTTATTGAAACTTAATCTATTTTTCAAAATCTGGTGTGGGCTCTTTTTGTAGTGTGTTTTCACTGTTTTACTGATTGCAATGTGGAACACATACTTTACACTTAGCCTCTAAGTTAAGCCTGACAGCTTTGTTCCAAGCTACCAAGGGGGTGAGCACAAATTAATTTGGTTTTTGCTTGTGCCTTACCCTGACTAGGATTGTGGTTGCTGCTTGACCATGGCTAACACCACAATCAACCAAGAACCCAATTTCTAACACCACCTCTTCAGGGTTAGATGCAATAAATACAGTCAAGGCTAAAATCTAGAGTGATAACATCCAAAAGATCGTAGTTTCCAACACATGTATAATGGCTTTACTGGAAAGTTAAATACAAGGCCTGGGCAAAGTTTTCATTACACTGGAGTAAGTGGAGTAATTTTGGTATTTTCGCAATACTCTTTTGATGTAAAATTGCCAAATAATACAAGTTTAAGCAAGTTCACATAATTATATGTAATCTGGCATAAAACCTCTACCACTGGAGCACAGGAATGATAAACATAGGGAACTTGAGTAGCTTCTTGCTGCTTCTGTTCATGTTCTGTTTAATTTAGTGGTTTTTCTAACTCCTTCGGTGGTCATGATGGAAGGGTTCTGTCATGAGCACCAGTGCTCGTGTTCTCATGATGGACCCATTCTGTCATGTGCACACTAGCACGAAACCCCCCTGCTATAAACAGCAGAGGGATTTCCTTTTTTTCTTGCCTCGGGGAGGTGGTGAGGGACTTCGATAACCCCCTGCAACATTTTGTTTATTTTAAATGTAATCTCATCACCCGGAGGACCGAAACACAGAGGAGAGGTATCATTGGGAAGAGGAGAATCTCCAATGGTACCCCTCTCTCATTTGATCCCTGCATGGGGCTCACAGCAGGAGGGTGATACTCAGGCAGGAATACACCCAATAGCCACCAGGGAGGGGAGAGTGGCCCCTTGAGCAAGGGCCTTTGCTCCCACCGATTCAAAATGGGTGCATTGAGTCTTTCTGCCCCCCGGGGGCAGAAAGTTACCTAGATACCAGGGATTCATTTTTTATAGATCAGGGGTGGGGGCTGCCCAGAATGGGCATGTCTATGCCCCCACACTCCCCCTAAAAAAGTGTAAAGTCTTTCTGTCCCACCCAGGAGGCAGATGGGGGCAATATCTCCTGAGGCAAAAAGCCCACTAGACACCAGGTATTGGTTTTTTTATACATAGTGGCGGGGTTGCCCAGAATGAACATGTCAATTCCCCACCCCAAAAATATTGCTACAGTCTTTCTGCTGGGAGGCAGATGGGAGCATTTGCCCCTTATCTGCCCCCTTGGGGGGGCAGAAAGCCTACAAGGAACTAGGGATTATTCTTTTTCAAAATTCTGGGGTGGGAGCTGCCCAGAATGGGCCTGCCTATGCCCCCACCCCAAAAACAATTATCCACAGTCTTTCTGCCTCCCCAGGAGGAAGATGGGGGCATAGTCCTTGATCTCCCCCCCCATGGGCCAGAGAGCCTACTAGACACCAGGGATTATGCTCGCTGTTTTATACGTAGGGGTGGGGGCTGTCCAGAATGGGCATACCAATGCCCACACCCCTAATAAAAAATAGCCACAGTCTGCATAGACTCCATAGCCCAGCACCCTGGGATCGGTTTGGGCCTACAGCCTGTCTCTTGGGTCACATGACTAGGTGTTCTCAGGTATTTGCTATAAATCTATATAGGATCTGCACGTTTAGACAACAAAACCTGTGGAGTATTTGTCCAGACTGATTTCAGACACCCCGCCGGATATGTTCGCCTGTATACCAGCTAGCTCACAGTGCCACTGTAAACTCCTCTTACCAAGGAGAGAATAGTTCTTGGCAACAATCAATCATGACAACTCTGTCCCATCAGAGATCGTGGAAACAGTACAGTACTTTTCGCTCAGTCACTTGTTCTCACTTTGTCTCAGAAACATACGTAGAATAAACAGTAGGGATGTTTTCAATGAGTATTTATTGACCCAGCATCAGTCTAGTGTAAAATAGGTGTCCTGAAACAACGATAAAACAAAAACAACAGCTAAAGACAATTATAACCAATAACAGAGTAAATGGATGGTAGATTTCTACCACAGTGATTAGAACAATAAATATATGCAAGCATATAAATACATCACAGTAATAATGCCCACTCCTGCGATGCAACCCTAACTAGATGTACCTAAGTGTACCTAGCATGTATGAAGGTGTAGAGCCAAGAACCCCCCTAGGATGAGGCCAACTCCATTACCTGGTGCGAGAGAATGAAGGGTCCCGTCTGGTCTTGAGATGGATACCCGCAAGGGATGTCAGACCACTGCGTGCTAGAGAGTCTGCGTGCAGTGAGTCATCATGGAAGTTATGTTATGTTATGTTATTTACATTTTTAATGCGCACAGCTGCTCCAGCGAAGGAGCGTCCTGGTGCAGAGAAAGGCGGACATAACACAACACTAAAACCAGCAAAAAAGCAGGAATACTTAAAAGATAGAATTAAAACAAATAGGTTTTCAAAGCCCTACGAAAAGATAAAAGGTCATCCAAGAGACGGATTTCCAAGGGGAGTGCATTCCAAAGAATCGCAGCTTTCACCCGAAAGGAGCGCCCACCCATCCGGCAGAGCCTGAAGCGGGGGACGACCACAAGGGATTGACCAAGAGATCTGAGTGAACGGGTGGGAACGTAGGGAGAGATAAGTTTATTGAGAATCTTTCTCCTCTGCCTGCCTGGCAAATATATGGTGTATATACACTTAAAAGGTACCCTTAGGGGAATATACCTTGCTCTGTCATGTCGGCCGAGGATGATGGAAGGGATGACCCTTATATTCTGGGAATCCTCATGCAAAATTAATGAGGCTAGTTTCCGTGGACAACCACACGACATTTATGAAGCGCTTAACTAGGGAAAAAGTCAATACCAAAATCCGTTATGATGTGCAACGGTACGGTAAATGTAGGTGAAGGGTTAAGTGACTACTCAAGCTTATATCTGGGTACCCTAATAAACATAACAGTGTAGTTAGCAGTTGGCATTAGTGAATTCCTCCCAGACTTTGAGACAAAGGGGGATTAGGCATTGGCAGAATGGGCCATCCTCATAGGTTAGCAGGGGCGGAGCTGCTCCCCACCCCATTCACATTTCAAAGGCTCTGCCTCAGCACACTTCCAAATAACTTGGCACCAGTCTTTTATCACAATAGACCTCTTGGTGCTTAGTCGGTGGAAGGCAGCCATTCCACAACCAGATGACAGAAAGATCTAGATGTTTCTCCCACTTAAAAGACTGGCACCAGGTATAAATATTGGACCTCCAGAGCCACTCTTCAGTACACTCCTGGATCTGCGGCGGACACTCAGAAGGCCTGCCTGGTACTTCAGAGGTCTGCCCTGCTGCTTAAAGCTTGCTAAGCAGCAGGTCTTGCTTCAAATGTTGCTAATCCCCCACCGCTCCAAAGGAACACTAAACTCCGCTGATCAGAGGCTGTTCTCAATGCCTAGAATCAAGAATGACAGAATTGAGGCCTCTATTTTGCTTACCTTGCGTCTAATCTCTGGAACTCCCTGTCACCATTATCAAGACTGACCAAACAAGAAACTAAGTTCAGGAAACTCCTCAAAACCCATCTTTCTTAGCAATATACCCATGCTACTAACTGTCTGAAGGACCTGACATCTATCTCTGGGAGACCTGTGTGTGTAGCCATGTGCTTCACAAATGCCTAGCATAGCATACCATAGTTTTGTACCTCATAGGAACTGCCCTACTGCTACCAGAGGACTGCCCTGCTGCTTGAAGCTTATTTGGTACCCTCAGAGGACTGCCCTGCTGCGGAGACTTGCTGCTTGATTCCAAGACTACTAGAGTAACTCCAAGGGCTAGTTAATTGGCCTCCTGTTCTGAGCAACAGGGAGACAACAAGCTCCAACAACTTGAACTGAGAACCTGGATCCTGTCTGAAGGGAGTTCTATTCACCAAATAGTGCATTTCCAGCCCTGGAGCTTTGGAACTGCTGCCAAATGTGCCAAACAGCTAAAAAGCTAATCTTTTAACTTGGAACAATTTCCATAAAGTGGCCTGATTACTGGGACCTCCCTGCTCGTTGATTCGCCCAAGATGCATAGCAGATCGGACTGACTTCACAGTAGCTCCCATTACATTTTTCTCTGCAATGCAAATTGTGATAAAAACACAAAGTTACATAACGGTTAAATGTAAGCTACTCCTTCAGATAAAGCTTTTGACAGATTTTTAAGATCACTTCTGATAGTTAAAGGTAGTAAAATTGACCAACACGCTATCTGAGCTCAATTGTTGGGAAAAATGATTTAGCATACTATTTGCATAATGCTAATTAAATTATTCAAAACACTCAGTCAATGACAGGGAATTATTAACTTAATTGGAAGCTAACAAAATTGTATAAACATGCTACTTTTTCATGTAAATTACAAGTGTAATGGTTAAGTGTTGAATACAGTCAATGCTGATAAAATTCTATATTTTATTGATAGTAAACGTTTCTTCTGTCATGCAAAAATAAAACATTTCTCTGATCCTTTCAAAATTGTTTGTTGGTATTGTAATTTTCTTGACTTAGTACATAAGTAAATATATGACCAAATTAAGGAAAATCGTTTGGTGTAATGCATTTAGAGTTGGCTTTTTGCCTTTACTGATATTAACTTTGAAACACATATTTATAAGTCAATGGACCTATTTATCTTAGGTACAATTCAACTAATAATTCTGTAGGAAAGATTTTACTAAGTTATCTTTTGAATCCTGGTGGAATCGTGTAGGAAGGTGGAGTAATGTGTTGGGTTAGACTTTACTATGTAATACCCTCACATTACTTAAAAAATGATCCTTGGATTCACGATATTAATTCCATAGCTCAGTCCTGGAAGTGTGGCAAAGAGCAGCAAAGCTTTACTCGAGGAACATATGTTAAGTATTTCAGAGACCCAACATGGATGATAAGAAATTGACACGACTTGATAGAAATCTGACAGCGTTTTATCAAAATAAAGCATATTTTTATATAAATCTAGACACCAAAACAAAGTCAATCAGATAAGTATAACCAGAGTTACGGATTTTAGAAGCAAAATTAAACCAGTGCAAAAAAATACTGTAAAACGTTTTCAATTCAGTCAATCGGAAAAAGCACTAGTGACAATCGGTCACTTTCAGATTTAGTTGTGAGAAACCCAAAGAGGGTAAAGGTGATGCAGGTCCAAGGACCAAGCCATGAGAGTCAGTTCAATTTTACCTTGCTCAGGAATCTCTGGTGCAGAGTTGCCCTGGTGTCCTTGGTGCTGGTTTTACTGCTTACACGATGATGGTAAGGAAAATGGTGCAAAAAGTAGACAGCAAAGCCACTGCTGACATGGATGGAGTTTTTGAGATGTTTGTTCGAGGTTCAGTGTTGAGTAAAGGTGGTGGTTGCCAGACTGTCCACCAACAAGCCTAGGTAGTGGTAAGGTCCACAGAAAGTTATTTCGACATCCAGAGGTCCAGGGGGTAATGGGACCTGCCTGAAACTTGCTGGAGGTTAGGAACACATTTCCCACAATGCACTAGACCATCTACTGTTGGGTGGTCCCTCGGAGGGCCTGATGGCCAGCGATTCTTTGATTCCATTTAGTTTTTTTCATCTGTGCTCCGCAGGGGACTCAAGCCACTAGTCCAAGGGAGTCTGGAGTTGCATTTGACTCTGAAAGGGAAACTGAAACTGGTTTTTGATCAGAGACAAGTCGCCGTCATGCAGTTCCAGGAAGGTTGCCACAGGTGCAGGGTATCACGCCTTTGATTTGTGAAGCTCCTGTTTTCCAAGGCTCGGGTCTCTTCTGTGTCCTTTGTTGAAAGGCAGATCAGAACTGAGGATCTTGTGTTGGGGTAGCCCCTAAATCCTAGATTTAGGAGTGTTAGGGATGCGGCTGCAAGTGGCCAATGGGTTACTTGTCCCAGCGGCTAATTGGGCCGTGAGGTGACCGCATCAGGGAGTGTTTGTCACCTTTTTCTACCCAGAACCCTGTTGTGACACTTCTAAAAACAGCAGAAACTATCCTTAGTTGTACAGACCTGGTAGCCCACCCTAGAGTTGTGGATATCCCTCTGGGGTGAACACCTCATGAATACCTAATTTTCCTACTTGCCTGGAGGCAAATGTGCCTGTGCACATGGGGAAGGATGTGTCCTCCTTTAGGAGGCAGCATGGTTGCATATCATAGGAAGTGAAATCTTTTAAGCTTACCCCCTTTATGTGCCACTTCACTAGCCATCCTGTCAGGGAGGGACGTGTTAACCTCCTTCATCTCCAGGCCATTGTTCCTGACTCCTGGGAAAGCTCACACCTCCTGGGAGGGAATCAGTTTCCTGTCTTGGTACAGCAGGTGTGAACTGGGAGCCAAAGCACAGGATAGGCTGAGGCAACCATGTAAGCAGCCTCTAAGGTAGGCACCTCGTGCATGCCACATCATCCTCAACACGAGAGTAATGTCAGAGGAGATAAGGTACATTGTTTGATACCAAACATGACATATTTCGGCAGTACCATAATGGACCTAGAGACCCCGAGTTTGCCCGAGTCCAGCCCATGTTATCCTATGAACCCCATATCACTTATAGTAGCCTTTAATGGTAAAGACCACTACAGGTACATAAAAGCTTGCACTCACATGTTCTCACCTTAATATAATGCACCCTGACTCTGGGCTCAGGAGAAATTCCTTAGGGGTGACTGGCATACGTTAACAAAATGGTATTAACTTTGCCACTCATGCTACAGGCAAAGTCAAGTTCAAGCAGTTTGCATTGCTCCTGCAAACTGCAGTGGCAGGTGGCACAACAGCTCCGCAGGCCCTGGTGACCCCTTCAACATCCATGCCCTGGGTACCACTGTTACCATATACTAGGGATACTAGGGACTTATAAGGGGGTCAAAGTCCTTGCCAATTGGGATTGCCAATTCACATCTATCAGTTTTACGGAGAGAGCACTTGCACTTGGGTCTGGCCATCAGGCTCCAGTGCACTTTCAGAGTCATAAACATCAGCACTAGATCACCAAGTTGGGGGGGGTGACCATACAAAAATGGCATGTCCTACAAATGGTATTTGTTTAAATGGCACAGTAGATTGCTATTAAAATATCAATTCTAGATACAAGGGTGAAAGATGTATTTTTGCTTTCTCGTTTCAGCTACTTAGCTTATATGTCCTTAGGGGTGACTGGCATATGTTAACAAAATTGATTAACTTTCCACTCATGCTGCAGGCAAAGTCAAGTTTAAGCAGTTTGCATTGCTCCTGCAGTCTGCAGTTGCAGGTTTACTAGGGTCATGGAGGGCTTCAGTGCACTTTCAGAGTCATAAACATCAGCACTGGATCACCAAGTAGTCACCAAGTGGGGGGGGGGGGGGGGGTGACCATACAAAAATGGCAATGTCCCACAAAATGTATTTGTTTAAATGACACAGTAGATCGCTATTAAAATATCAATTCCAGATACGAGGGTGAAAGATGTATTTTTGCTTTCTCTTTTCAGCTACTTAGCTCATACGTCCTACATCAAATTAGAGCATGTTTCTCAAAATGAAACTTATAGTAATTCTGTTATTAATAGTTGCAATTAGCGGTGTTAATGTTATTAATGTAATAAGTTTGACTACGAATGTAAACTACTATGTTAGATTTATTTATACATTCTCATAAACATTGTTTTCATAATTACTCCATTATTTGTGTTCTGTTGCTTATTTATTATTACCTTGTTTCTCTCTCTCACTTTATTTCCCTCTTTAATAATGTCTAGGTTTCCTTCTCCAATCTTTCATATAAAAATTTTTATATATTATTTTACGCTGTCATTCCTAGATTTTTCTAAACGTAGCAATAACTATTTAATCGGTTCCTTAATTCAAATTGTCATGGCTGTAGAATCATTATTTCCTTTAACTTATTCTCATTTTCTTGTATATTTGTAAAATGCATGGCCTCAATAACAATATAAAACTGAAAAAGAAGTTGCCACAGACAGCAACTGATATTGTCTATCCTAGAAACGTTCAGATCTAAATCAAATATACTTGAACTAACCCTGATAACAGCCACAGGCATTCTCCTCCTATGTCATGAAGCTCTATTTTCTTAATTCTCACACTCATCCAATTGCTCAGAGGTACGTGTTAAAGCCTCTCCCGTGTCATATAGAACTGGAGATTTAGAGTGGGGCTGGAGATTACAAATGTAACATGTACGCATAGTTTAATTGACTTGTTATATATGTTCTTTTTTCATAAAATGCTTCAGGTTAATTATTTCAGATAAATATAGATGTTCTGTTCATTTTCAGCAGCACCAGCAAACAGTTCTCAATGCAATGGTTCTCCTGGAATAGATCTCGAAGCAGAAATGTCAAGGTAAGGAAATCCTCCTATTTTCAAAGAATGCAAAGAATTTTTGTTGTAATACTGGGAGGTGCCCTTGAAAAATGGCAAAGTGCTCTGTGATTTTCAGGAATCAACCATCTTTCACTCACAATCAGTGTGATATTAGAGTTGCCATTGATGCATGCAGTTCATGTCTGTCTCATAGTGACTCTGAGACTAGCTGTTTCGCTCTTTCTCTTTCCCAGTCCTCTTCATTTTTATCTATTTATTTTTCCTCTTACTCTGCCTTGGGTTTCATTTCTAGTTAAACTTTTAATACAAATGCCTTTCGCATTTGGGCATTGGAACAGTTAATTGCTAATACGTCGCCAAAGTGTGCATTTGTCTGGAAGATATAATGCCATCGCTACAACTTTATACTGTTTTGTTTACCATTCTTGCCAGATTCATTCTCAATAAGTGCTTTACTGCTAATATCATCTCAGGTAACAGTAAAAGAGCGATAAAATGGAGCAGGGAGAAATACTTGAAGAATAAAATTACACTAACCGAGTACCTAGAACAATTGCAGTCCAGCATCCACATTAGGGGCAGCAATGAGCATGAGAAAATGTTGACAAATTATATTAAACCCTCAATCAAGCTATTGCTACTGGTCTGCACCATAGATATCAAGCAGCAATAATGGAAAAACTCAATGAAGGCTGCTACGACAAAGAGTGCAAAGCTGACAAGCAATGGCTGACAAGGACTGACATAACTTCCCAACAAATTGGCAGACATATAGTGCCACAAGTAGAGACTACAAAGCCCTATTGGGAGGGAAGAAATTGAACCATCAAGAAGACGTGTGGCAAGACTTGATTAAGGCAGTGGAGGGGAATAATAGAACATTTTTCTGGGGGAACATGGTCGAATATGGTCGAAAAATTCAGGCATGGCCCAGGATCCCAGGACTATCACATTCCATCACAGACCTAGATAGCTCAAATATTCCAATGGCAATCAAATGCCACCACTGGCTGAACACAATGATCTACCACCAATGGGGAATTTACACATTTTGGACACAGAAGATGGAAGAGCAATTCTGGAAAAGAAGGCCAATATAGCACCTCACCCCGATTGTGTGTCAGTCGACACGTTTGTATTTGTATTTGTATTTATAAAGCACAACATTCATCCCGAAGGACATCACAGCGCTAGGAGAACATACAGTAGGGCATAGGGTATTTGGTTGAGGCGTGGAATATTCTAGAGTGATGGGTAATCTACTTAGTACCTAGGAAACAGGAAGGTTTTTAGCTTCTTTCTAAAAGGCAGATATTCATCTGTCAATCGTAGGTCAAGTGGGAGGTTCCACAGCAGCCAATTTAGAGAAGAAGCGGTCTCCCATCCTAAATCTGGAGGTGCGTTTAACCCTTTCCAGGCCCTGATGGCGTGATCTCAGGTTACGTGGAGGGACGTGGAATATCATTTTGTCTTGCAAAATGTGTGGGCCTTTCTTATACAGAGTTCTGTGATCATTGCAGAGGAGCTTGAATTCTTTGGTGCACTGGCAGCCAGTGTAGTTCCTTCATGCTGTCAGATGCTGAGCTGTATCAGCTCTTGTTGCAGATCAGTCTTGCGGCCGTGTTCTGGACTACCTGCAGGCAAGAAAAAGGTACTCGGGCAGGCCCACTTAAAGTGGGTTCTCGTAGTCCAATCTACTCAGAAAAAGTGCCTGGGTGATAATTTTTCTACAGTTCAGTGGGATCCAAGGGAAAAGTCTATGAAAAAGTTTTGGTGTGGCGAAATTTTTTCCGCATAACATTCGCACTTGGTCCTGCATGGATAGGGCATTGTTGAATAGGATACCCACAATTTTAGTGACTCGCTTGGGTTCTGGGGCGGATTCCAGCACTTGGGGGCACTAGCTGTTGTACCAGAATGAGTGTGCACCCCCGAAAAGCAGAATCTCAGATTTTCCAGCATTTAGCTTTAGGCAGTGCTCTGTCATCCAAATTGCAATTTCGGTGAGACAATTGATTAGATTGCTCTTGCTGTCAGTGTAAGCACGCTTGTCATCAAGAGGGATCAATAATTGTGTGTCATCTGCATATGAGCAGATGTCAAAGCCCCATTTCCTACTTACTGCTGCTAAGGATGAAATATACACGTTAACAAGAGTGGGGCTTAGCGAGGCTCCCTGTGGGACTCCGTGTTTGATACTTCTCGGTTTAGAGGAGCAAGGGCCCATTTGAATTGTGTGCGTTCTTTTTTTCAGGAGGGATGCAAAACCGCAAGAGGGCTTTTGAAGGTAATCCTTTTTCATGGAGGATTCATAGTAGGTTGTTGTGGGATACGGTATTGAAAGCCGCAGTAAGATCCAAAAGGATCAGTGCTACGGCTTTGCCTTGGTCCACCAAGGATCTGATGTTGTCGGATATAGCAAGTAAAGTGGCCTCAGTGCTGTAGTTGACTCTAAAACCAGTCTGGGAGGTATCCAGGAGATTATTGGTTTCAAGAAAGGTGGTAAGTTGTTTATGAACCAATCTCTCCAAGACCTTTGACAGATATGTTAGCTGCGAGATAGGTCGGAAATTCGCTGGGTCATAAATATCTAGGCCTATTTTTTTTAGTAGGGGAAAGACCATGGTTTCTTTCGATATAGTTGGGAAGGAAGCTGACTCCAACCATTGATTACAAATTGTTATGACCTGGGGGAATAGAACTGATACTAATCAGGAGAAGATGAAGTGTGGGCATGGATCGAGTGGCAAACCTGCCTTAACCTCAATCATAGATTTTGCTACTTGCCCTTCTGAGAAGGAGGTCAGAGTGGCTGGATGTGCCTGAGCCTGAGGATGTGGTATCATGGTTTCCCAATCTATATTATCTCCCTCTGGCTGAATGTTAAAGGATGTGTAGAATTGGGCCACTTTTTCAGTGAAGAAGTTGTTAAGTAATTCACAGTTTTCTATTGTAGGTGCCATAATTTGGGACAGGCTAGTGGGTTTGGAGAGATCTTGAATAACTTTATATAGTTCTTTGGATGAACTACCATTGTCTTCAATTCTTTTTGTGTAGTAGTTCTTCTTTGCTTTTTTTAGGGCACTGTGATAGCTTATCAGCTCGACTAGGTAGCTCTGTCTGTGCATGCTGTCTTTTGAAAGTCTCCATTTTTGTTCCCGAGTTCTACACTGTTAGATTTGGGGGTCTCTAGTTGGCACAGGTAGGTACTTGTGACAAATAGGGACCCTCTCCTCTAGTCAGGGTAAGGGGATTACACTCCTAAAATAACCCCTGCTTACCCTCTAGGTTGTGTGGCGCGAGCAGTCAAGGCTTATTTCAGAGGCGTTGTAAGTTAAGCAATTGTGACCACATACAGTAATCCAGTGACAACACTATAAATGGACACCACACAGGTTTTATATAAAAAATAAGTAGACTTTATATAGAGTTACCACAAGACCATAAACAACAAAAATACACACTATGATTGCTTTAAGATGATAGATGTAAGCTTAGTTCAGTTCAGTTCTTAGATGCGACCTTGCGTCAATGTACCTTAAGTTGCGTTGAGCTTCCACGACAAGCAATGTTGCCATACCCCTTGACAAAACTCCTGTAGTACCCTGTGAAACCTAAGAAGGCTCTCACCTCTGTCTGGGTCTTGGGCGGTTCCCAAGCCAGGATGGTTTCAATCTTCGGTTGTAGGGGCGCCACCTGGCTGCTCCCAACTTGGTGTCCCAAGTACACCACAGAACCCTGCCCGATCTGGCACTTACTCGCCTTGATCATGAGGCCTGCTTTCCGCAGCGCCATCAGCACTTCCCAGAGGTGGTGCAGATGTTCCTCCCAACTGACACTGAACACTGCAATGTCATCCAGGTAGGCGGCACTGAATTCCTCCAGTCCAACCAACACCTGGTTGACCAACCCCTGAGAGGTGGCAGGGGCATTCTTCATCCCAAAGGGCCTAACACAGAACTGGAAATGCCCATCTGGTGTGGAGAATGCTGACCTCTCCTTTGCCTCATCAGTCAAGGTGATCAGCCAGTACCCAGATGTTAAGTAAAAAGTACTGAGGTACTGTGAAGCCCCTAGCCGATCTATGAGCTCATCAGCTCTGGGGATGGGGTGCGCGTCAGTCTTCGTGACTGAATTGAGCCCTCTGTAGTCCACACAGAACCGGAGTTCGGGCATGGCACCTGGCGCTGCAGCCTTCGGGACCAAGACCACTGGGCTGGCCCAAGGACTGCTAGATGACTCAATAACCCCAAGTGCAAGCACATTTGCGACGTCCTCTTTAATGCAAGCCCTTACCCTGTAAGTTACCCTGTAAGTTACCCTGTAAGACGTGTGCTTCACAGGTAAGCTGTCTCCTGTGTCCACATCATGGATGCACCAATCTGTGACACCAGGAACCAGGGAGAACAGGTCAGAAAACTGTCCCAGCAACTGGCAGCAGTTATTCTGTTGCTAATGGGTCAGGGTGGAAGAGAGGATAACACCATCCACTGACCCATCTTGCTCTGAGGCTGACAGGAGGTCAGGAAGAGGGTCAGTTCCCTCCTCCATCCCAGCCTCTGTTGCCAAGAGCATGCCCACTTCAGACCTCTCTAAGTGGGGCTTAAGGCGGTTGACATGTAGGACCCTCAAGGGGTTCCCTCAAGTAGGTAACTGGACTCTTGCGCTCCACAACCTCAAATTGTCCGGTCCACCTATCTTGGAGCGTGCAGGGCTCCACTGGGGCCATGACCCACACTTTCTGGCCAGGTTGAAGATCTATCAGAGTGGTATTCTGGTCATACCAGCGCTTCATCTCCTCCCGGATGGCTTCCAGATTCCCCTCAGCGAGGTGCCTGAAATGCCTAGTCTGGTTCCTGAAGGCCAGCATGTAGCTATATACATTCTCGGGAGGTTTCCTGGGAGATTGCTCCCAGCCTTCTTTAACCAAACTCAGAGGTCCTCTGACTGGGTGTCCATAGAGAAGCTCAAAGGGACTGAATCCTAGAGATTTCTATAGCACCTCACGGTATGCAAACAACAGGCATGGTAAGAGGGAGTCCCACTTATGCCTCATGGGTTCCTCCAGACCCATAATCATGCCCTTTAGGGTTTGGTTGAACCTTTCAACCAACTCATTTCCTTGTGGGTGCTAAGGAGTGGTGAACTTGTAGGTTACACCACACTCCTGCCACAGGGACTTCATATACTTGGAAATGAAGTTGGGTCCTTGGTCAGACACTACCTCGCGAGGGAATCCCACTTGGGAGAAAATTCCCATCAGTGCTCATCCTACCATGGGGTCCGTCACTGTCTTCAGAGGTATGGCTTTCGGGTACCAGGTGGCATGGTCCACCAAGACCAGGCTGAACCTGTTGCCCTTGGCTGTCTTGGGGTCCAGTGGCCCCACAATATCAATCCCCACCCGCTCAAAGGGGGTACTGATCACAGGAAATGGCTGAAGAGGAGCCTTGTGCTTCCTCCTACTCTTTCCATTGGCCTGGCAAGTCTGACAAGTTCTGCAATGAGTATCTGAACTCTTGCGCATTTGGGCCAATAAAAGTGGGTGATAAGCCTTTCAAAGGTCTTGTCCTGCCCCAAATGTCCTGCTAATGGCACATCATGAGCCAGCCCCAGTAGGAAGGCTCTGAACTTCTGGGGTACCACCAGCACACGGGCTGACCCAGGCTCAGCAACCTTGGGCTCACTATACAGGAGACCATTCTCCCAGTAAATCAAGTGTGACCATGACTGATCACCTGCTGCCTGGCTTGCAGCCTTTTGCCGCAAACCCACAAGAGAAGGGCACTCTCTTTGCTCCCTGCAAAATTCTTCCCTGGAGGGGCCTCCTTCTTGCTGCCAATGGGTCAGCTCAGGCAGGTCCCCCAGTTCAGCTACTTGCTCCCCGGTAGGCTCCAGGGCATCTCCCTCGGGGTCTACCTCCTCCTGGGCCATGGGAACAAGGGTGGCTGGTTTCCCGCGCCCCTCACCACTTCTCTCTTTGGCAGGTTCCTGGGCCTCCCTCTCAGGCTCCAGGTCCTCTTACTGGCTGACATTGACCGAGTGGTCACGCACGCCCAGTCAGGTAGTTCAACCATCTTCAAGTGAGTTGTTTTCTCCACCTTTTTCCAAGGGGAGCTCTCCAAATCATTTCCCAACAAACAGCCAACAGGCTTGGCGGGCCTCACAGCTACCTGAAGAGTACCAGAGCCCCCCCCCACTCATAGGGAACCTGAGCCATTGGACAATGACTCTCTGTGTTGTCGGTGTTAACAACTCGGAAAAATGCATGAGGGACAATCTGCTCTTGAGACACCAGGTGACACCTGACAGCTTTCACACTGGCTCCTGTATCTCTGAGAGCCTCCACCTTTTGGCCATTGACGGTAACTCGCTGCCCATTTTTCTTAGTGTTCCTGGGCAACTGAGCCTCTGAGACCATCTCACTGTCTCCTAAAGAGACTAAGGTCTACTGCGTGGGACCCCACCCACCCTGGACATCAATCTCCTTCCCCAAGGCTACACTAACCATCTGCCGGGGCGGAGCACCAGTGGGTGCTTGTTTACCAAACAAGCAGCACCTGGTAACATTCACCTTATGACCCAGGTCACCACACTTGTAACATTTCAGGGGCCCCTGGGGAACAGGACTACCTGTCGGGCCCCTGGCTTTCTCTTAGGGGGAGGCTGGGAACCTTTCACAGGGTTCCCTTGGGGATTACTTTGGGGCCCTTTGTGGAACTCCTTCTGTTTACCCTTGTCCCCCCCAGTCTTCTGCTGGGGACCCTGCCCACCTTTGGCTGAGTCTCCCATGTGACCCATGTGGCCCTGGGTGCTCACCCAGCGGTCCGCCTCCTCAGCAAGCTTCCTAGGGTTAGTCAGCTTGCTATCTATCAGATGCTGGCGCAGCACTGGAAAACAATTATCAGACAAGTGCTCCCATGCAATCAAATCAAAGAGACCTTGAAAATCATTAACCTTGCTGCCTTTTACCCAACCATCCAATGCTCTGCAAAAGAAAGTGACATATTCAACCCAAGTACTGTTTTCTAACTTTTTGCATTTCCTGAACCTCTGCCTATAGAGTTCAGGTGTCAAACCATATCTAGACATCAATGCTTCTTTCATGTAGCTGTATGAATTGTGGACTTCAGAAGGCAAGTCTAACTATATTTCCCGCGCCTCACTAAGGAACCTTCCCCACAACCCCGCTCCCCAATCTCTCTCAGGGACCCGGTGGGAAGACACGGCTGCCTCATAGGCTCTGAACCACTGACCAATATCATCATTTTTATAAAATTCCTTTATCACATCCTTGGGAATATACACTCTACTTCCTGTATGTACTGACGGTATGCTGCTTCCAGAGGGAGTAACTTCTAAACTTCTGGTTTTAAACTCCAACTCCCTCAAAACTTTTTCATGCTCAAACTGCATTTTCTTCTCCTCAAGATCTAACCTTCTATTTTCTAATTCCAGTTGCCCATTCACCTTGAACTTGGTCATCTCCATTTCATGCCTTCTTGATCTCTCTCTGTCCTCCAACTCCTCTGGAGACAGACTTTTGTTAGAACGAATGCTACCTGCGGGGGAAGGTGCCTTCCTTCCTCCTGGGCCCAATGGCCCTTCCTGTTGTACAATTGCCAGGTCATCCTCTTCAATCTCAGGAGTTTTCCTTGCTTCTACACAGGCCCTCAGCACCTTGTAGAATTCTTCTTTCTTGGTGCACCCAACAGTGGAAACCTTGAATTTCTTGCAAAAGTACTTCAGCTGCTTTACTGTGTAGCATTCTAGCCTCTCTTCTTCCCATTCACAATTAATAGAGGCTACAGATTCTGCTCTCCCTACTTCAACTGAATCAGGCACCTTTCAAAATAGAACAAAAATCCAAAAAGAAATCTACCGAAAAGTATGCGGTATCGTTATGGTCTGCATTCACTAAGTAGTGTTCACCAGTCACGGTACATGAGTCACAAATGCAAATCCAGAATCCTTCTGCTGCTTCCAATGTTAGATATGGGGGTCTCTAGTTGGCACAGGTAGGTACTTGTGACAAATAGGGGCCTTCTCCTCTAGTCAGGATAAGGGGGATTACACTCCTAAAATAACCCCAGCTTACCCTCTAGGTTGCGTGGCACGTGCAGTCAAGGCTTATTTCAGAGTCGTTGTAAGTTAGGCAGTTGTGACCACATACAGTAACCCAGTGACAACACTACAAATGGACACCACACAGGTTTTATATAAAAAAGTAGACTTTATATAGTGTTACCACAAGACCATAAACGACAAAAATACACACTATGATTGCTTTAAGATGGTAGATTTAAGCTTAGTTCAGTTCAGTTCTTAGATGCGACACTCTGTGTCAATGTACCTTAAGTTGCGTTGCGCTTCCACGACAAGCAATGTTGCAGCGATGGGAAATGCGGAAAAGTTCAGATACAAAGAAATAAAGACGTGAAGATCTTCCAGATGCGGCCACTTCTCGGGGATGCGAGAAGTCCTCGGTTCGATGCGTGGACTGCAGCGGTGACACCTGTACGATGCGACGGCAACAGCTCCAGCAGCGACGCTCTTCTCCACGATGCATGAAGCTTCCGCTCAATGCACCAACTACAGCGGCGACATCCAAGATGCGACGGCAGCAGCTCCGAAGGAGGCGCGCTTTTCGGGGATGCGAGGTACTCTTGGTCGATGCGGTGCAATGCGACAGTTCCAGCGGCGATACCCTCCTTCAGAGTTGCACCGTCAGGCACAGTGACCTCATTGCGAGATTCTTCTCCTGATGCGGTGCAGTGCAACAACTACAGCGGCGACACCCTCCTTCGGAGTTGCGACCGCAGCAGTAGCGACGGCGACACGCTTCCTCTTCATTGCGGCACGCTTCTCTCCAATGCAATGCAGTGCGACAGTTCATGCGGTGACACCCTACTTCGGAGTTGCGATGGCAGGCACAGCGATGGCGACACGCTTCTTCTCGTTATGTCGCGCTTCCAGCTCCTTGCAACATGCAGTTCCTCAGAAGGCCCAAAACAGCAGCAGGCACTTCCAAAAGAACTCTGGGGAGTTGGGGGGGGAAGTCTGTTGTCCCTGAGACTTCAGCAGGAGGCAAGCTTTTTTTCCAAGCCATTGGAGATCCTTCACAAGTTGAAAGCAAAGTAAACAAAGTTCCTTTCTTTTACCCTTTGCCGTAAGGCAACCACTGCAGACCAATCCCCCAAGCAGCACTTCAGCTTGGGAATAGTCTCTCCTCAGTTTCTTCAGGTTTCTCTCCTCAGTAAAGGTTTCTTCTTGTACTCCAAAAGTGATCTAATTTCATGGGACCAGGGTCCCGATATTTATACCCCAAAATCCTTTGTTCTCTGAGGGGAGAGGGGCCTTTGCCCAGTCCAAACCAGTTCTGAAGCACTCTGTCCACCAGACTTCTCCTTTCCTTTCACAGTGCAGGGCAGGCACATCAGACGCCCCACAGGAGGTGGAGCCAGCATTGTGGAAGGCAAGTACAGTCCTGGAGCACTTTGTTTACAGGACTCCTTCTCTTCTTTCAGTGTGCAGGGCAGAGACATCAGCCGCTCCCCAGGGAGTGGAGCCAGCATTGTGGAAGGCAGGCACAGCCCTATTCAAGGTTCAGGTGCAACTCCTCTCTCCCATCTAGATCTCTCTTTTCACCACTGGGTGACTCAGCCTGTCTCTTGGAATTCTCCAGCCCTGTCACTCACAAAACCAGACATAGGAATACACAAACTAGCAGAGGCAGGTTTAAATGGTTAGACAAGAAAATACCTACTTTCTAAAAGTGGTATTTGCAAACACAGAATATTAAAATAAACTTTACTTAAAGATGTATTTTATTTTTCTGAGTTCAGGCATACTAAACTCAAATTTCTACCATGCTCTCTGAGACAGTTAGGATTATAATATGTAATAACACTAACAGCCCATTCTGGTCTATTTGCGAACAGGTTCCTTGCAATAGTGAAAAAGAAAATGGCTGTAATTCACAATTAGGACATGCCACACACATCAGGGATTGTCCTACCTTATACTTCCAATGCACCCTGCCCTTGGGCCTACCATAGGGGTGACTGATATGAAGAAAAGGGAAGGTTTAGGCCCTTGGAAGTGGGTGAACTTGCTCAGTCAGCATGACAGTACCAGACTGCACGCAGGCTCAGCAATGGCAGACCTTAGACACATTTTACAAGGCTGCTTCTGTGGGTGGCACAACCAGTGCTCCAGGCCCACCAGCAGCATTTGGATGTACACGCCCTGGGCACACTCAGTTCACTAGACTAGGGTCCGACAAGTAAACCAAATAGCCAAACATGGAACCACTGATTAATACATCAATTTACAATAGGGAGCACTTGCACTGTGGCACTGGATAGCAGTGACACAGTGCCCAAAGCATCTAACACCAGCAAAAATACATGAGGCAACAGTAAAAATGGAAGGGAGACCCACGCCAATGGTGCCAGGTCTAACATAGGGGCCTTCTCCTCTAGTCAGGATAAGCGGGATTACACTCCTAAAATAACCCCAGCTTACCCTCTAGGTTGCGTGACACGAGCAGTCAAGGCTTATTTCAGAGTCGTTGTAAGTTAAGCAGTTGTGACCACATACAGTAACCCAGTGACAACACTACAAATGGACACCACACAGGTTTTATATAAAAAATAAGTAGACTTTATATAGAGTTACCACAAGACCATAAACGACAAAAATACACACTATGATTGCTTTAAGATGGTAGATTTAAGCTTAGTTCAGTTCAGTTCTTAGATGCGACACTCTGTGTCAATGTACCTTAAGTTGCGTTGCGCTTCCATGACAAGCAATGTCTCAGCGATGGGAAATGCGGAAAAGTTCAGATACAAAGAAATAAAGACGTGAAGATCTTCCAGATGCGGCCACTTCTCAGGGATGCGAGAAGTCCTCGTTTCGATGCGTGGACTGCAGCGGTGACACCTGTACGATGCGACGGCAACAGCTCCAGCAGCGACGCTCTTCTCCACGATGCGTGAAGCTTCCGCTCAATGCGACAACTACAGCGGCAACATCCAAGATGCGACGGCAGCAGCTCCGAAGGAGGCGCGCTTTTCGGGGATGCGAGGTACTCTTGGTCGATGCGGTGCAATGCGACAGTTCCAGCGGCGACACCCTCCTTCAGAGTTGCGCCGTCAGGCACAGTGACGGCACCACGCTCCAACCTCATTGCGAGATTCTTCTCCGGATGCGGTGCAGTGCAACAACTACAGCGGGACTAGGGTCCGACAAGTAAACCAAATAGCCAAACATGGAACCACTGATTAATACATCAATTTACAATAGGGAGCACTTGCACTGTGGCACTGGATAGCAGTGGCACAGTGCCAAAAGCATCTAACACGAGCAAAAATACATGAGGCAACAGCAAAAATGGAAGGAAGACCCACGCCAATGGTGCCAGGTCTAACATACACTTTCTTTTCATTAGTTTTAATTCTAGTGAGTACCATTTCTCGGATTGTGTTTTGTTGTTGGGTTTTCTATCTAGTTTAGGGGCACACTAATCGAGTGCTTTCTCAATTTCTTTTTGCAGATGTTCGACTTCCGCTTGAACAGAGTTAGTGTTGGGCGAATCAGGATTATCATGTGGGAAATGTGAGGAAACAAGTTGAGGGTAGCTCAGTTCCAAGCTCTATTCCCTAATGGGTACCCTGTTTTTGTATTGGGTAATTTAAGTGATTGGCTGAGAGAGAAGGAGATTAGGGAGTGGTCAGTTCAAGACAGTGGTTTGGTATCGTGGACGTTGGTTGTCTCAGTATTAGAGAACAGTATATCCAATGTGTATCCAATGATGTGGGTTGGCTCTTTGATCCACTAAACAAGCTGCATTGTTGCCATATCACTTTCCAGATGCTTGGCCCCAGGGTTAGTGGAGACTTCATAGTGGATGTTGAAGTTACCAATAACTACAGAGTATTTTTGTTTTAAGCAAAGGGGGAGAAGTCGTGATACTAAGTTTGCGCTGAAGTGTGGATGGTGACCAGTAGGGTTGTAAATAACAGGCCCTCTGAAATGTTTGTGTTCCCCTTTGGACACCGAGAAAGCTAGGGCGATATGTATCATTGAAATTCGCATTCACAAAGGCCGAAATTCGCAGAATTTCGGGCTTTGCGAATGCGAATTCTCAATATGGAATATATGAAACAAATGTGGTTCAAAATAAGGAATCACACAATTTGCTATTCCTTATTTTGCGATTGCATTTAAGGAATCGCAAATTTTGCGATTCCTTAAATGCAATGTATGATGCAAAAAAATTTTGCTAATTGTTCCTAAGGAATCGCAAATTACCACCAACTTCAAGTTGGTGGTAAGTTGCGAATTCCTTTACAAAAGCATTTTTTTTTTAAACAAAAGGTGCCATGTGACGCTCATACATGCCCTTAGGGCATGTATGTGCGCCATATGCGCACACATGTCATTGTCAGGGGTGCAGCAGGGTGTCCTTTGGACACCCCTGCACCCTTGAAAATTATCTCATTTTGTGATTAGCTAATTGCTAATCGCAAATTTCCCCTTCATTCCTATGGGCCTCCTGGCCCATAGAAATGAACGGGAAATTATTCCTTAATTGCGATTAGCAATTTGCTCATCGCAATTAAGGAATTGTAAGAACTCGCTAAAAAGAAGCTGATTTCTACATACATACCATTTTGCGATTTCTAAATAGCGATTCCTTAAAAATCGCTATTTAGGAATCGCAAAACGGAATGTTGATACATATCGCCCTAGAGTTTCTCATGCGTGCCTATCTGGTTAACTGCTTCAGGAATACAGGTAAGGTGCTCTTTGAATAAGATGGTTGTGCCCCCTCCCTTCTTACCCTTCCTATCTTGATTTAGTAATTTGTAACCTATCAGGAGAGATAGGGCGATATATGGGGAGCTGTTGTCATCTAACCGTGTTTCAGTAATGAATGCTAGATCAGGGTTTAGGTCATCTAAGGCCTCCCTGATTTCTATACAGTGTTTGGGTAATGATCTGGTGGTAAAATAAATGCAGGTCCGGAGGAGGTTTTTAGAGTTCATATCTTTCTCAGAGTCATGGGCATTGGCAGCCCCATTTGCAGTGACAGCATGAGAATGGGCCATCCACATTACTAGGAGATAGTTTTATGCAGCACATCCTGGCTTTCTGTGTGTCTGCCAGGTTCAAGAGCATGTCTCTTGAGTATGTGCGAAGAGGTATTTGGGGGCATATTATCAAGAACGGCGTTAAAAATTATTGCCGGTTTAGCGGCAGAAAACTGCCACTAAATCGTCGATAATGGGCTTGATAATATGCTTTGAGAATTCCAATAGAAGTCCATGTTCTGGTGTGAACATGGGCTTCTAATGGAATTCTCCAGGGCATATTATCAAGCCCATTATCGCCGCTTTAGCAGCAGTTTTCTGCCGCTAAACCGGCATTAATTTTAATGCCGTCCTTGATAATATGCCCCTTAAATTGGCTTAATTGGACCAGGGTTTCTGGCCACTGGGCCCGTTCGGGCATGGACGGGCACAGACAGGCTTGCCTTTGGCGTGCCTACAGTGTGCTGGTGGCGTGCCTACTCCACAACTCTTTTTTTGTACTGTGGCATGCTTGAGCAAAGTTGTTGCTCCTCCCCTAGCGCTGCTACCGGTGACTTCTGGTTTAGCGCCAGAGCTACGTGGCAGTTTCGTGCCCTCCCGATGCTGGCAGGTGCACTTTGTCAATTTCAAATTCAGCAGTACAATTTTATAAAAGAGTGCAATTACAGATGTTGCTTTTTAAAATGCTTTAAAAGATGTGCAAGTGATACAGTTTTAAAACTGTGAAGGACCTACTCAGAATAGCTTTGTCAATTACAGGTAGTGCTTGTTAGAAAAGGATGTGCAATTGATGCAGTTTTAAAACTGTTAGTGACCTAATCAGAATGGCTTTGTCAGGGTGAGGCAGAGTATGCGCTCCGTTCTGTTCCGATCCGACTGTGGGGCCTGATCTACAGCCATGGATAAGATTTTCAATGCAGCCTTGGGAAATAATAATCTCTGTCGCTCATGGCAATCCACCATTATAGTTCCATTCCACGAAGGAGGAAGCTGCTACCAAGCAACTACAGGCCAGTTTCGCTCAAGGACACTACTGAGAAAATCTTTAGGCAAATCCTTTTAAACAAGCAGCAGGCCTGGACAGGTAAAAATACAATCTTGCTAGACGTACAGGCATGTTTCGTAAGCATATCAGTACCATCGATCAAGCTGTAAAATCATAAATGGAGTATGTCAAGTACACAAAAGTCCTTAAGCACCTGCTATATCTGTCAATTATTGACCTCAAATCTGCATTTGACCTAGTGAACAGAATGCAACTGTAGAAAACACTCAAAGAACTAGGAGTTGCCCAACATCTTCTACAAGAGGTCAAATTCTTACATAATGACATATGTGCCTGTGTCGCTTTGGAAGTAGAGGACAATGCACCACCTCTTTTAGCATCTGTTGGGCGGTATGCCAGGGAGGCTTTCTCACCTCATCACTGTTTTCCCTCTACCTGAATGATTCTGAGGAATTTCTCCACAAGGGCACACCGATTTTTCTCCTTGGACGGCTGTGTGGGAGCTCCCGTCATGCTCCATGGCTGAATCTGCTTTGAGGTGAGGACATGCACTGGGATAGTCATGCTACAGATTGATCGAGCTCCGTGCTGGTTCCTGGCTGCTCCATGCAGTAGGAAGCATGGGACTTTGTGGATTGTGGATCGCAGAGCATACCTGCAATTGGATGTTGGGGTGTGAGGTCCGAGGTCTGTGATGCACTCGTCAAGGAGACTTCGACAGGGAAAGAGACCGTCAGAAGGGAGGCTTCTGATTCAAGACTCCGGTCAATGATTCCTTCCCCCTCTCCCCCCAGCAGGGCCGCTTGGTTGAAGAAGCCCCAGGACTTGAGGTTTATGGCTTGCTCTGCGACGTTGCAGTGGTGTGATGTGATGTGCAAGGAAATGCAGTGCCGGTGGGGAGGGGGCCTGTGTGCAAGATCTGGCGCGAGAGAATGGAAATCAAGGTACCTGGCCTAAGGCTCAGATTAGTGTCAGGCACCACCAGTGTACAGCAGTCACGAAGGTGGTGCCTGAGAAAGCACTCTAGGTGTTTTTCCCTTGTAGAGTAGTAGCTGGTAAAGACTACTGAAGCAGTCTGTGTAGCACAGATACAGCTTGTGGTCTCTTCCAGTGCAATCACTGCACCATAGTGCAACCTGAAAAATCAAACAAAAAAAGGGGAAAATTACTCAAAAGAGCTTGAGTGAAATTCATCTCGCAGGACATGTCAATGAAAAGTTGCTTTTAAAAATGGGGCTCTCTAGTTGGCAGAGGTAGGTACCTTTCTTCCTAGTCAGAGTATGGGAGTTAGACTTCAAAATATAACGTCTGCTCACCGCTTGGTAGCTTGGTTAGAGCAGTCAGGCGTGTCTCAGAGGCAGTGTGTAAAGCATTTGCACATAACCAACAGTAATACCTTGAAAACACTACAATAGGACACCACATCAGCTTAAAAAAAGATACAATATTTTTTTATATCCAAAACAATACTAAAACGACAAAAAATCCAACATACAGTACTTTATAAATATTCACTTTGCAAGAATACTTCAAATTGCAAAAATAACTTGAAAACAAAGTTCTTCAGAGTCGGTAGCTCTGTCCAGGGCTACCGCGATGCTGTAAACAACAGAATCCAAGAGTTCCCTCTGACCGCTCTACTTCAAGCCCTTGGAGATACACAGCACAAGAAAAGAAAGTTCATCCCAGTTCTTTCACTGCCCAATGCAGAAGCAGCAACTGCAGGCCAACCCAACACATCAACAACACCGCAAAGGGGCAGTACTCCTCGTGGCAGCTCTTCCAGCTCTCCTTCTTGGCAGGGTCCTTGATTCCAGCAAGATCTAAAGTCCTAGGGTTTGAGCCCCAATATTCATACTGAAAATTCCTTTGTTCTCCCAGGCAGAGAGTGTTGTTGCTTAGTCAAATCCAGTTTGGTCCTCTCTGGCCCAGCTTCCCAGCAGGAGGTGGAGATAGCATTGTCTAAAGCAGACTAGGCCATTCAGGTGCAAGGGAATCTCCTCCCACTACTCTAAATGCTGCCCAGGTCTATTCAGCCCAGCCCTGACTCATCCATGAAAGGCAGGACAATGCTCAACCCCTGTCCCTGTGGCTGTCTGAAGAAAATGCATATCCCAAGCCCCTGTGACTCCAAAGCCAGACAGTCAATCTGCAAACCCAGTAGAGGCACACAGGATGGCGAAGCAAGAAAGTACCTACTTTCTAAAAGTGGTATTTTCAAACAATGAACAAAAAAAGCATCTTTACTAAACTCCATTTCCCTATTTTGTCCCAATGGAAAGTTATGCTTATAAGATGTTATAAGTAAAACTCCCATTCTTTCCTATGGGACAGATAGCCTTGCTGTGGTGCAAAACGAAATGCACTGTAATTCACCACCAAGACATGTCACACACACTAGTACATGTCCTACCTTTAACATACACAGCACCCTGCCTACAGGGGTACCTTGGACCCTCCTTAGGGGTGACTTACATGTATGAAAAGGGAAGATTAGGACCTGGCAAGTGGGTGCCAGGTCAACATGGCAAATACAAACTAGACACTGCAGTGACAGGTCTGAGATGCCTTTTCAGAGCTGCTTGGGTGGGTGCCACAATCAGTGCTACAGGCCCACTAGAAGCATTTGCTTTACAAGCCCTGGCACTCTTAGTGCACTTTACTAGGGACTTACTAGTAAACCAGCCAATCATTGAAATACCAATCCATAACACAATTTACAACAGGAGCACTTGCACTTTAACACTGAACAGCAGTGAGAAAGTGCACAGAGACATAAAACCAGCAAAAACAGAGTACAAACCGGGAGGTCAGAAAGCAAAAAGCCTGGTGAAACATGCCAAAAGATACCAGGTCTAACACTTGCACTGCAAACAGCCCAAAAGCCTGCATGATTCGGGGTCACTTGTTCCAAATACAGGGAGGAACGACCCCCCTCTAACAGCTATGCAGCAACTTTTAGCTTCGGAAGAACCATCCCAATCTGCTACCTTGTTACTAAACTCTTCTAACAAGTCAATCCCAAACCCTGATGACAGGGAAGTTGGTCAGGTGGTAAAACATTCACAACTTCCAAGTCTGCCTTCTCATTTAGCAGACATGTCTGATAACAAGCGTGAAAAACAATGAATGCTGGGAATGCTGCAAAAGCTTCCTACCGCTTGTTCTTTACGGCTGGTTCCACAGTGAATCTCAAAGAGCAAAGCAATCTACCGCTAGGAACAATGCCTTATGGGTATAGCCATGATATTTCGGAATTCGCTCCTGCAGCTAACAAATGCTCTATGCTGGCGGATGTAATCCTGATCACTCTATAGGCTCCCAAGACAAGGCACTGTCTCTACCTCAAGCAGCATCTCTGGAAAAAATTCTGAACATAGTTGTGAGCGAATTTCATCAGATTAAACTGTCACAGGAAGACACTAACAGATAAACTAGTGAGCAGTTGAGCCAAATCTTTGACAGCCTGCAGCAACTTACTTCCATTTTGATGCAGGTGCAGCAGAAGGTTGCCAATTTGAAGGATTCAAGTGACGATCAAGCAGGAATCAACATAAAAGTTCATACTGAATCAGAGGAGCTGCAGCTAAAGCAGGAAGAGGCAGAGAACAGATCCAGGTGTACAAATCTAAGATTTGTTGGAATTCTGGAAGATCGAGAGACAGTCCAACCTGTCGCTACGTTAATTTTAGCACTGATCTTTAAGCAAGTTCTCAGGGATAAAGAATCAGAAGGAATGGACTTAGCTATCACACATGCCCATCGAGTCCCTGCTATTCAACCTGCTAATGCGAAATAACCTAGAACAATCTTAGCAACCTTGAGGGACTTTCGTATCAAATTACAAATGCTATCTTCTGCAATGATACATAAATCATTAACCACATCTGATAATTTCACGTTTTGTATATTTTTTGACATGTCTATTGTAGAGGCACGTTGTTGCAAAGAAGGTATTGCTTTAATTGATGATTTCAAGCGCCATGGAGCCCCTGCTAGTATTTTGCAAAAATCTAAACATACGTTTTTTTTTTTATCAGAGGCATGCAAATATTTTTCACCCTGTCGACTTGGCTAGAAATCTTTTGTTTTCTATTAAACAAAATCCAGTAGCAGCTGGGCCAAGAAATGGGGTCCCTAAGATATTTGAGCACTAACAATGGCAAGATTTAGTTGATCTGATTTGAGCAAGGTTAAGCGAGGGGGCGTGCATTTCACTGTATTTCAGATAAATGTATGAATGTATCTCATGTACGATAATGTATAAGGCTCTCTTAGTGATATCTACACAGATGTGACCAGACACCAACTTCTGGTGCGTGTCCTTTCTGGTGGTGGGTTCAGGAATGCCATGCCAAAGCACTCATGTAGGATGTGGGGTGGTCTAGGAAGGAAGGATAGCTCCTAATGTAGGCCTAGGACGGGTGGGGCATTGGGAGGGGGCTAAGATGGAGGAACGAGGGCTAGCAAGGAGTAAAAGAACAGGCTATGAGCTTTGACATACACAAGAACTATCATAATAACCAGGGCCTGCAAAATGAGAGACCCAATCATAAAGCAAAAGAGGAAACTGATGTCCACCTTTAGCTAAAAACGTTTTATATATTTGGTATGATGCTTATTACATCTATCAAAACAGCATCATGCAATATTAATGGTGCTAATAACCCGTTTAAATGAAAATCCACTTTAGAATGGCTTTTAGCAGCCCAAGTTCAGATAACTCTTTTACAAGAGATGCACCAAAAAGCCCAATCTAAACTACCAAAAATGCCAACATGTATCTCACAAGCATGCTACAAGACTGATTGATTGATTAATTGATTGAGTGAATTAAAATATTTTGTTGTACCTCTTTTTCAGAGGAGCAGATTTTACTAAAGAACATTTGCTACAACACTAAACTTAGTTGATATATGATTCATGTTAACTAACTTTACATGTCCAGAGTAAGGCAATAAGCTTCATTTAAAATAAAACATAGATTATATGCATCTGGTGGGCTGTGAATCAGTCTTCTTCAGTAATTGACTTCTTTGGGACAGTCCGTTGCAGCCAATTTCTTGAGATGCAACCAAGAAAAACTTAGCTCATTCTACAGGATTATTATCTAATGATTTTGGGAAATTTGCCATATTTCTATTGGCTTTTTGGGCGTATAATGCTGCATCCGTTGTGATGTATGAGGTTCTGTTTTGCATCTGAAAAGTATTGCAATCATACCGCATTCACTTCTTATATCTTAATGTCATATTGTTTACAAAGCAATCATTTATGTTATTACTTCAGGGCGTTCTTAATTATTTTTTCCAAGCAATGACATCTAATCCTGAGAGATGGATATTCGGTGTTTCCTCTCCGGTGCTGTCAGGGGGTAGTTTGATTGTCAGGATCATACCGGTGCACTGGAAAAAAAGATTACAAACACTCTGAGTAATAAAAAATTTGTAAATTATTACTAGGTGAATAGGAGACAATACTGAATGCTTCGGGGTTTTTATTCTTCTTACTAGCACAAAGATGGACAGCCTTCAGCAACTCTCACATAGTACGGGGATGTTGCTCTCACAGCGAACCCCCATAGTATCTCCTCTACTTTGCTGCTGGGATTCTGCTCGTACACGGGCATTCAAGCTGGCTCATCTCCTATGGCCCGGCGGCTCCTATCCTCTGCTGCTGGGCCACACCAGCCTATCAGCTTTCCTGGCAGTTTTGCTGTAATCCCGTCCCCATGTCTCTGCTGTAGTTCAGTGCAGGAAGTTGATCCTTTCTACTCACAATCATTGCAAAAGTCAATAGATCTGGCTTGTACATCAGAAGACCTGCTTAAGAATGCTTTTTCAAAAAAGTAAATAAAGTGTTCCAATCTTATTTTCACAGTTGGCCAAATGGTCAAATTCTTAGAAGCAAAGCTGCTTAGCTCTGAACAAATAAACTTCTCGAGACCCATCATACTGGTCAGACCAGGAATAGAAAAAAATGAAATGTCACAGTTACTTAGTTAGCTCAAGCCTGATCAACAGGCCCATAAAAAATAATTATTGCTGGAGATTTGTCTCCACAGCCCCATACAATCATGACACTGCTGATAAGAAAGAAGTAGTGTTTCTAGCAGCTGAACATGCTGTCCTAGAGACGGAGAGAAGAGAGATTTGTACTGCCACTTTCCCTGGTGCCTTAAAAGGAGAGTGAAGCTGACATTTACCTTGGGTGCCTTTGGCTGAGGCCCTGTAGTACGTGTTTCCAGCTAGGGAATATGCCGAAGGCTGAATTATAACTGGTCTGTCAAAGAGATGTAGATGACAATGTTTCACAAACTCCAGAAACAGATAAAACCAGCAAATATTGATAGTTAGCCTGAGGAGAAAAATGTGGCTACAGGTACTGGCCAAAGTGCCCACCCATGGGTGTGGGCTGTTTAGTGTGAACAGAGGATGGATCCAGGAATCACTCCCTTAAACAACAAACACAAAATGCTGCCAAGTTCGGGTGGAAAGACGACCTTTGCAATACCTGGAGGGATGTGTACTCAGACCACGAGTGGTCAAGAAGAATGAAGTTGGGTAACAGAGATGGGGGGGGGGAGAGTAAATGGATGGGTGAGACTAGTGAACACCTGAAAAACCTAGGCTTCTCAAGTCAAGTCCAAAACGAGAAATAGTCACACCGATGAAACAGGATAGAACCCTCAAAGGCAATGCTTACAGATATATTTGTACAGTGGGAACCATACCATGGAGCCAGCCAAGTGCTTCTCCTATATGAATTAATAAACAATAAAATAGTAGTATAAACAAGAAAGGTAGAGGTGTGTAGAAGTGGATATGTGTACGTCAGACAATTCGATTTGACTTTGTGTTTTACACATCTAGTGTGATTTGTTTTGCAATTTCAATAGCAAGGCTACTGAACCAATGTTGTTAAGACCAGCAATCATGGTTTTGAGCTGCAAACTAAAGCAATCTGGTTCTTCGAAAGGTGAATATTGCCTGACCCATGTATTATATGAATATGTTTTATTTGTGGTGTGGGCTGAATTCCAGGATGTTTCAGGCACTTGGACTGGCTGTTGTCAGAGTACCAGCCTAGTTTCGTCCTCCGCAATACTGATGAGTTGCACTGCTGTTTATACATGTGCTTGGTTTCATAAGAGATATGCCTAAGGTTACCTGGTACTTATACATCCTTATGCTATAAGGACTGTGGCAAGGACGAGGGACATCCTGTTTCCCTCCTCCTGCCTTCTTGGAAGAGGGTTTCTGGCAATCTTTTATCATTTGAGTACAGTTTCCCTGGGAGGGTACCTGTAGTTTACTCCCTCCCCTCTCTGGAATTCAAAATGTCCAACATTTGAGAGAAGCTTTTGCCGCAAATTGAAGAATTAATAAGCAGCCAATAAACACAACTACTCACAATATACTGCATTGACATATATTACCTGTATAAGAGGGGGTAATGAACGAAGAGAATACTCGTGAAGATTCCACATCACCGATTACAAATGGTTCCCATGGCTAGAACATGAATGCATGGCACTGAAGAAACTGCTACAAAGAGATAATTGCAGTTATTCTCATTTCCAACATGGAACTGCTTATTGGTGTCCATTGGTTTAATTTGATATTGTTCATTTAATATTATTATAGAACATGCCTTGGGTCTATTTGCATGACACACAATTAACATGACCCAAAACGTGTAGGTTGAAATACGAGAGAAAACCCACAACTGTTGGCTTCTCAAATACACTCACTGCTATGATTACTTTCGGTAATCCCCATTACTCTTAGTCCTACTCGTCCTCGACCCAGTCATCACAAATGAGGTATCCCACAAGACAGGAAACAAAACAGGAAACGCTTTTAGGCTCCACCCCCCCTCCTGCCAGGTGCTATATTACACCCAACCACTAGAAGCACATCCTGACCCACCAAGCAACAAAGGCCTTGACAGGGAGGGAGGGTGGGAAGTATGACTGGGTTGAGGACGAGTAGGACTAAGAGTAATGGGGATTACCGAAAGTAATCATAGCATTACCTCTACGTGCCTCGTCCTCGACCCAGTCATCACTAATGAGGCATACCAAGGCAACACCCAAGAAGGCCTTTGGCACACCCAACACAGCAAACACAGACCAGACACAAAGGAGTGCAGCAAGTGAAAGTGTAAAACACAAAGTGAGAGGGCAACCCCCACAGCCCGCAACTCCCCATGACCAAAAACAGTCCGGACAGAAAAGGGCACAACGCAACCGGCAGAGACCCACAAAGTGGAGTCAGAGGCCCAAGAGACAGCCCGACAGACAACACCAAGAGAAAACATGAAAAAAACAGCTCACGAGGCAGACACGCCCCGAAAGGAACGCGCCCGAACCCCAGCAGGACAAGGCAAACCAGCACCGAGAGAAGCCCGAGCAAAGACGGCCGCAATCCAGCAACCCAAAGGAAGACGGGAGTCAGCCTCACCCCGACCAGCCAAATGGAAGGGCACAAAGGGGGAGTCAGAGGACCGAAACCCCGCAAACCCAGCAACTGAAACAGACAAGGCACGTTGCAGATCCAAAGAAGAAGCAAAAACGGGGAAGAACAACGCAAGGCCGTAAGTACCACAAGAAGCAGGAGACAGAACAAGAGAGGAACACACCCCAGAAAAGAAGGCCAGCGCAAGGAACAAGAAGCCAAAGCGGACTCCCACGAGAGGCCCGCAACATGGACAAAACGCAGGCGGGCAGACCACGGACCCCAAGAGACAACCGCACAACCACCAGACCGCCAAAGAGAGAGGAACCAGAAGGGCGTAAGACGGGGACCCCAGAGGAAAAAGGCAGTGGGGTAGAATCCAAGGAGGACCCACAGTCTGACCCAGCAACAGAGGAAGCCAAGACGTCCCCGGCCAGTGCGGGAGAACAGCCACCACCAGAGCCCCCCCGCCAAACCTGCAGCAAGAAGGCGGGAAACAGAGGAAAGGGAGGAAAGGCAGAAAGAAGCCAAGGAGGCCCCGGAGAAACAAGGCAACCACCCCCCCCCCAGGCACCCCGCTCCGGGGACCTGGAGCATAACAGGGGAACCAGGGCAGGGGACCGGGAGGCAAACAGGGCCAGATCCGGAGCCCCGAACCCCATACAAAGCATCCGAAAGGTCCGGGGAGCCAGACACAGGGGCAGAGACGAAGGAAACCACCGACACAAGAAGACCGCCACCACGGCGTCCACACCCCGAAGGTGCTGAGCAGAAAGGGCCAGAAAAAGCTGCCCTGCCCAATCCGAAAGGAGCAGGCTGCCAGACACTGGGAGGAACTGCGGGACCCGCTCAGGGGAAAGACGAAGGTCACCGCCACCAAGTCGACCGAACTCATCAGAACACGGCAACCCCACAGACGAAGACTGAAGAAGCGAAGCGCCCCCTCCAAGGCAGAGAGCCCCCGCCATCGGATGAACTGCGGGACTCTGACAGAAGCCAACGGGCCCGCACCGGCCAACGAACCAAAGTCACACCCCAGCCGGAAGCACAGGCATCCGTGGACAGACCAGAGGGGGAGGCAAATGGACACACATCACCTCGGCAAGGTGGGCAGAAACCTGCCTCCATAGGAGAGCAGCTACAGTGGCCAGCGACACAGGCACAGGAACAGCATAGGCCAAGACAGGAAAAAGGGGACCCACCGCTGAACACGCCACAGCAGAGAACGCAGATGAACCCCGGCCCAGGGAACGGGGAAGACAGAAGCATCCACACAACCCTCAACCTCCAGCCACTGAAGGAGGGCAGCCGTAGCAAGAGACAACCACATCAGCAACAACGACTGGAAACGAAAAATCCGGGAGTCCGGCAAAAAACACCGTGACCAGCACAGAGACGAACACGGCCCGATGAAGGACCACCGGGCGGCAGACACAAGATGACACTACAGCAAGGGAAGCAAGAACCCATGAACCCTGAGCATAGACACGGTGAAGAGAAAAGTGGCTGGACAAGACCACCAGAGACGGGGCCCGGACCATCCAGTCGTCCAGACAGGAGAACACGGACACTCCCAGGAGATGGAGATGCGCCCCCAAGGGAGCCACCACCGCGGTGAACACCCGTGGGGGGGCGGACCTCAGAACAAAAGGAAAAACGCAGAAGTACCAGAGCCAACCCTCCAGGCAGAGGCGCAGGAAATCCGAACCCCCACAGAAAAGCGAATGTGAAGAAAGCGTACAGGAGAACGAGAGTGGAGAACACCCACTCGGACCGGATCCGCGGAAACACACACACAGAAGAGTCCCCAGCACGAACGGGACCTGCGACACAAACAAGCCCACACCCCGAAGGCAGATGACGGAGCAGACACCCATCCCCAGGACCCCCCGAGGCACAGGGACAACCGCAAGCGCACTGACTCTCCAGCATGGCCAGGCGGCAGGAGGCGTCCTGAGGAGTCTGAGACACCACCACCACGGAGGGGAGGTAGGAGGTGGGGGGGGACAGGAACCCAAATCGGAACCCAGAGACAAAACATCCAGCACCCATATGACGGAAGATATCAAACGCCAAGCAGGAAAAACCAGGCGACGTCCCCCACCAAGGCGGGCCAGACCCAGCACCCCGCAGGGAAGCCTCCCGAAACAGCCGCGGAAAAGACAGGCCAATGCCACGTCGACCCCTAAAGGAAGACAGCCGAAACCCAGAAGGTCGGCGCAACGACCCGGCACAAGAGAAGGAGGAATCCCCACGGGACGGAAGAAGACGAAAGACAAGGAATGCAAATGCAGACCCAAAGTAGCACACCCTCAAGAGAGCCACCAAATAGACGGGCACCAGTAAAAAGGCAACCCAAAGGCCATGGAAAGAGGAGCCGCATCCGTCTGCCAATCCCGTAGCAACAGGGTCCGATGGGCAGCAACAGAGGAACCCAAGGACACAGCAGAAGCTCGCACAGAAACAAAAGCGATGTCCGACAGGAATCCAGGGAGGCGCTCCATGGACCCCAGCAAGTCCGGACAGCTGCAACCCTCATGCATCGTGGAAAAAGGACCAGAAAGCAGACAGAAAGACAGGGCAACAGAGGCCCCAGAAAGAGCAGAGGAAATAGCAAGGTGAGAACCAGCACCCACTGAAGCTGACAGACCATCACATCCATGCCCTCCCTCAGGATGCCAACATCCACCATGGAAGGACGCCCCACAAGAAATGCCACAACGGAGCCCACCAGGACTGAAACAGGCAAGGAGTATGCCAGATCCCGCAAAGGAGAAAGCACAGACAGAACCAGGGCATGGTGAAGCGATCCCGGGCCAACCACCCGATCAGCAGGACACCCAACACAGAAGGGCGTACCGGCGGAGAAGAGGCAACAGGCCCCCAAACCGAGGCAAGATAACCCTGGAAACGGACCAGACCAGAAGGAAAGTCAGAGGAACAAGTCAGCAGCACCAGAGGGACCACCAACAGCCATCACGCCTGCCATCAAACCAGACAGCGCCACCAGTATAAGGAGAGAAATCCGTCCAACATCCACACTGGCCAGCACCACAGGAGAAGCCGAGTTCCCACGGCACAGGAGAAGAGAACATCCCCTTGTGAAGATGCATGCCTGAAAAGCCGACCTCTGCGGGGGAGCGTCGGCAACACACGTACCACCGACACAGGCCAGCACTCAGCCCTGCAGCACCAGGAGCACTCGTCGCTGCCGCAGAGCCCCCAGCAAGGGCAACAAGTCAAAAGTGTGCCACAACCCGGGAGCGAACCAGGGACTCCCAGAGCAGCAGACCAACGCTCACCAAAGAGAGCGAAAGCAGCCTGCCAGCAAACGAACCAAGCAGCCCATACGAAGGCAAGGGACCACGTGACCCGGCAACAGCGCACACACAAGCCTTGATGAGGAACAAGCAGCCTAGCCACATCTCCTCACGAAGGAAGGCATTGAAAACGACCAAACACCGGACCCATGGGGGGCAGGTCTGAAACATAGAGATGCACCACATGGAGACACAAGTACAAAATTGGCATGATCCGAACCCCCGCCTGTGAGGGCGGGCACAACAAAAGGCACAAGACTCACCTTTGGGCCACAGCTCCGTGGTCGAAATGCAAAGCCTGGCCAAGGGCAACGTGCCCCGCGGCTGGAGCAGTCAGGTGGCGCCTGTCTTCCTGGCTGCTATCCTTGTGCATCCGCCGAGGCTCCAGTTGTGGAAGGGGGCGTCACCCAAAAGGGAACCCGCGGCCAACAGCAAGCGTGGGCCTGCAAGGAAACCCTCACAGGAAGAGCGCCCAGCGTAACAACAGGCGCGCCCGAGCACACCCAGGCGTCCGAAGGAAAGGCGGGCTTGTGCGGAAACAATAGGACGCCTCCCGTGACGTGACAGTAGAAGTTAAACAGCCCGGCAGCAGCCTGGAAGAGGACCGCCCTCACCTCCGCAGCGTCAGGATCACAGGCGGCGGCACGAACGCGGTCAGCCCCGGACCCGAAGCAAGGAGAGTGATCCCGGGAATGGGAGAGACGAAGCCCGGCAGCACGAGCCCGCTCCCACGGTGACAGAGCCAGCACAAGTAAGCAGGCCAGAGGATAGGAACGCCCCCGGGGGGGGGGGGGGGTGGGGGGGGGCGACGTAACCAAAGTGCGCCCAAAACACGGCCAATCGCTGGTTGGAACAACCACCAACCATCACCGCCAGCCGCAGCAGGAGTCCAAATCGTTCCAGGAGGCACAGAAGGATTGGGAACCAGCGAAAACGGAGGACTGCAACACCCACACCGACCCGGACATCTCACAGCAGGAAAACAGGGCAGCAAGAACAGGGAGACCAGTGGAGCCCTGCAACACAGGCCTCCCGAGCCCAGGAGGAGACAGGGAAGCCCAGCAGCCCAACTCCACAGCATCCCACGATGGTCCAAGGGAGCCCCCAAAGCCCAGCAGAGGAGGAAGCCACAGGACAAGCGAAGCAGGTAAGTGCCCGGCACTCACCCAAGCATCTTCCATTAAGTAAACCACCAACAGGAAACAAAACAGGATGTGCTTCTAGTGGTTGGGTGTAATATAGCACCTGCAGGAGGGTGGGGGGGTGGAGCCTAAAAGCGTTTCCTGTTTTGTTTCCTGTCTTGTGGGATACCTCATTAGTGATGACTGGGTCGAGGACGAGGGACGTAGAGGTAATGCAGAGTTCTTTGTTTGTCCCAATGGTAGAAGGTTCGAATATCAGTGGGTGCATCAGCCTTTCATTCTCCTGGGGTCGATGACAGAGTACTATCGCAATGGTAAGAATACCCATCTGTTTTTCAGAATCAAGCTGTAAACAGGCGAATGTGAGCTTTACAAATACATATGGTGTATAAAGTTTACCCGTTCCTAGTCAAGAATATAAATGAGACAGAAACAGATAGTGCCAATGTGATTCAAGAGTCGTTGGAAGAACCCCAATTATTCCAAAAAGGAGTGGAGTTAGAAAATGTGAGACAACGTATGAAAAGGAAATACTGGCCGGGAGAATGAGAGACCAAGTGCAAGGCCTGACTTGTATGAATAAGACACTTGTTATTAAATCTTTTCAAAGAGGCACATTGTTCCCAGAGGCAAGAAGAAGACATCTCTTTTGCCAAGATAAGCTTATGAATTATTGCACGGCTGATGAAATGAAATAAACCATGCAATGACAAAACAAATATCTCCAGCTTTGTAAGAAATGGAAGTGCTGCATCTTCATCGTGTGGACTTGTGTACGGTCGTGTGCACGAACGAGTGGCTGAAAGTGAGAATCAGCCGCCGGTTCTGAAAAGGGTGAATAGATCAATCGATTAATATATGAGTGACTGGCTGTCAGGGAGGTGAGTGTTTGCACAGATGAATAAGTGAGTGATGGACAAGTGCATGAGTGAGTGTGAAGGTGGATGCGTGGATGCATGGATGAATGGATGGAGGGATGAAAATGTAAATGATGAATGAATAGACGAGTACATTGGGAACTGAGGGAATGGATGGATGCATCAATGGAAATTGTAAGAAATTATGATATTGCCGGGCCCATAAAAATATAACAGCTTTGCAAGATGTGTTAAACCAATAGAGGGAAAACAGTGGGGTAAATGCTGAACAGTCCATTATCAAACAACATTAGAGCCCAGACTCCAGCCTTGTTCCTCCATATGGTCAGTGAGCCCCTCGGTTACTACCAGTATTCTTATAAAGTACAACTGCGGGTACATTATCACATATAACTCATAAAATATATTAGTTATTGCTTTTTCCACTATTATCATGATGCTGACTGTTCTTCATACGTAACATGTTTATGAGGGACACACCTTTGTGTTGGAGCCTTTGACCCGGACTCAGCTTCCCTCACAACAATGTCAGAAAAAGCATTTGATAATGGTACTTTGGGGATTTCTCTCTTCTGTTTGTGGAAATCTATAATACCCTTGCATTTGCCATACGACCAAGGCACTGTATTCGGTGAGTAGATTAAATGGTACACCACAGAAAAAAGATTTGCATAATATTGAGCTCATGCCGATCTTATTCCGCAGTTTCAAAAGTAACTCTTTTTTCCATCCAACAGGATAGCTTGGTATTATTCTGGAGTTGCTCTTGCTGTGCTCATATTGAGTTTCTTTCAAGTCTGGTTCTTTTTCCTTGCTGCAACTCGACAGACAGCCAGGATCCGGCGCAAGTTCTTCCATGCCATCCTCCACCAGGAAATGGCCTGGTTTGATTCATCTAAAACGGGAACACTGAACTGCAGATTAACAGAGTAAGAATGTGTTTTTGAACACCAAATTTTAATCACTCATCTGGAAAATAGTATAAGGATTCATTCCCCGTCTCCCTGAAATCTAAATCAGGGAAATCATTTTTGAGAGATTAAGAATACTCTTTATGCAGCTTCTAGGATTCTTTGTGGAAATAATGATGTGAATAATAGAAGGTGCATACTAGTTTGGTAAATGTGTTAGAACAGAACAGTTACCTTAATAAAGTACTTGGCTGCATATTTAACAAAGCCTGGTTAAGTTTGTTCCCTTCATAACTCCGACGACCTCGGGTGGGTGTAATGCATTGCACTAGTGACTGTGCAGTTGTGCAGAGATTTTACCAACATTTTTATGGATTAGTCACGAATGTAAGTTACCTTGAATGTTCCCTACGAGAACGACTTTCACTCACTGAAAATAACATGTCGCTCATGACAAATTCCAGGGCATATTTTCCCAATCAACAGTGTAAAACAGCTGAGTCACCAGGGCAGTTCCTGTAACTAGCCCAGGGTAGACCATACAGGGAACTAAACTGATCACCTCTCCATGTTGACGAACAAAGGCCCATATGAGTAATGACGGGGTTTTCTTAATGATTATACTCAACGATTAAGATCAGTGATGGCTGGCACGGATCGGGGCTGGTGAGGCGGAGGGCGGGGTGTTGGGGTAAGGGGGGTAAAGAAAATAAAATAAAATAAAACTTACCTCCTTGCCGTGTCTCTCCCAGTGGTACCTCAACGTTCCTCTGCTCTGGCTGGAACAGAAAGCACCCAGGCTCCCCTAAGCCAATCATAATGCCGCAATGCAGCATTGTGATTGGTCTGAGCACCATGGTTCGGTGCTCAGCCAGATAATGGGAGCCTGGGCATATTCTCCACCCAGGCTGTAATCTAGCCTGAGTTGAGAATATGCAAAGTGTACATGACTGTCTAGCCGGCCCAAGAAGGTCAGCCAAACAGGCATGGGTACTTACAGAATGCTCACCACTTCTCCTCATGCTCTGAAAGCATAGCAGCCCAGCCCGCAAAACTGCCACAGCAGGAACACATAACATGATCATAACAACGAGTTGTTATCATTTTTTTTTTTTTATTTCCACTGCTAGAAGCAGTGGGGTGACACTCCTCCGCCTTAGCCGCCACTGATTAAAATACAAAAATCCCTGCCAAGGCAGTTTTTTCAAAAGATCACCACCGGAGCGATAAGCTACACTGTAAAGCATTTGCATTAACAATGGAACATTGCGACAAACCATTGGTTCAGTTGACCTAAGGCCAGCAATGGGCCGTGGCAGATAAATCTATCTGTGAGGCAGAATAAGGCCAGCAAAAGCGGAGTCACGTTGCTGAGAAAACCCGCTTTAAAGCAATGCGTTACTGTATAGAAATTCATCTTTATCTAGCACCGCCTCGAAATTGTTTTATATTTTGGGGATTCTCCATAGTGACCTTTTGACCTCTAGCATATCAAACAAGACAGAAGACGAAGAGAATATGTTGCCATTTCGTTTAGCATATTTGGCATTTTGTAAGTCACTTGTAAAGTGCACAAAAAGGAAGAAAGACGCCTAAAGGTCAAATTCTAAATATGATCCCGCAGAGACGTTTCTCCACTTTAATTGGAAGGAACCCCTGTCTCATGGACCGTAAAACAGACATGTATCACTCTGTGCTATCCTAGCAGATTAAAGAAAAAGCCAAACATATTTTACAAATAAATAGCATAAGTAACACTACATAAATAAGCCACAGAAAAATGCCAAGGCGGATAGTGCATGAATTATTATGGAAGCTTTGCTTTGTAAGTTACAATGTGTATCATAAGCTTAATTGTTATGTCACGCAGGCTGTATATTTTTATTTCTCTATAACTCCAGTAAAGCAGTGGTGGCTGCCTCAAAAAAGGGTGGTGAGCAGGTGGAGGGAACACAGGAGGGGGAGCGCAAGGGGGAGCGTGGGGTATTAATAAATAATATTATTAAAAAAAAGAATTTCCCTTACGCTGTCGGCACCCTCCCAAGTTGCGCCTCCTGTACTCTTCCTAGTCCTAGCAGCCCCTGGGACAGACTCCCTGCGCAATCCCCGTGCTGCCCTCATGCAATGAGAGCAGCATGGGGAATGGCCTGAGCAGGCGGAAAAGACGCTCTGCTCTGCTCAGGCCAAGGAGTTTGTGGGGTTTCTCCAGTCCAGCTGTTCAATGCAGCAAGATTGGAGAAACCTAAGTGTGCATGTGTGCTTGGGCAGCCCAAGACAGCCGCCAAACACACATGAGCACTTAGAACTTAGTGCACATGGCACTACTCCTCCCCCTCCCATGCCTCGGCCCACCCATCCCTGCAAGCACTGGCAAATGAAAAATAAAATAATGCTAGAACGCTGTTTTATTTTTCACCTGCTGGCTCTAAGTCAGGCAGTGGGAGACGCTTCTCCGTCATTGCGGAGGAGCCGCTGCTGTAGTAAAGAGATTGGTAAGAACATTATGCTTCCGTATGTGAGTAAAAAATAAAAATCATTAGGATAAAATATTATTGGATATTAATCAAATACAGCTTTTTAAAGTTTGAGCAATCAGTCTATTCTTGTGCCCTTTATTGAGTTCTTATATATGACAGCTGTAGGTCTCACAGATGATTAAGGGCAATTTATATAACTTTCATTTCCTAAAACCCTCTCTGACATTGGTAAACGTTTTTGTTAAGCAAAATCCTTTCTGCTCCCAGTTTCTAGTTTCTTTTTGTATGGCTACCACATATCAAAGGCAGTTCCTCACACTTGCCAACTATGAAGGGAAAGACTCTTGAAGAAGTGAAGGTGTATCACTTCTCTTCTGATTGTGGTATGCCTGTGTGTAACTCTCCATAGTAGCTCTGCTGCTTAAAGCCAAAGCATGCAGGCAATTTAAGAGATAATTCTAATGTGTAAGGACCATTCCTTCATATTTTGTATCAATATATTCCAACAATGTTTTAATCTGTTTGTGGCTTATAGAGCAAATGGTGGTATGACTTCCTAAATAATCCACTGAGACATTTGACTGCATAGGATTAAAAGATAATATCTGAATAACATTCACAGTTCCCTCTTCTTTCTACCATGGTAAGTGTTAGACCTGTGAGCCTTAGGGTTGTGTTCCCCCAAATATTTGCCTTCCCCCACCTATTTTTCAGAATTAGTTTTTGTTCGCCGAAGGACTCTGTGCACTATACCCCTGCTAACCAGTGCTAAAGTGCTTGAGATCACTCCTTAAAACATAGTAAAATAGTTTTACACCTCCTTAGCATGATTCCTTTGCTTATACATTTCTACTAAGTGGTGTACCATATACCCATGGCCTTTGAATTGAACAATACTAGTGGCCTGCAGCACCTATTGTGCCACCCACTTAAGTAGACACTTAAAACATTTCCCAGGCATGCCATGACAGTCTGTTTTAAGCTGCCAATGTGACTTGGCAATATAACCCATTGCCAAGCCTAAAACTCCTTTTTATCACTTATGTCACCCATAAAGTAAGCCCTGGACAGCCCATAGGGCAGGGTGAATTATAAATAAACAGTTGGACATGTACTGTTAGGTTTTACATATCCTGGTCCTGAAAAACTTTAAAATTAGGTATTCACTACTGTGAAGTTACTTCTACTAAAGGATAAAATTAGGTGCCGTTTTATATTTAATAACTGCTAACTCTCTTTGAGAGCAAGTAGGAAATTCAAATTTTATGTCTGAGAACATGCAATGTAAAATGCTCTATAATGGTAAAGTTGGATTTTAAATCACAATTTTGAAAATGTCCCATTTAGAAAGTTTTTTTAAACTGTGGAGTTAGGTCCTGGGACATACAGTGGGTTGGACCTTCAATATAATCTGAAATACAAAATTACCCACTGCACCATTTCTTTTATCACTCTAAATTTGAGCAAAACAAACTAATCTCAATTCAGTTTGTAAGGTATCATTTATTTATACCTTCTTATTTAATTATTTTTTAGATCATTTTCATTTTCATCAATATCTAAGAAAAACACTGTAACAAACAAATACATTGCAATTCGACATATACACATACAATTTTACAATACATCTATATACAAAGAAGGCAATTCAAAAACACTTTCCCTCAGCAGACATCCATTATGTGAGGTGTTATTTAATAACACTAGTGACAATACCATGCAGCATTTACCTGAACAGTCCACTGTTTAGAAACTTATATTATCAAACTTCAAACACAAAAATTATTTGAAACAAAGAGAAATTTTTTTTAAGAAACAAAGAGAAATTTTCTCACATAATGGATGTCTGCTGAGGGAAAGTGTTTTTGAATTGCCTTCTTTGTATATAGATGTTTTGTAAAATTGTATGTGTATATGTCGAATTGTAATGTATTTGTTTGTTACAGTGTTTTTCTTAGATATTGATGAAAATGAAAATGATCTAAAAAATAATGAAATAAGAAGGTATAAATAAATGATACCTTACAAACTGAATTGAGATTAGTTTGTTTTGCTCAAATTTAGAGTGATAAAAGAAATGGTGCAGTGGGTAATTTTGTATTTCAGACCATTTAGAAAGTTGGCATTTTCCTGTCATCACTATTTGGTGCCTTCAGCCTGTTTTTGGGTCACATGACTGGGTGTAACTTTGTATATTCCACCTAGACAGCCACACAATAGAGCGATTAGATGTACCTGGATGTGCCATCGCTGGCAGAGTTGCTGGGTGGAAGTGGGGCCAGTCCCACTTGCAAGTCAATAGGCTGTCCCCTGTCATCACACAAAGTACTTCACACTAGCCCATTGTGCCTGCAGTCAGGCTGGAGCCAGTGGAAGGAGGCAGGATATTATAAGCACTTGAAATAGAATCTCTAGAAACTGCCCAACTTCAAAAAAGTCACCAGGTATAAAAATAAGACACTTAGACCAACTATTCGGTTCACTTCTGGACCTATGGAAGACTCAGAAGAAGAACTGCTGTGCTGCTCTGCTACAAGAAGGACTGCTACTCTGCTGCCATGATACCATGCTGCCCTTCTGCCTATTTGAGAAGTACTGGACCTGGAACCCAGGACCATCAGAGTGACTTCAATGACTATTTGGCTGGCCTCCTGATCACACCCTCAGAACAAGAAAAGGCTCCAACCATCTTGAAACCTGAACATGGACCCTGCCTGCTGTGAGTCCAACTCTTACCTCCCTAAGTTGTGGTCTACAAGTCCTGGACCCATAGAAGTGGAGCGAAGGATGCTCTGCCAGCCCAGCTGCTGTCTCGATGAAGGGCAATTTAAACTTGATACAACTACACTTAGCACCTCATCGGTGCTTGCAAAACTTTGATACAAGCCTGTTTCACAGCCCTGCATGGCTCATCGGAATCACTGTGGGACCATCCCCGACATAGACCAGCAGCCTCTCATGGAAATCAATGCAGTGTGACGCAGCCTTGATGAAAGCCAGCACAGCAGCCCTCACAGCTCATTGGAACCACATATGCACAACGCTTCTACAATGCTGACCTCATATTGCTTCCCGGGACAGCCACTGCATGGTGCAGCCCTCTGAAACTAGTACTTAAACCATTGAGCTTTATGACTAGAAAAGTGCTTAAACCATTGAGCTTTATGACTAGAGAAGTGCTTTAAACTAATTCAGAGTGCAAGAAAATGTTTGTAGAAATCAGCCTAATTGTGTGCAATCCACATAAATTCAAATAGATCTGCATCATCATTATTAGAATAGTTTGACCAGGCTTACCAAGTACAATTACAGCATTAGGGGGCGGGTAATATTGTAAGTCGTTTTGGTCTTCCTTTGATAATTTTTCATTTCTATAGTATTTTTTTGAGCTTGATCTATATTAGTCTGGCTTTAAGTTTCTTTATTTTTTTAGCTTCAAGTTACTGACTCAGACTTTGATTGTGTAGTCTTAATGATCACACTGTACTTGGATACGTAAATTGTTGTTGACCCCTTTGTTTTCTCAGGCTGCTAAAAAGGTCTATTGTTTAGAGTTGAATTTAAAGAAATGGCGCAGAGCGTACTCACAGTTCTAGGACACAAAGTGTGCCTACATCAAATGCTCACTCAAGTCAATAAAGGAATTTCCTGTGTGAGATGGTGAATTATTTGTATGAAGATAATTAAAGTTGTTGGAAAGTGGGTTATTAGTAGTGGTAAATGTGCATCTACCACTGGCAATAAGGCCACTAACACGGTCTAGGGCTCAGTACAGACCTCAATAAATTACTCCCATGCTCATCCCTTGGTAGCTTGTCTGCGAGCAGGCAGGCTTAACTTAGGAGACAGGTATGTAAAGTATTTATAAACAATAATTCAGTATATAATAAAGACACAACACGCAATAAAAATCCCTCACCAATTTATAGAAAGGCAAGATATTTGTATCTTTAAAATGACACCAAAACGAAAAAAAATCCTATATATGGAACAGGACATATGAATTTTTAAAGATGTAATACTATATAGCACTAAGAAACCTATAGCACCACTCTGGGACATCTGGTCATGCTTGAACAGACAAAGTAATAGTTTCAGTCCAACCGCGATGGAGCCCTGCTTGAATACCCCTTGCGGTAGGCCTCAGTTGAAATTTTAACTTTGGAATTAAAAACCTTTCTTGGGCTTTTTCTGCCATGGTCCATCGACGCTCTTCATCAGTCCAGATTCTGTGAGGATTTACCAACTTGCATTTCAGGGAGCTCCTGGTCCAACTCTGGAAGTCGGATATCCGGAGCTTTTCTGTGGGATGAACCAGCAGGTCAGGCCGGCTTGGCTCTTGTGGTTTAGTCACTCCCCTTATTGAACTCCTCCAAACATCTGGAACGTCTTACTGAAGCTCGTCTTGAGGATCCAAAGTGTTCACAACACAACCCAAGGGTCTGGAATCTCCAAAATGGTCCTTAAAAGGTTGGGACCACAATTCTCACAATGCCCCTGGACAAAACACTTCCAAATCCACTGGACGGACTACATGCAGGGGATTCTTGGTGGTGATGGACCAGGTGAGCTCTGTTAACCTGTAGCTTGCAGGGAGTCCACACTCTTTATTCCTCTTGAAGGAAGGCACATCCAAAGGGCTATAGTTCCAGTTAATGCAGAAAGTGCAGTCAGTCAGAATGCAGGGACTGATGGTGCAAATCCCTCTTCTTCTTTTAGCTTTAAGTAGTAGATCTGAGAGTCTGTGCTCCTCTTACATATTTATTCATTGTTCCCTGGGGTCAAGCAGTAAAGAATTCCTGTCCGGTGAGGTGCAGGGAAACACCCCAGAGCATGACCACTTCCTCCAAAGTGTGGCTTAATCTTATCACAGAAAGCACTATTCCTCCAAAATTCAGTATGTTTGAAATCTCGGCAGAGGAGCAAGAACTACTTAAACCAACCTCCAGTATGGCTCATTTCCATAGCTCTCCTCTTCCTACCATCTCAAATTCCTGCTTAAGCTTGCCATCTTGCTGGGTCTGAGGGGCTGGTGCATAGATGGACCTGACATGCCCTGCCTGTCATATTCCCCCTTTGAAGGTTCATACTATGGGACCTTTCCCCCCTGCTCTGGCATTCCTATGTAGCAGAGCTCTCCCCACCAGATAGCCTCTCCGTGGGTGAGACACTTATCACTTCATCAAAGCAGCCTGGCTAATCCTGTTAACTCTGACCAAACAGGGAAGAGGGCAGGAGAGCTGAATTTCGGCTTACAGACAGGAATATCTTATAACTTCTTTTCTGTAAACTGTAAGATAGATTCAACAATGGCATATGGTTGGATTTTTCAATACCATTCTCCTAAGTCTTTGAATGGTATTTTCATTTAATTCATAGCGATAGTTATGCATTCATAAACTATTGATATGTTATCCTATTGGGCAAGGTATCTACAATGGGGAAAATGAAGGGGCATATTACCAACACAGGCGATAAAATTATCGCTTGCTTTATCGGCAGAAAACTGCCGCTAAAGACGCTTTTGCGGCAGAAAACTGCCGCAAAAGCGGCTTTAGCGGCAGTTTTCTGCCGATAAAGCAAGCGATAATTTTATCGCCTGTGTTGGTAATATGCCCCGAAATGTGAAATTTCTCCATCACCAAGGCATATAAAACATCTTTACTAAAGGCCCTGCTTATAGTTACAAGACCCTCCACGCCTGGGACACCAAGGAGAGCCTTTAGGAGTCCTGAATATGCACAAATAGTATAGATCCACACTCTACAGTGCTCCCAGCACCAAAGTTGATTTTGGAAGGCAGTTTACTAGAATAGGGAAAGTGAAATGTGCATGTCTCTATCCTCAGGGCATTGAAAACATCTTTTATATGGGCTCTCCTTATAATTACATGACCCCCCTCCCCCCTGCCACAGGGACACATAGGAGAGACCCTGGGGCTACCTAAAATGCAGTTTATCACTTTTTAAGTGACCCTGCCACCAAATTCGAGTTTGGGCACAATTTACATTTAAAGCCAGTGCTGCAACACAAGGCTGCATTTAAAATGGCATCAGGCTCTCAGCAGTGCATGCATGCATGTGGAGAAAGTGCTGCTGACCTCTAAACTGCCATGCCCTATTAAATACTAGAAACTTGTAGGTAGTTTTAATCCCCTGCCCTATTAGCTACTAGGGACTTGTAGGGTAGATCTTGCCAATTATATGTGTACCCTAATATATAGTGTACCATCATGTATGTGTGTGTTTTCACTGGGTTTTCAACATAGCACTGGCCCTGAGCCTGATTAAACAGAGCCCAGGGGCAGTCAGGGGCAGTTACCAACAGTATCAGTCAGCAAAAAATGGGAGTGCACAGGGCACACAGGATGACTTTGCAACAACGGTTTGTTGGTGTATATGATCCTGGCACGCTGAGACCTGTGAAACATCCAGTTTTCCAAAAGAGATTTGGTAATCAGGTACAATAGCTCAATCCCATACTGCATTCATTGTAGAGATTACTGTGTAATCTAAAGGCCACGATTTCGAATCACAATGCGTCCCTTCAGCCTTTAATCAATTTGGTGTGAGCTGGGTTTATAACACCTAATATCAGTGCCTAGATACCAGTTAAATGGCAGCATGTGCTATATGTGTTGTAATTATTAAGTATTGTTTTTATTATAGTGAAAGATATTTCCGCAGTTTCTCTGGATGAAATGAGCAGCTTGTCCAAGGGAGAACCGCTCGAGCTACTAAAATCTTGCATTGCAGTTAACATTTCATGTGTCATTTCAGTGTCATTTTTTTGAAAAATCTGGTGCCACCTAGAGCCTGCACTTGCATTTTTAGCAGGTGTTAGAATGATATAATCCACACTGACTGCTTTGCCAAGTGGAATAATAGAAGAACAAAGTCTAAGTTTTCCAATTGTGATATTAGAAAGATTGACCACATTTAATGTTGACTCATTTCTGGTTTATAGCATAACAAAATACCTTTTTGTCCACTGTTAGAAATGGGGGTCTCTAGTTGGCAATGGTTTGCACCTTTGTCCAAGTAGGGATCCTTCTTCCCAGTCAGGGTAAGGTGGATACACTTAAAAAATAACCCCTGCTCACCCCCTTGGTAGCTTGACACGAGCAGACAGGATTATCACAGAAGCAGTGTGTGAAGCATTTGTCAATGCATACAGTAACCCAGTGAAAACACTACACACTAAACTTTTTCTAAAACAACAAGACCAAAAACGACAAAAATACAACATACAGTACTTGAAAAATATGTACTTTGCAAAATAACCTTTAAGTTGCAGAAATATCCCAAAAACACAGTCGGTAGCTCCGTCCGGGGCTACAGCGCTGCTGAAAATGAAAGAGTCTAACAGTTCCAGCTGACTGCATCGGTAAGGGACAGCTAAAGCATCAACAGACTAGTTGACAGAGCCTTTCCCATTGCGGCCGGTTCCATTGGCACAAGTCGGTTGGAGCAACCTTTGCAGTTGCGATGTTAAGTGGAAGTGGTGCAGCATACGGTGCCCTCATGGCACCTAGCAGACAGCGACTCGTGACAGTCATCCAACGACATCGGTGAGACTAAGGCTATGATGTGGAGTGAGGCAGTGCTCGATGCATTGCTGCCAGGACATGGTGCATGCGACTGAGCTGTTCGATGTTTGGATCAGGCAGTGACATTGTTGGTGACAGAGTGAAGAGAGGACACCGTACAAGCAATGGCTTGGTGACGGTCATCCAGCAGTGTCAGTGAAACCAAAGACACAGTGTGAAGTGCGGCGGTACCTTCTGTGTTGCATTCAGGACATGGAACTAGCGTCAGACTGGTTGATAGAGTTGACTGCTCTTTTCTTCTGCTGCGACTGAAACCAGCGGTTCCAGAGATGTTACCCAGAAGGATGGTGAAGTCTTTGCTGTTCCTGAGACTTCTTGAACAGGGGGCAAGCTCTACCTCAAAACCCTTGGAGATACTTTGTCAAGCAGGATACACATATTGTTCCTCTCCCTGGAAGAAACAGCTACTGCAGGCCAAACTCAGACACCACCCAGCAAAGGGGTAGTACTTGTCCCCCAGCTTCTTTCTGCTCTTCTGCTTGGCAGAGGTTCCTTCTGAAGTCCAAAAGTGATCTACACGTCTGGGGTCTGGCCCCCACTTTTTATAGCACACATTTCTTTGTTCTCTGGGGGCAGAGAAGCTCTTTGCCCAGCCCAAACCAGTCATGTCCTCTCTGGTGCAGCTGCCCGGCAGGAGATGGAGAGAGCATTGTCCAAAGCAGGCCCATTCAGGTGTGAAGGAAATCGCCTCCCCCAACTCTGAATGCAGCCCAGGTCTATTCTGCCCAGCCCTGACTCACCCTGGAAAGGCAGGACCCACCTTACCCCTCGAAGTAGCTGTCTGAACAGAATTCACGTCCCCAGCCCCTGTCACTCCAAAGCCAGACAGTCAATACATAAACTTAGCAGAGGCCCACAGGGTTGCTAAATGAGAAAATACCTTTTTTTTAAAAAAAAACGTAGTTTCAAACCCATAATGTAAAAATAATACTTACTGAAAGAGGCATCTTTAGATTCGGAGTTCGGCATTCTAAATCCCCATTTAATATCTGGTTCCCAAGGGCAGTTATACTTTTAAGATGTTAAAAGTAAACTCCCTATTCTATCCTATGAGACAGATAGCCTTTCAACAGTGAAAAACACATTTGGCAGTATTTCACTATCAGGACATGCCACCCTCATCAGGGCATGTCCTACCTTTCACATACACTGCAGCCTGCCCACAGTGGTACCTGGGGCCTACCTTAGGGGTGACTCACATGTAAGAAAAGGGAAGGTTAGGGCCTGCAAGTGGGTGCACTTGCCAGGTCGACATGGCAGTACGAACTGCACACAGATTTGCAAGGCTGCTTGTGTGGGTGGCACAATCAGTGCTGCAAGCCCACGAGCAGCATTTTGTATACAGGCCCTGGGCACACACAGTGCACTGTACTAGGGACTTGTCAGTAACCCATATAAGCTAATTATGAAAACACTAATCTATGACAACAATTTACAGTGGAATCACTTACATTTTTGCACTGAACAGCAGTGGCAAAATGCCCAAAGCATCTAGATCAGCAAAAACGAAGTACAACACACATCAAAAATATCGGAGGCAAAGACAAAAATTCAGGAAAAACCCACGCCAGGGTTGCCAGGTCTAACATCCACATTATACAATGAGCTTTGGAGTCAACACTGTTTTATATGCTGAATCATTCATCATTCAACTTACCCTTGCAAGGAGCTCTGATTGTAAAATGTAGTGAATTCTGAGACAGCGTTAGATGTCTTAAATTCAGAGATTGGTAGTGAGACATTTAACACAAATCAATAAATACTGCACATTTATATAAAATATTTTTTGGTTGAAATGTTGAGAATTAGACAACTTACATGAGTCTTCAAAATGCAATTTTCATCTGATTGCTGCTCATTTCTAAGCACATTAAATGAAATATTAATGGGATATTGTTATTCTAACAGTATTACTGACCTCACAGCTAGTCATATATTATCAATGAAAACCATATAGTTCCTTACCGATCACGTATGCTCTTCACTCAGGCTAGGGTCATTATGTCAGACACTAATAATTAACTGATGCTATTGACTTACATAGTGGTCAGGTAAGCATAAGCCATCATTGGTGCTGATTACAAGTTTCATCGGTGTAGGAGCAAATGGTACGCCACCGCCGTGCCCACGCAACTCCGATACTCGCCCGTCTGCCAGATTATTACTAAAAGTAGTCTGGTGGGCAGGCGGTGTGGCGATCCCATGTCGGTGCCTCTTTCAAAGTAAGCAGTGCCTTTGATAAAGGCACCGTAGTGGAAACACACAGCAAGGTCCTGCTTGGCACGGACTTGCAAGTCCATATCATGCAGGAACTGGTGTGCATGCACAGAGAGGGGCGCATGTTATGCCCTCCTCTGTGCACCCACATGTGTAGGAGGCGGCCCCCTTTGCTTCCTCTCCACCACAGTGTTTATGGAGGGGAAACCTCCATGACACTGTCAACGAAGAGGAAACTCGCAATATGCTTGGTGGGGCTGCGTATCGCGGGCCCTGATCGCCGCAAAACCACCAGGGAATGTCAGTTCCCTGGCGGCGGTCCTAGGGTGGTCTAACTGCCCAACTCATAATGGGGGGTCAGACTGCCGGTGCAGCGGTGGCTAGACTGCCACTGCCGCACCCCGGTGAGTCTGGCAGTCCAAGGAATGCCAGACTTATAATCGGGCCATGAGAGTTGCATGTATATTAAACTACTTTTATACAGACAACACATTTTTATTTCCCTGTCTCATAATGTTTGTCTCTCTATTTCTCTTGTCCTGCGTCTCTCACTCTTCCCCTCTCTTTTCATACAGTGACATCAACACCATTCGCGATGGCCTTGGAGACAAATTTTCAATGTTTGCACAATATCTTTCGACATTTGTGGCAGGGATGGTCATTGGATTTGTATACGGCTGGAAATTAACGCTAGTGATTTTATCCGTCTGTCCATTACTTGCTGCATCAACAGCGGTGTGGTCAAAAGTAAGTAAATGAAGAACAATTTAAAAAGAATATTTTGCTGGTTTTGTTTTTTTAATCTGTTAAGTATAAAAAACACAGATCTAATATCTATCCGAAACAAAAAGCATAAGTACAGCATCTAAACCTTTCGAATTAAAGGCTATTAGGAATAGTCATATGATCATTTTTCCTACCAATGATACATTCGAAGAGTTATAAAGAACCATTTGGGTATGTTGTGCCTTTTACCTTCAACATTTTGCTGAATTAATTTTTGTTGGTGTGGTTACTCCTCTAAAATATGGTTAAATTGGCTCATACCCAATTGGCATATTTAATTTGCTTGTAAGTCCCTTGTAGATTGGTTTACCATATACCCAGGGCTGGTAAATTTAATGCTACCATTGTGCCTTCGGCACTTATTGTGCCATCCACTTAAGTAGCACTTTAGAACATGTCCCAGGCCTGCCATTCGAGCCACAAAGCAGGTTTAAATTGCAAAGCTTTACGCTCTCATTTTATTACATATAAGTCACCCCTAAGGTAGATACTAGCTAACCCATAGGGCAGGTTGCAATTAAACGGTGGCACCTGTACTTTCAAGTTCTATATGTCCTGGTAGTGAAAAACTCCTACATTTATATTTCACTACTGTGAGACCTACCCTTCCATAGGATAGCATTGGAGATTCTGTATTACTTTTAATAAGCTGTTATTTACAATTGGATGCTGGTAGCTATGTCATGTTTGGTGTCTTTGGAATTGCAATAAAAATCCCTATTAAATGGTAAAGTTGGGTTTTTTATTACAATTTTGAAAAGCCCACTTTTAGAAAGTTGCCATTTTTCTGTCCTTAGCTCTTTTGTGCTAATAGCCTGCTTTGGGTCACATGACTGGGTGTAACTGACAGTTAGTCTTTGTGAATTCCTCCCAGACATTCACACAATAGAGAGATTATATGTGCCTTAAAGGGTCATCTGCTGGCTGGATGGGGGCAGAGCTGAGCACAGCCCCAGGTTCAACTAAACAGTGAGTGCTCTGTCCTCACACAAAGGGCCTATCACCTCCACATTGACTATGCAGCCAGCTTAATGCCAAGGCAGGATAATCAGGAAATTCCAAGCACTTCAAAGCCGCTGTCTAGAAGCTTTTCCCACCTTCCAGAAAGTGGGCAGCAGGGTATAAAAAGGGGATCTTAGACACCAACTCTTCAATACATTACTGGACCTGTGGATACTCTGCCAGGACGAAGGACTGCTGTGCTGCGTGAAGGACTTCCACTGTGCTGCACTGCTGCTCTGAAGGACTGCAGTAATGTATGGATTATGGAGTTTAACAGGTAAGTAAACATATGAATAAATAAAACAAATGTTGTTGCGCGCCCTGCATCGCATTTGGTGATGCAGTACACGCAACAAAATTCATTTTATTTATTTATATGTTTACTTACCTGTTAAACTCCGTAATCCATACATTACTAACCCCCACCCTGCCCCTCCCACTCCCCACGTCACCGCCCGGCAGGAACTCCCACCACTGCCCGCGGCTGCCATTAGCTCAGCTGTGCGATGCATCTTCAAAAGAGATCCTGTCAATGCTTTGCAAACCAGGATTCAAGGTACTTTGTTCAGCTGGCCTAATTGGGTCCCTGTAGCTGGCCTGCGCTCCATTGTGGTTGGCCTGAGCTTGTGACTATGTCCCGGTCCGGCACAACCAGATATCCACAGTTGGCGCTTTGTGCTTTTTAGTGCTATTTTAGCTCAAAACTTTGAAATGAATATCTTCAGTTCTACTGATAGGACTTTTGTTTTGGTCTTGTTTTGTTTATTAAAAATGACTCTATTTTTCTAAAATGGAAAGGGATGCTTTTTTTGGTGCACAATTTTCCGGTTAAAAGTGTTGTACAATACCTTATTTATTTATTTATTTAAGGAATTTATAGAGCGCACGGCTACCCCCGAAGGGGTGTCCCGGCGCTAACGACTAAAAACTCAGAAAAAAAAGAACAAAGAAGCAGAATTATTGAGAGGAAAATAGCCAAGTTTTCAGTTTGCGGCGAAAAATGGATTCAGTAGGAGCAAATCTTAAATCCAAGGGGAGGTTATTCCATAGTCTGGCAGTCAGGACTCCAAATGCTCTACCGCCCATCCTAGAAAGACGGAAACGAGGAACGATCAAAAGACGTAGACTATTAGATCGTAGAGATCTAACGGATTGTGATAGGACAAGCCGTTTTTTCAAATAACACATTTCCTCTAATTTAATCCGGACTGCTCTGTGCGTAGCTGTCAAGAATTGTGGTTGCTGCTTGACTAGGGCTCACACCCCAGTCAACCAACAAGCCAATTTCTTACACACACATGTAGTTCTTCATATTTTCTACTGCTGTCCATGACTTTTTTTATTAATCCAGCCTTCTCCTTAACACTACTAGCTAGGTCGGGGATTGACTCCTCCACCTTATTTATATAAACACCTTCGGTTACTGGTGTACCCTGTATGCCTTTCTGATAAAAACCTCCTTTGTTTGCCACCTTCATGGAGTCTCATTATGTTACCCTATGCAATTCAATACCCCAGTTGGTCCTCTATTTGGGATGCTAACTCTGTATCCACACCATGTATGCTCCATACAATGAGGGGAATTAGACAATGTAATTTTGCACAAGTAGTACTGAGCAAAGCTTCTACCCAAAGCACAGGGACTGTTGAAAAGATAATGTATTATATTGTACGAGGCATGGTGGGGTAAATAGAAGGAATACATCAGGTCTCTTGAATGTGGTTGTCACCAAACATCGAGATGTAGCCCATCCAGAAGCAAGTTACATTTTAAATCAGTTTTCCTTATTGAACTGAAGCTAAATTTGAGTTGGTGGTCTGTTTTGTTCTTGAAACAAATTAAAAGGGGCATAAGAGGCACAATTTAATATGGAATACCACAGATTTGAGGTGTTCAAAAAGTTAATTCCTGCTGAATAGAAGTGCTTGGATGTCAGACATTTCCTATCACTCCTTCCATTACAACGACTCAGTGTTACCTAATACGAGTTACTTAAATTACTGCTTCAAAATGAAGTACAGGCAGGCGCGGTGCATCTATTGGGGCGTACTGGCGTAGCTCCCCTGCCCGCAGCTCCCTCGGCGTCTCTGAACTTAAGTAAACTGAATCAGTTTACTTAAATTCAAAGACGCTGAGGGAGAACTAACAATCATGTCAGTCAGCATGACGTCGACCGCCCACCCCTTCAGAGACTGAAGGGGGTGGCGGTCTGGCGACATGTTGACTGACATGATTGTCAGACCAGTGTGTGTGCGCAGCCTACACCGCTCTGTGCTATGGCAGAACGGCCCATGGGAGGATGGGACAAAGCTGACCATGGGTGCGACATAACAGACTGCAGCTCCGGTGTACACTGGGGGTAAGGCCCATCCGTACTCGTGCGTCAGTCTGTGGTACAGATGCATTTGCACAGCTCCTCGCCCTCGACCCTCGGTCACTTATTCCATTGCCTAGCTGCTCTCGGACTCCTCACATTGTTTATGGAGGAGGCTGGCAGCCGGCCCTGCTCCCTCTTAGTGCTCTCCTTGCACTCGTGAACATTTTCACTGGAAGCCCCAGCTCCGATGACACCCTCCGCCCCGTCTAAGATGCTGAACAAGAAACGATAGACTCCATTAACTGCAAGAGCAAGATGTTATCACAGAAAAATAGTTTTTTTATAATGGTGTATTTGTTCTTGTGTCCAGGACAATCCTACGGGCTAGTGGGTCGTTTAATAATTGTCTAACCATAGTGTGCGCACTGTGGGCTATATGGCTTGTTCGCCACACAAATGCCTAAACAGACTTTCCGTACCTCGCCATAATATAGCCTGTGCATTGCAGCACTCTGGACTTGCCAGTGCTCGCTATCTTAGTTGTACTTTTGCAATACTGGCTGGTTGAAATGTGCCAGCAGGGTCAGGGCCAGAAGTTGCACATACATAGTACACTATGTTTTACAATTCACAGTGTATCCGAGTAATGTGCCCAGGATCCTGCTTTACCTTCCGGTCTGTGCCCCGTTCCACCGCGGCTTGTGCCGTTTGTGTGGAGGGCACTGACAGACCAGGCTCAGCCCCCCGACTGTGACGCACTACCGGTAGGGGCGGGTCCTCCACCCATATAGCCACCATGCCTGCACTCCCGCACAGCGGACGCGCGCAGCGGGCACGCCGAAGGCCTGCCTAAGGCAAGCCCGTCTGCGCCCGCCCGCGCCTGTCCGACACCAGACGCCATACCCCCTGGCTGTCGGACTGCTCAGATGCTCCATTACTCCGGCGAGGACCTGTTAGCTCTCCGCACTCGGACCTCCTGCGCCGACCATCTTTGGCGCCTTGTCTCTGCATGTACTAGGTGCAATAAATGGGGGTTCCAGACCACTGAAGTTGTTCGCTCTCCCCCCGATACACACAAGCTTACGAACCTAAATATATTTAGCCTGAATTGCAGGTCTTTAGTTAAATACCATGAGGATATACTTGAGTTACTCATGGACAGGTCTCCTGACCTGCTTTTCCTCACGGAGACATGGCTCACTAGTGACTCTACCACCATTTCAGCCCTGGCTCTCCCACCGGGCTACTCTATGTGCACCCAGAATAGACCTAGTGGCAGGGGGGGTGGGCTAGCTATCATAACTAAATCCTCTTTTCTCTGAACTCTCTCCCCTGTTACACTACCCGAGTGCAAGAGCACACTATTTAAGATCAACTTTACCCTCACTGGCCTCCTCATCTACCGCCCCCCTGGGCCGGCAAGGGCCTTTCAGGAAGCCCTGCCCCACATCGTCTCCACCCTTGCCCTGCAGACACCCAATTTCAGTATATTGGGAGACCTAAATCTACAACTTGACTCCCATGGCATCGCTAACTTTCTTGGGGATTTGAAAGCCTGTCAGCTATTACAGCTGGTCAGGGTCCCATCGCATCTGGCGGGCCACCTACTTGACCCTGTGTTCTCCAATATCGAGGGAATTAGAGCTTATGATCCCCTTCCCCTCACCTGGTCTGACCACTTCCTCATACACATATGCATCAATACGATAGGAATTAATCGCCAGAATCCCTCCCCCCCCTCTGGAGGCGCCCATGGCATGAACTGGACGCCCCCAGTCTCGAGTTCAGCCTAATCTCTTCCCGTCCCAATTGGCAGAGCAATTTGGAGGAAGCAGACACTGCATTTAGGGGATAAATTAACAACTCTCTCGACCTCCAGATTCCAAAAAAAAAGTCTCGGCCCAAACGTGAACAAACTCACCCATGGTACACCGTAGCACTAGCAACTAAAAAAAGAACTGTAAGATCCTTGAACGCGCCTGGAGACGTTCTTATGACCTCTCAGCTAAAATTAACTACAGGGCAGCGACGAAAGCATACCATAAACTCATACAAAAAACGAAAGCTGCATTCTATACTAACTTGATTAATACCAGTCATAATCCTTCCAAAACCATCTTCTCACTGGTAAAAGATATGACCAAAACCCCTGAGGGTACCCTCAACACTAACACTTCTAACACGCAATGCAAAGTACTGGCCCAGTTTTTCGTCAACAAAGTTCAAGAAATGTACACGTCACTGGATGCCAGAAGGCCCACCCCGACATCTGGCCAACTGACCTACTCACCTGACTACCCCCCACTCTTGCAAACCCTGCCCCTAATTACTCATAAAGATCTTGAGTTCCTAACTACTAAGGTGAAGTCTGGGTCCCCTGACGACCCCGTCAAACCTACTACCTTTCGACTTCTACGGGACTCCATCTTAATTGAGGGACGGGAACTGATCAACAGATCTCTCCTGTCATCCACCATCCCCAAGTCATGGAAACATGCCAAAGTTATCCCCCTGCTTAAAAAATCGACCCTGGACCCCTCCCGCCCGGAGAATTTTAGACCCATCTCCCTTCTGCCCTACCTGGCCAAGGTGATGGAAGCCCATGTGAACTCCATCCTGACCAGCCACCTAGAAACTAACCGGATCCTGGATGAGTCGCAAAATGGCTTCCGAGCAAATCATAGTACGGAGTCAGCCCTACTGCCAGTCACGGAACAACTGAGGGCCTCACAAGATCTGGGGAACACTTCGGCTCTCATATTACTTCACTTAAGCGCAGCGTTTGACACGGTCTCCCACGAGATTTTGCTTAAACGTCTTGGGGAGATCGGAGTCAGAGACGGTGCGCTTGCCTGGTTTGCCTCATTTCTATCGGACCGCTCCTTCCAGGTTCACGCCCCTCCCTACTCATCCAGCAGGCTCCCTCTATACTGCGGGGTCCCGCAGGGCTCTGCCCTCAGCCCCACGCTGTTTAATGTGTACGTCCGCCCCCTGGCCCTTCTGGCCAGGGAACGTAAGATCAAAATGATCTCTTATGCGGACGACACGCAGCTCATCTTCATGTTCTCCAATGACACCTCGCCTGACCAGGCTAAATTTCAGGAAGATGTAATGACCATCTCAAACTGGATGTCCGACAACTACCTCCAGCTTAATTCCTCCAAAACCGAGGTGCTCCTGCTGTGACGTAACGTACAGAAGTGGGACCACCAGTGGTGGCCCCCGGTTATGGGATCCCCCGCTAAACCTAAGGAGGTTGTAAAGAATCTGGGTGTCCTAATGGACAGAGCACTTTCTTTTGAATCGCACGCAAAGAAGGTTGCTGGTACTTGTTTTGGCCGACTACGCTGCATCAAACCTATACTGGGCTTCTTCGAGCCACCAACCCGGCAAGTTATAGTCCAATCTCTGGTCTTATCCCACCTAGACTATTGTAATGGACTGCTGCTGGGTACTAACAAGTCAGTCGTCAAAACACTGCAGAGGGCTCAGAACGCAGCTGCTCGCACTCTATTTACTCTACCCAAACATAGCCACACCTCTCATCTCCTTTACTGACTCAACTGGCTTCCAATGAAACAGAGAATTGAATTCAAGTCCCTCTGTTATACTCATAAAATTCTCAACGGCCAGGGCCCTCAAATACTGCAAGGACTCTGCATCCCCTATACTCCCACCCGGGCCTTGCGCTCTGCCGATCGCCATCTAGCCTGCACTATTAGGGTTCGCAGGAGCGGAGCGGGTGGCCGCTCTTTCAGGTCTCTGGCCACTGCTCTCTGGAATTCCATCCCCATTGAAGCACGTGCCATACAAGACCATTGGCTTTTCCGAAAATTCATCAAAACCTGGTTGTTCGCATCCATCTAGACAGCCGACCCCTCGGCTTCTCACAGCACCCTCTCTGTTAACTTCCACTGCCACCCCTGGTTGGTTTTTCCGCAAGCGCTGGGATGCCCTGCTGTTGGGGCAGCCATGCGCTATATAAGAAAAATTAACATAACAAATTAACATAACATAACATTTGTTGATCCAAGTACGAAAGAGTGTATCAAAATTCAGGACTCCTAGTTCCTCTGTGACCTGCTTCAGCCTGCTCTATCCTATGTTCCTACAGCATAGCAGGAGAAAGGCATCTTCGTTATTCATATATAATACAGACTATACTGTCTTTCTCACCCTGTCCTCTGCACCACACACCACTCCCTCATTTTCTTTTTTCCTGTTCTCCATCTCATCTGTCTTCTCTCGAATTCCATTTCTTCTGCTGGTCTAGCTCTCACCTCAACCTCTCGTTCTCTTGCCTCTCTCACATTCTTGACCTCTCTACCCGATTCCTCCCTCCTCATCACTGCTGGCCTTCCCTTTTGCTCATTTTTTTCTCCAATCCTCCCTATTTTCCTTGCTCTCCTGACCATTTCTCAGTTCACACATGATTTCCCCCACTTTCTACCTTCTCCCACTCCGCTAACATCTCTAAGTATATGTTCCTCTCGCTGTCTCCTTATATACCTCTCTCCCCATCTCCTTGACGTCTCCCATTACTGACCCCTTCTTATTTCTCGTTCTTCCTTATCGTTACTCCCTTTATAATTATTTTCCTCTTACTTTTTTCCTTCCTTTCACCCTACCTCCAGCTTGCCCTCCCTCTCCAGCTCTGCCATCCTTTCGCTGGACCGCTTCCCACCTCTGTGGCGTGCAGACGCTGGGTGCCATATGCTCTCATTGTATCCTAAGTGATATGTTTAATGTGTCACCGACATACAAACACACGTAGCTGTGTCACTCACACGTTTGGAATAGTGCCACCTGAAAGATTGTTTAAAACCAAGATAACTAGTTTATGTTCTGATTAATGATAAGGTTTTTTTATGCAAATCCCTGCTCATTACGTACGCAGCTACCTATGTCATTATCAGATGAAATCTCTTTATTGATGTCATAACTTCACTTTGACAATTGCTTTATCAACTTTCTTGCTTTCCATAATTACTTGGAAATGCACCATTTGCCACTCTTTTTCACCAAACGTTTCTCTGTAGGGGGTAAAGAAGCCTCACAAACCCTGTTTATGGTGGTCGGGCTCGCTTACTCGCCACTGGGCACTCATCTAGCACATTTACGCCCTACCATTTTCAAATGTCACCAGCCACCACTGAGTACAGGAAGTTAAAATGGTTCTGGCACCTGGTCTGGAAACAGATTATACCAATTTTAAAAGTTGACTGGTCTGGCCATGGACTATTTACTACCTGCTCTGAGCAGGTAGTAAATATTTGCTGCAGGCTCTGTGCATGGTGGAGCTTGAGGCATGGCGACGAGGGAATGGGGGGGGGTAGAACATTTCTATAGCGGGGTGAAGCATTGTATGCATTGTATGCTCCCCCGGTAAGGAACAAAATGTGATTTAGAATTAATTTCTTCTGCAGCCAAAGCCTCAAGCGTTTTTTCCAACTAGTTTTACAGTTCAAAAAAATGGCCTCAGATTATTCCACATCCGGAAAAAATCGGGCTTGGAAAAACCAAACATGTAATAGTTAGGCGTAACACAATTATGGCATGAAGATCTGAGTTTATTTTGTTATGCCTGACCCATAATAGTGCCTTTGGTGTAGTAAACTGGGATGTTCCTAAAATAGCATAGGCGAAGGGTGGCACAGGAGATACTAAACAGAGTGATGTTTAATGTGCTTACTTGCAATTCTTCCATTAAAACGTACAGTAGAAACAATATTAAATCCAGTTTCAATTATTGATTCCTTGACAGCTCCTAGGATCATTGGCAGCCAAGGAAATGTCCGCATACGCAAAATCGGGGGCTATAGCCGAAGAAATTCTGTCTGCAATAAGGACTGTTGTTGCTTTTAATGGTCAGAAGAAAGCAGTGACAAGGTAATGTGTGATTATCTCTTAATAAGGGAATTCATGACGTTTAGAATGTGCTTATATGTATCCATATATGTAGCAAAGTCACGCATTCAAATAATTTGAGGCCATTACAGCTGGTGTTATATTAATGTATATGTCAAGCATCAGTTTTGTATCAAATATGGAAACTCCTGCATATACATAACATTAATGTAACCCCAGACACATTCATAACAAACCGTGTATAATAACAAGACAAAGGGAAAACACAGCTTACTATGTATGCATATATATATATTCAACACCAGGAACAACTTTAATGTGCACGATTTCAAAACCGCTCAATCGGTATCAGTAAGAGTGCAAACATGGGCTACAGATCGAAAGGGCAAGATAAATGAGTACAACTTTATCAGCATATTCCTGACACACATGACAACACTTGGAAGCAGGAAATAGGCAGATTTAAAAAATACATACCCGGGGATTTTTTGTTGTTGTAGTGGAGCCAAAATGAATACACGTTTCTCCATAAAAATCTCCCTTCCAAACAGCTGTGGCCCCAGGTCCGGACTGGCCATAACGGGCACCGTGCAATTCACCATTGCGCCGCATGGATGGGGGACGGTTCTGGGCCCCTGAGGGCCGTTTTTGTTACAGGACCGTTTCTGCAGCATAGCTGCAAAATCGGCCCTGTACCAAAATTGGCCGAAAACCGACCCCGGCAAAGAGCTCGGCAGCACCTCCACCCCCCCTCCCCAGTGGGGGGCAGGCCGAGCACTCCACTCCCCCTCCCCAGTGGGGGGCAGGCCGAGCACTTTGCCGGGGCTGGTTTTGCTTCCCAGTTCGGCCCTGTGTGCCCCTCGTCTGTCGAAATCCCCCCCACCCGGCCCATTGCCCCATCCCTCTTACCTGCACTGACCGCGGCTGCTTCCGTATGGCCCTGGTCAGAGATAGCAACATTTAGAGCCGTGCCTTTGGCATAGAACATCATCCACAAACACAACCGAGAACATTAGTTAAGGAAAAGGTGAGAGATCCCGATTTTTTATCATGAAATCATAGAGTACTGATGTTTCATTATCATTTTCTCGTCCAACTATGTCACACCGAGCCCAGGCATACTCAAACAGGATAGCTAAGGGCCCTCACTAAACAACATTTATCTCCTGCCCAAGTGGGAAGTAAATATGTCTCTGGGGCATTATATCTGTACATATAGAAAATGATAAATTCTGTCCATGTCTAGATGGGTGGCAAAATGTGTAGTCAAATTTGTAGATGTGTACCAGGCGATTTCCACCAGCTGCCAACACCATCACCTGCTAGAAATGCTTGTTCTAATTTGATGGTGCTCTCTATTCCCTGGGTTAAGCAGAATCCACATGGATTTCATCACACATCTCTGAGTCTCCACGAGGCTTCCCAAGCAACAATACTCTGAAAAAGATAAACAGAATTCAGCTCTCCTTCTGGACTCTGTTTCCCATCCCATTCCTAGAGTTTAAATACCAAAAGGAAGTTAGGAGTGGCTAGTGGTGAATACTTTTGACCTGGAACTTTCTCCCATTCAATTGAACTTGAGAGTGACAGAGACAAGTCTGTATGGAGCTCCAGCAGTGCAGTTTGACCTTCTCAAGACCATTACACCAGACACTTTTATGTAATCTATTTCTCATGTTGCACTGCCCAGAACTAGCTAATGGTTAGTTCGAACCCTCACAACAAGCTGAGGCGGCCTCTGCAGTCAGGCATTGTGGAAACAGATACAAGGCTGAAATTGACTCCGTAACTGTGGATTGTATAACAGAATATACTCACCCATAGAAAAATATCAACAGGAGAATAACCATCTTAAAATGAGTAAGATAAGAGAATTAGATTAAACTACCATGACAATAGCGGGATAGAAGTACAAACTACTATAAGGATTTTCTCAAGAGAATATATAGCCCTGAAGAAGTCGCTGGACATGTCCCATTGAACGATAAAACACGTGTTGGCTTTTTGTGGATAAAGATTACTACAACTGAACAAAAGATCCCAAAGGAATAAAAGGAAAAGACAACTGAAAACTTTCGATTAATGTTTATGTTACTACATAAGGGCGTGTGCTGGAGGATTTCTTGTGTATTATTTCTGTGGTCTTAGATCACATATTGGGGGGCAGAATGGATCTCCCTACCTCACAAGCACCGCATCCTCAATACATGAGCAATAAATACTTTGTGGATTTCTATGGAGCACCATTCCTACAACCAGCCACCAGTAACAAGAGAATACTTTGTACTGGTAGCACATATACTTGTTAAAAAATTGGTTTGGGTTAAAATCATGAATGTGAAGAACAAGCATTGTAATTTGCTACACAAACTCACAATAATCCATGTATGCGCTGACATAAGGGCTAACAACTCTCTAAATGTACAGCTGACATGTATTGCGTTTAGACTGCACCAACCATACTGCATTGCAGTTTTGATGATGAAAAGTTGGTTTGCAAGCTACACCCCATTCAACCAAGTGGGGTGAGGGTGATACATCTCCATAAAATGACAGGTTTTGCTTGTCCGCATGATCATAGCATTATGCTTTGACCGAATACACCTAGTACCACAGTTTCAGTATTTCCCGGTCTGCATCACATGCCTTTTGTACATTGATGATGTGATACTTCTTATGGTTGCAGTACACTTGTACCTCTCTATGTGGGGTCACCAGTGCTATATAATTGCACTTAACTGATCCTACGTCAATTTAGGAAATTGTGCTATGGTATAGAACTTTGCCTTGGTGGCATTGGCTGTGAGTGTGTCACCTAATAACTCTCAGAAAAATGTCCATCACTTAGATGAGTATTTTTCTGAAGGCTGGCTGAGAAATGCCACGCAACAATCTTTTTGTACATTATGTGGTGCATCTTGGAAGCAGGAAATAGGAAGATTTAAAAAATACATACCCGGGGATTTTTTTGTTGTTGTAGTGGAGCCAAAATGAATACACGTTTCTCCATAAAAATCTCCCTTCCAAACAGCTGTGGCCCCAGGTCCGGACTGGCCATAATGGGCACCGTGCAATTCCCCATTGCGCCGCATGGATGGGGGACGGTTCTGGGCCCCTGAGGGCCGTTTTTGTTACAGGACCGTTTTTGCAGCATAGCTGCAAAATCGGCCCTGTACCAAAATTGGCCGAAAACCGACCCCGGCAAAGAGCTCGGCAGCACCTCCACCCCCCCTCCCCAGTGGGGGGCAGGCCGAGCACTCCACTCCCCCTCCCCAGTGGGGGGCAGGCCGAGCACTTTGCCGGGGCTGGTTTTGCTTCCCAGTCCGGCCCTGTGTGCCCCTCGTCTGTCGAAATCCCCCCCACCCGGCCCATTGCCCCATCCCTCTTACCTGCACTGACCGCGGCTGCTTCTGTATGGCCCTGGTCAGAGATAGCAACATTTAGAGCCGTGCCTTTGGCATAGAACATCATCCACAAACACAACCGAGAACATTAGTTAAGGAAAAGGTGAGAGATCTCGATTTTTTTATCATGAAATCATAGAGTACTGATGTTTCATTATCATTTTCTCGTCCAACTATGTCACACCGAGCCCAGGCATACTCAAACAGGATAGCTAAGGGCCCTCACTAAACAACATTTATCTCCTGCCCAAGTGGGAAGTAAATATGTCTCTGGGGCATTATATCTGTACATATAGAAAATGATAAATTCTGTCCATGTCTAGATGGGTGACAAAATGTGTAGTCAAATTTGTAGATGTGTACCAGGCGATTTCCACCAGCTGCCAACACCATCACCTGCTAGAAATGCTTGTTCTAATTTGATGGTGCTCTCTATTCCCTGGGTTAAGCAGAATCCACATGGATTTCATCACACATCTCTGAGTCTCCACGAGGCTTCCCAAGCAACAATACTCTGAAAAAGATAAACAGAATTCAGCTCTCCTTCTGGACTCTGTTTCCCATCCCATTCCTAGAGTTTAAATACCAAAAGGAAGTTAGGAGTGGCTAGTGGTGAATACTTTTGACCTGGAACTTTCTCCCATTCAATTGAACTTGAGAGTGACAGAGACAAGTCTGTATGGAGCTCCAGCAGTGCAGTTTGACCTTCTCAAGACCATTACACCAGACACTTTTATGTAATCTATTTCTCATGTTGCACTGCCCAGAACTAGCTAATGGTTAGTTCGAACCCTCACAACAAGCTGAGGCGGCCTCTGCAGTCAGGCATTGTGGAAACAGATACAAGGCTGAAATTGACTCCGTAACTGTGGATTGTATAACAGAATATACTCACCCATAGAAAAATATCAACAGGAGAATAACCATCTTAAAATGAGTAAGATAAGAGAATTAGATTAAACTACCATGACAATAGCGGGATAGAAGTACAAACTACTATAAGGATTTTCTCAAGAGAATATATAGCCCTGAAGAAGTAGCTGGACATGTCCGATTGAACGATAAAACACGTGTTGGCTTTTTGTGGATAAAGATTACTACAACTGAACAAAAGATCCCAAAGGAATAAAAGGAAAAGACAACTGAAAACTTTCGATTAATGTTTATGTTACTACATAAGGGCGTGTGTTCTGGAGGATTTCTTGTGTATTATTTCTGTGGTCTTAGATCACATATTGGGGGGCAGAATGGATCTCCCTACCTCACAAGCACCGCATCCTCAATACATGAGCAATAAATGTAAATGTAAATGTAGTATACTTGTAAAGCGCACAGCTGCCCCAGCAACGGGGCGTCCCGGCGCTGTATAACTCTAGGGAACCCGTCCTTGCTTTCCCTGTGGGATGGTCCCTTGCTGGGAGTCCCCAAGGTGGAGCCAGGCATCCCCGGAATTGGTGGGGCCATTGTGGAGATTAGGCAAGCTAATGCCCAGAGTTGCCGAGTGGAACCCCTGATTAGAGTAAGCACCGAAGCGAGAATTATCGAGTCCGCTGACCAAGGTCCACGACCCTGCCGCGTCGGGAATTGAACCCTGGTCCCAGGCTGACTTCTGCTCTCAGGCCTGCCGCCTCTAACCAGTGAGCCACACTACTCCACTATACTTTGTGGATTTCTATGGAGCACCATTCCTACAACCAGCCACCAGTAACAAGAGAATACTTTGTACTGGTAGCACATATACTTGTTAAAAAATTGGTTTGGGTTAAAATCATGAATGTGAAGAACAAGCATTGTAATTTGCTACACAAACTCACAATAATCCATATATGCGCTGACATAAGGGCTAACAACTCTCTAAATGTACAGCTGACATGTATTGCGTTTAGACTGCACCAACCATACTGCATTGCAGTTTTGATGATGAAAAGTTGGTTTGCAAGCTACACCCCATTCAACCAAGTGGGGTGAGGGTGATACATCTCCATAAAATGACAGGTTTTGCTTGTCCGCATGATCATAGCATTATGCTTTGACCGAATACACCTAGTACCACAGTTTCAGTATTTCCCGGTCTGCATCACATGCCTTTTGTACATTGATGATGTGATACTTCTTATGGTTGCAGTACACTTGTACCTCTCTATGTGGGGTCACCAGTGCTATATAATTGCACTTAACTGATCCTACGTCAATTTAGGAAATTGTGCTATGGTATAGAACTTTGCCTTGGTGGCATTGGCTGTGAGTGTGTCACCTAATAACTCTCAGAAAAATGTCCATCACTTAGATGAGTATTTTTCTGAAGGCTGGCTGAGAAAGGCCATGCAACAATCTTTTTGTACATTATGTGGTGCATCTTGCAAAGAATTATAGTAGAGCTAACATCTTCAGAAAGGGGAAGTGGCAGTAGATAAATATTGTGGTCTCCACAGTGTCCCTATAAATGCAAGGTTGTTTTTTTTATTGTTCCAATATGAAGCCTGTACTTCCCCTGGCTGTCAGACTCACTTTTGTTTTAAATGTCAACCTTCCTCTCTCTGTCAATCCTGGCTTTTATCTTGCATAGCTGTGCCCTTTGAGGTTGTTGCCTGGAGGCCTGGTTTCCATATTAGGTCTGCAAGGCTCGCTGTAGCCTATCATAGATCTAGCACAGCTTAATGTAGTGGACTAGTAATGCTGCATACATGGTGGTGTACTGTCGAGTAGAAATGTGAGGTGTTGCAATCGGCGTGTGAGTGCTTCATGTGTGCAGCTGTTTATGTAGTTGTGTTCCTGTGTACAAATGGGTGCCATTTTGATTTTCCAGCTGCACCATGGTGTTCTATATGTTTGATGTTCTTTTTCAGCTACTACTTCATTGCTTACTTTCAGGTACCTTTAACACCTGCTTTTTAAGGGAGTATTGAGGATGGCATTTCTGATTGGTTGTTCAATGGCCTGTCATACTTGTAATTAGTTTTGATTACCGAATGCTTTATTTTTTATGTGGCAAACATTGCAAGTATTAAAAAGTGTATACCATAAATAAGACAAGCAGATCACACAAATGCAGTAATTAACGCATGGGAGAAATATCTCAGTTTTTTCCCTGATGACCATGCACTGTTTAACCTGGTATATAGTATTACCATTATGTCTTACTCCTAATTGCTAAATATACACAGGGTGGACCCAGTAACCCTCAGAATCTGGATCTGTTGCATACAGAATACCAGGTGATTCTGTTGGGAATGTGTTTAAAACAACAACGTTTTCTTGCTTGGTAAGCGGTCCAAAGAATCCCCTCAGAAAATGATGCATTGACTTAGAACAACGCACCACTTAACCAAAACAAATAGCATTATCAAATGCCAGACAAAGGATGCCTAACTTTGTTGTTTGGCTCATATTCGAGGCATGAGAGGAGAGTCCTACAGCAGCTGCTAGAGAATTCAAGTATGTATACGCAAGCATTGAAAAAAAAAGATTTACTCACACGCTCAAATCTGAACTATGGTACTAGCATGGCACAAGTCGTAAAAAAAAGTGGGGGGACGCGGTCACCGGAAGTGACGTCACGAAAGGTGCCAAGCTCCTCATCCCAGAGAGGACAAAAAGTGAAGTCCAACTATTTGACAGGGTGGACGGCGTCCCCCCAGTAAAATAAGTGGGGGGACGCCGTCCATCCATGTGGTACCCCGACTGGAGCCCTGGGTACTAGGAGGAGTTCACTGGAAGCAGAGTGAGGAGTGGGTGGGTAAGGCAGACCCCCATAGCAGCTACAGAGCATGCGGCCCGGAGCAGTCCAGATGGCTCCCATTCTGCCACAAGCCAATGAATATCTATAAGATGTAGGTGTCTCAGTGTCCCCTCGTCACATTTTGCAGTGGTGCCACGTCATTTCGTGCTAGTCCACCGGCGGGAAAATCTAGAAGGTGTGTACAATGACATACGGCCTTTAAGATAAAGACGGCTAAGTCTAGTGTCTGCGCTTGTTGATTTGATCCAGTGTTGCCAGTGGACATAAAATTTGAAACATCGCACACACTGGCCCTTTCACGCTGACTCATTTGGCAGTACTAGTTAGGGTTACCAACTGGCATGGGTGCAAATTCAGGACAGTCAGTGTAAAAATTCAGGACAAATGGTCACAATTCAGGACAAAAATTCAGGACAGAAGGTCAAAATTCAGAACAAAAATTTGGGACAAAACATAAGTTTTACAGACATATCAGAGGAGGTGGCTCAATAATATATAAGGAAATAGACAACCAAAAAAAATACAAGTCAAAATAAGTTTATATAAGGTTGAGCCAATTGTGCACTTCACAGTTTTTCAGTATATGCGCAGCTTTGCAAAGCGACATCGGGCCCTTTCTGCAATCAAGATTTGTGCTAGTAACAATAAACATTAATAAATAGTATTTTTTTATTTGTATGTTGAAATCTGTCTTTTAAATGTACAGTGAAAACGCTGTTAGTTATTTTATTTTTATTTTCTCCAGCATGGCACCAAGACAAAAGCAGAATGCAGGAGAAGGCACACCACATGCTGTCACTACAATTGGGCCCATTGTCATTCTAAAGTGCTACTCAGCTGCAGTCTCAGAATTACAAAGGGCCTGTCCACAGTCTGCACAAGGTCTGGGAGGGGCGGCTGCAGGCAGCCTCTACAGATTAAAAGATAAGAGCGAGAGGCCCGAGTGAAATCTTTTAAACTCACGGGGCCTCTCGCATGGGAAACAGCATTCCTTACTGAAATTTCCTATATCGATTTTAGTATGATGTTTGTAAGGCGTCCGTAATTTGAGATCCCCAAATTACGGACACCTTACAGATATCATACTAAAATGACGGACGGTCTGTGAAATTTACTGACGATTGGTCACCCTAGTACTAGTCTGCCTGAGAGGCCGGTCTAACAGTGCCCGTAGCTATATATTAGCATGCATAGGATATTGACCTAAGACCAGTAATTTTTTTTGCTCAACATAAAGGACATGTTCACATACTTACAGTGCATAGGGTGATAAGTGTGAAAAGTCAAGGTCTATGTTTTTTTTTGCACTAAATAAATAGAGGCATATATTGTATGGACGTATGCATTATACGTGTGTGCTCACAATAACATTTTGCCATGAACAAAACATAACTATTATGTGACGCGGCATGACAAATTTTGGAATTTCACATAACAAATGTAATGCAACATTTCCAAAATTACATTAATTTTACTGGTGTAATTTAAATTTAATCTGGGCCTATTTGGGTGCTTCATCCAACATTCTTCTGTCTGCAAATGTCTTACTTATGTTACTAAGCTGACCATTTGTGTTACCTGGAACAATAGCAAAACTACTTTCCAGACAGTTGCCATAATACCTAGGCCTCGTATTTCTGCATCTTCGGCCATTTTCCTGGTAATAGTTCCTTCACCATATCCTGTAAGCACGCTGCAACACTGCAGTCGATTCTTCTTTTGGGCGTTTTGATGCCTTTTTCGATACAGGCGACTTTATCCACTATGTATGAGACATCACAATTTGTCATTACTTCATGATTTTTCCATGAATAAGCAGTGTGTTGTCATTACCTGTGATCTCAGTTGGGTCTGGGAGGGCTCTAAGAGCACTGTTTACATATAATTGAACTGGAATCACTACCCCCCCCCCCACACACACTCACACTGTTGGAAGTTCATTAGTGGCCTTGATCAGGTATCATATAAATCCTTTGTATAGAAGTTAAGATGGACGGGGGCTAACAATAACATGAACTTGTTTTGTCCTTGCTCTTTTGTTTATGTCAGTTTGTTAGTGATCCTGTCATTGTTTCCCAATTACCCAAATATTGTGCGGGATGGAGTCTATTTACACAGCTTCATGACTGCAGCCCTTCATAACTGGTCCCTGGTTGTTTTTTCCCACTATGTTAAATACTTGTGTAGTCCAACAATAGCAGGCAAAGGCACAGGTTTTTTGCATGAAAATGTATATAGTAGATGTTGGAACACAAATATGGATCCCACTGTGAGCTAGCCATTTTGGCATCCACATTGTGAGAGGTGTATCATTTTCTCTTTCTCCTTCTACTGTTGTATGGAAGCTTGAGAGCTTTATGTATCTGGTAAGACTATTTCTGTTTCTTTTCGAACATTTTTACTTATCTGGATGATTAAACTGGCTATGACTTTGGAGAGATGTTTATGAAACTACGGGTTTAAATACTGCCCTTAGAATCATTGGCAGCCAGGTGTTTGGTACCAAAAAGAACATCACAAGACTCATGTTGGGTTATGTCATGTTATGTCTATTTGTAAAGGGCACTATCACATGTGTCAGCATGGAAGTTCTATACATGAATTTTCTTCTTCCACACTGGCACCGGGTAGCCCCTACCGGACTTTGGTGCTCCCTGCTAGACCTGTTTCTCTTAGTTAGTTGATGGACAAAAATACAGAAGACAAGTACAATACATTTCTGGTAAAGAATGACAGGCCAGGATCTTCGTTTTAAGATTTACTTAAAAGAATTAAAATATAGAAATGCACAACCTGGGCCATCAAGTAAAATTGCTGATTCCTAGATTCAAAGGAAAATACAGTAAAACTCAGTAGAGTTCTGGTCAATATCTAACATATATTTACCATCAGAGAGTGGAGAAGGGTCTCCTGCCAACATAGAGAAATCTTACCCTTTTATAGGGCTTTAGAAAAAAGCTTCATCCATTTACTACATTGGTACATAGTTCGCACACTCATAACCAATATAAATTAAGCAAAAGCAACAGTTGATAAAGAAATACACTATTCTAATACTTAGAGATCTAGTGTTCACAGCATAAGCTCTCGGTAAGTGAAATATTACATAGTATGTTATTCAGGCTGGGACAGTTGTTTTGTCCTTGAGAAGGTACACTCTGCTTAGGTAGTCACAGGAAATAATTTCTTAGCTACTGAAAATCTATGAGTCTTTATTATGGTACATACTAAACAGCACCTAGAGTCCCCTGCTAGACTGCAGCATCAAAATAAAAATGGACTACAAGGCCAAATTATCCTTAGTTAAAATTAAGCATAAATGTTTGCATTTTGAGCATTACGTTTGAAGCAATCCTCTCCCACACCCGTGAGGGTTTCCTGTTGCTGGGCAGGTGTGTGTGCCTAGCCCTGCCTGTTGTAGGTTGGCAAATTGAAAAGCCAGGTCTTCAACTTCTTGCAGAATTTAAGAAGGGAGGTAGAGGCTCAGATGTAAAGTGTGAGGCTGTCCCACACTTTGGGAGTGTTGTAAGAGAATGCCTTTCCTCCTGATCTGATTCTGTGTATGTGTGGGATGTCTGCAAATAGGAGTCATGCAGAGTGGATGTGTCTGGGTAGCTGGTGGAAGAAGTTAAGACTTTCAAGGTTGGTGGAGACTAAGCTGCGCAGTGCCTTGAATGTGTGTGTGATTAGTGAAATTAGTGTGCTTGTGTATCAGAAGCCAGTAGAGCTTCCTCAGGTGTGGTGTGAGATCTATATGAGAGGTTGAGGATGAGTTTGGCTGCTGAGTTCTGGTTGGTATGTTGAACTTTAGCGAGATGCTTGGTGATCCCAGAATAGAGGGTGTTCCCTTAGTCCAACTTGCTGTTCATGAGGGCGTGAATGACAGTTTACCTGGTGTTGCTTGGGATTGACTTGAATATCTTCCTTAGAATCTTCAGGGTGCGAAAGCAGGATGCAGCATTGACTTGTGTAGTCATGTCCAGTTTGCTGTCTATAATTATTTTGTGGTTCCTGGCGTGGTTGCTGGGTGGGGTCCTTGTTCAGCTGGCCACTAGTTGGACGTTCATGACGAGGAGTTCTTGACGAAAATCACTTCTTCTGTCTTGGTGATGAGCCTGAAATAATTGGCTTTCATCCAGGTAGTGACTTGTTTCAGGCATGCAGTGAACTTGCTTCTTGTGTTGCTGTATCATCCGAGAGAGTATGAGTTGCTTGACTTTGGCATAGGGGAGGTTGTTAAAGTCATGTGCACGAATAGGGCTGCATGATGAACCTTAAGGCACTCCACAGATGAGTTTGTGGGCTTCCGAGGAATACGGTTTGAGGCTGATAGCTTCTGTTCAGAAGGAACATATTCAGAGAAGGGCAGATCCTTGGGTGTCAATTTTGTGCAGGCAGCTTATGGGGATGGGGGGTGAGATCATGTCAAATAATGCAGAGAGGTCCATGAGAATGAGGGCTGACATGTCTCCACTGTCAAGGATCAAACAGATGTCGTTTAGTTTCAATGAGTGCTGTTTCTGTGCTTTAGTTGGGCCTTAACCAGGACTGTGTGGAGTTAAGGAGGTGGTGGTTGGTTGCTCCATAGTTGAAACACATGCTGGATCAGGGGATGATTTATTTGAGCAGGAGAATGATGATCACATGTTTCCAGGTGTTCAGGAATGTTGTTGAGTCAATGGCATTATTAGGGATAGGTGTTAGTACTTTACTGGACGGAAAGAGCCCTTTTGCGAAAGAGTGGTGGGGGCAATAGTTAGAAGGGGCCCCCAAGTGGAAGTGCTTCTTGGTAGCAGCGATTTCAATGGTGGTGATGGTGTCCCACATAGTCAGAGTTTGTTCTTTGGCCGTGATGGAAAGTTGATTTCTAATAGTGAAAGGGCCTGGTTAAGAGTTAAAGATGCTATAATCTGGAAGTGATTTTGTAACTGAAGAATTCTGAGAGCCTGTTGCAACACTCTTGGGAGGGAGTGATATTGCTGAAGATGGAAGGAGGCACAGTGAAATCTTTGATGATGGCAAAGATTTCCTTGCTGCTGTTATTGATGATGTCAATACAATCTGCAAGTGATGTACTCTTGGTGTTCCATATCTACTGGAGGTAGTATCTTAAGGTTGATTTGAAGATGAACCTTAAAGGTGTTTAGTCATTGGACCTTTCTCATTTTATTTCTTAAAACTCTTTTTTGCTACAACAATGCTGAATCATTTAGTTGTTTCACTTTGACTTCATACTCATTTGTAGATCCCTGGTGTACTATAGTTAGGTTAATGTCTTGTAATATTGAACTGAAATGTCTGATCTATAATATTTGATGAATACATTCCTAAAACCTGGGCCCACTGCAATACTTCTTTGCTACTTAAATGTAAAGAGACTCTTGGGTAATCAAGAGGTAACTCCTAGTCATTCTCTTACATCCTACTGTTATCTGTCTTGCAGCTTTTGGTGGTCTCTCTTTGTTGCCTCAAAACCGCACTCTTTCTTGGTAAAGGGCTGGATGCTATAACCTTTATTGATATTATAGATGGTGTATTTTTCAGTTGGAGGATGTTGATGTGACATTTCTTGGCACTTGCAATTGACGAAACCAAAAGCATGAAAGAAAAATGCAAAATACCTTCCTGAGATACATTTTGAATAATGATATTGATTTAAGGAATTATCCCAGATGCTCAAACATTCATGGACTGAATTTGTGTTATAAATTTGATGACGTAATAATAATTGTTGTTTTCTCTTGCTAAGGTATGAGGTTAACCTAAGAGATGCAAGAAATGCTGGCATGAGGAAAGCCATTACAACAAATCTATCTATGGGCATCTCACAGTTTCTTACATTTTCAACCTATGGACTTGGGCTTTGGTACGGAACAAAATTAACCGTGGATGAACCTGAGAATTATTCAATCGGTCATGTGATGATTGTAAGTACACACATAAGAAACATCACTTCTATATAAACACAATTAAAGTTAAAAAAAATCCAATCCATTACATAGTTGCTTAATATGATATCACAGTTGGCAAACTAAGGGCCTAATGTATATGTTGGTGATGTGTATACTCTTTTGCAATGGCGACGGAGTGCATGTACTGTCAAGATAATGGACTGCCCGCTTGATTTAGATGCAGGCAGACCATAACTTTAATCACAATAGAGCCTAATCTGTCTCAGCAATGATTAAACTCCACCGACAGCCCTGTGGAGTAAAGGCCATTGAAGGGAGACCTCTAATTCCGGCCACCTAATTTAGATGGATAGAACTAGAGGTTGGTTTTCACTGCCCCTCACCGCTAGGAAAACCATGGCAGCAAGGGGCAAGGAAAACTGGTAAATACCCCCCTCACCAAGAGGGAGGATTCTGATGGATGAAGGGAATGCTCTTTTTAAAAAAAAAAGAAAAATCCAGCTTCAGGATTTTCTTTTAGAATTTTTTTTTAAAACTGTTTGGTGCAGGGCTCTGGCATGGCAGTTCCTGGCACTGCTTTAAGAAATGACTCCCTGCTTGGTGTACCTCCATCAGTGCATCAGAATAATTTACTCCATTGCCCTGGCAGAGAAACCAGGCATCCACCAGGCCTTAAATGTTAAAAAAAAGCATAAAGGATTGAATGGTACTGCTTAATTTTTTTGTTTGTTAAACAATGCAATAGTTTTCAGTCACACAAAAATGACAATGTTAACGTGCTGTGTAACAGGAATAGTCTACTTTATTCTGTACATAAGTGAGCCAAAATCAACTCAAAATTACATCTGTTAGTTTCATTTTTACCTGAGCGGACAATTCAGATAATGTTTTGATTACGAGATTCATTTTGTGCAGTTCCGTGCATTTCTTCATAGTTATATTGTATGTTGTCTAATTATGCAACAGCATATTCCTTGCCTTTCATACACTCTTAACCACAACCCTCTACTATTGTTTGTAGTGGAGTGACACAGATACAGTGAGGAGTATAGTAGTGAGAAAACTTGACAAAGGATGGATGCAAAATCATATGCCACCTTTTGAGGGAAAAGAGTGAGGGCCTGATTATATGTTGCTTGGTACTGGGACAATGGTACAGTGGTCAATGGTAAACTTACATGAGTACTGTGTAATCACAAGTAAACCATATGGAATGGGAACTACTATGTGGGACTGAATTCTCTGGTTGTAAAACAAAACAGAACTCCAAATTCCATGGGGTTTTAGAGCACACATTTATAACCTGGTTAATATATGCTGGTGAAACTAATCAAAGGGCTTGTGTTCCTAGGTCAAAATAGACCCCCGTCACCTACCCCCTTGGCGTCTCCAGCGTTAATGCCGTAAACGTGGAAGGGGGTAGGTGATGCCATCCTGGCCCCCAACGCAAACCATAGCATGCACACTAAGCTGCGCCTCAGCGCCATCTGATGACACGCTGTAGTACAGAACTTAGGCTGACCTGGATCAATGAGATACACACCCAGCAGGTAGCTCTATTTGGCACCTCTCTATGTGGGGTAGTGTTTGTACTATATTTGTTTTTTGTCCTGAGGAAGTGCCCCGGATCCTTAAGACCAAAAAGGGTGTGAAACATGTTGACAACACAACGAGGAGTGACCACCACTAGGTCCACCTCTTCAAACAGAAAGCACAATCTTCCTTTCCAGTCTTCACATCTGACTGACTACCAGGTTTCATACTAAAACCAAAGGTAGCCACAGTCTTTATTAGGCCTTTCATCTCTGGAAGGAATTCCTACTAATAAAGTGTAGTACCCGGAAATCCCCCTACCAGTTTTAACCTCACACACAACACCAAGCTTTAGAAACCAGCCCCCTGACTTTCATTCATCTATCCAGCAATTCTGGGGGACCTGTTGGACATTGCAGTGCCGGCCCAAGGAGGAGCAACGCCTGATGATAAAGCAGGGCAACATGAACAGTCTTGCTGACTGTCCACTCCCATTATTCTGACATAGCCACACTCTACAGCTGTGAGATTAGGTGCTTTATATGCACTCTATTTTGACTTAGGAACTCAAGTTTCTGTATTGATCCTTGGGAGCACGTGCTCTTGGACCTCTCTACCAGGCCCCTTGTCCTCCACAGGAACCCCTCTCCTCTCTGACAGGGTTTCTTCCTTTTTTTTAAACGTAATATATGCTGGTACCTTGGTGGGGTGTACGGTGAGAGAAAGGCTTGGCAGAATAGGGAATGGAAGGTTTTTTCTGGCTTGAGGGAATTGCATACTAAGTGGAAAAAAGTAACTTCTTTGAATCAGGTGGCATGGAAAAACGTATCCATGAAGTAATTTAGCTCTGTCTGACTAAGAAATGGGGCCCATGAAGGTTCATATTAATATATATTGTGCTTTCATCTTCTTGCTGAGGATTTGTCAGATAGATACAGGGCTAACAAATATTTCTCACCATTGAAAGAGTTGTGTTTAAGATTGACAAAAATGCAACAGATGACCCTTTGACAGCTATCATAAGCTCAGAGCCATGTAGATGGATACAGATTGTGTCCCCTATTGCAGCCCTTCATACTGACGCTTTTAGCTTTTTCCAGTTCTTTTATGAGCACAACATACATTGTAACATACATTATGGGTTCTTGGGTCAGCGCTCTTCCGCCATTGGCTTGTTCTAGTGAGCCTCCATTTAGCCATTTGTTCTGCATAATATGAATAATTTTTTCTGGGCAGCCCATGACATTTTTGGCTATATTTATCATCATATCACGTAGTGCAGATCAGCAAGTAACCTCACTGCACTGCGCTGCATGATAGGGAATGGACAGAAATGCTCCGTACTTAACATTGTATGGCGCATTCCTGCCTTTCCCAGCGCTGGTTCACAATGTGCTGCCAATGCAGGTACTCTTGCTCAATGGTGCAAGTGTGCTTCTGTTGTTGGCAGGATTGTTTATATGCAGGAAGGGACACCTTCCTTAACAAAACAATCCCCTGAGGCATTTTCCTCTTTCTATGTGTGCTGCAGAATACTGCAGAATTCTCAGGTCTACCACTTATGGTAAATCTGCAAAGGCATGAAAATCCAGGGGTTTTTCATGGGAACACCCACACACCATCCATGGAATGTCTCCCTGGAGTAGAGTAACACAACTAAGTGATGTGCACTGTGTCGTGTTACTCCGGATATAGCAAGCCACTCAGGGTCACATCTCAAGGGTTGCATCACTTTTGCACCCTGTTGAGTAGTGCACAAGCGATTCAACCCTTTGTGTATGCCCATTGTTAGAAATTGGATTTTTGGTTGGCTAGGGCTTGTGGCTAAGCCAAGCAGAAACCACCGCTCTAGTCAGTGCAAGAGAGTTACACACTGAAGATAACCCCTGCTCACCCCCTTGGTAGCTTGGCACGAGCAGTCAGACTTATCCCCGAGGCAATGTGTAAAACATTTGCGCAACACACACACACAGCAGCAACACACTAGGCACACCACAAAAGAAACTCCACACTAGGTTATATAAAACTAGCATTTGTATTTTCATAAAGACATTAGATCATAACCACACATATACACTGCACAAACTGGCACCAAGTAGAATTTTACAGGGGATGATATACAGGACAGGGCCAATCGGCCCACTGTCAGAACCATCAGAACCGGTAAGTAAATATAAAACACAACCAGTAACTACTGGTACAATAATGACCTCTGCATTATCACAATAGTCATAAAACACTTTAGGCCGAACCTTGTTAGCATAAACACATTATGCAATAGGCCTCACCAGCATAAATACATTATGCAACCATCATGGGGCATAAATCACATCTGGCAAGCATCAGCATAAATACATATTGCACACATAATGAGGCCTAAACATTATAGCACTAGCGAATCACAGTAACCCCATGTACACACTATAAATGCATTAGGCTTATATCAGCAGTGCACCGCAGTAACACTACTACCAGGTGCATACATCACATTACAAACTGACCCCAGGCCAACTGGCCGTTCACTGGGGATCAAATGCTCTATGTCCAGAAAAGCAGGGCGGTAACTGTGGGCCTTTCAAGTAGCCCTATGGCTGCCAATGCAGCTAAAGCAAAGGTGTGCAACGCGCAGGGGGAGGGGGAGTGTATCTCACTCTTTTCTTGTCTCCAACAAAATGCCCCCAAAGGGAAATGGCACTAGAACAACTGTGCCATGGAAGCCCCACTCTGGGAAAATGTATGATGTTACAACGCATACATTTACAACACATGCCTTTACAACGCAGTTTTTACATCACAACATCCTTTACGACGCATTCCATTACATCGCATGACACTACATCGCGTTTTTAGAAACTACCTTTACAACGCATTCCATTACACAGAATAATAACTTTGCACGGGAAACAACCTTTACAACGCAACCTTTACAACGCACTACCATTACAAAAAAACTTTTACAACGCAAGATCCATTACATCGCATGCCATTACAACGCAAACATTACATCGCATGACACTACAACGCATACCGTTACAACGCATGTCATTACAACGAAATCATTACAACGCATACCATTACAACGCATACCATCACAATGCATAGTACCATTACACTATCCAAAACGTACCCTACTGTTGCACCCCCTGGAGTTAGAATAGTATTTTTTACCCCTACACTATCCAACACTTACCCTACTGTTGCACCCCCGGAGTTAGAATAATAATTTTTACCCATACACTATCCAGCGCTTACCCTACTGTTGCACCCCCTGGAGTTAGAAGAGTAATTTATACCCCTATTCTATTCAATACTTACCATAATGGTATGCCTTGTAATGGTATGCGTTGTAAAGGTAGTATGCGTTGTAATGGAATGCATTGTAAAGGAAGTTGCGTTGTAAAAAATGCATTGTAAAAGTATCAATCAGTCAATCAATCATAACATTTGTATAGCGCACTACTCACCCGGAGGGGTCTCAAGGCGCTTGGGGGAAGGGGTCCGCTACTGCTCGAACAGCCTGGTCTTGAGTTGTCTCCTGAAGGCGAGATGGTCCTGGGTCAGACGAAGGTGGATGGGGAAGGAGTTCCATGTCTTGGCTGTCAGATAGGAGAAGGATCTTCCTCCGGCGGTGGCTCTTCGGATGTGTGGTATGGCGGCGAGGGCGAGGCTGGTAGACCGTAGCTGGCGGGTGGGCGTGTAGACGGTCAGGCGGTCGTTGAGGTACTTGGGGCCCAGGTCGTGGAGAGACTTGTGTGCGTGGGTGCGGATCCGGAACGTGATCCTCTTGTTGAGGGGGAGCCAGTGCAGGTCTCTCAGATGGCCGGAGATGTGGCTGCGTTGGGGGACGTCCAGGATGAGTCGGGCGGAGGCGTTCTGGATGCGCTGGAGTCTTTTCTGTAGCTTGGCTGTGGTTCCGGCGTAGAGGGTGTTTCCGTAGTCCAGTCGGCTGGTGACGAGTGCCTGGGTGACCGTCTTCCTGGTCCCGGTCGGGATCCATCGGAAGATCTTGCGAAGCATGCGCAGGGTGTGAAAGCACGATAAGGAGACTGCGTTGACTTGTCTGGTCATCGAGAGAGAGGAGTCCAGGATGAAGCCCAGGTTGCGTCCGTGGTCTGTTGGTTTGGGTGCGGTGCCCAGGGCGGGGGGCCACTATGAGTCGTCCCAGGTGGAGGGCGATGGTCCCAGGATGAGGACTTCCGTCTTGTCTGAGTTCAGCTTCAGGCGGCTGTTCCGCATCCACTCGGCGATGTCTTTCATCCCTTCGTGTAGGCTGGTTCTGGCGGTGTCGGGGTCTCTGGTGAGGGAGAGGATCAGCTGGGTGTTGTCGGCGTAGGAGATGATGTTGAGGTGGTGTTGGCGTGCGATGGCTGCAAGAGGTCTCATGTAGACGTTGAAGAGGGTGGGGCTGAGTGATGATCCTTGCGGTACGCCGCAGATGACTTCGGTAGCCTCGGATTGAAACGGGGGGAGGCGGACTCTCTGTGTTCTTCCGGCGAGGAACGAGATGATCCACTCCAGTGTCTTCTCTTGGATGCCGATGTCGCTGAGGCGTTGAACTAGGGTGCGGTGGCAGAGAGGTCCAGGAGGATGAGTGCCGCTGTTTCCCCGTTGTCGAGCAGGGCTCGGATGTCGTCGGTGGCTGCGATGAGGGCGGTCTCGGTGCTGTGGTTGGCTCTGAAACCAGACTACGAGGGGTCGAGGGATCCGTTCGTCTCAAGGAAGGCGGCAAGCTGTCTGTTGACGATCTTCTCGATGACTTTAGCAGGAAAAGGGAGGAGCGAGATGGGACGGAAGTTTTTGAGGTCGCTGTTGGTTTCTTCAGTAGGGCGCTGAGCTCGGCATGCTTCCAGCTCTCCGGGAAGGTGGCGGTGTTGAAGGAGGTGTTGATGATGTTCCGGAGTTGGGGTGCGATGGTGGAGTCGGCCTTGTTGAAGACGTGGTGGGGGCAGGGGTCGGTCGGAGATCCGGAGTGGATGGTGTTCATCGTGCGGGCTGTGTCTTCGGTGGTCACAGTGGTCCAGGTGCGGAGGGTGGTGGTGGGGGGCCTTGGTTCGATGGTTGGGTGCGTGGATGGTGCGCTGAAGCTGTTGTGGATGTCGGCGATCTTGCGGTGGAAGAACGAGGCGTGGGAGTCGCAGAGATCTTGTGACAGAGTGATGTCGTTGTTGCCGGTGCTGGGGTTGGAGAACTCCTTGACGATGCTGAAGAGTTCCTTGCTGTCGTGGGCGTTGCTGTGCAGTCGTTCCTTCAGTGATTTCTTCTTGGTGGTGCGGATAAGCTGGTGGTGCTTGCGGGTGGCGTGTTTGAGGGCGGACATGTTGTCAGTGGTCTGGTCGAGGAGCCAGGCTTTCTCGAGGGTGCGGCAGGTATTCTTGGAGTCCTTGAGTTTGTCGGTGAACCAGGATGCCTTCTTGCTCCTGGGTCTGCTGGGAGGGTTCTTCAGTGGTGCGAGGTCGTCGGCGCAGGCGGTCAGCCACTGCGTGAAGTTGCGGGCTGCTTCATTGGGGTCTGTTGTGCTGGCGGGTGGGTTCTGGCTGAGGGAGGTGGTGAGCTGGTCGGCGGTGATCTTGCTCCAGCTTCTGTGGGGAACCTGTGGCGGATGGTGGTGGGTCGTGGTTCTTCTGAAGCTGAGGTGGACGCAGCTGTGGTCGGTCCAGTGGAGTCCGGTGGAGTGGCTGAAGGTGATGTGCTTGCTGGATGAGAAGACGGGATCAAGCTTGTGGCCAGCGTAGTGGGTGGGGGTGTTGACCAGTTGCTTGAGTCTGAGGTTGGCGAGGTTGTCGAGCAGGGGGGCGGTGTTGCGGTCCTTGTTGTTCTCCAGGTGGAAGTTGAGGTCCCCTAGGAGGATGTAGTCAGCAGAGCGGAGGGCGTGCGGGCTGATGAAGTCCGTGATGTCTTCGCTGAATTGTGTATGTGGTCCCGGTGGTCTGTAGACGAGGGTGCCTCTGAGGGTCGTCTTTGGGTCGGTGTGTATCTGGAAGTGGAGGTGCTCGGCGGCGGCGAAGGTGTCGTTGGAGTCGGTCGTGATGCGGATGGTGTTCCTGTGGACGATGGCGATGCCTCCTCCGGTCTGGTTGACGCGATCCCTCCTGATGATCTTGTACCCGTCCGGGATGGCGATGGCGATGTCGGGGGCTGAGGAGACGTTCATCCAGGTTTCCGTGAGGAAGGCGACGTCTGGTGATGTTGCGTCGAGGAGGTTCCAGAGTTCCACGGCGTGTCTGTGGACGGAGCGGGTGTTGAGCAGGATCTACTTGAGGTGGTTGCTGCTGGTGCTTGGCTTGGCGGGTGCGGTGCAGGTTCGGAGGGAGGTGAACTTGCAGGCCTTGCAGGTGAAGGGTCCGTGGATGCGTCTCGGGGTGGCTCGGCAGCAGGCGGGGTTCCGGCCGGCATTGAGTGTGTTGAGGGCGGCGGCGTCGTAGGTCTGTCGGGTCGTCTTGCATCGGCGGGGGCCAGGGGTCCTGCCACTGGGCGCGGTCCAGGCGCGGACGGGCGCAGACGGGCTTGCCTTTGGCGTGCCTTCGGCGCACAATCGGTGCGCCCGCTGCGCGTCAACGCTGCGCGTGCGTGGGGGCGTCATAAGAAGGGAGCCGGGAGGGAGGGTCTGCTGGGTGGCGGGAGAGGGTGAGCCAATCGGCTGGCGGGGGGCGGGGCCGCAGGGAGACAGCGGCGGGAAATCAGGTGCGGGCGGGCAGGCGGCTCAGCGGCGGCTGGGTCGCCTGCAGGGAAGAGCAGAGGTAGCGGCGAAATCAGGAGCGGGTGGCGATGAGCAGGAAGCAGGAGGAGCGTGGGGGCGACCAGGCCTAGGTAAGGCACAGTGGTCACTTCCGAGTTGGAGGCAGGGTCCCTTTAAGAAGGGAGCCGGGAGGGAGGGTCCGCTGGGTGGCGGGAGTGGATGAGCTAATCGGCTGGTGGGGGGCAAGGCCGCAGGGAGGCAGCAGCGGGAAATCAGGTGCGGGCGGGCGGGCGGCTCAGCCGCGGCTGGGTCGCCTGCAGGGAAGAGCAGAGGCATCGTCGAAATCAGGAGCGGGCGGCGATGAGCAGGAAGCAGGAGGAGCGTGGGGCGACCAGGCCTAGGTAAGGCACAGTGGTCGCTCCCAAGTTGGAGGCAGGGTCCCCTTAAGAAGGGAGCCGGGAGGGAGGGTCCGCTGGGTGGCGGGAGCGGGTGAGCCAATCGGCTGGCGGGGGGTGGGGCCGCAGGGAGGCAGCGGTGGGAAATCAGGTGCGGGCGGGCGGGCGGCTCAGCGGCGGCTGGGTCGCCTGCAGGGAAGAGCAGAGGCAGCGGCGAAATCAGGAGCGGGCGGCGATGAGCAGGAAGCAGGAGGAGCGTGGGGGCGACCAGGCCTAGGTAAGGTAAAGTATGCATTGTAACGTCGTACATCCCCTTTACAACACATACCATTACAACGCATACCATTACATAGCATTTAAGGTAAGTATTGGCCAGTATAGGGGTAAAAATTACTGTTCTAACTCCAGGGGGTGCAACAGTAGGGTAAGTTTTGAATAGTGTAGGGGCAAAAAAATCATATTCTAACTTCAGGGGGTTCAACAGTAGGGTAAGTGTTGGATAGTGTAGGGATTAGAAATGACTATTCTAACTCCAGGGGGTGTAACAGTAGGGTAAGTGTTGGATAGTGCTGGATCCATCTGCCACCTCTAGCTATTGTCCCATCTCGCTGCTTCCTGTGCTCGCGAAAGTTTGCGAGAAGATTGTATTCAGACAACTGGATAATTTCATCGAATCCTCTCAGGCCCTTCACCCAGCTCAATCTGGATTTAGGGCGGCTTTTAGCACAGAAACGGCGCTGGTGGAGGTGTCTGAGGCCATCCGGGAGTGTCTTGATGGGGGCGGCAGAGCGGTCCTGATTTTGTTGGACCTCTCTGCCGCCTTCGACACGGTGCCCCATGCTCTGCTCTTGGCCAGGCTGGCGGAGGTGGGCATCTCTGGACGTGTCCTCTCCTGGCTTTCCTCTTTCCTGACCAATAGGACGCAACAAGTGTGGACGCCGCCTTATGCCTCGCGGCCAAAGAATCTTACTACAGGTGTGCCCCAGGGGTCCACATTGATCCCCCTGCTGTTTAACATTTACATGACCCCCCTAATTCATCTGGCAGAGCAGCTGGGGGCCAAAATAATGGCCTACGCCGACGACACCCAGTTGTTGTTCACCTGGCCGAAGGACAATCTGGATACCTCGGTGGTGCGCTCGTGTCTGGCCTCTGTCTTCCGCTGGCTTGCCCTGGCACAGCTTAAGTGTAATGAGGAAAAGTCATAGGTTCTTCTTTATGGTACCTTTCCGGACAATTTCAGGGACCTCATCTGGCCAGTCGATCTGCCCTGCCCTAAATCAATAGGAGGCCCAGCGAAAAATCTAGGGGTTTGGTTCGGGCAGGATCTTAAGTTCGAAGACCATCTAAAAAAACTGACTGGTATTTCTTTGCCACTCTTAAGGCGTTAAAAAGGTTCTTCCCACTCCCGAGAGAGGCTAAAGAAACGGTTTTGCGTGCCCTCATTCTGTCTAGGCTCTATTATGCCAACGCACTGTTCAGTGGCCTACCTGCCTATATTATTCAGCGGCTTCAGGTTATCCAAAATGCTGCAGTGCTGCTTTTATTCCAACTTCCCAGGAGAGCCAGTGTGCGATCTCACCTTCGCAGTCTTCACTGGCTCCCAGTCGCCCATCGAATCCTGTTTAAATCTTTGGTTCTCGCGTTTCGGGCCACCCACAAATTAGGTCCGATGTATCTGCAAAAAAGGTTTGTCATGTATGTTCCCCGTCGCGCTCTTCGCTCTGCAAATTTGCACCAAATGACCATGCCCAAATTTAAGTATTCGAGATTGGGCGGTCAATCCATTTCTGTTCAGACTGCCAGGGCCTGGAACGCTCTCCCGCTGCATCTAGAGCGTCTCTGACAATCTCTATGTTCAAGAAGGGGCTCAAAACACATTTGTTTAACATTACCAAATAATCATCTTTCCTATGCGCATTTTTTTTCTGGATAACTTCACTCTTCGCGCCAGGATACTCTGTAGTAGCAGAGTGCGATATAAAAACATTTATAACATAACATAACATAACTATACATTGTAATGGTATGCGTTGTAATGGTATGCATTGTAATGCCTGCGTTGTAGTGAAATGCGATGTAAAGGATGTTGCAATGTATTGACTGCGTTGTAAGTGTAGTGTGATGTAATGACCGGATTGTAAAGGTTGTTTCCCCTCTGGGACTTGTAAAATAACTTTGCTCCAAACGTTGCAGCTACCCACTCTCTCTCGCGGTGCAGCGGTGGCCAAATTCCCCTGGGCACTACTGCGCCGTTGGAGCCCCACTCCAGGGCTCCCAAATGTCAACAGGAAAATGCCCCAAAGAAAAATGGCACTCCCAGGGCTGCCTTAGGGAAAGCATGGCCCATGTACAGCCCCACTCACCGGGGCGTCTCAGGACTCCTCTGGGTGGCCTGAATTGACGGTTACACCGTGTCTGCCCATCTAGAGCGTACATTGAGCTAAACCTCCTCACCCGTACTCCTCTCAGCGTTGTGGACCCGCCCACCATCACGCTTGGAATTGCCTGACTTCCTGTGGCCTCCCTTGTTGCTCGGCAACACCTCAGGACTCCATTGCGCAGGCTTCGCTTACGAGCGACAGCGCTGGACAGCCATCCGTTCTCCTCCTTCTTGGTCTCAGCCAACAAAAGGGGACAACAATGGAGTGCTTGTCCTGCACTCCTGCATGGCCATCACCAGTAGGGAGAGGGAGAGCGTTTCCTTCCTGCAGCTCTCCTCTCCTACTCCCCCTGGACCTTCTTCACGCTGCCCAGTGGGCTTCCAACCACTCGCAGGGCTCCCCCTTTGCTCACCGGAGCACCCCCCCACATTCAGGTGCCGACTTGCCTGTCTTCCAGTTTGCCGGACTCTGCAGCTTCTCCTCTCCTCACCTAAGTGCGGAGTTGGCTCCCGCCATCTATTAAACTCAATTGCAGGGTTGGCTCCTGCCAGTCAACACAAAATACAGGGTGGGCACCCGCTCCAAAGGCACCAGTGCATCCAGGTGGAGGAATCCCCATGCCGGGGTTCCCTCGGAATTCAGTGCAGCGCTGCAGAGCACCATGATTCCTTCATGGAATTAAAGATATAGCGCTCACAAGGCGCCATGCTCAAAAATGTCCAGGGCAAAGGCTGGGCCCAGGCAGGCCAGCTCACGGGGTCCTCCAGCAGGGAGGCCGTCCTTTGTGGGGGTTCCTCCTGGTGCCCACTTGCAGCAAGTTCCCTCAGCACAGGAAAAAGCACAACACACATGGGGTCATAGCCTCTATATTTATATTACATCTGGACTTTGTCTACCCTGGCACAGGGCTTGAGGGAACCAGCCAAAACTGGTTTGGGGGAATTGGAGCACTTTGTTTAGAAGGCTCCTCTTCCCCTGTGTCAGGTGGGGGCTTATCATCAGACACACCACAGGGGGGCGGAGCCAGCATTGTACAGGCTAGGCACAGACCTATTCAGGGACCAGGGACTACTCCTTCCCCTACTCCAAATGCAGATGCCCTATTCAGCCCAGCGCTGACTCATCCGGCCCCTCCTGGATCCATCAGACTTGGGTCCCATGCTCACTAAGCCACTGGAGTCAAGCTATCCTGGCTGATGAAGGCTGATAGCCAGAAACCGGTCCTAAGATGCTTTTTTCCGGTCCAGAGAAGACATGGCTTGGCAGTTGGGTCTGGACTGTTCCCATGAGGCACAGGGTCAACACTGATTTGCATATGGCCATGTCTGAACTGGGGTGGCTCGGTGAGCAAAATAATGATGGATTAAACCCAGATCTGTGACTGGGGGTGTATGTTTTGCCATTGCGCAACATTCCATCCATCATCTTGTGTGTTTTGGCTAAGCAGCAAGTGGAATGCAGATGGGGGGGGGGCGAGCACCCAAATTTAAAGATTGTCTGGGAGACATGATTCTCTGGCAGGACCAACTCTGCACTTATGCTGAACTACTCCCTCATTCCTCACGTCCTCGCGACATTTGGGGCCCACTACAGACATATTTGCTGGAACACCCTGTCAATGTTATAGAAGCACCATGAGGCCTGCTCTCATTACCCTTGGGTTTACTCAAGGCAGCGTATGTTGTGGTCTTCTCTTGTGATAACTGTGTAGGATATGCCTATTTTAGAGATCTTCAATCACTTCCCATGACGTTCTGAATATGCTGAAATTCGCTATGGTGACTATGTCAATTGTCCCCTTTTCTTTTATTGTTTTTTTTATTGTGTCTCTTTATTGTTCCTTGGTAATGTACATTTGTCCTCACAGTTTGACGATATTTGTTCCTACTGCTAAGTATGACATCTGATTTATGATATTTCATATCTCTTCAAGTTATGGCTGTGTGTTCAATACATCTGCTGATATTTTGATTGTATGCCATTGACGGAAAGTTCAATAAATACATTTAAGAACAAGGTCTTGGTAAGCTCACAAAAAGCATTTTCCAACCAAAATTCACTATCTGGAAAGTGAGACCTAAACACAAGCATGAAGGAATGCTACTGCATGCACTCGCACATGAAAATAAGACTTGAAAGGTTAGCCAGTGTATGTTAACAAATGCAGTAAATGCATTGATGTGCTGTACCAAATGATGTTCGTTATTGTCAGATAAAAGACTCAGAGCACAGACACCAACACTGGCAAGTTTTCTACACAAGCATATTTTCAAAATGTTGCAGAGAGACAAATACATCTTTTATGAACTATACTTGAGAGCAGGGCCGGACTGGGAATGTAATCCAGCCCTGGCAATTGAGTCGGACCGGCCGCGAGGTGGGTGCGCTTGGAAAACACTGCTGGTGCTTTTGTTACAGGGGACCGATATTACAGCTTTGCTTCAAAACCCGTTGGGGTAACAAAAACGGCCCCCCAGGGTCCCAAAAGCTGCTCCCACCCTGGTGGCCCACCTGGGAAATGCCTGGTGCCTTCTACAGCCAGTCCAGCCCTGCTTGAGAGCAAAAAGCAACACAACAGTGCATGAATATTAATAAACCTATTGACTATACATAGGTTTCAAAGTATAAAGTATTTCCATTTCAAGAGTTATTAGATAGAGGAGGAAGTACTTAAATTCACTACCTGATTGCTTTCTCTTACAGATTTTCTTTTCAGTTATGATGGGGTCATTCCATCTTGGCCAAACTGCCCCAAATCTGGAAAGTGTGGCCAGTTCTCGGGTGGCAGCCTATGAAATTTACAAGGTTATCAAAAAGGTAGGCAACCAAAAAAGTCAATCAGTTGTTTTTTCAATATCATTTTTAAACATTGCTTCTACATCTTATGTGCTGAAGGTTGAACCCACATGTGCTACAAAATACATCTTCCTATCGGAAGAAATAGAAAAAAACCTAAGCTGATCCATTGTGCATTATTGATATACCCTCTCTTCATTGCCATTCAGTCTGTGTGGATGTTTATGCAGAGTTGTACTTTTAGTTTATTCAAATGGAAAGCTATTTTATTTCCTTTCCTTTATGTGGTAAACGTGAATACACCTTTTTCATTGAAGTGGTAGGGATCTCAATCTTTTAAGGCATCAGGTACATCCAGAAAGTAAAAAATACATCAAGGTTGCTCTTTTATAGTCGATATATTTTAGGAACCATGATGGTTTTATACATTTATTTAAGCAATTCTGCAATGCCACATGTGCACTGAATCATCTTTGGGTGCTTCAGCATCAAGGTGTGATGTAAGAAAGTCAATTTAAAAATGTATAACAAATTAGGTTGACTGCTTTCTACCCCTCAGGGCTAGTTCAGATGTGACCGCTGAGGCAGTGTCTGCTTGTGCTGGGCCATCCCAACTCTCAGTATTCGAGGCAATTGACACAGATATGCTGGGTATCTACTACATGTAGAAGTGAAGCTGTCTAGAGAGTGTTCTGAGGGATGATGGTGAAGTCCACTTTTGTACAGTTCAGTAGCCTGTGGGTGGGAGGACCTGTGAACCCTCTCTAATCAATAAGCAAAAAGTTCCTAGGGGCAACTACACTCACTTTTGTAGCACTTCCTGTTTGCTTTACTGCAGACTGGCTGAGGATGTCTTATTCTAGGAGAATATATAATGTCAAGCCCCATCTTCCAGGGTAGGTAAGCCGGAACCCACCCATCAGTATGTTGTTAGAAAAATTAGCAGCCCCCGCTTAAGCTATATCAAACTGGTTCTGAATCTAGCTCCCATCCTACTGGGATGGTGCCAGGATGAATACAATTTGCCATGGGATCAGAGCGTCCCTGTCCCAGGTCTCTTCTTTCACAAAATTATAATTGGGAAGGCCTTACATCTGTTTCTTTCAACTGCCTAAAATTCCTAGAGCATCCCCAGCTGCCCTTCCTGAGCTGATATGTATCATATGCGCCACATACCAGGCCTAGGCCATTGAATCGGCCCTGAGAGCAGTTTTCACACTTTATTAAGGTCAAGCACTGGTGGAGCAGCTGTGTAAGGTTAAATCAAATTAGCTCCCCTGAGTGTCAGGCAGAGGGAAACAGTACCTCTGAAAAGCTACCTTTCACAAATATGCCTCAAAATGATACTTTAACTTTGAATTGTATTTTTATAAATATTAAACATAGTGGTTGAATGAATTCTCTACTAGTCCCTAACTTGAGACCAAAAAAATATTTTATGTTGTTTCTATGGGCCAACAACAAGCTTGCACAGTGAAAATAGCTTTAGGGTGCTTGCCACTATAACTATTTGTTAACATTATGAGTCCAAGTGTCCCGTTTTTAAAACCCACTCACAATACCTTGTCGGTTACAAGGTCAACATAGGGGTGACTTTCTTTATTTAAAATGAAGGTTTTTCTCCTGCCAAAAAGGTTAATTTGACATTTTGGACTGAAGTTTGAAAGCACAAGAGGTACAGGAGGTACAGGTACAGTCATAGACCCGAAGCTGTGTTGATATTGTTGTTCTAGTGAATGGCACAATAAGTGCTGCAGTCAACTGGCGGCATTTAACTTTCCATGTCATAGGTGCATTTCTGCATTTCTGCACCACATTATATGATCTTCTAGGGAAATTAAATATGGCCATTAGATGGGTGCAAATATTACTATATTTTAAAGGTTAGACAATATGTACTAAAGTCTATTTAGCAGCGTCCCAATGCACACAGTCACAAAAGCAGCAGCAGCAGTCTAAACAATATGAGGATGTTCACGCAAAAAGAGGCAGTTTCTCACATGCACCAATTAGCATTATATTATATTACACTCAACAATTTTTTTTTTTTATCTTTATTTTCATTTTTACGCATACATGTCAATAATCAATGCATACAGCGGTACAATGGTAAGTGGTCTTCGCACATAGGAGTGTCATAAGAAACGGTACATGGTAGTACCCATGGCAACAGTAAGCAATTGAATAGGTACGCAAGTTAAGTCACAGTGTCAACCATTCAGCATGAACATTTCCATCACCCGTAACAGTCCCGTCACCCCATCTCTGCCCAAGCCCCAATCTACAGCTGCATACATGCATAGCACACAAGTAAAGTCATATGCACGGAGTATAATACGTTACAGCTCTCCTAGCCAACTCCTTCAGGAACAATGCCGTTTACAACCTGTGTGTCAGCTTCACTGCATTTTTTGGCAATGTATGCTCTATATGGACCCCGAATGTCTACCGGGCGAGTGGGCCGAGGCACGAGGGTCGCATACTCCTCGCAGTTTTCGTTACAGTACGCCAAGCTGCGAAGCCACGCCTGCGAAGTAGGGGCTTTCCCACTACCCCATAGGAATGCCACCTCCTGCTTGGCCAATAGAAATCCCAGCGCTGCGAACCTTCTGACCTTTTTGGGGAAGTTGACCATATAGCCTAACAGCGCAATTTCCGGAGTAGGCACAAGTCTCATAGAAAGCATGTCTCCCAGTGTGGCGTGTATCTGTACCCAATAGTGCTGCAACTTGGGGCAGGACCAGGAGAGATGAGCAAAGTCTGCGTGTGGAGCATAACATTTCTGATAGTGGTGAGGCCTAGAAGGGTCTATCCTGTGGGACCAAGCCGGGGTGTGATACATTCTGCGGAGAAATTTAAAGTGTAGCAGCTTTTGTCTACTGTTCAGGGATACCTCCCTCGTGACCCTGCAACATTGCTCCCATTGATCATCAGCAATAGGACGGCCCAAATCCTGCTCCCATGCTGTGCGAATCTTAGCATCAGAGAAGGGGCGATCCATAAGATACTGTTTATACAGTTTGGAAACCAAATGCTCACCAGTTGGACTCTCAATTAGTAATGAGAGTGGAGTTAACGGTTTAGGAGCAACCGGAAACGTGGGGAAGGTAGCCCGCAACATGGAAAGCATACGTTGCAACACACAGACATCCATAAAGGAGCAGTCTTGGAACCGAGCGTCCTCCGATACAGAAAAAACATGATTGTAGGGAAAAAGATCACCAATCGTATAAATTAGGAATTTGGCCAGTATACGTTGCACTAACACTTAACCAGTAATAGGAAGCAATGTGGGATTTGGCAGAGGCAGTGCCGGAGAATAGATTAGGTCCAATCAAAATAACCTACGTAACTTATCCCATGCCCAACTGGTGGTGGAGACCGTCTGAATATCCTGTGGGTCCCGCGGGAGCCCTTTAGGTAACACTGTGGACAATTTCTGCGGCAGAACCAAATCTGCCTCCAACTTTAAATAAGGGATTCGCGCGTCTGGGTGCTACCAAGCGTAGGAATGACAACACTGCGCAGTTAAATAGTATAAATACATATCCAGGACTCCCCATCCGCCCCGCTGAAGCAGCAGTGTCAGAGCCTGCCAACTCACCCGTGGTCTCTTGTCACCCCATACCAAGCGCAAAAGAAGTTGGCGCAGCTGTGAAAAAAAGGATTGGGTAAGAGGAATGGGGATGTTGTTAACCCCTTCGACGCTGATGACGAGCTGGGCTCGTCATGGCGTAGCCTCCTCGCACGCTCATGACGAGCCCAGCTCGTCACGTAAAGTGCGCTTTTGAAAATCTCAGCGTACGAGCGGAATTCCGCCCGCACGCATGCGGTTAAAAAGATATAAAAATCTCAGGAGGACTACCATTTTGACAATGGCCACTCTACCTGCCACTGACAAAGGCAGCCGTAACCACCTCTCCACCTGTGATTCCAACAAGCTAATCGCACAGCCATAGTTTAACCTAATGATGATAGCTGCATCTAAATGAATATAAACCCCGAGATATTTAACCGCATCATGGCACATTCCAGCGGAAATTCACAGTCCCATGTAGTCGTACTATTTGTTAACGGAAAAATCACCGACTTATGCCAGTTTATACTAAGACCGGAGAACCTGCCAAAACGAATCATTTCCCTAATAAGGGGTTTGAGGTTAAGGTGGGGCTGCCGCACATATAAAACAGTATCAACGGCGTATAGTGAAATCAAGAGCAGGCCGGAGTGAAACTGCAAGCCATGGTGCAAATGTTTCTCTTGCAAATGCCGCACCAAGAGGTCCATCTCCAAAATGAAAAGCAATGGGGACAAGGGGCAGCCGTGCCGGGTGCCATGGGAGAGGCGAAAAGGTGGGGAGATTGTACCATTCAGGCGTAGTCTACCGGTGGGTTCCGTGTATAGCAGAGCAATGGTAGAGCCGAAGCCTTCAGGCATTCCCATGCGGCGCATCACCAAAAGAAAAAAACCGCCCCCAAGGGAGTCGAACGCCTTCTCGGCATCAAGGAGTACCGCAGCGGCTGGTGTATTGAAGTCTATCCTATGTAATACTGTAAACAAAGTGCGCAAGTTAAAGGAAGTAGACCTGTGGGGGACAAAGCCAGACTGTACCGGTGAAATAATAAACTCCATCAATAAAGACAGCCGGATAGCGATTACTTTGGCTGAAATTTTATAATCAAAATTCAGCAGGGACAATGGCCGGCAGGAACAACAGAGTGAGGGGTCTTTGCCGGGCTTGCGGAGAAGATAATAACAGCCTCCCTGAAGGTTGGAGGAAGGATACCGATTTCAAATGCCTCCTCATACACCTCTATCAACAGGGGAACCAGTACATCCTTATATGCTTTATAAAAATCTGCGGAAAACCCGTCAAGGCCGGGCGCAGAGGAACCTCTAAGTGCATCAATCGCTTCCACCGCACTTTCCTGGGATATGGGAATGGCCAGGAAGTCTTGCATATATCGTTCAAGATAAACTAAGGCAATTTTGGCAAGATATTCCTTCTGTTCACAGAGGTCCCCGGTGTTTCTAGTGGTGTACAGAGTTTTGAAGTGAGACAGGAAGGTGTCACATATCTCCGGAGTAGAGTGCACCACCTGGTCATCCGGGCCTTTAATTACAGTGATATAGGCATTGCTATGCGGAGGGCGGAGCATATGCACTAAAACCTTACCAGGCCGTTCACCCTCCCCATACCGTCTGACCACATGCTGTTTGTTAAGGAATAATAGTGCACGCTCAGCTGTCTCTCGAAACTCCATCATTAAAATCAAATGTCGAGCCTCACCGGCCTCTGACACATGGTTCAGCAATTTCACGTCTAGGGCAGCAAGTTCTTTCTCAATACAGTTTAAAGTGGATTGTGGATCTCGCAGGACCCCTGCATTCTTAGCAATACAAACTCCCATGATATAAGCCTTAAAACCCTCCCAAAGTACTGCCCAGGTATCCACCGACCAAGCGTTGATCTCAAAATAGTCTTCAATGGCCTCCCTAACCTCCTCAAGAAACACGGGTCCTGAAGTGCTTTACCAGGAAAACGCCATTTCCTCTCATATCCCCCAGTCCTGGGAATGTTAATGCGGAGTACGACCGGTGAATGGTCTGAAAGCGTACATGGCATCGTATCTAACCCACGGTACCAACCAGCGATTCCAGGTGAGACCAACCAATAGTCTATTCTAGTCCAAGGGTTGTGGAACCCTGAATAATGAGTATAAGATATGAGGGCCGAGTGATGTATGAGTTCAATGTCAACCAGTGAGAACTGCCTACAGATGTCTAGCATGGCGAGGCATCAGGAGAGGAGGAAGTGCTTTCCCTAGCAGGATCTAACAACAAATTAAAGTCCCCTCCCATTATCAATAGGCAGGGATCAAGAGCCAGGAGGTACACTTGCAATGCATAGTGAATCCCGGTGAGTCTACACAAGGCCCGTATATGTCCACTAGAGCAACATTGTGTCCTAGCAGAGAGCTGGCCACTATAAAAAATTGGCCCTCCCCATTAGTTATGACCTTGGAAAGAGAAAAAGGAACTCTTTTATGGATAAATAGGGCCACAGCTCTAGCATAACTGCTGTAATTAGAAATGTATCTGTGGGACCCCCAGCTCACCGCTATAGGCGGCGCATCGGACTTTGTACCGCTTTTGGCCGCCATAAGTGTGGCAGGGTATGCTCTGACGTGAGTCCCTTGCTCACTTTGCCACTGGATTCAAGCAAGCCGGGCTGAAGAAGGTTGTAATGCCAGAAACCGGTCCTCGGAAGCTTGTTTCCGGTCCAGGGAAGGCATGGCTTGGCAGTTCGGGCTGGGCTGTTCCCATGAGGCACAGGGTCAGACTGATTTGCATATAGCCATGTCTGAACTGGGGTGGCAGAGTGGGCTAAAGAACGGTGATGGATTAAACCCAGATCTTTTGACTGGGTGTGAGTGTTTGATTGGTTCAGATGCTCCGTCCATCACCACCACTTTTGTGGCGCATCGGCTTAGGCATGTGCGTCTCCTGCATGTAGACTATGTCAGTGTTATGTCAAGCAATGTAATTGAGAACTTCCCATCTTTTTCGAGTGTTATTCAGCCCTCTGACATTGCAGGACATCAGAGATAGCCCGGAAGGACCGGGCTGCCAGCCTAACTGTGTCATCCAACGAATGTTCCAACAAGCATGTGTCTTGTCAACCTAACCCAGCGCCATGTACCATTTACCTGTATAGTAATTCTTGAAAAACTATGAAGAAACAGCAAATGTCCCCCACCCACCACCCAGCCACACCCTGTCCCTGGCGAGGCAAAACCCATCCCCAAAAGCCAAAGGATGGTGTGATTCAAACAAGCATTGCAATAATGTAATCACACATGAAGACCGCAAGCTTGGCAAAAACAGCAAACATCTCAGTGTTCACCATGAGGCGCAGCAACGCTGCGCTGATCCGGGCAAAACAGAACATTACATTGACAAATGGAAAAAATACCACAATGGGAAATACATTACAGAGCCAGAAAGCGCTGGAAAGAATCAGCCAGTCCCAGGATTAGAGAAGAGTTCCACACTGGCTTCTGAACCGCTATGTGGGGGGAGATGTCGCTCGTGCAGCAGCCGTCGCACCTTTGTTATTCTTCTTGTACTCATGGTAAAACTCCTGTGCTTCGGTCGGGTTCTCAAAAATGCGGGATCTTCCGTCAACATCTACCTGCAGTCTAGCCGGGTAGAGTATACCATACCTAAGACCTAGATTCTTCAAAGTGGCCTTCAAACCATTAAACTTATGTCTTGCATCTTGTACCACTACTGTGAAGTCTGGGAAAAATGATAGCTTACTCACCTGCCACTGGACCTCCCCTCGCTCACGGGCGGAACGAAGGGCAGTGTCCCTGTCCCTGAAGTTCATGAGTCTAGCAATGATGGGTCTCGGAGGCTGACCGGGTTTGGGGCGGGGCCCCAACGATCTGTGGGCACGTTCCACCACAAAGCCCTGCATGAAGGTCTCGTTTCCAAACAGATCAGATAGAAGTTGCTCCACAAAGACATCCATACGGCCAGTGGTTGCAGTCTCTGGCACGCCAATAATGCGTGCGTTTTTTCCGGTGACTACGGGCTTCTAAATCTTCATTCTTTATAGCTACTTCCTTCAAAATCCTTTCCACCCTCTCTAGCCGTTTCTGCGATTGCACTGCTCCATCTTCTACTTCAGAGACCCTAGCCTCCATGACATCCAGCCGACAATCATATGTTTGGACCTTTGCACACATATCAGCCAGTCTCTTATGCAATGCATCAAACCTGCCATCCAGGGCCTTGAAACCAGCCCTCATCTCTTTTAACATTGCAACAGTGAGCGAAGCAGGGTCGTCGACATCATCATTGCCCTGTGCACCTTCGGCCGCGTCTGTGGGGTCGTCAGATGTAGCATCTGTGCCCTTTTCAAACGGCAGTGTCCATTGCTTAGGATCTTTCTGTCCCATTGTTCAATATAACTGTGCGTGCCCACCAGGGCAGACGGAGATAGGCAGAAACGTGTCTGTTAGCTGGCGCGTAGAATCAGTATCACAGAGGTATGAGTATATGGGAAAGGACAGGCCACGGGCCTAACTGCACACCGCAGAGCCACAATGTGCGAGGTTGCACACCAAGCCAACAAAGGGTGCACTATAGTACTGGCCGCACAGAGATACGATGCTTGTATCCCGAGGGACGTGCAGCTGGCAGAGAAAAGGAGCACAAGTGCAGCATAGCGCCGAACAGCCAGCCAACAGGAGAAGCCCACTAGTGGGAGTGCTCTGCCCAAAGCACAAGCACAACCAGCAGAACAGATAGAAACATTCTTGCAGGTCGCGTCATGCCCCCAAGGATAGGTGCAATTGAAGAACTTAGTGCTTCCCTCCTGAGGATCAATAGCGGTGGTGCAGCAGTCAAGGACGGCATCCACCCACGCCGGCCCACAGATCGCCATTGAGGTCAGAGACGTCTGGGCCAGGTACAACATAGGTCCCAGGGCCGGGGCAGGAACGGCAGCTTGATCACCCGCACAGCACAGATAACAGCTGCAAGGGCCGTCCAGGAGGGGGTGAAGGGAGCCAGCACACCCGACCGGGCCTCGCGCCGTCACGACCCCAGAAACGGGACCTATCGGGCCTCCACCCCGAGCCCGCCAAACCCCCAGCGGCAGCAACGCACGTCAAGGCCCAGCAAAACCGCGACCACAAGGCTCAACAAAAACCCCGCAGCCGCCACGTCCGCCGCAGGCTACGACATACAGCGCCATGAGGGGGGGATCACCCTAATCGGGGGGGGCGATACCAGCCAAAGGACACTGATTGGGGGCTTCCGCTCATCTTGGTGGTCCAAGCCGCACCCCTCACGTCAGCGTCGCCTCCGGAAGGGCCCAGGGCCGTCGCATTGCTCCAAAGATCGCCAGTTCAGGGAAAGGCCGTTCCGCACCTCGGATCAGCCCGGCTCCGGCACCCACACGATCCACATGCTTCCCGGGGCATCATGGTGAGGCGTCTGTTGGGTTATACATGGCAGGTGTTAATGAAATTGGGCTTTGAAAGCGCTCGGCCGGCGGAGCTTCAAGCGCAGGCGACCATCTTAGTTGCCTGCATGGCCACGCCCCCCATATTACACTCAACTATTGACAATTTTTCCAGCATTTATCACTGTTAGTTTTGTTCTAGTTAATGTGACTGTTGAGTCTTTTCCCTGGAAATACTCATTAAAATAGATATAACGTTTTGGTTGCGAAAAAGGACTTCCCCATTGCACCAAGTAGCAGTACAAGGATTGATTTGTCTACCTACCTATAGACATCAATGTCAGCATTTCTACCAACTTCTTCTCTGTCATTAAGTAGATTGGCTGATATACGTAGAGGGGATCCACTGCTAACTTTCAGCAGAGAAATGTATGTACTGCTGTGTGGTCTTCCATTAATTGCTAGGAAGTTCAAGTGCAGAAAGGGGCCCTTTATGAGCCAAATGTATGAGGTTATAAAGGTGAACTGTATATAAAGGTCATGAAATATTAACCACTGAAAAGATAACATTCTTAAGATCAATTCTAGGTCTTCTTTAAAGTATGCCTTCAACACCACTCCTTCCTGATAATGTCAATGAGTTCGTACAGGATACAGACTTAACAGTTGACTAAAGCTAAACTAATAGTGAATTAATAGTGAATTAGTAAAGAAAAGGGTTATGACCCCAGCTTCTTAGTGGTTTCCTATTATGGACACATCACACTGAGACATATTTGTTTACACAGAGGACTTAGTTTGCCGAAAAAAATAAGAGATACACCAATTTCTTTTAGGTAATACAATAGAATACGAAATTGTTTTACAATCTACAGTAATGAGAATCATTCTATGTTTATTTAAAGGCACACTTCATTGATGGTGAGTTATGTCATACTTCTATCATATCTTTCAGTCACTGCAAGAGAAGATTTTGGGTAATAATTGTTTGTTACATATGTGGGCGTGTTAGGCATAACCAGCTGGTGAACAATAAACTCAATTCCATTATGATGAATAAACCTTACTGTCCTATTTGCTAACATGATTGACTGAGATGTCACCACATTGTATAATTAAAGTGAGGAGTGTCCTGGATCCCTGAGTAATGAAGAGGATCATAACCTCACCGTCTTTAGAAACAATTTAGATTATCTAAGAGAAAAGGTGAAGGTTTTAGGATTATCATTACAGAGTAGGGCAGATGTGGTGTGTAATGGAGTTAACAGTCTAGTAGCTGGGGGGGCGGAGCTAGGTGGGCTGAGGGGAAGAGGAGGGGTCAGGACAGGATGAGGGTCAGTTAGAGTAGGGACAGGGTTGATGAAGGGTGTATAGAATAAAGCTCCCTGAATAGTAACCAGCTGTGTCTGTGGTTCTTTGTAGCACGATGCTACAACTGGCGACGAGGGTGGGATAGGCATGATTATAGCCTGCAGAACCCAATAGGAGTACCCTGTCCCCTGCAGCATCAAGTAAAGAATCTGCTGCCTGGTAGTGCTGCCACCTGAAGAAAGAGGTCAGCAGCCGGTGACCCTGCTCCCCCCCAGCGACTGCGGGAGTCCAGAGGGAGCCACTGAATCGAGCGCTGAAACGCTCAGGAAAAGGAAGCTGTTTCGCGCTGAAAGCGCGAGTCACGCCGGATGCGTGCACCTTGGCACCCTAAAAGAACAGGAGTCGGGAGCCCACTCCAACCCTGTCCAGCACCCCGGATCAAGACCAGGGTCCCCCGACGTCGAGGACGCTGTCCCCGAGAGCCCGGTGACAAGCGCTGCTGAGCGCGCTGAAAACAGAGCCCGGGTGCCGTCGGAGGTCGGAAAACCTCACGCCCGATGCGTGAGGTTTGGCACGCCAGCGGAGAAGAAGAGCGGGAACGTGGAAAGTAAGGCGGGAGCCCACCCCAACCTCACCTGGTAGCTGCGGTGGCCGAAGAAAAGTGAGCCCTGATGTGTGCTGCCCCCGAGGTTGCCGGCCGGTGAGGACAGAGTGAGCCAGTGTTGGGTGAAGCAGGAGAGAAAGCCTCGTGTGACTGCAGTGACGGCGGCCATCTTAAAGTCAGGCGCTCTTCAGGACAGACCCCTTGATCTTCATAGAGCGGCCATTTTGAAGTCAGGCATGAGGAAATAAACAAGCATTGGAAAGAGGAAATAAACAAGCATTGGCGAGCAGAATTAAACAAACATTGTTAAGAGAGCAAATAAACAAACATTGGCGAGTAGAAATAAACAAGCATTGTCAAGAACAAATAAACACGCATTGGTGGGGATAAACAAAGGACAGTAACACAATGGTAACCCCCAACGCCTCACCACAAAGGAAGCCCCTTGTCGCGGGAGGATCTCACCTGCGAGCTCCGGAACCTTTGACTGTGACCACGGGAGGGAGTATGGGCCCCAAGTGGCAAGAATGGTTAGAAGACTTCGAAGATTATATTGAGGGGTCCAAAGTGACGGAAGACAAGGAGAAGTTAATCGCCCTCCGCAACCTAGCAGGCCGAGAAATAAGCAAAATTGAGACTGTGCGTTGACATGCGCCTACCCAACACTGCGATTGAAAGGGAGCGGCACCCTGGTCCTCACCTGAGTGACATGATAGCTGCACTGAATGGTGCCAAAGTATTTTCAAAATTGGACTTAAATAAGGGTTATCACCAGCTGGAACTGGACACCAAATCCCGTTACATCACCACGTTTGCAACGCACCTAGGTTTATTCAGGTACAAACGGTTGAGCTTTGGTGTCTCGTCGGCCGCTGAGATCTTCCAGGAAGCGATCCGGCAGATAATCCAGCACATCCCCAACACTCTGAACTATAGTGACGACATCTTAGTCTATGGGTCAGATGTTCGTGAACACGACATTGCTCTTGATCGCGTCTGTCACGCACTGTTAGATGCCAACCTGACATTGAACAAAGAGAAATGTGAGTTTCATCAGGCCACCCTAAAATTCTTTGGTCACATTTTCTCTGTTGAGGGTATGAAGCCGGATCCGGACAAGATTGCAACTCTGAACAATACCAAGAGTCCACAAGACGTCAACGACCTGAGATCCTTCTTGGGGATGGCCAGTTATTGTGCTCGCTACATTCGTGACTATGCGACCATCAGCCACCCCCTTCGGATCCTCACCAAACTCGGCCAGCCGTTCGACTGGACCCCTCAGTGCGAACGAGTGTTCAAAGACATCAAGCGCGCCGTTGAATCAGCTGATAGCCTTTCGTACTTCAACTCTCACAGGAAAACTGAGATCACAGTGGACGCAAGCCCTGTTGGTCTGGGAGCGATCTTGGCACAATACGATAATGACTCTGACCAGAGACGAATTGTTGCTTATGCCAGCCGCAGCCTGTCTGATCCTGAGAAGAAGTACTCTCAACCTGAAAAGGAAAGTCTTGCAGTGGTCTGGGCGTGTGAACACTTTCATGTCTTTGTCTATGGCAAGCACTTTACCCTGATCACGGATCATCAGGCGCTGGTCACCATCTATGGCAACCCAAGATCCAAAATGCCCCCGAGGATTGAGAGGTGGGGTCTCAGGCTCCAGGAATACACTTTCACCATAATTCACAAACCGGGGAAGGCGGAGAACCCGGCTGACTACATGTCCCGCCACCCTCAACCGTCATCTGGGTCCAAACCATCGATTGCTGAGGAATATATCCACTTCGTGGCTGACCAGGCATTGCCACCTGCCATTCCCATGAACGACATCCGGGAAGTCACTGCGCAAGATACTGTTCTACAAACGCCGCCGGATCCAATCCAATCGGTGGAGACACAATCCCCAGGATGAAGACACCAACCCCACAGTCCAGAAAGAGATGCAGGCATTTCGGCATGTATGTGACGAACTGTCAGTTACCGATGACGGAGTCATCCTGAGAGGTCAACGGCTCGTAATCCCTAACCAACTCCGGCAGGGAGTCGTCAACTTAGCCCATGAGGGCCACAGAGGAGTAGTGTCCACGAAACGAGCCTTAAGGGAACGCGTTTGGTTTCCTTTCCTTGACCAGATGGTGGAGTCGACTCTAAAGGATTGTCATCTTTGCCAACTAACTAACAAGAGCAATCCACCAGCACCACTACAGATGACCGACCTGCCTAGCGGAGTTTGGCAAGAAATTGCCATGGACTTCTACGGACCGTTGCCGTCCGGAAAATATGTAGTTGCCATAATCGACGAATATTCTAGATTTCCCATTGCGCAAATAGTGTCGTCTACAAGTGCTTCCTGCACTCTCAAAGTACTGGATGAAGTATTTGCAACGTGGGGTGTCCCTAAAGTGGTTAAGACAGACAATGGTCCCCCGTTCAATGGGCATGAATTCAGTGCTTTTGCGAAGCACATGGACTTCAGGCACAGGAAGGTCACCCCACTCTGGCCACAAGCAAATGGCACCGTCGAAAGGTTTATGGCGACAATTAAAAAGACATTTCAGCATGCCACAGCGGAGAAGAAGGAATTGCAGGTTGGTTTGAATGAGGTCCTCAGAGCGTACCGATCGACCCCACACTCTACTACAGGACAATGGCCTGCAACCCTCATGCTAGGGCGACCAATGAGAAATCGCATCCCAACATGGGAAGGAGCTTTGCAAGCTGAGTCACCAAGTCACGACCATCATGAAATGGCTGCAACTGACAAACTCAATAAGGACAGAATGAAGTCATACGCCGATGCCAAAAGGAGGGCAAGGTCTCCATCTGTCCATGAAGGGGACTACGTCCTCGTCAAGCAAGAACAGCAGAAAAAGACTGATTGTCGATTTTGTGATGAGCCACTACTGGTCACCCGACAAAAGGGCACCATGCTGACTGCCAAATCTGACCGGCGCCGAATCACCAGGAATGTCTCTCACTTCAAGAGGTGTTCTAGAGACACGGATGAGCCACTGACGAGCTCCATTGGTCCATTTGCACCTGAGGGACCTGATTCTTGTGATCCAGACAGCAGTGACCATCAGATTGGATGTCCGCCGACAGCGCCCACAGCAGTCATGTCTCTGCGACCACGTCGTGATATTCAGCCACCAAAAAGACTCATTGAAGAGATGGACTGACAACACGTTCATTTGTTTATTAAGAAAGGGGGAGATGTAATGGAGTTAACAGTCTAGTAGCTGGGGGGCGGAGCTAGGTGGGCTGAGGGGAAGAGGAGGGGTCAGGACAGGATGAGGGTCAGTTAGAGTAGGGACAGGGTTGATGAAGGGTGTATAGAATAAAGCTCCCTGAATAGTAACCAGCTGTGTCTGTGGTTCTTTGTATCACGATGCTACATGGTGTATGGTCGTTCTGGTGTATTAAGCGTGCATTGATGTCAAGATCTGAATTTCTCTGAATTTTCTAGAAAAATAATTGATTACATTGACAAAGTCCAAAAGCACATTTATGCGAACTTCCCTGGCACATAATACTTAAATATATTGGAAAGTAGTGTAAGGTATGGCTAATAAAAGTGTAATTATTTAATAGATGGTTAATAATAATAATCACCCATGGCTTGGCTTGGCAATTGCTTACTACTTTAAGCATATGCCACTTGCAAAGTATGCTTCAAGTTCTATATAAGTACTCGGTCAAGATGGTTTTATAAAGTTAGGCTCTCCATCCTGGCGAGCATAAAATAACATCACTCAGAAATTTCAGGGGAAAGACATTTTAAAAATGTCAATACTTGCTCCTCTAGAAATTTCACTCTCATACACTTCGCATCAGAAAGGCAATAAGTCACCAAGAAATTGCGTGTAAACGTCTTCCTTGGCATCGAGTACAACGTTCTTCCTCAAAGCAATGAGTATTCCCTAATGTGATGTTCTGTCCGCAGAATATACAGCAGGCTGCACCCACCTATTTCTCCAATGAGAGCTTTGTTGTCAGTGTGAGATTTATTTTCAAGTGCATTCAACAAATTTTCACCAAAATACATGTTAAACTATTCACTATTTATCTGAAATGCCAGCTGAATGTTAACTGGAATCAAATGTATATTGTGTTACTTCCCTTGAAGAGCTAGTGCATTCTGAGTTAAAGAAAACACGAACAAATGCCCAGAAATATAAATAACACAATTATTCCATATATAACCTCAGAAATACCAACTCAGACAGGCCTGATCATGTCACTACCCTGCTATGCTTCCGCCATGGCCGCTGGCTATAACTAATCTGAATTGTAGGGCACAAGGATGGCAGGAGAATTATGGGCAGTGGCAAACATCAGCCTGACAGTAAGTACGCAATCAGGTTCATATACATGGATTCTCTTCGAGGTCACCTGTTGAAACGCGCACCTGTCAGAAACCATTGCCTGTTTGGAATACATGGAAACACCCCTTGCCACAGTTTACATGTCCTCGATTGAGTTTGGACTCTATGTGATTTCTGAGGGCCCTAGGGGCCTTCAGGGTTGATGCTGCCTAGAGCTCAGGAAATTGTCAGGCAATATGTCTTGTCCTTTCCCGGAAAAGGAGGGAATAGGAAGGAGCCAACAGGTCATCCTGGTATGCCTCACCCTGACAAGCCTTAACCTTGATTTCCTATCTAAAAGCACTTCTGAAAATAAGGCAGTGGGTGCCTCCATATATTTCTTACTTGGCAGTTTGTTGGTTGCAGGATGGAGGGGAGTTGGGGCTGAAGATACTGACTTATCCCTTACTCCTCCTTTTGATTGGCTGCTGGGAGGACGGAGGTACAGGGCGACTACTGCTTCTAAATTTGCCTATGCCACTGTATGTTGATTCTCTTGATTCAGACAGTGAAACCCTTTGAAATGCTGAATAGTTTCATATGCTGTTCTTTAAAAAACGTGAAGGAGAACCTCTCCACTTTTCAATTGGACGCATTTGTAAAAAAAAAAATACGGAGGAATTTTTCTTAATAACATAACCTTGAAAACGATTTAGAATTGTTTGGAATATGATCCATTCTGGGGAGATTACTCGAATGTGGTGTATTAAAGAGATATATTTGTATAGAGTTTTTTTTTATAATGCAGACCCCGCCAAAAGAGGTGTCAGAACACTGCACCCGAGTTGTTGAAAGCAAAGCAGCGATTAAGCAAGCAACATGTCCTTTTGATTGGGTGAATGCAAACACCAAAAGTACAGAATTAAAAGGCACTATGAATATTAATAAAATAAAATACGTAAATCCTGAACATAAATATTAAACCAATCCAGAATTTATGGAAGTCAGAAGTTTCCCAGGGTGAATAAATATTTCATTTGTTGATTCCTTGGCAACTAACAGCCCAGCATGAATACACTAGGCTCCAATCTAATTTGCAGTTATCCATAATCAAGAAAAGCACTACAGTCATGGCTTTATAACCAGTAACAATTCCTAGTAGTGTTCGGGTGCATCTTCAGGTGATCTGAACTAGACTGTCATTGTAAACTAGCGATAGGATGCTAGAAGGCTGCAGTCCAGAGACTTCATATTTAAGCATCAGGTATAATCAGTAGATATAATAATACCGTATTTATTAAGGAGGTGTTTGTGATAAAACAGTGATTAGATAAACAAATATATTTAGTGGTTGCTTAATATACATAGTTTTAAGAACAGTAATTATTAAAGAGGCATTTAGAATGTGACAAATAAACAATATACTAACAATTCATACCAGTGTATACATTGAATTCATTTTAAGGCAGGGAAGCATGATCTTCAGTGGACAATTATCAATTTAGGTGTGAAGTAGAGGCAGGATAGACTATGTATTGAGAGTCAATACCAATAGTATATGAATCAAAAGCAGATCTCCAAATGAATTACCCTAAGAGTTTACAGAAATTGATTCCTCCTGCTGACTCCTTTGGCCTTAGTCCAGACTGAACATTACTTCTTCCCTGAGTATCTATCCACCCACTCACTGGGCACTGCATCGACATTACTTTGTGTATGGAAATATGCTTGCATAGTTGAATACTAAATATATCTAAGGACATAAGACTTCTGTACAACTTTCATAACTCTGTGGGGGTCCTTATACGTTTTCACATAAGCGCATGTTCTAATTCATCACAGAAAAAGGATTTGTTTGTGTACCTGACATTTGCAATTGAGTGGATAAATTCACGTTATGTTTGCATGAATACTTCGGAAGCAATAACTTATTTTCTTTCAACATAGCCACGTTTCCAGTAAAGGGTTACCCCTGATGTTTCCCCCAATCACAACAATAATACAGAGTAATGTTTTATAAATGCATAAACAGCTTTGCCAATCTTATTCTCTATATTAGGTAATTTGTTTAATTTATGACACGCCTAAACTGTTAAAAATGTAGTTGACAAATAAACTTTATTGGCATTTAATCAGTATTGGTTTGCCAATAGACTGCATATTGTACTGCTCTAATCTTGTTCAGACACTGTACTCACAGATGAAATCCATGCCAGTCTGGCTTTTCCAAACACTAACACAAATTTACTTTTCTCTATCAATTGCATCTTCAGACAGTTCACCTGAGCTCCTTTGCTTTACTTTATTTACTTAGAAACGCCTTATAGATAGCAGCTCTACAGATGGACACAAACCAGACAGATTCACAGGAAGGATTGAATTCCGAAACATCCATTTTTCATACCCAACAAGACCTGATATTCAGGTAAGTTACACCACTATGCACCTATGGACTCATAAAAAGGGAGCCTTGGAGTCTTGCACATGTGGCACCATGTTTTATTATGTGAACAGTTATGCTGCGCGGTGTAACTGCAAAATAGAGCTAATGTTGAGAAATGATAAGTTAAATATTTGAAAAGTAAGGACTTTAACATTTGTTTTTTCAGTGAATTTCTAGTTTTTTTTAAAGCAAAGTAATATTTAGTTACAATATGTAAATCCAGCCCCCCCCCACCCTGCACGGCTGTGTATGGTGCTGGATTGGCTGCAGGGCCTGTGAGCAACACCCCACATGCAACTAACCTCACAGTTTACACAACCTTTGGCCATTCACATTGGGGGGTTGGCCACAGGGCCTGGCTCTATCGACCCTACCCCAGGGTCTTTTTTATAAAGGGGAGGGGGGTCCAAGTGGCCCACTCCCCGAGCCACTCCCTGAGCTCAATTAGGCCCTGGGGACCGCATCCTCAGGGATTTTTTATAGGGAAGCACAGCTGTGTGGCCCCCTCCCAAAGCTGTTGTTTTTTTATTAAAGAGGAGGGTGCATGCATGGTCCCCCTCCCCAGGCCAATTATCCCCCAGATCCTGGCATTATTGCCAGGGGAAGGGGGCATGTGGACCTCCCTGGGCTGATTTCAGACCTGGGCAAACCCATCTTCTGGGGCCCAGCATAATGTTTACAGGAAGGGGGCATGCAACCCTCGTCTAGGATGATTTCACCCCCAGGCATCCCATCCCCTAGGGCTCGATATGACCACCCAGGGTACCCACCATAGTCTCATTGGGGGCAACAGGGGGAGTCTGAAGGCCTCATTGGCAGTTGCACATTCCCTGCAAACAGCAGGCACAGGCATTGCTCTTGCCGCAGGGAGCAGCTACTAATGCTGCTCTCTGTGGGTGGGAGCTATATTTTGATATGTTTCCCTGCCTGGATCAGCGCGTGTAGAGAAACAGATCAAAAGTCTGCTCCCAGTGGGCGGGAACCTTTTTGAAGGTGTTTGCTCCTGCTTGGTGGAAGTTTTGAAAATGCCCCCACCAAGCGAGAGAAAACATAGGTTTCTCTGTACAACCCTAACTCCACTAAGGTAATTAGCAACAGGGATAGGCACCCTGGGGTCTACAGATGCTCGGGTGGGGGCCCACATGTGCCTCTCCCCTTATTTATTGATTTTGGCTGTGTGCCGTGCTTCTCTCCTCCCCATACATAATTTTGTTTGCCCAGGGGGTGGGTTCCCTTTGGTCTCTAATGACTAAGAGAGAGGGTCTATGCAACCCCCTCCCCAGACATAATATGTTCAGGACCCTGGGTGGACTCCTCAGGGCCTATGATGGCTCCCCTCCCTATAAATATTGTTTTCAACCCCGGTTGTGGGCTCCCCGGAGTGTCTTGAGGAAAGTGGAGCGGGGCCAGGCAACCTTTCCCCTTTATACAGCCCCCAAATGGGCTTCCTGGAGCTTATAGTAAAGAAATGTGACCACAATGTCATTTTCCGATCCCGCAACATGTCATGGGATTGCAGAATCTTTTTGACACTTTTTCCCCTTTTGGCCCCTGAGGGCCCTTCTGGGTCCACCCCATGAGGCCTAGGGGGTCAGGGTATTCCTATCCTGTCCCCTTATATTCTTTTTTTTTTTTAAACTTCAGGCCAGGGTAATAAGTATCAAAGTCCTGTAATGACTGACAGAAACATTTTCTCATGTTGCTGGCAGCCAATCAGAGTGCTCACTCTCGCAGTAGTCTGACTCCAGCAGGAGAGTGAGGGTCAAAGGGAAATAAAGCTCCCTGGGCCAGTCAGAATGCTCTATTTTTACATTGGCTTTTAAGACTCTCAGGGGCTTATTTACACACCCCTTGCACCACTTTTGCCTGATTTTTAACATGTGAAAAGTGACGTACTCAAGACATGAACTGTGACATCACTGATATCATCTCAAATGACATCACTCATGACATCATCCAGTGAGTGTGGGTATTTTCAAAACGGTTCTGAGTATTAAACATGTATGGTAAGATACTAGAAAAGATAACTTACTATACTTTGTGTACTACTAATGAGTGAAACTATTTCAAACATATATTATGTGAGTTGCTGTGTGACTGTGTGTATCAATGTTAGAGTAGGTGTCTGAGTGGCTCTATAGGTGTATGAGTGGCTGTACGCGTGAGGGAGTAGCTGTGTCAGTGGCTGTAAGGGTGAGTCAGTGGTTTTATGGGTGAGTGAGCAGCTGTGTGAGTGGCTGTAGGGGTGAGTATGTGACTGTGTGTGGCTGAGTAAGTGGGTATGTTAGTGGTGTATGGGTGAGTGAGTGGGTATGTTAGAAGCAGTATAGGTAAGTGATGGGAGGTGTGAGTGGCTGTATGGGAAAGTGGGTGGTTTTATGTTTGAGTGAGTTGATGTGTGAGTGGCTGTAGGGGTGAATATGTGACTGTGTTTGGCTGAGTGAGTGGGTGTGTCAGTGGAGTATGGGTTAGTAAGTGGGTATGTGAGTGGATGTATAGGCGAGTGATGGGGTGTGTGAGAGGTTATATGGGTGAGTGAGTGGGTGCATAAAGGCTATATGGGTGAGTACATGGGTGTGTGAGTGACTGTATAGGTGAGTGAGCACATGTGGTAGAATCTGTATGAGTAAGTATGTGGATGAGTGGGTAACAGTATGGGTGAGTGAGTGGCTATATTAATTGACTGTATGGGTCAATGAGTCGGTGTGTAAGTAGCTGTATGGTTGACTGACTCAGTGTATAAGTGGCTGTAAGGGGTGGATGTGTTAGTGTCTGTATATCTGTTTCACTAATATGTAAGTGGCTGTATTGATGAGTGATTGGGTATGCATGAGTGGAGATATGGGTAAGTTAGTGGCTGTGTGAGAGGCTGTATGAGTGAATAGATGTGTGAGTGGCTCTATGAATCAGTGATTGGGTGGGTGAGTACTTGTATGGGTCATTGAATGGGTTTGTGAGTGGTTGTGTGGGAATGGGTGATGTGAGGTTGTATAGGGATATGAGCGGTTTGGTAGATGATTACATCAGTGAAGTCATTTAAGATGTCATCCATGTTGTCATTGCGGCTGCTTTTTTATGCATTGGGGAATGGTTTCCAAGGCTGAAAATTCAGCACACCAGTGATATAAAAGGTAGAGTTACTCTGAAACCAGGTTTGAGAAATGGCGGTGTTAAAGACACAAGTTAGGTGTCCACAATAGATTTTATTTTGTGTGCGTAATTCGCCAGTGTGGCCACCTGTGCAACGTAGCAGAAACCTTGCCAATATCGCAATGTCACTGTGAATATTGGTGAAAAAATACTAAAAACTGAAGATATAAACAGACCCACCCACAGTTTTACTTAGATGTTCAAAGACCCACTCACAGATAGGCATGCACCCAGTAACAGACTCATTCAGAGATTCATAGACTGAGTTGTAGTTCCATACCGACACTAACACATCCACTCACAGACCCACTCACAAACTCACACACCCACTCAGAGACCCACTAAGTAACTCATGTACCAATTGACAGACCTAATAATGCACTCAGCCACAAATCCACTCAGACACTGATACTCCTATAGACACCCCCATTCAGAGACTCAGACATCTACTCACTGACCCACTCAGAGAGTGATACAGTCTCTGACAGACCCTCAGACAGTCACTCAGAGACCCACTCACAGACTGATGCATCCACTAACAGACCCATTCAGAGACTCAGACACCCTGCCACATACCCACTCATATACTTTTTACACACACTCACATGCCCACTCAGACAGTAATGCATCCAGTGAGAGACTGAGACACCCACTGACAGAGCCACTCAGACACTGATGTACCCACTGAGAGACCTGCTCAGAGACTCAGACAACTACTCACTGACCCACTCAGACACTGATGCATTTTCTGAAAGACCCATTCAAACACTCAGACAGCCACTCACAGACCCACTCACAGAGTGATGCATCCCCTGACATACCCATTCAGATACTCAGACAGCCACTCACAGACCCCCTCAAAGACTCATGCACTCACTCACATGCCCACCCAGACAGTTATGCAGCCACTGACAGACACACTAAGAAACTCAGACAGCCACTCACATGCCCAGTCAGTCCTATCACACCCAATCATAGCCTGAGAGACTTAGACACCCAGTCATAGACCAGCTCATAGACTAACACACCTGGTCACAGATCCATTCAGAGGCTGCGACACCCAGTCCCAAATATATACAGAGACTAATACAGTCATTCAAAGACCCACTGAGACAATCATGCACCCACTCGGACACTCATTGACAGACTTAGCACCCATTTACAGATCTCACTAAAACACTCATACATGCTGTGAGAGAAACATTCAGAGGCTCACACATGTTTTTACATATATTTAGATAATAATGTATATTTGTGATAGTTAGAAGACATTTTTTACTTATACATTTTGAATGTGCTGGTAGATATTGAATGTCTGCGTTTGTTTTGCGATTTCGCAACGTATTCGCAATCATCATGACGTCGCTGTGAAACATTTTCAAAAATTGGAAAAAAAACGTTACTTATAAAAAAGTTAACACATTTTGGGCACTAGGGTGGCTCTGCCAATACAAGAGCCTTTGTGTTGATTGTGTGTATATGACAGCTACACATAAGACTGGATGAGTTTCAGGTTGCTAAGAAACACCCTGTTGCCTTCGTCTGTAGAGTGCACTCCATCACTGCTATAGATTCCATGCTTATCAAAATGCAGGTTGTTGTTGTAGACAGACTCTAAGATATGGTCTCTGAGAAATGCAGAAACAGATTTATTAACATGTTTCCTGATTTTGTCAATCTGTGGATGGAATTCATCAGACCACTTCCATTTCTGTCTTTGTGTTATTAGTTGGAGTACACCAAGGCAGTGTGAGGGAAAAGAGTCATTAATTTTGCAAATGCATCCTTCATTAGGATTTCCAGTCCTACCCAAGTCAGTGTGCCTAGGTAATTTCCACCACAGTGCACAATCATAAGGTTATGGTGTTGGGAATCAACAATGCTTTGAACTAAAGGCAGCACTTGATGATACGTTAAGCCTCTCTGTACAATCCATTTAATGTCCACATTAGGCAAGCCCAAGTCTCTGTCAATACAACTCTTGGTAGCACCTTCTCTAGCCCAGAAGTTATAGCTGTGGCCCACAATCCACACTCTAAACATTTTGTAGTAAAGCAGCAGTAGCAGACAGGAGAAGGCTAGAGCTCAATAAGGCAGTTTTCCAAATGAAAGTCAGTTGAAATTAAGGTGTTCTTGTGGTGTAAAAAAAGCAAATTTGTGTTTCCATATTCTGAGCATGAAGGTGAATAATATTAGGTAGTGTATTTAGAGGATTAGTAACTGCACCTGTGATTGGCTCTGGTAAAACAAAAATGTAACTTAGACATGGCCATGCTTTTTAATGTTTGCAGTAAACCACATCTGCTACAGCTCATTTTGTAAGTATGTTCTTCCTGAAATGTGCTGTGAACATGTGACCTACTGGTTGTAGTGGGTTGGAATGGAGACTGTGCTAATAGTTTATTGAGGGAAGGGTGTTAAAGACACAGGTACCATTTCTTATAAATGTGAGGTGTTTAGACTAATTTTAGTATGAAAAGGGTTTCATTTCCTAGTGAGGACTTGCTAAAAAAAAGTGTGGTATACTCTTAAAGTTATAAAAGTATGAAGGCAAATATGTTTTTGGACTCCATTTTTTTCTCTCAAATTCTATGCAATGACCGCGAATATGTCTGAATCATGAAGAAACAGGCATTCATTTTGGTGGTCTTCGTAAAGGTGAGAGAAAGGGCTAACACATACTAACCACTGAGAAGTGCAATTACAATGCTAACATATTAAAGGAAAGGTTCCTTTGCTGCCTTCTGCAGTATCAGACAGTGCAAAGCTGAAAAGGTTGCCATTTATGGTTGCTTTTATGAGTGTAGTGTGCCATTCTTGTGCTTAGTTTTTACAAACTGTGAGATTATTGCATCTATCTAATGAGAGCAACAAAAGCTATTTGATCAATTAACTCAATCATCTGGTATGTGAATTATGTTTCTTTTTAACCAAAAATGATTAAGAAGGTATATGTAATGTGAACTCTTTCAAAACGAGTCTGAAATGTATATAAAAATATTGAAGGAAAATGAGATGGCTTATGAGTGGTAGTATAAGTGTTTTTATATATTTATTAAGTGGAGAGTAAAACACAGTCTGTGCCAGCTGCAAAGTAGGTGTGTGTGAAGTTAGATCACAATGTTTTGTCAAGGAGCTTCATATTCCCTTGTGCTGCCTTACTCCAATCTCTAAATGGTAGAAAAAACACTGTAATGTAATGATAAACATGATCTGTTTTTCTTTGCATTCTTGGACTTGTAGACCTATTTATTCCATTCTAAAAGAGGACTAGAAGAGTTAGAATTGAATGAGCAAAAAGTGAACTGTAGCGGTATATTAATGATGAATCACTGAGACTTGGCAGCTATATATTAGATATTTTTAGCGTAGCTATTTTTAAGTTATGAGGAAAGTTTTTATATTCTTAGATGCTGAGATATGTTCTTTAAGTTTACAGTAGTATGATGGTGCTAGGCATAGTTAACATGTTTTTATAAGCAGAGCTCATGTTTACTAGTGCAGACTGCTCCTGTGCAGCCTGGCTGCAAGTTTGACGCTGCATGTAACATGTTTTGTGAAGTGCTGCATGGTTGTTTTACAACAGATAACTGACCAGTGAGATATTTTGTAGATATGCCATATAGCATGGTCTTTTGTGTTTAGATAAGTGAAAGTTGTTGTTTTGAGTTTTATTGAATTAGTCATGCACACACACCCAAGAAGCAATCCATCCAGCCTCTTACAGACACATATAGAGAAGCATACGTGCCAGAAAGAGAGGTATCAATTTACTAACGTAATTACAAATACATAAAATAACGGTCAGAGATAGGGACTGAAGCACTCATTCAGATATCTGTCAAAGAACTGAGTCTTTCAATTCTACCACATAGAAAAGTAGTCCTTCCATTAAGTCTCGGGCCAGGGATACTTGAACTTCAGAGAGCAGTTTTGCTTCTCATTTAAAGCCCCTAGAAAAGGTATAATGTCTTCTTCTACCACATACAAATGACCAGTAATGTAGGCTGAAGCTAGTTGATAGTACACTGAGGTATGTGCTTAAAAGGTAAGACACATACTCTGACTTTTCTGTTAGCTATATACACTCCTACAAAGCCATGTGTTGAATTATACATCCATCCTTCAATCCAGACTTTTAATCTGACATACCTAAGCTGACAAGCAGACAGACACTAAAACACCCATACAGACTCTAACTCGCACCTAAACATTTACTCACACAGACAGGCACAAAATATATGTATATGATGGCAATGAAGGCAGTTGCACACACACTTAAATAACCCAAAACTCACTAATATACATAGGAAGCAATCCATCCAGCACCTTACAAACACATATAGAGAGTAACACATGTCACAAACAGAGGCACTGATTTACTAACAAACTTACATATACATGCAATAACAGCCCCAGATACGGACTGGTACAGTCATTCAGATGTCTGCAAAAGAACTGATACTTTCAAGTTTACCATGCACAAACGTAGTCCTTGGATTATGTCTCCTGCCTGGTATATTTGAACTTGTTCATACAATTTTACTACTAGCACTATCTTCTCTCTTGAAACTCCTACACGAGGTATAAATTCCTCTTCTACCACATGTAAATGACCACTAATGTAGGCTGCAGCTAGGCCATAGTTCATTGAGCTATGTGCTTAAAAAGTAAGACACGTACTCTGACATTTCTGTGAGCTATATGAGAGTCATGTACTGAATCATCCACCCTGCCATCCCACCTATGATCTGACATACCTAAGTAGACACGTAGGCAGTCACTAAAACATCTGGACAGACTGTGACATCATCACCTAAACATTTACTCACACACATAGGCAGAATTGATGGCAGTTGCACACACTCTTAAAGAACCCAGTACTCACTAATGCACCCAGGTGGCAAAACATCCACCGCCTTACAGACACATATAGAGAAGTATACTTGTCTCAAAGAGACAAACTTACATAGACATTCAATCACAGCCCCAAATAGAGACTGGAACACTTATTTACATGTCTACTAAAGAACTGACACTTTCAAGTTCACCATCCACAGAAGTAGCCCTTGCATCATATATCAGCTGTAATACTGTTGAGTGTGTGCATGCACTTTTACTGCTATCTCTACTTGACATTAAAAATCCCTTGCAACTGTTAATGAGTTGTTCCATGACATAAGACTCACCTCTAAAGTATGCTACAGCTATGTCCTACAGTATGTTCCTATGTACATAAAAGCTAACACATGCAGTTAGAAGTTTGGTGAGCTATTTCAACACTTACAGACCCATATACTCACATATGCATTATCCTAACACAGAGACATAAACATAAAAATTAACGAAGTAATGTTTGCAATATTGAATAATATAGCAATTTATGCCGTTAGTTCACCATCTAATAGTATATATTGAAAAGAGAAATTTGCCTTTTTTCTTCTTGACTACAAAGAGCTACAATGGCAATAAAAAGGCACAGAAAAAAGAAACAGTGATAAGGATAATATTTCCTTACAAATGAGAAACAAAAGGAGCAAAATGCAGCAAAAGTGGCGAAAGAGAAGGGAGCTGCCGGTAATAGGACAAAGATTATTCTTAAAATTGTATGTCATCAGCTTGAAAAATTGGAAAATCAAGTAAATAAACAACAAAGGCTAAGTCCAACTACGAAAGAAGAAAACATCTATGATATAAAGAGTAAAAAGACATGCAAAAAAGGAGAAAGTTTAACCGGAATGCAGAAACAGTTGAAGAAGTTAGGATATTCAGTACTAGAGTAATTCAAAATTTATTGAAAAGTTCCAAGAAATATGAAAGAAGAAGAGAAACAGTCAGACAAAAGGAATGTATTGAAAATGTAGTTGATAAGGCCTTTGCTCTCAAGAGGAAGCTATTTATTTTGGTTCTAAACAAAATGAAGACACAGGACAAAATAGTATTTTCTATGAGGAGACAAAGCCAAAAGAAAAGACTGGTCAATAGAACTAACTTTTGCAAAGTTTTGGTGGTAAATGGATACATACCTCAAGTACTGAGTCCTTCTTTAGTGAAGAAAATCTACTTGCAAGAGAACAAATTAGGTCATGCAGTTGATGATTGTGGACAATGTTATAAGATGAAAGATGGTTACCCTATTCCAAAAGAAGTACCTAGAAATGTAGAAGAAGTCATAGCTGAAGATGTGCAGGGAAGACTTAAATAGGCCACTTCACATAAATGAAACTGTAGCAGTGGTTGTAGCGTTCGGCAGGAATCAACTGATATATTGAGAGCTTCCTTATGTCAGTTTGTGTGCAAAAGTCTGAAACAGAAAATTGGTATTTTGCAAGAATTAGATCCATGCAAGGTAATAGAGTGCAGAGACATTCCCTAGCATGTCTATCAAAGAAATTGTGCCAAAGCACATTTCATCAATTTAGAATGTTAGCTGTTCACCACTCTAATATGCAAAAACTAGTTAGGAGGCTTTACTATGTTAAAAGTCCTGCTCGGTGTTTAGGAGAAATTAATAGACCTCTCTTGCATCGTACAGTAGCAGAGGTACAAAATAAGTTTGATGAAGTTCAGTTTCGTTTCTTTGGGCCTGAAGTGTGTAGGGAAAATGAGGACTTATACAGCAGTACCAGAACAGGAGACAGGTATTACTGATAAACAGTGTTTGCTCAGAGATACCAAACTATGTTTGCATTTGTTGTCAATGAACTCACTAAAAAAGTCAAAATCAAAATGTTGATTTGTATTTAAAAAGTGAAAAAGAGAATGATGATATGTCGCAAGAATTTGCGACTTATTTATTTGTAGAGGAACATTTTGACTGTTCATTCGACAAATTATATGTCAGCACTAGTTAGAAGCTAAGAAAATGCCAGCTACAGCTACAGCAGTGCATAACAAGTTAGAAGTCATCTCAGTTCTGGTACAACTTCAAGATCTAATGTGTGTGAATCAATTCTTATCCAATGTGCATTTCCATTCCAAGCTATAGTTCATCTGGAGCCAAAGACAAAGGAAGTTACCTCCAACTGAGTTCCAGAAAGGTCGTAAAGGTAGAGTTGTATACTTACCATTAGATTTCAAGCAGATTATTCAAATTGTAGAGGTAAAGAGAGATTTGGTAGAAATGCTTGTAATCCTAGTGAATTGTGCTCCTAATAAAATCAAAAAGATACAGCAAGAGTTAGGCAATGTTTTTCAAAATTTACCATATATGAAGGACCATATATAATTATCAAAATGGCAGATTAAAAAAGTAGATCGATCTAGATTAAAAGAAATGTATGAACACTACAGGTATCAATCAATTATGGGTTTCATCTGCAGTAAAATGAATCCTCCTCTCGGTGAAGAAACTTATTTCTTTTTGCAAGTGAAATACTGTAATTGAGGATACAAATTCCCAACATTTTTTACACAAGATGTCATTTTTGATTCCTACAACCTATGATCTCAGAAGGAAGACTGAACAGCTTTTTGTCTGAAGTCAGAAACACTCTCAAACGAAAATCACATAAATATACAATCAACCAGAGAAGAACAGAGGCTTAAACATATACCAATGACTATAATCCTGTAATTCTGAAGATGTGGAAAGCAAATATGGATCTACAATTTATTGCAAACAATTACATTGCTGTTGCTTGCTATGTGACATCATACAAAACAAAATCAGGGAGGAAAGAGATATGGGAGGAGATTTCTGCAGAAAAGAGTCTTACCAAGAACTTTCATAGTTTCAGCTTGAAAATGCTTTCCCACAGAGAAAGAGGTTTGTATGAATGCTTGGACAGGTAAAGCTCAGCTAGCGGACTTTCCAAGTCAAAAGGAGTTCTTTGGGTAAGCCTAGGCCTTGCAAGTAGTTGTAATAGAGTATTAAAGTAAGGGGATACCACTGAACTCTTTTTCCGACTGTTGCTGAGGGTCGAGGACGCTGTTGGACCCCTTTTACCTACCCACCTGTTTCACAACTAGCGGAACCCGCTGCGCACCGGAGTGACTGGCAAGTCGGACTGTGCTGCGGGTGTAGGTCCAGGGCTGCGAGCGTGCGGGGCAGGACTTCGATTACCAGAAGCCTCTGCACACCGCGCCTCTCGTCACCTGGCCGCTCTCCCTGGACACCACGCCCCGCCTGCAATCCCTCAAAGGCTCGGGAGGAGCAATCAACTTGGGATACCACTGAACTCTTTTTCCGACTGTTGCTGAGGATCGAGGACGCTGTTGGACCCCTTTTACCTACCCACCTGTTTCACAACTAGCGGAACCCGCTCCGCGGGTCCTGCTGCGCACCGGAGTGACTGGCAAGTCGGACTGTGCTGCGGGTGTAGGTCCAGGGCTGCGAGCGTGCGGGGCAGGACTTCGATTACCAGAAGCCTCTGCACACCGCGCCTCTCGTCACCTGGCCGCTCTCCCTGGACACCACGCCCCGCCTGCAATCCCTCAAAGGCTCGGGAGGAGCAATCAACTTGGGATACCACTGAACTCTTTTTCCGACTGTTGCTGAGGGTCGAGGACGCTGTTGGACCCCTTTTACCTACCCACCTGTTTCACAACTAGCGGAACCCGCTCCGCGGGTCCCGCTGCGCACCGGAGTGACTGGCAAGTCGGACTGTGCTGCGGGTGTAGGTCCAGGGCTACGAGCGTGCGGGGCAGGACTTCGATTACCAGAAGCCTCTGCACACCGCGCCTCTCGTCACCTGGCCGCTCTCCCTGGACACCACGCCCCGCCTGCAATCCCTCAAAGGCTCGGGAGGAGCAATCAACTTGGGATACCACTGAACTCTTTTTCCGACTGTTGCTGAGGGTCGAGGACGCTGTTGGACCCCTTTTACCTACCCACCTGTTTCACAACTAGCGGAACCCGCTCCGCGGGTCCCGCTGCGCACCGGAGTGACTGGCAAGTCGGACTGTGCTGCGGGTGTAGGTCCAGGGCTGCGAGCGTGCGGGGCAGGACTTCGATTACCAGAAGCCTCTGCACACCGCGCCTCTCGTCACCTGGCCGCTCTCCCTGGACACCACGCCCCGCCTGCAATTCTACGGACTACCTACTTAAGGGAAGGTCATTACCCGCTAAGCGGGAGCGTCCCCGGAGAAGCCCGGGACAAGGGCGGGACCGTCTGTGGCCGTCGGGGGCCGAAGGAGGCCGGGCTGGGCCTACCCCCCTTTGTTCGCGTATTCAATTCCTGGTCACACTTCCTGCTACAATCCCCGGCTGAATATAACTCTGTACTATTATAATGCCGTCCCCGGCAAAGGAGAGCACTCCATTGAAGCCGGGAGGTGTTAAAAGCAGGACTTTAGAGAATTATTTCTCGCGGGCGGGGGGGGAGGGGGACAAAGAGTGTAATCTGTCTCGGTTAAGGGCAGAAAGGAGACGCTCAATAGACAATTTGAAAAATACCCCCCTTGGAGACCAACCCACCATGCCCAGGGAGGAGTTGTCCCTAATAGACGATGTCCCACTCCTGTTGAGGGATTGTATGAACACCTCACCAGTTGAAGCCATGAGTATAGCTCCAGTTACCAGTCCTAGCCCCACTAGGGTGACCATTGATTTAGTCTCCCAACCCCTAAGGCTATGAAAGCTCAACCCATACCAGCCACCGCGCAAGGAGCACTTGGGCCTCCTCCTAACAAACGTAGGAGGAAGTTGAAGGGAGCCCAGGGAAGGAACAAACCAAAAATCTCTCATTTGGATTTTGGGAAGTCTTCTACTAAACCTCCCGTACTAGCAGCGAAGTTACCGGCTGATTCACACCCCAAACCTATTGCCCAGGATGATCTAGCTCCCGCCTCGACAAAAAATGTGGGAACTAATATCGCTAACGTCCCCCTTTCTGTTGTTCCGCTTGGGAACTTGGAATTCTTGCTAAGGTCTCTATTATTACCGATTAGCGAGAGTATAAAAAAGATCGAGATCAGACTAACCATTCTGGAGACCACACTAGGTAGTCTGAAAATCCCGGCTGATCATCAGGAAAGGCATCCAGAACCCACTCCCATTACTTTAGCCCTCCAACAGCCTGTAAATAGGGCTGCAAACATAGTCCCCTCACAAGCCGCAAATGCAGCGGTTTCGCAACATCCCTTAAGGAACAAGCCTGTACCAACTAGGCCCCCTAACTTTAACATTCCCATTCCCCCTTCAGGCCCGGTTTATCCGGCACAGCCGGTAGACAGTACCACATTGATCCCCCTAATGAAGCTTCCCTCGAGACCACGTAGGCCCAACCTACCCCCTGAGACTAATGATTTTACTGTAGTCTTGGCAGGTGTTCCCCCACTCGAAGTAGGTGATACCGAGGATTTTTGTGCCTTGAAAAGTAGGGTCATTAAGTGGCTAAACATAAATAGACCTCTCCCGATACACCTTAATAATGAAATCATAATGGTAAGAAGGGTGCCATGGGTGGGGTGAACCCATAAATCCATTATAGGGGACTGTATACTGGTGAGTTTTAGGGACACGACACAGTGACCTATATATGCCAAGGGAAAAATAGATCTCGGGAATCCACCATTCAAACCCTTCGGGTGTCTTTCTTCTTTCCCATCACTCCAGTCCCACTGCAGCCGCCACAAATGCAAAACAACTGGGAGAGGGTTGGCAGGAGGGGGAGACACCAGGATTTTAACCCTAGATCTTTATTTGGCCGACCAGAACCACCCTTTCACACCTATAATCGGTTCAATTGCCTGAACGATCTAGAGGGGGTAGATTGACAAATGGATAATGTCCCCCAGGGTCATATGGAAAAGGGTGCCCTGGCAGAGGTGTTGGTAGAGCGAAGCTCTCATGTTCAGCAAACTCTAATGACTGGCGTTGGGAAACCCGGGTGTGTTGAACCCAAGGTTACAGCCATAGAATGTATAGGAGGGGGACATGGGCTGGCCATGCAAGGGCCAACACAGGAGATACCATCAAATCCACAGGAGGGTCCAGAAGGGAGGGGGGAGGGAATGAGACTGATTTCCTGGAATGTAGCGGGGATAGCGGGTAAATTTATCAACAAGGAATGGGTTGATTTCATTAGGAAATTTCATGTCATATGTGTTCAGGAGACATGGGCTTTGGTGAACAATTACCATCTACAGGGGTACAAGTGTTTTTTTGTTCCTGCTCGAAAATCTAGATCAGGGAGAGCAATGGGCGGGCTGTCCATTTACGTAGATTTAGACCTCCCAGGCACCTGGTCTTCCCCAGATTGGAATTCACATGGGATCCAGGTAGTTCGGTTCCTTGGAAAGGGGCTAAGATTTTCTGTCTTTAACATCTATAACACTGAGACAGCAAACAACCATATCCCGCTACTAGCTGAATTAGACCAGAGGCTGGAACAAGAAATAACATCCCAAAATAAGGGGCAGTCTTACGGGCTGCTTTTAATGGGAGACTTTAACTGCCATCTCTGTCCGGCATTGGGCACGGCAAATTCAGATTGGTCACAATGCCCATTGGAGAAGGGGCCGCATTTCTCTCATACACCCACGGGGTCGGCTCTTGGTCTACTTCGGCTTAAGTATGACTTAGAACATACCATTAACATGATTGACCCACAGTTGGATGGCACACTTCCTCCAACTTTTAAGGGTAGGGGTTGCTCATCTATTATAGATTATATTTTGGCTTCGAGATCCCTGATAAATAAAATAATCAGTGCAGGGATAGAATGGAGCAGCTTTAGCGACCACAACCCTCTCGTTTTGGTGCTCTCGTATAGGGTGGGTGCTGGAACTAGACCCCGTCGTACAATTGAGGAGAGGGTCACAGACCAAGGCAGGAGACTGAAATGGTCCAAAATAGACGGGGTAAAGTTTTTTAAAACCTTGGGTGACAAGGGCCTACCGGCCATTAACGATTGTCTAGACTTAGAAGTTCAGGGATCAAGGTTACTGGAAGCATTTGACCAGATTGCTAACCTGATCGATGGCCTACTTAAGTCCAGTGCGCCCCCACGCAACCTGGCCAATCCCCGGTGGTTTGACAAAGACTGCTCTAAGGCACTAAGGGAGTTGAAATGCTGCCTTAAGCTAAAACCAAGGGACCCCCAAAAAATTAGGGTGTGCAGAGAAAAATATAAAAAAGAGACCAAAAGGAGGAAACTTGCCCTGCAGGCAGAAGCATGGGCAGACTTAAGAGAGGCGGGGGAAAGAAAGGATCTTGCGGGCTTTTGGAGAATCATTAATAGACCGACTTTTCAAGAAAATGATTCCCCGGACATAGGGGCTAACATCCTTCCGGAACAGTGGGTCACACACTTTAGAGGTTTATACAACTATGAGCCCGGTACCCCTGTAGAGCCACCGGTAACCCTAAGTCAGGTTTCCCCGGTAGTATTCACTCTTAAAGAGATTACTGCAGAGATGGAGGGTCTGACTAAAAATAAAGCTCCGGGTCCGGACGGGATTCCCCCTGACCTATTTCTCAGTAATATAGATTTATGGGCCCCTCTGATGACCAGGGTCATAAATACTGCTATCTCTTGTGACCTGCCACCATCTTGGTCAAAAGCGATTATTGTGCCAATTTTTAAAAAGGGCAACAGGGACGACCCCAAGTGCTATCGGCCGATTTCCCTGATTGACGTATCGGCCAAACTTTTGGGTAGGGCAATCTTTAACAGACTGTCCGAGTGGACCGATGAGAATAACATCTTCTCGGACACTCAATACGGGTTTAGGACAGGGAGGTCCACTAGTGACCAATGCCTGAACCTTTACATGCTGACTGCCAAATATACTCTGGCCAGTGATGAACCTATTTATATGGGATTCATGGATTTGGCAGCAGCATTTGACCACGTCAATAGAGGAAAGCTATGGGACCTGATGTCAAGCATGGGGATTGAGAGTGGTTTAATCACCATATTAAGGGAATTACACAGCGACACCACGGCCAGGGTTCGATTTAACAGGGAGGGAGGTCTGTCTGACTCCTTTCCATGTAAGAGCGGAGTCAGACAAAGTTGCATCCTTGCCCCTTTTCTGTTTTCCCTTTATATTAACAACTTGGAGCAGTTTCTTTTGGGTTTAAAGGCAGATTCCCCTAGGGTCGGGCAGAGGCATATCCCTGTCCTGCTTTATGCGGACGACGCGGTTCTGCTCGCGCGCACCACACCGCGAAGCCTACAAATCCTGATAGACGGGTTCGTTAAGTTCATGAGCACCCTGGATCTATCTGTTAACCTGGGTAAATCTTATGTGCTCCTGGCCGGCAAAAAACCTTCCTCTAAATTTACTTATTTTTTTTTTGATTTCAAGAATGTTTTATTGAGAAAGAAAATTATACAAATAGTAAAAACCAGATACAATATGAGTGATACAATCAGTCACAAGCTGAAAAAATGTCTATCGGAGCCCAACTTGATAAATGAGAACAATATGTGCGAATAAGATACAAATGAAATTGATGAAAAATAAAGGGTCTGATCCAATAAAGGGCGTCCGTGGACAAAAAACAGACCGTATCACCATCTGATTGAGGAATGGGAACAAGGGAGGGAACAGAAGAAAAGAAAGAGAAATAGAAAGGCAAAGAAAATAGTAGCAAAAGAGATGAAAGGGAAGAGAGGACAGGAAAGCAGAAAAAAGAAAAAGAAGGATTCCCACAGGACTAACCCAATCTAGAGCCAAGGACAGAGAATAATTAGACAGACAGAGCAACAGGGAATTGGGGGATTAACCCCTTCGAGGAAAGTTCCATATATTCATCCAAAGCAGTCCATACCCCCTTAGAAATGGAAGGTGTAAGGTGTGCTAAATCGACCGAGGTGTGGGCGCTACGTAAAAAGGAGACCCATGCCCACCACGTATGGTAAGATACAGACGAAAAGGATTTCCATTCCATAAGAACGATTTTAACCGCAACAGTCAAAAGAAGATCTAGTAGCTGCACTTCCAAAGGGTCCAAAGGAAGAGGGGTAAGAGCAGCCAAGGGACCTAATAAAACTAAGGGAAAGGAGAGATGAAGCTCAATGTTAAAAATAAGAGATAAGTGTTCTTGGATGAGATCCCAAAAAGGTTTAAGTAAGGAGCAATGATAAAACATATGGGGGAAATCCCCAGCCTCCAAACCGCAGCTCCAGCATAGATCATCCTCTTTAAGATTGAGCGAGTGAAGACGTACAGGCGTCCAGTGGAGGAGATTGATCGAGAAAAACTTGGATTGCATAAGGGAGGGAGCTATTTTATTACGAAGAGACAATTTACCAATGGATTGCCAAGCTTCGGAAGAGATATGGTCCGTGATATTATGGTCAAAATGCCGTAACCATTTTTGTTGGACAATCGTCTGATCAGGAAGCGAGGTAGCAGACAAAAATTTATAGATTTTAGAGGCAACATGTCCAGATTTGATCCAGATGTGGAACATCGAAATGGTGGAGGAAGAGGGGTGCAGACGAACTTTAGAAACGGCAACCTTAATTTTAAGAAAGGTATAAAAATCGAGATTTGTCAAAGAGTGTGTGTGTGCCAAGGAAGAGAACGGTAAGGGGTCCCCGGAGGCACTATACAGATGCTGAACAAGCGAGATACCTTTTGCTGCCCAATATGTCATGAGGGTGGGAGAAATATTTAGTTTAATTTTGGAGTTCCTCCAAATAGAAGACCATCTAGTTTTATGTAGAGGAATGGCCATCTTTCTATCTAATTTCTTGACCGCAGCAATTGTATCAAGAATAATAGACCGTGAAAATAGAATATGCAAAGATGATGTAGTACACAAAGAAGCAAGAGGTAACGGTGCCGCCAAATCTTGTTCCACGAGCAACCACGACGGAACATGCCGAGATGGAAGAGCAAACCACAACGCTCCTTGAGAGGCCAAGAAAGCTGTCTGGTACTTCTCCCAATCAGGAAAATTACAACCTCCCATTTCACAGGGTCGACGCAAATACTTATATGCTAAACGAGCTCGTTTGCCATTCCATAGGAATTTAGATGTTATAGCATCAATTTCCCGAAAGAAGGAGACAGACAATTTAAGCGGGAGCATGGAGGAAACAAAATTAATGATCGGCGTGATCATCATTTTCAAAGTTTGTAGGCGACCCCACCATGAGATGTGTTTTGGAGACCATGTATCTAACAGACTACGGACCTTGAGGAGAGTCTGGGACTCATTATAAGCCACAGTGGCCTGAAGAGTGGAGCAGAAATAAATTCCCAGATATTTGAGATGTTTAGATTGCCATTTAAAACCAGCCAAACCCATATGGGCAGGAAAACAATAGGCATTTAAGGGGAACATCTCCGTCTTATCTTTGTTGAGGGTGTACCCCGAGACCTTTGAAAATAAGGAGATGGTATCAGAGATAGCAGGGATGGCCAAGGCGATATCATCCGAGAAAATTAGAACATCGTCCGCGTAAGCGGCAGTTTTAAGACAATGAGGGCCAAAAGAAAAACCTTTTACATCAGGGTGTAAGTCAATCATCCGAAGAAGGGGATCAATAGATAATAAAAATAAGAGAGGGGACAAGGGACACCCCTGTCTCGTGCCTTGACGAAGATTAAAAAACGAAGACGTAGCACCATTAACTCTAATATTAGCTTTAGGTTGGGAATATAGGGACATTACCATGTTAATGAAAGAGTCTCCGAGGTTATGAGCGCATAAAACAGCTCGAAGGAATGGCCAAGACACCTTGTCGAAGGCCTTTTCCGCATCAAGGGCCAAGGCCGCAGCAGGGAGATGCGATCGCTTGGCAGCACCGATAATGTGACAGAAAGTGCGTATATTATCCCTTGCCAGACGGCCTTTTACAAATCCCGTTTGGGAAGGATGTACCAGATGGGGAATAAAGGATTCTAATCGTTTAGCTAGGATTTTAGCAAAAATCTTTGCTTCCATATTTAGGAGGGAAATAGGACGAAAGTTTTTAGGATCCGAATGATCTTTCCCCTCTTTTGGGATCACCACAATGGTGGCTTCAGCAGCCGAACCAGAAACCGAACCATTCTGAACAAAAGAATTAAAGACCGCTTGTAACTTAGGGACAAGCGAGGGAAGAAATGTTTTATAAAATAATATGGGATAACCATCAGGGCCAGGGGCTTTACCAGAACGTGTGGCCTTAATAGCATTCACTATTTCTTCAGACGAGATAGGGTCATTGAGAATAGAGCGATCTTCCTCAGAGACTGACTGAATCGGAATCGATTTTAGAAAATCTTGACATTGGGCAAAAGAGGATTGATTGGAAGGAGTATACCATTTATTATAGAAGTCGCGAAAGACTTCAAGTATTTCTTCAGTTTGGAATTTTTTAGATCCGGTGTGGTCCGTAATAGAAGAGATTTGTGAGGACTTAAAGGAATTATCTTGAAATTTTAACGTGGCAGCTAGAAGTTTCCCAGCCCTATTCTTTAATAGCAGTTTTTTAGACTTTTGAGCTTGGATACCAATATGAGCCCTTTTAGTAACAATTGTATTATATTTGTACTTCAAGAATTTTAATTGTTGTAAGCAAGACGGATTCTTAGTATGTCGGAAGGAGGCCTCAAGAGTTTTGATTTGAGAGGATATATCTGTAAGTTCATGTTTAATCGATGAGTTACGCTTGGACATACATTTAATAACCTGTCCCCTGAACGTACATTTAAAAGAGTCCCATAAAACGATCGGAGAAGAGACAGAGCCTTCATTTTCACGGAAAAAAGTGTCTATTGCTGTAGAAAATTCAGCAACCTGGGAAGAATCATATAGGACTTCAGTATTTAATCTCCAGGAACGAGAACGTGGTTTAGGGGCGAAAGATGAAAGCGTAAAACTTACCGCGGCATGATCAGAGACCACAATAGGGTGTATGAGCGGAGCGGAAGAAGATGAGAGAAGAGAAGAATGAACTAGGAGATAATCAATACGAGAGAAGGAAGAGTGTGGCGAAGAGAAGAAAGAAAAATCACTGCCAGTGGGATTATGAAGGCGCCAGATATCCTGAAGATGAGAGATGGAACACATGTTAAGCATTTGTTTATGGGATTTTGGAGGCCGAAATTGAAATGAAGAGTTCCTATCTAAGAGAGGATCCATTGGTAAATTAAAATCGCCACCAACAATGAGGTTACCGGCATGAGGGGTGTTATTCAAGGTGTTGGTAATGGCTTTCCAAAAAGCGGGATCATCCACATTCGGAGCATAGATATTCATAACATATAAATCATGTTGACCATCCGACAATTTAGACAACAACCACCGACCCTCAGAATCATGATTAGAAGAAATTATGGATAAACCAGAGGTCTTCGAGATCAAAGTAACAACCCCATTCCGTTTGCCGGAGGCATCAGAACAAGAAACATCTGAAACCCAATCCTTCTTTAGAAACAAGGCCTCCCTAATAGTAATCTTGGACTCCTGAAAAAGAACCAAATCTGCAGAGAGCGACTTACAATAGTCCAAAATTTTCGACCTCTTCACCGGATGGTTCAACCCCTTAACATTAAGGGATAACACATTTAAGCCAGGCATGAAACAAGAGAAGGGTAAACAGAGGACGACATCGATATCAGGAAGAGAAAATACGACATAAAGACAAGGGACCAACCATGAAACAAACGATAGACAGTGGGAGCGGGCCTGTGGGAGGACCAGGAGAAACAAAGAGGAAGAAAAGATGAGAAGAGAATAGAAAGAAGAGAGAAAAGATGGAGAGGGGAAGGTCTAAAAAAGACCCACATCATGCAAGGGAGAACGTGGAGAAAGCGAGCAAAGGACCCGAACAAGGAGCAATATTGGGTAAAAACAGTAACCCAGTACTAAAATAGAGTAACTGATAGCAACAAAAAAAAAAACAGAGCAGTTAATAAGGAACAAATACTGTCAGAAATACAGCGTCACAATGTAACGAATAAAATTGATAATGAAAAAGTACCACATTGCAATAGTAGGTAAAAGAACCAGCTAGCAAAAGAGCTAGCTAAGGTATGTCACAGCAATATAATGAATATCAACCAAAAACTCATAGGAGAAAAAGCCAGAGTAGTATAAACCTTGACGTGAATAAAATACTAATCATAAAAGCTAACTACCTAATAAAAGCGCAAAATCTAACAACACATTAGATTACTATAGAGTTGAATTAGGAGAGAAAAAAGAGATGTATGAAAAAGAGACTAGCAAAAGACAGTATCGGAAACGAGTAGAGAGAGAAAGAATAGGAGAGGAACCAGAGAGATAAATTGCAATCTTAATACTGAAAAGAACTATATCAAATACAATATACTAATATCTTAGCAGAATAAATATGTGTAAAGAATAAGAGTAGTAGGAGAAGGAAGATCACTGTAAATATAGAAGATACATCCGAGCAATTAGATAAATACAAGGCATAAAATACACTCATGTGAACAAAAAGCACATCATAAATGAGAAAGAGGCATAACTGTATAGGATAAGAGTATATAAGGGGAAAAAAAGTAGGACTTTAATGTAGCATAAAAAGAGAAAAAAAAAGGAGAGATAAAAAGAAAGAGAGAAAAAAAAAACACGTACTAGAAGAAGGAAAGAAATGTTAGAGAAGTGGAAAGGAGGGACCGAGAAGGACGAAAGCAAGAACCAACAAAACTAGAATGTGGATAGGAATACAATACAATTCAAGAAAACATTAGAGAGCCAACAAGTGGTCACATAGAAAAAGAGACATACCAAGAAGAGAGAGAATCGAGAACATCATGAAGAAAAAGAATAGCAGATTGAGCACAAACAAAGCATGAGGGAAAGACCGGCTAAGAAACCAACTGGAGACAGATCAGAAGCAAGCTATCAGAGAGAAACAATCAGAAACACACAAAAAACAGTTCAAGTTCCCGAAGACCCAGGAGACTGCGAAGTTGCTCTTTGGATTTCCATCTCTATCTCCAACTGGTTGTCCAGGAACGTAGCCAAGTCCGCCGGTTCATCGAAGATTCTAGTGCGACCTTTATGAATGATGCGAAATTTTGAAGGACCAGCAAAAGAAAAAGGAATTCCCAGTTCAGACAGACGTTTCCGCAGATTTAGGAAGCCTTTCCTCCTTATAACTGTGTCTCTGGCAAAGTCTTGTGATATGGAGATGCGATGGCCTTCCCAGCTGACTTGTTTAACTTTCCGCATATGAGAGAGAATCAACTCAGTATGCTGATGGCGTAGAGGCTTAAAAATAATCGCTCTTGGCTGGGTCGCTGCCTTAGGACGAAACGTTGGAACACGGTGTGCTCTTTCAATCTCAAACTCTCTGTGGAAGGAGATTTGTAAAGTATCCGGGATCCACTGAGATAAAAACTCTATCATAGAAGAAGCAGCCTTCTCCGAATCCTCCGGAACACCAAAAATACGCAGATTAGATCTACGATTACGGTCCTCCTGCTCAGTGAGATCTCTGCGCAATGCCGCCATTGAGCGCTCCAAATGGGTGAGAGATCTAGACTGCTTGTGCATACCATCCTCAGCTGAACTAATTCGTGATTCTGTGGCTGACACACGAAGAGAAAGGGCTTTAAAATCATTTCTGATAGCAGAGACCTCCACTTGTAGCAAGTCTGTGTTAGTTTTAGTGGACTGCGCAATATCATGTACCTCATTAAGGCGCGCCAAAATGGTATCCAACGTGGAAGCAGTGTCTGCCGGAGGAGACTCGGGCGACGGAGAGAGTGACTTGAGTCTTTTCAACGACGAGCCCACATCTTTTAAGTCTTTGGCGGTCGTAGACCGATTCATATTTGCAATTGTGAGGTGAAATACTGCAAGAATACCACTTGAGAAGAAAAAAAAACGGTACACAGGAATTGCGCAGAATGTCACAGAGAATACGAAATAGGCGCCCACACCAACGTGTGCCAGGATAAGTTAGCAGCGAGGGAATGCACAGAGCAGGAAAACACAATAGTAAAATAGCAGGAAAAAATATCAGCACTTTGTATGACAGAAGTGCGCCGAGAAATAAGCAGCACGTCAGCAGCTTCAAAAACCAGCCAAGCAGCAATGAAATACTGAAAAAACGATATAAATGTTACCAGTAATAAGCCTCATGAAAGGAACGCATTAGGAAGCCAGGCGGCACTTCAAAACTGCAAAATTGTATCCATGGCGGTGCCTCTGAGGTAAGATGACAGGAACGTCAAAAGCGGGAAGATGGCGGCCGCTCCTCAGGAATGCGAGCGCTGGCGAAGAGAGCGGCGGAATCCATGGAACCAGTGAGCCAAATGACAGGAAAAGAGTTTCAAGCAACTCTCCCCATGTTCCGCTGGTGAGGTGTGCCTTTTCCGCTAAGAAGGGCAGCCAGAAGCGGAGAAAATCGCTCCACGGGCCGAACTCGCTACGGAGCTCAAGCGCAACCCGCCATGTAGAAGCGGCGCGCAAGCCACGCCCCCCTCTAAATTTACTTATACAATAGGTACCCATATTTTAGAGGAGGTCAAAACGTTCACTTATCTCGGAGTGACCTTCGACGGCGCTTTGCAGTTTAACTCCTTGGTGGCGGAACGTTGTAGCAAAATGATTGCCTCTAACGGGGCAATAGCAGGATACGGCAGGAGGTTAGGTAGATGGAGCCTGGAACAGGTGGTGAACTTGTATTGCTCCGTATCATGCTCCAAAGTAATCTATGGGGCAGAAGTATGGGGCTTTGTGAACACTACTAGAATCCAACAGGAAGAAAACAAATATTTGAAATCTATCCTGAGGGTGCCACCCAGCACCGCTGGAGTCATAGCTCATAGGGAGCTAGGGAGGCCATACTTGGATGACCTGTTAAAATTTAGGCCAATTGTGGCCTGGCTAAAAATATGGGCTAACCCAGATGCGTATCTAAGCAGAGAAATTTTATTGGACTGCTTAGATAGGACCAATTGTATGCGCATCCCTTGGCTTAAATATGTGAAAAATACCCTCGAGGATTTAGGTTTTGGAAACCTCTTCACGAACCCTACAACAATTTCAGCCCAGCACAAGAAACAAGTAGGGGAAATTTTCCTAGAGCGGAAAATCCAATACAGAGCTGAGGCTGAAAGATTTAAAAAGACTGTGAGGGCTTATAATCTGGTGAAGAGTGTGGACGGTATGGAGCCTTATCTGTACCTCATGCATAATGCACAGGATAGATTTCTTATGTGCCGTGTTAGACTGAATCTACTTCCTTTTATGTTGGCTTCACCAGCAGGTTTCTCCACGTCAATTGAGCAGAAGGGACCCTGCGGCTGCGACAACAGGTCTCCGCAGGACTCCCTCCATTTTGTTTTGCTTTGTCCCTATTTTTCTATGCCCAGGCGTAGTTTTCTTGTAAATATTTTAAAAAATGCCCATCAGGAACATGCTAGGGATGCACTAGTCTTTTTGCAAAAAGCCTCCGATCCCCTTACCTTGTGCTGTATTATGAATTTTATTAAGGTTGCGGTCCGATTAAGGATGACCAGGGGTTAGGAATGAAAGACTTTGGATTTTCTATTTTATGTTTATGGATCTGTACATCGATATTTTTTACTTGTGCTAACTTTGTATAAGGATCTTGATTAATGTTTAATAACTTTTTATCAATGTATATATGTATGTGCTTTTATGGTGTTTTTTAATCACCGAATAAAGATTCTTAATTTAAAATTTAAAATTTAGAGTATTAAAGTATTTTCCCGAAATAAAATGTCTTGCAGAATTTGAACTCAAAGTACAGACATTCTAAAGAGTAACATGCTGGATACATACTACTCACAAAGGAGTCCTCATCTTGAAAACATGTGTCTCTATGAAGTACTTCAGCACTATACATATATAACTACTGTTACTGAAAATATAGAACAAGGAAGATATGCTGTGCTAGGATGTGATGGTTGTTTAGTGAGACACAGCAAAGGAAATCTAATTGATCACTGAAAACTTAGTAGTCAAACTCCAGAGAAAATAGAGTTTTTCTACTTGGCACATTTACAGTAGTTCAATCAATAGTGTGCAGAATCAGAAATACTTAGAAATTATGATTTATATGAAGACTCTCTTAATGTTGTAAAAGACACCATTGAATGCTCAGGGTTTCCAACCTATCAGCGAATGTTGGGAGATCAGATTGAACAAGTAGAAACCATCAATGCTGAGAGAGCCAAGGAGAGTTCTCTAGGCGGCCACATTTCAGCACCAGCAAATCAAGATCCTCTTGGAGAGCCAGTAGTTGAAAATGAAGCAGAAATGACTCTGGATAGCTGGACAATGCAATGCAGCTAGGAAGACAGGGAACTGTAGATTTCAAACTGTTAGTAACACAACTGAATAATGAACAAAAATAAATTTTTGACAAAGGAAAAGATAAACTATATTGGATTCCTGCATGAGAAGACAAAGTGTAAATATTTTTCATTTAAACCAGTTGTATTATACATAAGTGGTCAAGCCAGCACTGGAAAAAACTCCTTAATTAAATTACTCACTAGTTATCTAAAGAGGACTACAGATTCAAACTTTTCATGTGTAGTTAGTGCACAAACAGGATTAGCTGCACACAAAGGAATTGCTCTGCATCGACTATTAATGCTACCTTTGGAACATGACAACTAAATAGAATACCAGAAATTATCTGGTGATGCTTGTCATGAGGTAGCAAGAATGTTGAAAAAACAAAAGCTTCCAATTATTGATGACGTTTGTATGGTCTCAAATCTAATGCGTGCTTTCATACATTTAAGCATGCAGCAGATGTTGAAAACAAACTATGATATACTGTTTGGTTTGAAACTTGCAATAGTGATGACATAAAAATCGCCTACAATTTCAGAAAAAGTAGCTTGGTTACTACGTATTAGTCCATTAATTTCTTCATTGCTTCCAGTGCTTTTATTTACATGATATACCTTTGGGAATAATATTCCAAAATAACAACTCCCATACCAATGGTCCGGCAGTTTATAATATGCCTTATTTCTACATATATAATAAATTCCAGGAAATACTGGTTCAGTTCCGTCTTTGAAACCCCAACCCCCAATTACTTTATAATTGTGTTCACATTCACTGGAATCAATGAATATATTGTTATAATAACTCGTTCTCTCCCTGTGGAGACAGAGTTTCCCTTTCTTTTTGAAATCCAGCAACACAGCAGCGTGTGTCTTGCCATTCAAGGTGAACTCTCTACTTTCAGCCCATTTAGGAATCTTTCGTTCTGCTCAGTGGCTTTTCTCTGGAAATCCTCTCTCCTTGTCTCAACCAAGTTTAAAAATATTTTCTCCTTTTCAAGTAAAATGCCTGCTAAATTGTTCTTGTGTGCTTCAGCTATATCTATTGTACCCATTTTTAGAAAATAATCACCCATATAACGAGTTATATCACTTTTAGTATGTACAGGATTCAGGTTACTATGTATAGGAAGTTCAGAAAAATCACATCTGAATTAGAATAGTAATAATATAATGGTCATTTCTTATAAAATAAACTAGCTAAAATACTTCATGAAATACCATATGTCAGGGGCAAATGATGGTACATAACACACTCGGCTACAGATGTCGATAATTTCATATCAACATAGCAATCACTTATTTCCATTGCTTCTACATAATGTACTAACAGGTTGGCAAATACATTTAAATTGGTTCTATTTTTAACTCTACTATAGTGTAATCCTTCCTCATCTGATGCTTCTAACTCTACCTTGTGCTGTCTGAGACTATCTATCCTTTCGTGTGTATTTAACTTTTCAGGTGCATCTACCTTCTCATGTATATTAGGGTTATTCTTCATGTTTTTACTCATTAGATTAGGAATAGCTACGGTTAGTCCGAGCCATACTATGAGTATTATCACTATACTACATGTGCACATTCTACAGCATGTCTTTAGACAATTTCTTTTTGGTCTTCCATCAACAGTATGATCAGCCATTTCTGACTAAGGAGACTTAGCCCCTCTTTGTTAACTTTCCACAGAATTCTAACCTGTGAATTTTCTCAAGTTGGTCTCAATTCTTCGTCAGTCTGATGAACAATCAGTTCACCATCACTTTGTTCTAGATTTTGACATAGGTCCACACAGGTCCTTTGAACTTGCTATTCAGCCTTTTCAAACGTGGGCTTCTCCTTCTTGGTTGTTCTGTGGATGGTCCAGCTTGACTTGATATTTCATTTACTTGCTCTGGTTCTTCATTTATTGTTTTAGGGCGAAATTTCAGTCTTTCGACAAAACCAGGCCACTTATCTCCTTTTCTGAGTCATTTAGCTGGCACTGTGCTTTGACTTTCTTTAGATGTTCTTTTATTTTCATTCAGTTGTGGCACTTCTGGTTCGATGTCGTCCTCTGTATCACTCTCTATCTGACTTGGTCCAGGACTTTCTTTTGTTTCCTCTGCCTAGATACTAATCTGGCCTTGTTCAGGAGTTGACGGTTTTTTACTTTGAGTTTGACTTTGTTTGTCCTCTTCTTCCTGAACACAATTTTCTACACCTATCTGGTCCTGCTCAGGTCGTTGGATTTCTTGATTGTTTTCTGCCTGCGCTTTTGCCCTAATACCTATCTGTCCCTCCTCAGACTCAGGAGTTTTGGCTGGAGTTTCAAATGTCTGAGTACATTGATCTCTCCTTATCTGGTCCTCCTCAGAATTACTATTGGCTTGGATTTCTGTAATCTGAGTACCTTCTTCTATTCCTGACACATCCTCACTATCACTCTGTCTATCTAGATAGGTTTAACTTCTGGTTCTCACAAAATCTGCAGGAATGTCGATCACTGGAATCCATTCATCCTGACTGGTGCTCGGTTGTTCTTCATCAACGACTTCGGGATCAACTTCTTGAGACTCCTCAGATGCACAACCTTCAGCTCCTTCTTCATCAGGTTCTGTCACCCTCTTGGTGTGACTCGTGTGGATCCAGCTCGGGATTCTCTTGCACTGCACAGCTGTGGTGGTAACCAATATCACTTGATGTGGCTTTCCCCACCGCGGAGCTAGGCAAGATTCTCGAGTATGTTCCTTTACCACTACCCAGTCACCTGGAACAAGATCATGTGCTGGGGTTGATTGGCGACAGTGACTTCTCCGACCTGATGAGAGATAGAACGCACTTGGTCAGCCAGTTCCTTGCAGTACTCCCGTACTAAGTCATCAGATATATTTATCAGCTTGTGTCCTGGCACCCATGCCTCCCTCATTGCTCTTCCCATGAGTATCTCATGGGGCCTCAAGTCTGTGTTTCTGTCTGGGATGCTTCTGAGTCCCATCAGAACAAGAGGTAAAGCATCAGGCCATTCTAATCGAGTAGAGTCATATATCGTTCCCAATCTTGACTTGATTGTGCCATTCAATTGTTCTACCACTCCCGAAGCCTCTGGGCGGTATGCACAGTGCAGCTTTTACTCAATTTTAAATGCTTCACAGATTAGACCAATTATTTAATTATTAAAATGTCTTCCTCGGTCTGATTCAATTGTTACTGGACAACCAAAACATGGAATGAGCTCTCTGAGTAGGAGTTTTGCTACAGTAATGCTATCATTTCTTCTGGTAGGGTAAGCTTCCACCCATTTTGAAAATAGGCAGACAATAACAAGGACATACTTCAATCCTCGACAAGAGGGTAATTGGATAAAAATCAATCTGTAGTCATATGAAGGGACCCTCTGCCTTTCCAATCTTTCCTGGTAACACTACAGTTTTCTTCCCAGGATTCATTTGCTGACAAATTAGGCACCTCTGGCAAAGACTCTCTGCTGCATTCTTGAACTTCGCATTGAACCAAGTTTGCCTGAACAATCTTATCATTGCATCTCTGCCTAAGTGAGAATCTTCATGGTACATCCTAGCCATAGGAGCAAGCATACGGTCTGGTAACACAGGCCTACCATCAAGGTAAACAACGACACCATTTTCAGCCCTTCTCTGACAACCTATCTTTTTCCATTCTTCCTTTTCCTTTTGCTCTACATCATTTTGCAAGTCTCTCACTTCCTCCCACGTTTTCACTCTTCCAAGCAACATAAGTTGACAGCTGTTTCCACATGCATCAATTTTCTTGTTTATGGCCATTTTATGTTTGGCACAGTGTTGGGCTAACTGGTCAGCATATCGGTTACCTGCTGTCACTCTGTCGTTGCCAGATTGGTGAGCAGCACACTTGAACGCTGCCACTGTTTCGGGTAATTGGATTGCTTTTAGCAAGTCTTTCACTTAATTTCCAGTTTTAATAGGAGTACCTGATGAAGTCAGAAACTCCCTTTGCATCCAAAGTTGGCCAAAGTCATGCACAACCCCATAAGCATACTGACTATCAGTGTAGATGGTTACTTTCCAATTTTTCCCAATTTTGCAAGCTCTTGTCAATGCAAATAATTCGGCTACTTGTGCAGACTTGACCCCAGGTAAATAGGATGCTTCAATTGGACCCCATAAAGTACACACAGCATAAGCAGCACTCAATCCTCCTTAATGTCTCATGCATGAACCATCTACAAATAGCTCAGGTTCTGAATTTATTAATGGGTCTTCTCTTATGTCTGGGTGAGGTTTGGTACAGTACTCTGTAAGGTCGATACAATGATGTTCGACTTCATTTCTGACTTCTGCAAAATGTGAATCAGGCAATAGTGTTGCTGGGTTTGGAATATTACACCTAGCAATGGTCACATTGGCTGCACCTAGAAGGATTCGCTCATACTTATTCAGCCGACTAGGAGTCAAATACTGAGTTTTAGTTCTTGTTAGCAAAATCACAACTGCATGTGGAACATACACAGTTACTGGATGTCCCATAATAATGGACTCACTTTGCTCAAGACTCATGCAAGTTGCAGCTACTTCTTTCAGACATCCTGGCAATGCAGATGCCAATGGATCCAGTGTGGGAGAGAAATATGCCACAGGATGTCTCATCAGACCATGGGTCTGAGTTAGAACTGAAAGTGCACAATTATCTTGTGTATCACAAAACAGTGCAAAGTCTTTTGAGTAATCAGGCATTCCTAATGCTGGAGCTGAGCACAGACAATCTCGTAATTTTAAGAAAGATGACATGCTTTCATCATCCCATTCTACTGGGTCCTTTGCTCTTTCCTTTGTCATTTGTATCAATGGTTTTGCTAGGACTGCAAATCCCACAACCCACTGCCTGCAGTAACCTACAACTGCAAGAAACATTCTGATTTCTTTCTGGGATTGAGGTAGATCCATGTTTTGGATTATTCTGATTCTTTCTGAGGTAACCCTTCTGACACCTCTCTCTATCTGGTGCCCCAGATATTTCACTGATGTGGTACAAAATTGCAGTTTCTCAGGTGATACGTTGTGTCCTCCTTCACCTAAATGATTCAGTAAAGCAATGGTATTAACAACACAGTCATTTCGAGTTTTAGACGCCACTAGTAGGTCGTCTATATACTGCACAAGGACTGAGTGCCCGGGCAGTACCAGAGATTCAAGGCACTTTTTCCAAACCTGATTAAAGATCGATGGGCTTTCTGTGTACCCCTGAAGGACACGTTTCCAAACGTAGACATGGTCGTCGAATTTGAACGAGAATGAAAATGTTGCTATCTGGTTGTAAAGGAATGGAGAAAAATGCATGGCATAAATCATTTACTGTGAACCAACCTGCTGCCCATGGTATTGGATACAGAATCACAGCAGGATTTGGCACAACTGGAAAACATGGGACAAAAATTTTATTAATTTTGCTGAGGCCTTGTACAACCCTGTACTTTCCACTTGGTTTCTTTATGCCAATTATGGGTGAATTACATGGACTTCTCATTATTTCTTGCAAAATGTCTGCTTCAACTAAACACTTTATTTCTGCTGCAACTCCTGCTTTTATTTCTGGGCTCATTTTATACTGTCGAATATTTGGGTAAACTGCACCTCCTTTCACTGTTACTTTTATTGGATCGACATTTGCCATTAATCCTACATCTTTTCCTGTAAAATCCCACACATTAGGATTCACCGTATGCTGTAATTCTCTTGGCAAGTCTTCTAGAGTCATCTTTTTATTTTCAGTTTCCTGTTTTGCTAACATTAATTTATAAATTCCATATTCATATGGGGTTTGAATTTCAGCACCACTTGGTGTGCAAAAGATAGTGCAATTAATTTTGCACAGCAAGTCTCTACCTAATAGGTTTACTGGACTGGAATTGCACATAACAAACTTGTCCATCTCTTTAAAATTGCCTATTCTGACTTCCATTGGTTCTGTAACAAGGGGTACTGATTTGTTTATTAGAAACGCCCACTACTTGGATCTCTTCTCCCAAGAGGGGTAGGTTTGGAACGTCTGCTGTTCTCACAGTAGAACGGGTAGTGCCAGTGTCCAACAGAAACATCATTTCCTTCAATTTTCCCTTCAATATATGGACCTGACTGATCTACCGGCAAGGATGCGCCAAGTACGCACTCCTCGTCCTCCCCTCTCAGGCACCGTCAAAAACTGTCTTCACCAAAATATGTGTCACTCAAAAGAAATTGGAGTGTCACTGCATCTCTTCTCCAACATCCCTCCCAGTTTGTGGTATCCACAATGATTGGGGCTTGACTACCAGAATTAGGTGCTAGTGGTAACTGGTTCTGTATTACCTGTTGTTGCTGTTTCTTCAACACCTTATTCTGCGTCTGTAAATTCAAATTGTTAGTTTGCATATTATTATTCAATACAGCCTTACACTCGTTCTTCCACTGCCCCAATTTTCCGCACCCATTACAAGGGAACTTTATCTTGGCCTTATCCCTGTTGAATTTTCCCCTTTGTTTGCCCCCACTTCCATCTCCTTGGGTCTGACTATTTTTCATTTGACTTAATTGGAGTTCTTGTTGCTCTGCTAGTTTTAACTGTGCCCACATTACTTTTTATTCCAAATTCTTTCATCTATTGTCAGTTTCATCTCCACAATATTTTGCATATTTTAAAATTTCATCTACTGGCTTGGCCTGCCAGCAGATTTTATGATCTTTAATCATTTGTGAAATTTCTGGTTTTAACCCTGACACAAACCGATAAATAATATGTGTCATGTGTTTAATATCAATGCTTTCCAAGCCACTGTACTGTTTGGATACTTGCAAAAGGCACTCATAGTATGCATGTACTGATTCATTATTTTGAGTAGTTCTGTCTATTCTTGTCCAGTGAGTTTCTTTTTGGGGTACCTTTCCATTCAAAATACAGTATTAATTGATTGTATTTCTTCATCACCTCATCTGATGGGGCTCCTGTCTTCTTGTCGCTAGGGTACTCATCATTAGGCCAATCATTCTGTCCATAGATCTACAGGAACAACAATGTCAAATAACCCATCTAAATCTTTTAGCAAAACTTTTGAGCCTTTTACAAATTTTTCAACTTGTCTGTATCATTCTACAGGTTTCTCTCGAAGTTTGGGGGAATCATTTGTAAATGACAAAATATCCTGTCGGGCCCATGGGACATTCACGTAACCTCCTCCTGGCACTTCTCTCATTGGGCACAACCTTTCTACCTTTTCTGATTCCTTTAACACAAATTCAGGGGGAGTACTTTTTCCCCTGTGCTTCCTCCTTTTTCTTGGTCCATCTTGACTTCCATTTGACTAAATCACCCCATTGTTGTAACAATGACAATAATTCTTTAATCTGCAATTTACGTCCTGACACATTCATGTTTTCTAAATCTTTGTCAGAAAATTCAGCTCGATAAGGTTTCTGTAACACTTTTGATTTTCCAATATCAATTCCCATTTCAGAGGCTAAACTTGTTAACTTTTCATGAAATGATTTTGTATTTCGAGTGATACTTCGACATATAAACAACAATTCATCTTCACTTAATGTATTCAATCTATCTAACCCCACATTTCCAGCAAGTAATTCTTCCAATTCGACTCTTAATTTGAAAATATCCAATGCTTGTAGCTGTGATTTGGGCTTTTATATTTCTCAGGACCATCTCTCTATTTCCTCTGGGGTAACTACAGTAGCACTTCTTGTACATGAGGATGTTTCCATTCGCACTTCTCTAGAGCTTCCTGGAGCAGTTTTCCTGATCGATTCACCCACCTGTTCTCTTATAGGTAAATCCATCAGGGAAATCAACGACTCACATTCACTTGCCTGGTCGTCAACTATCAAGGGTTCCTTTCTGGTTTGCACTACAGATGTAGTCAAAACTGGAGTGTTAGGACTAGTTTGCTTATCTCCATATAAGAGAACAACAGGACCTATAGTTACTGGAATCGTTAGGGCTTCGGGACTTGTATTTAACTGTGAAATTTTCTTAATTAATTCCCTTCTCTGTTTATTTATTGCTTCTTATTCCCTAGCCTGTAATACTTTTTCTAATGAGGTTTCATGCACAACTTGCGGAACCAAAGGTGGTGTTAAAAACGGAGCACTAGGATTAACTCTACCTGCTTCCTCATGGTAAGGTGGCGGATTTTTCATTAACAAATCTTCCAAATAATCATCTTCTGAGTCACCGCTAATCATTACATTTTTCATTTTCTCTCTACTCTTACTTCCTGTTTGTTCTTCTAAGGTTCGGACAGGATATAACCCCTCCACTAGCACTGATTGCCTCCATTGTTTCATTTGCTTCTCTCTTGTCTCTTTAGGAAATCTGGGATAAAATGTAATCCAATTTCCGTTGCTTCTGGGTCTATCTCGCTCAAAGCCTCAGGTTCCCATTCTTCTAATGCTTCGTACTGAGTTAATCTAGGTCTGGGATCTAATTCATTCATGGGAGTCCTCAAATTATACAAAATTATACCATTGAAGGTACCATTTTCTGGGAATGCCAAAACTCCGTCTTCTTTAGTGTACTCTACCCAGTTCTCTAACCACACACGTGTGATAGCCCCTTTCTACCATCATGTATGATGCAGGCATATTTGGTGGTGGAATAATAATCCCTTCTCTGGTTTTGATGACTTTTTCTTTTTTAAAGAAATGTTTTATTTTCCTAAACAGCGACATTTTTCTCTCTCCTCCGTACATGATATGAGGTCTTCCTCTTATGTATTGCTCTTGCGCAAACCCAAATACTTCCTATCGCGTCTGTTTCCTACAATTGCTGGATCAATATGCTACATATGATTTGTACCGATAAATTTCAATATGCAGTTACACTCAATACTAAATGCTTACTAAATGCTTCACCAGTACCAGCGCGTTTCTTATTTTCACGAACCAATCAGTGTTTAGAATTCAAATATATTTCGACCAATAATTGGGTGGCTTTTCTTGTGAGACAAGTTCTCACGCTCCTGCACTCACCCCTCCTTTACAATTATTACCTCAGCTACATGCCCGCTGTCTCAACCAATACCAGCTCGGCTCTAAGTGACGTCAGCGCAGCTCCGAAACTGACTTCCCTCGTTGCAAGGTAATACTACAGCTTACTTCTTTTCAGTTTAAAATGCAAATTTAATTAATTAACAACGTAAAAACATTCGCCACTGTGCCTGAGTGACTAATTCAAAGGAAAGATGATTTGCACTCACTACGAGTAATTCCCTTCCGTTTACTCTTCATACACCGCAAGCAGATCCCTTCCGTCTACCCTTCACGCAAGCATTAGAGAACCTGTTACTCCCTTGGGCTTACCCTTTCTAGGTGATATAAGGCCAAAGTTTCACCAGCGATCCCCTTTGCTGTCAATCAAGCTCAGAAGGACCTGTTACTTCTTCAGTGTTACCCTTTCTAGGTGATATAAAACCAAAGTTTCTCCAGCGAACTCTTTGCTATCAATTATTCACACATTTATACAGAAAAGTCCCTAAATAGTGCTTCCAGTTTTACCTAAACATGCACTTACTTCCACAGGCAAGTGACCTCACTGTAGTGTGGCTTCCATTTACCACCCGCTATTCTGCCCCCGGGGATTCCAAAAAAAACATAGAACAATATAAACGGGTTTTGGTCAATACATAAAATCAATATCAATTCAATAATCAGAACACGACTAACTGCCTATTTTAACTAAACCCTAACCATGCTCTGCTACCAAAAGAACTGATGGAGCGTGGGTTCACCTGCTTGTTTTACCATACTCACCTGGACTCATAAAAAACAACAACATACACTCTTTTAACAGGTGAACCTTTTTTCTTCACGCTCTACTTAGTTAAAGTTTACCTACTCGGACCTATACCATCGACTTACCAATCCTTGTTGCTGGTACCTAAAGTCCTAAGGGATCATGGGTGTTAGCATATTAGATAGCATGACAACATTGTATTTACTTTTAAACTAACCACAAACTTGGGAAAGGTTTAAACTCTTTATCTATGTAAATTTCTTAAGTCCATATCAATTCAAATATAACTCGTTCAGTTAGAAAGACAAATGAGTGAAGTAAAATATGCAGCGATTTTGGAAAGAAATATCGTTAAGCATTTGAACAAAGGGAGGGTAGAAAAGAAACCAATACAATGACGAACCCACACCTATTTATAGTTACCTAGAATGGTGTGAAGACCAACCCTGGCCAGGGGCTGGGATAAAGAACAGGACTCCCGAAGGTTTTAGGCGTCAGTAGACAGCTTGGATGCAGATCAGGACAGGTGAAAGCCAAATTAGGATGGATGCAGACTGAACCAGGTACCCTCAGCTAAGTGCAACGCCAGCGTCACACCCCTCTCTGCGGCCAACAGTGGGCCCCGATTGGGTTATCGAATCTTCTCACTCAGAACCCCGATTGGGTTATGAAATTTATCGCTAAATCCTGATTGGGTTATCGAATCTTCTGACAGAGTGCTTCACCAGCACCTCTGCTCTCTAATCTTCTGACAGAGTGGTCCGCCAGCACCTCTGCTCTTGATCCCTATTGAGTGCTTTGGGTCAGTGACAAGTCAGCGATTCGGACAAGTCGGACAATCTAACTAGCTAAGCCTACCTTAGATATACAATTTTCCAGGGCAGTCTACCACCCCACAGTGTTGCAAATTTGTGTATTCCCGCAATTTGATTGGTCAAAAGACGAGAAGAGGTCATCACACCATACCAGTTATGAGGTCAGCTGCTTCAATATTGAAATTAGCACTCCCGCCCATAATTTTATTTTCCCATGCACTTTTATTCCACCCAGCAGTGAATGTATCAATATCAATAACATTTTATTTCAGCCGCAGCCTGTGGAGGCAGTTTGGTGGGGCAGGGAGGTGGTGCGGGGGAGGGGCTTGATGAGGGATGGTAAACAACGGAATATGGATAATTACAGGTAAGTAAACAATTTAATAAATAAAATGAATTTCGTAGTGCACCCTGCATCGCAAAATGTGATGCAGCTTGCGCTGTTTCAGGAATCAGAGATCTTATAGAGATATCCACCATATCAGTAGTGTTTCATCTAAATATTCATCAAGTTGCACAAGAATTTATTATGCTACTGTTAAGAGTATTAGAGGAAGAAGACATAAATATTAATGATTTACAAACAAAATCATGACTGCGAAGATTGTGGATTCAAGTCCAGCACTGCAATTAATTCTGAACAATTCCTCTACCTGCCAATGCCAGATACAGAAACTGTGCCTTTTGAGAAATTTTGGAACAAGGCCAAACAAAATATGCCTTGTCCAAACTGCAAATCTGATGTCATGTCTATGTTGTTCCTACAAATAACTGGGAAATAAATTATACTGATGCTACAGCGATGCAGAGCAGATGGCTCGAAATTGGAAATTGAAAGTAAAAATTTCGTGGCTGGACAAATATCAATTTCAGGATGGTCTGTTTCTACTTTTGCTATCATCTTCCATGAACGAGTTAATACAATGTCTGGACACTACACTGTCTATTTAAGATTCCAATGTGGATGGACATAATGCAATGACAATAATGTAAAATCCAAACCAAGACTACCTAGGAGATTACCAAACTCATATCTCTTCTTCCTTCAACCAAAGTTCTGAGGACAATTTATGGATAAAAAAGTGCCATATGGTGTTTTTTAGTAAGTGGTCTATCTATTTATTAGACATTATTCAGCCTATTGGGGGTAATGTCTTAAAAGTTGCTCCAAATGCAAGATTCCTTTTACATTCGCGAATGTACTTTATATAATATCTAAACACTGTATTCTCTAATTACAGTCAAAAACTGAATAGCTATACTTCAGTTGCAGCAGCCTTAAGTTGGAACTAAAAAGTGTTTTCAAAGCTAAAAAAAATTACCTCTTTTGTTTCTCAAACAAAAACTTCTACATACAACAGCGTAGGATTATCCAGCTTACTAAGAAGCACGTCTTAAAAAAAGATGTTTCAAAATCAAGAGTCCTTTTATATTGGAGGAAGGAGCAAATATAAAAAGAAACAATCAGGGATGGTTTGACTCAAATTGTGAACTAGTGTACACTAACTTAAAAAACGTATTACATGAGACCCCAAGAAATCTAAATGGTGTGAGGCAGGCAAGAGCGGACTATAAGTTAGCAGTTAAGAAAAGAAAAACTGCCCTGCGTAACGAAATCTGGGAATCTCTGTACAAGGCTTCTTTAATGGGAGATAGCTCAGCTTTTTGGAAAGCCGTTAAAGCACCCTTCCTGACCTCCTAAGGCGGCCCGACAATTGAAACTGCTATAAGCGAGGACCAATGGACTGAACACTTTGCAAGGGTCTATAACTCTGTGGGTAGTTCTGATAATAATCACAAGGAAATCGCTTCGGATTTTATGACCCAATATTTTGATCTCCAGTTTACACTGGATGAAGTTAATCGGGCTATCTCTGGGTGGTAAGGCTCCGCGGCCAGAAGGGGTCCTGGTTGATCTGTTTAAGTCAAATATAAATTTATGGGGACCTATTCTCACTCAGGTTATTAATGCCTGCTATACCGCCCCCTTTTTGAAAACTTTGGTTGAATCCATTATCGTACCAATTTTTTAAAAGAGGGACCGTCATGACCCTGGATGTTATAGGTCCATTTCATTATTGGATTCTTTGACTAAAGTAGTGGGGCAAATAATTTTAGAACGTTTACACACCGGGACAGAGGACAACAAAGTCCTCTCTGTTATTCAATGTGGTTTTCGGGAGGGCTTGGGCACAATTGAACAAATCTTAAATATAACCATTTTTGTTGGGAAATGTACACGTGTGAAGGGGGGCACACTGTTTTTAGCTTTTTTGGTTCTCACTGCTGCTTTCGATTCTGTGCAGCACAATAAGCTCTGGGAGATCCTTAAGGTGATGGGGTGAAAGTCCAAATAATCCAATTTCTTAGGCGCTTATATAGGGACGCTCATGGGCAAGTACGATTTAGTTTGAGTGGCGATTGCACTGCCCCACTCCCTAAAATGAGGGGGGTTAGGAAAGGATGTGTCCAGGACCCCTTCTTTTTTAATCTTTATATTAATGGTATGGAAGAGGCTCTGATCAAGGATAGCTATGATTTTCCTCATATAGCTGGATGTCCCATAACCACTCCCCTATACGCGGACAATGCAGTTTTAATGTAACGCACACAAGTAGGTCTGCAGAGGGTGTTAGATAGTTTCTCTAATTTTATGAGTGGTCTTGGCCTCAGGGTGAACATTTCAAAGACCTTTATAATGAGGTGCGGCCGAGGTAGGCGAAGGTGTAAGGACATGTTCGTGGATGGACAAAAGATTGGGACCACAAAGAGATTCTCATATCTTGGAATATTCTTTGATCAAAATGATTTATGAACTCAAGCTGTATCTGCAAAAAAACTAGCGATTCTAAGGACTACCAACGCACTTGAAAATTGGGTAGGCGACCTCCAGTGGAGCTTACCAAGATTTACAAAGCCAAAAGTCTCTCCACTGCTATGTATGGGACAGGGGTGTGGGATTTTGCTGATACGTATCCTTTACAAATGGTGAAAAACATATTTTTGAGATACATTCTGTCTGTCCCGACCAGCACATCCTCGCTTGTCTGTCACACTGAGTTGGGCTTGCCATGCATCTCTGATCTTATAAATGTAGAGCCCATCCTTTTGTGGCATAGAATTTGGACAAAAATAGAGGGACAGCTAAAGAGAGACGTCTTAACGGAGAGTCTAAAACTGGAAGGGGTCTTAAAGATTCCTTGGGTAAGGTATGTCAGTGATTTTGCGCATGATCTCGGACATACAGAATATTTTACTGACCCGAGCACCATGCAAATGGTAAGGAGAAAGGATCTAAAGAAAGAGGGTCTCCATCTGTTGGACACGTTAAGAATGTCGGCTGGGATTACAAAGCCTAGCGTCCAGCAGAATCAGTTGATTTTCTTTACTTTTAATATTCAACCATATTTAACAATTGTTCCTGATGGACATGATAGGTTCTTATTGACAATATTTAGGCTAGGGGCCTTTCACAGACTTGTTAGCTTTCCGAAAATTAACGACTGGGCTCGAGAAATGCAACTGTGTCCATGTGACAATCATTCCGATCAATCCAACATACACGTGCTTTTATTTTGTAAATTTTATAGTGAACTAAGAAATGTGAACATCGTCCCAATCCAAAATTCTCTGGGGAATAGACAATGGTCCTAGGATGCTTGTTTCCAGTCCACGAAGGACCTGGCCTGGCAGTTCCGGCTGGACTGTTCCCATTGGGTGCAGGGGCAAGACTGATTTGCATATGGCTGGGTCCAAACTGGAATGGCATGGTGAGCCAAAAAATATGGATTTAGGCCCGGATCTCTGTACTGGAGAGAATGTATGACGTTGTTCTGCATTCTGTCCATCAATTGTTCTTTTTGCATTTGTCACCCCGAGTGGGACGGGTATGCCCAGACGTGGGTCCCGTGCTCTCCAAGCCACAGGAGTCTAGCTATCCTGGCTGATGAGGGCTGAAAGCCTGAAACCGGCCCTAGGATGCTTGTTTCCAGTCCACAGAGCTGGCCTGGCATTTCAGGCTGGACTGTTCCCATTGGGCTCAGGATCAAGACTGATTTGCCTATGGCTGGGTCCAAACTGGAATGGCATGGTGAGCCAAAAAATATGGATTTAGGCCCGGATCTCTGTACTGCGGAGAATGTATGAGATTGTTCTGCATTCTGTCCATCAATTGTTCTTTTTGGATTAGAAAATGCCGCCAGCGCTCATTGCATTACAATTTTTGGATAATGTACATAGCATGTGGAGGATAGGAATGTTTTTAAAGAAAGTAGTCATCCACAGAAAAAAGTTTGTAATTCAAGTTTAAAGGTCATATAGACATGGGGCATATTAGCATTAACTTTGAATTTATAATCCATATACAATATGATTTTGATTGTTATTCTGTGCAATAATCTGCCTTTTTTATGTGATTTTTTTCATTGTATGAATAAGTAATTGAATGGTGATCTATCTATAATATGTTTTTTCTTTTACTTTATTTCATTACTACTTCTTACAACCAACATGTATGCTCTTTTTATGTGCTTTTATGATTGTATGAAATAGCAATCGAATAAAGCTATCTTTGACGTTGACTTTGAGGAAATATAACAACTAAACTCAACATTCTAATTAAAGTCTGAAAGTGGATGGACATACTCCAATTACTGCGGCCTTAAGTTGAAACCAAACACTGTCTTTAAAAATGTAAAAAATGTTGTGTTTTGTTTCTTCAACCAAGCTTGTTCATCCTATTCCTGTCAAAAAAGTAATGTGGGGGATTTTGTCTACATGAATCATCAGTAGTTTACACATCATTTGGCCTACCCGGGGTGACATTTTTAAAATAATCTCCGCAACTGAAGACTACTTCATATTTATTTCTGATAATGCACCAGATATAACAATATGAAAAATATTTTTAACATTAATGTAGTAACCGGAGAAAAATCCACTAATGAAATGTTTGTAGTGAGGAAATGGATAACATCACTTATTTCTAGCGATCTACTGTGCAGCTTTGTTTTTGTTTTACAATCCATAGATTTTTCTCCACTGTTTGAGGATGATGCTTCATCAAACCATTGTTTAGGGTGAAGAATTATGAGTGCTGGGAACAATAAACAAGGGAAAATTTACTTTTTATTATATTGTAACATAGTCCTACAGTATAAGGAATGTGTATTGCTTTATTTCTGTAAATTTAAAGATCAAATACTAACATATTTTTATCTTCTTTTTATTTTTCAATAGAGGCTACATTTGAACGATGTTAGATCTCTCAAAAGAGTTCTTCTACAACAGACATATCACTTCCTAATATCCATAGACAGTATTTTAAACATAAACTGTATTTAACATACTTTCCATTACATTTTCTTTTACTCAATTTACAAATTAAAAGTGTCAGTCAGATGCAGGACATTTGTAGGCAGTCATACAACAACTCACTCAATTATTGAGACACTTATTTATGCAGACACTTACACTTTCAATCCCTTAACTATACAGTGTCTCATAAAAGTAGTTATTAAGAGATCGGCACACTGATATACCTAGTATTAAACTTTTGTTGTGTATTACACCTCTATTTATTCACTAAAACAGTTAGTGACACATGTCCACTCACTGATCTATTCAGTTATTCATATCACTAATGCACTTATTCAATCATTTAACTACTTCTCATGTACTTATTCGAACAACCATGCATCCCTCAAGCATTTATTGCAACATACATGCATGTTTTATGCACTCAATCATCTGTGCAGTACTTATGCACTCATTCTTACATCCATGCACCTATCATGCACTCATTCAATTATCCATGCACCACTCATAAACTCATTCTAACATCCATGCACCACACATGCACTCATTCAGTCATGCAGGCACCACTCATGCAGTCATTCAATCATCCATTCACTTCTCATGCACTTACTGAATAATCCATTCACCTCTCATGCACTTATTGAATAATCCATGCCCTTCTCTTGCACTCATTCTAAAATCCTTATACCACTCATGCACTCATTCAATGATCCATTCAGCACTCATACGCTCATTCTAACATCCATATACCTCTTATTCACTCATTTAATGATCCATGCACCAGTCATTTATTTACTCAATCATCTACCTTCTTCTCTTTCTCTCATTCATTCATCCTTGTACCACTCTTGCACACATTTATTCATCCATTTACCACTGATGTAGTCATTCTAACATCCATGTACCACTCATGCACTTATTAACGCATCCATGCATCTCTCATGTACTCATTCTAACATCCATACACCACTCATGCACTTATTGTAACAGCCATGCACCACTCATGCTCTCATTTTAAAATCCATGCACCACTAATGAACTAATTCAATCATCCATTCACCACTCATGCATTCATTCAACCATGCATACACTTCTCATGCACTCATTCACTCATCCATGCACCACTTATGCTCGCATTCAATCATTTATACATCACTCATACACTTATGCAATCATCCATGAACCACTCATTCACTCATTCAATCATCCGTGCAAAAGTCATACACTCATTATCACATTCATGCACCACTCATTCCAACATGAATATACCACTGATGCTCTCATTCAATCATCTATGCACCACTCATGCACTCATTATAACATCTGTGCATCACTTATGTAACCATTCTTTCAGCCTTCATTCAATCATCCATTCACCTCTGACGCACTCATTGTAACATCCATGCACCACTTATTCTCACATCCATGCACCACTCTTAAACAACTCATTCTAACATCCATGCACCTCTCATGCACTCGTTCAATTATGCAGGCACCACTGATGCACTCATTCGATCATCCATGCACCACTCATGCACTCATTCATTCATCCATGCACCACTCGTACACTCATTATCACATCGATGCACCACTCATACACCCATTCATATATCCATGCAACAGTCATGCACTCATTCTTACATCCATGCACCACTCACACATTCATTCAATCACACTTATGCAGCTACTAACATAGTCACATGCACATTTAGACAACCAGTACTGTTTATGTATATAGACACAATACACATAATCTTTGTTTAACCATGAAAGATGGTTCTAACAAGAACCTTTTTTTTTCTTCTTTTTTTCTGGAACTGGTTTTCTAATTTTCTTTGAAATTTTGAACATGTATTTTTTTGTATTTGTTTCAAAGAAAATGGCAACAAGGAGAGGAAAAATAAGTATAACCAGAAACTGAAAAAATCTGCATATAGTGCAGTAAAGAAAATGAAAACAACAAGAGTGATTTCTTGCTGCCTTCACAATAACCTCTATGCTCTCTCAGAGTTCTATTACAGTCTAGACAATTAGATAATAGAACCCAAAATTGTGTAATTTGCGGTAAATTTCAGGGCATTAGCTCACAATTTCTGGTGCTTCTGTTTCTCCAGGAGGTGGTGGTGCAGGCCTGGAGGTAGATGTTTGTTCTGCATCTCTGCTCTTCTGTGCTCTCTTCGGATCTGAGCAATGGTAAATTTTAGTAGGCCTGGGCAGAAAATTCCATTCTGCTCGCGTAATTTGCGTAATTTGTGTGATTTTGTGTACCGCTGAGAACGCAAAATTGCCCAAAATTCTGCGTTCCGCGACTTCGCAACATTTTTTGCTTGTTCGCATTCACAAATGGGTGTTCGCAAGATATTTCCCCCGAGCATGCAAACAGCGATTTCAAACAGTAAAAAAGCACTGCGAACAAGCAATTCCGCATGTCAGCGGAATTTCTGTGTGTTTGCGGAGTTTTTTACCGTTTCGCTGAGATTTGCATAGCGTGATTACGCAAATTCCGCCCACCCCTAGTTTTCAGGTGATGGATCAAGCTAGTTGTACCAGGTGAGTACTTTATACTAGTACCCCTTGTCACAGAGGCTGCATTTGACAAAATTCGCCACTGTGTTGGACTCCCCTGATGGAATACTTAAAAACTCCCATGCAATGCTTTGTTTTTTGATGAGTGGTGCATAATCTTAAAACTTTTATTTATTCACCTCTGTCTTCTCCTCCTCCTGTACTTGCTGTAGCACCTGATCTTCCTAATTTCCTCCTGTTGCCATTTTCGATTTAAAAAGCACATACAAAATGTCCCTAGCAAAAGTTGGCACTGGCAGTAAAGCACACCTCCAATAGATAATTGAAAACTCAGTAGAAGCTTCACAAAAGAAAAAACAGGTGGGCACTTCCTACACAATGTATTGAAAAGTGCCTCCAACAACCATATCTCTTCCTTTATAGGTCACATGATCTTCACAATTACTGGCATATTCAAGGCTACCAGCATCTTCCCCTAAAATGACAATAAAATTGGTTTTCTTTAAATCTGATCACAGAAACACAACTTTGAAGACTATGGCAGTAAACACCTGCAGTTTAAACTTGTTTAAAAATCTAGCGACGTCATTGCGACTAGCGACATCGCTGAAAAACTGGAAATACCAATTAAAAATGTCATTTTTTTAAAAATAATTACAGAAACACAAGTTTATAGCCTATAATCTTAAACACATAAAGCGTGATTACGATGTTGGTAGGACCGCGACTAACAGCTCTTCTGTACAACTGTTGGATTACAATTCAGGCGGTCGGAACCTATGCGGTCGGGGAAGCCTGCCTCCTCTGACAGGATCAGTGATCTCGTTGGGGTGGCGGTCAGAATCGCAATGCCAAATGGAGTCGGTGCCGAGACAGGCACAGCCTTGGGATTACGATGTCCCTTTCTGATAGCCTTTTCATGTCAGAAAGACAACCATGAAAAGGCTGCTGGAAATGGATTTTAGGGGCCCCTAACACAGTCCTCTTCCATCGTGGCCACTGCAAAGAGGCCAAGGAGGCACATGTGGAGCTCTCATGCACCACCATGCACGAGTGCCAATCACCACATGGTGCATGGCACACAGTGCATGAATGTTCAGGAAGTACTCCTTTACACAGCAGCTTGTGCTGCAACCCTTTTCCTGAGCTGCAGCATAAGCCGCCATGTAAAGGAGCACCTACCGACCGTCAGCCTGGTGGTCACATCCTAATCCTTTAAACATCATTACAGAAACTCAAGTTTAAAGAGTATGGGCCCGATTCACGGAACTAACTTAAGACAAAATCCTAAACTCACTATCATTTTGGTATTCACAGAAGGCACTTACTCATTTTGGCATTCACAGAAGGCACTTACTCATTTCGGTATTCACAGAAGTCATTCAGGAGTCCGAAATTTAGGAGTCCGAACTTTACTACTCCTAAACTGAGAAAAATCCTAACTGTCAGACTTTCGGTATTTACAGAGGCATTTAGGAGTCCTAAAGTTAGGGCTCCTAACTTTAGGACTCCTAAATGCCTTCTGTGAATACCAAAAGTCTTAAAGTTAGGATTTTTCTCAGTTTAGGAGTGGTAAAGTTAGGACACATGGTGCGGTCGGGAAACATCCTAAACAACGAAATTTTAATTACGACTTACCTGAACAACGAAGTCCGAACAACTGCAAATCCTGAACAACGAAGACCTAAAACACGACTTTTCTTAACATCGATTCCCGGACTGCAATGGCCTTGGTACAATTTGTTGGACATCACTCTTCCCCGCCCCCACCCCTTTAGGAAACTTGGAAACGGCAGTGACATAATAAATTCCAAAAATCGATGCTGCTCCAGCCATGGGCACACAGCATCTGCGCACATATACACAAAGGAAATTTACACCGGGCCATCCTCCCAGTTGCGCACATGGCAAGGAAATGGCAGAGTTTTGTGTTGTATTCGCAAAACAAATATTTATCGTTACGGCATTGCCAGCAAATCAACTCCCCTGCTAAGGACAGCTTGGGCAACACATCCACATCCGAGTACCTTCACGAGGCACGAAGCCATTGGAGTGTGCGGACAGATCATCCCAGTGAGTAGTAACACGCTAGTATCTTCAGTTAAATTTCAATTAAGTCGGCTCTTTCTTGTTGAGAACACAATGTGGAAGTTGCAGCTGCGCGCTTTCCGTCATAAATCACCAGAACAAGACAGGCTTGTATTGTTAAGCAAAACCAAAGTTGGTGATGGACGGAGCGTTGACAATACAAGCACTCACCCCCAGTCAACTGATCTGGGTTTAATCCATCACCGTTCTTTAGCCTACTCTGCCACCCCAGTTCAGACATGGCCATATGCAAATCAGTCTGACCCTGTGCCTCATGGAAACAGTCCAGCCCGAACTGCCAAGCCATGCCTTCCCTGGACCGGAAACAAGCTTCCACGGACCGGTTTCTGGCATTACAGCCGTCTTCAGCCCGGCTTGCTTGAATCCAGTGGCATAGTGAGCAAGGGACTCACGTCTGAGCATACCCTGCCAACTTATGGCGAACAAAGCAAAACCAAAGGTGGTGATGGATGGAGCGTTGACAATACAAGCACTCACCCCCAGTATTGTTGACATATCTTCTAAAGCTTATCCGCAAGTGCTTATTTGAACAGGTTACTTGGGGCTTTAAGTATGTTATTAGGAGGGGAGTTCAAAAAGGCATGGAGTTTACTAGAATTAGGGGGGAAAGTGAAAAAGAGAACAAATCTAAGTGCTAATTCACTCCAAGTGTTTAAGGCTGTCAGCGTCTCATTGGAGCTGGAATGACAGCTGTTAAAATATACGTTGAAAAAAATGTCATAAAATGACAATTGATTATTATTCAAATCATCTATCTATATATTTATTGTATTTAAAATGACAAAAATATGCAGATTAAAAAGAACACAGTGGTGAAAATGGGTAATGAGAAATATACAAATATTTCGTGAAAGTATTGTAATTACAATAGTGCCATCTATTGGACAGTCACGAGGTGGCTTTTTTCGTGGTAAAGGAACTCGTTGCTAAAAATTTAGTGGTTTGGCATTATTCAATGTTTAGCCTACGTGGTTTAGGCAGTAGTTGTTCAATCATACATCCGGTGCAGATGCATACTCCCATTTCTCTATGGGAGATTGTGCTGTGGCCGTAAGCCGGCCGCAGTACAAGCTCCCATGGAGAAATGGGAGGTTCTGATCATCCCTACACCACATGGCAGGCACCTCCAGATGCCTGCTAAACGGTGCAGGGATCAACAGGGGGCACCATAGGTGCAACCTTGGCCCCCAACTGGAGGCTGCAAGGAGAAGGGGGCCTGCTAGGGTCCCCAAAACCTGCTTTCTGACAGGTTTTCAATGCCGAAAAGCCCAGCATGGAAACCATGTTGGGAACTGAGCATCGTAATCCCAACAGCGGAAATTACGTCCGTCGGGATTACGGGCCGGTCTCCAACTGGCCAACAGGCTTCTCAAGCACATCGGAATCCAGCCGGAATGACGGCTGGTTTCAATTCATACCACCTTGATTGTAATTAGGCAGTTGGAAATGAAACTGTTGTCGATCGGAAAGCCTCCGACCTGTGATTGAAGGCTTTCTGACCGACATCAAAATAGGCCCCCCAGTGTCAAAGATTGCTTACAATATCTGTATATATGTGTTTCATGGTTTTTAAAAAACATGCATTCTGCGATTAGCCACATCGTCGCGACTTCCGGCATCGGTTGGACAACAGGAAATACCAAATAAAAATGATTTTCTTAAAAATCATTACAGAAACACAAGTTTAAAGATAATATTAGTAAACACCTAGTATCCAAGATTACTTAAATTATCTGTATATTTGTGTTTCAGAGTTTTTCAAAAACAGTTGCTCTTCGCGATGTCCTTGAAGGGATCATGAAGACATCACAACGATTAAAAAAAATAGGAAAAAACACCTCAGGTATTAATGCACTCAAACAAATAATGATGTCCGGCTTACTAAAATGTCCCTCGGTGCGCTTCCTGACAATTTTGGAGAGGGGTACTTGATGCCTAGGAATACGATCACATTTCGTCCAATTAATGAAGCACTTACTTCAGTAAAGTAGAAATCAACAAGTGTGTTTTCTCTGTAGGTTCACCTTGTAAAGTTTTCTATTGAAGACGGTCGAGCAGCAATCCCATTGGCAAAGTTACAGACACACAAGGCCACTGGAGACATTTCCTCAGCATTGTTCATACTGTTGTAATGCAGGAGTTGCACTATACATCCATCCAACTGGGTAAAACTTAGGGGCATATTACCAAGCAATAGCGATAATTATCGCTATTGCTTGGTTAGAGACAAAAATTTACAGCTGAGCTGCGGCGATTTTTATCGCAGATAAACCTTGGTATTACCAAGGTTTATCGCAAATGCGATAAAAAACGGCCGCAATGCATGAATATCGCTGAAAAGTCAGCGATATTCATGCATTACCGAGCTAATGCTCTTAGCCATGTTATCCACCTCCCATTGGATAACATGGCTACGAACTGCTCAGGGCAGGTGTTAGCTTTTGGAGATATTCGCGCGAATATCTCCAAAAGTTGGTAATAGGAGATAGCGATGTTAGCGACTGTTTCCAGTCGCTAACGTCTTGGCACGCCCACATTGCATGTCATTAGTGATAAATATCACTGACATGCAAGATGGTCGCTATCTCCTACTAGCTGTCGCTAACTGGTGTTTATAGCCAAAAAAGCGGAGATAAACCCCCTTGATAATACGCCCCTTACTTATTAGCCAGTAGAAAGTAGTCCACTAGGGTACAAGTGTTGCACAAAATGGTGGCCTGTTCTTTGATAAATAAGGTGGGAATAATGAATTCCCTCTTGATTCACAGAAATAAACCTGAATAGGTTATCCTTACAAAATAAAATGTATAAAACTGTTGAAATTCATTCCAAAAAACCAAAGGTTACAGGAATGTTATAGTTAGGAAATAAAATGTAAAAAACCTTAGAAATTCACTGAAAAAAACAAAGGTTACAGGGACATTATAGTTAGGAAATAGAATTAAAACAACCTTAGAAATTCACTCAAAAGGCCAAAGGTAACAGGGGCGTTAAAGTTAGGCTCACGCTTCACTCGAACAAAACCAGCGATATTTTGCAGTTATGCTTAGCATGTGCTAATTATAATTACACCCACACAATGCACTGCTTCAGACCTCACATATTACATCACTCATGACATGGTCAGTGACATCACTGATGACATCTTAAATTACATCACTGATGACATCTCAAATGAACAATCCCTCCCAACAGCATTGAAGCTGATGCCAAAAGCAGTTTCAAGTTCTTTATTCTTTATGTATTCTGTACACCATTCCGCATTTCAACAATCTGTTGTGGCCTTGGCTGCATGACATGCACGCATATTGACAAGATTGTTATGTATCATGAATGCATAGACATAGAGACAAGACTAGCGTTCCAATACATTCCAGAGGAACTCAAAAAGAATGAAAACAAAATGCAGTTATTATGGATCTTTGCTTCTTTGGCATAATTTCATAATGGCTTCACACTCGGGTTTACAAATGCATGGATATGCATACTAACGTGATATGTAAGGTTCAAATGCAACGTGAAAATTCCAATTATATAATAACATATAACGACAAGTTGTTCTTTTGCACAAGTGGGCATTTCAAAGAATACAACATTCCAAAGGCACCTAGATCATGGTTACATTCTTACAATGACATGCTTTCATCTGTTGCTGCATATTGTTCTTGTGAGCTCTATTGCCGTTGTGGGTCTTGCTTTACAGCATCTGTTACCCTTTTTGAATACTTGCCTAATTTAACCAGCATCAACCGACTTGACATAATCATAATTAGGCCATTGGGTATTATTGTTGCACATAACATATTTCACTGCATGTTGAAGCTTGCCTACTAGCTAATCTTAGGTCCAATAGCGCGAAAAGTATTAATATAAAATGTAAAAACCATATTGTCATAACAGTGCGACCCAATTAATTACAGAATATTTTCCTAATAGTATACCTCTATCTACATCCTTTGACCCATGTGGTAACCTTCAAATGTCAATCAAGCACATGTGGGCAATCACGCAAGCCAAAATGTGTAAATTTAGAGACATGTTGAGCCCATTGGGTGCCTTACAATTGAGCATTATTATGTACCTCATCACAGGCTCTGTCAGAGCTCTGACACGGTCCCCACCTCTACTATTTAGAGGCACAACATCAATTACAAAATACATAAAGTAAGTAATTAGGATCATGTTGGTGGTATATTGCGCAGTGCCTTGCAACTGGGTAAGTTTGGTCAATGTTACTGATAGAAAGCATGTGCTGTAGCAGCCTTTTACAGACTCCCAATGTGGTGCTCCCTACATTGCACAAATTACATGTGCAAATGAGCATGTAAACTGTGAGTTCAGTCCTACAATTGTATGCCACTTTGATCTTAAATATTTTTTTTATAAAAAAATGTTTTATTTAAGAGTTCTTTTTATTGTATTTTAGGAGAATAAACAATCACAAAAAATAGAGAATGAAGCCACAGTGTTGCTCCGTACAACCTTACGGCAAGCTTATCATTAGCAAAATAAACTTATACAATGGTGCTATACAGAGCAAGGAGTACGTTGGCGCAGATTATCCATGTTTTAAGATTCCTCTTCAGTATTCTAGCATATTATTCACCCCGAGAGATATATCGGGGTCCCGCGCCACCCGAATCAAACAGAGAAAATATAGAAAAAGATAAACAGAATAAATAATAATGAACAGGACAGAGGGGTGGGGGGGGTCCTCACATATCCAATTGAAGACAAACAGGCACATGCATCAAAGCATTTTGCGATCGCAAACGGTGCGAATCGCAAAAATCGGCCGTTTGCGATCGAAAAAATTGCTTTTGGAATGCATGAAACAAGTAGCCCCTCGCAATTTAAGAAATCGCATAATTTGCGATTTATTAAATTGTGATTGCATTTAAGGAATAGCAATTTGCTATTCCTTAAATGCAATGCAAGAAAGTAAAAAGATTTGCGATTTCGCAATTAAGAATAGCAATTTACCACCACATGTAAGGTGATGGTAAATTGCGATTTTTCAAAAAAAAGCATCAAAGTGCATTTTTTAAAGTCCCATGTTACGCACACACATGCCCCTGGGGCATGTGTGTGCGTAACATGGGTGCACATATCAATTTCAGGGGTGCAACAGGGTGTCCTTTGGACACCCCCGCACCCTTGAAATCGCATTCTCCATTTGCAAATCGCTAATTGCGATTCGCAAAATGAAAATGTCCCGTAGGAATGAATGGGGAGGGATTCCCTAATTGCGACTCGCAAAATGAAAATGTCTTCCTATTCATTCCTATGGGCCTCTAGGCCCATAGGAATGAATGGGGAGGGATTTCTTAATTGCGACTCGCAATTTGCGAGTCGCAATTAAGGAATGTTTACAAATCGCAAATTTTTCTGCAATTTCTACATGCATAGGCATTTGCGAATTCTTAATTGCGATTCCTTAAAAATCGCAATTAGGAAATCGCAAATGACTACAATGATGCATGTACCTGTACATGCATAGGCATTTGCGAATTCTTAATTGCGATTCCTTAAAAAATCGCAATTAAGAAATCGCAAATGACTACAATGATGCATGTACCTGAAAGTGTTCCAGTTATGGCCAGGTAGCCCGCTAGCCACACCAGCGACGCCTAGCCAACGCACAGCATCGGGGTCACCGCCATTGCTTGGTCTCCGTCGCCAGGGGACAGTGAGTCTATATAACTTAGCAGTGCTGCCCAAATGTCTTTGGGTCGAGACTGCGCAGGCATCAGTTCCCAATAATCAGACAGCTGATTATGCCAGAATGCTGCGTCTTTGAGCCATTCAGCTGTTTTCGAACTGCGCCTGTGCCCCAGCACATAGCCACCCGTCTTTTGGCCAAAAGTAAGAGCATGGCCTCTAGTTTAGCTTGGCAGCTACACTAAGCACATACCCTTGCTGGGCCACCAGGGGCGATCGTTCAATTATTACATTATTCAACAGGGCCAGCACCTCAAAGACACTTTCCCAGTACCTTGCCACCATGCCAGGTGAATGAAGGAGGCCTCCGGGGCCCGGCAAATGCACACATCTCACATCCTCACTCAGACCAGCACTATGCAACCATACCGGGGTCCTATAAAACCTATGAATACATTTAAAATGAATCAGCTGTGACATTTCTTTCATCCGTGCACAGCAACAGGCCCATATGCCATCCTCAAGTGGGACGCCCAGAATCTTTTCCAACTCTTTTTGTGCAGCGGGAGTATATGACGGGGAGGTGCGCTGCATGCTCGAGTAGAGTCGGGTGATGAGTTTTCGTGGTGAGGGGTTCTTCAGGAAGTCCTATAGAACCTGGAATGTTGGCAGTGCTACAGGGAAGGATACATACAGTGCGGCCTGTGCAGCTCGTAGTTGGTAGCAAGTGAATCTGTCCAGCATCCCTGTGTGCTCATCACCTAGTGCCTCTTCGAGCGTGACAAACACCCCATTTCGGAACGCCTGCCCCATTGTATTCAGCTGAAGCCCTCGCAGCCACTGACTCACCTCCGCCTCAGCGGTGAGCGGCAGCTTCGGGTGGTTAATGAGTGGGATTGTGGGGGCAAATGTATTCTCTAATCGCAATCTGCGCCTGGGCTCTCACCATGCCCACACCGTGCATACTACAGTATTGACCTCGGCCCGGGGTCACCCCTGGGGCCTGAACAGCGCAATATGCATGGGCACAGGAGCTGTCCTGTCACTTTCTGGGGCAGTGTGTGCCATGAAGTGGGTCTGGAACACCCAGTGATAGACAAACTACGCCTGGGCACAGTTGTAATACAGCTCCATGTCCGGAGCTACCATCCCACCCTGGCTGAACGACAGCATCAGGATTTCCCATGCCACTCTGGGCTTTCAAGAAACCCATGCCAATGCTATCAGATTCGAGCATAGTCGTTGCCGAAACGCCACTGTGAGGGGAAGTGGCAGATTAATAAAAAAGGTTTAAAAAATTGGGGAGGACCACCATCATGGCAATGGCCAGGCAACCCACAAGGGATAGGGGAAGTAACCTCCACCTGCTGAGTTTGCTCTCCAGTCACTCCATGATCCTTCCTCAGAACCCTGGCGACAATTAAGTACCTCCCCTGCGGATCTTAGAGTGCAGCGTGCGCTTTACAAGGAAGTCCCATTCTAAGTATTATAGCCGTGCCCCAAGAATAATTAGAGTAGCCTGACACAAATTTCTCTCCCATCCACCCCGCTCTGATTTGCGCGCTGTCCTGTCTGGTGAGGCGCAACTCCTGTAGGAAACATATGTCCGCCCCATGGCGCTTGAGACAGATTGCTACCAGTCTCACCTTTCGGTAGTCATTCAATCCACGCACATTCCACGTCACTGCCTTGAGCACCAGCAGGAAAGTGGTCGCCTCACTAATCCAGAAGCACATCAAGATCTTCCAGTGTTGGGCCGTTCTGCACACACATCGGACAGTGAGGCAGGGTCAAAGAAAGGAAAGATAGGAGAATAGAGGGGAAAGAGTAACGAAGATCAAACAGCACACCAAGTGTGCATCCCACCCAACAAACCCACCCACCTTCCACTACAGCCCTCAAACCTGGCTGACAGTTGAACCCGTTAAACAAAGGAGGCTTACAGTGGCCAACAATAAAAACTTTCGCGGGATTCATCCCTGCAGGGGGCCCTAGGTGCTTGGGAAAACCCACCAACAGTATGCCCGGTGGCCGGACCAGGTATAAGTAGGAGTGGGTAAGATAATAGTCCCCTCCATCCAGGGTTGGATTGGGCAAGCCCTCATCCCGAGGTGCAGTGTATACAGTACTCTCGGCCAAAGTAAGGAGAAAGAAAGTTCTGCTGGATTAGTGCTTTGCAGCCAGGCGCAGCACTGCCACGGCGGCTTATTCCCAGACCTACAACGCCTCAGTCGTTCTCATTCGGGGATCTCCCCCTAGTGCTCTCCATGTGCACCTGCGGTTGATGCGGGTTGTCTAATGGAGCGGGCACACTTACTGGCTGCCTTAGGATCTGTAAAGAACATAGTCTTGCCCTGATAGAAGATACAAAACTTCACTAAGTAGAGAAGCGAATACTTGATGTCCTGCTGCTGCAGTAGTCTTTTCACGGACACAAACTCCCTTTGTGTGACCTGCACCATTAAATTAAATCGGGGGAAAAGGATATTGTATTCCCTTGGTACCTTGTGTTCTGAAGAACACTGGCTCTGCGCAGCACAGTGTCACAGTCCCTATAATTCAGTAGGCGCAATATTATCGGCCGTTCTGGAGCTCCTGGTGGTGGCCTTTGTTAGGTTTGAAAACCTCATTCTCTAATATACTTTTTCATGCTATAGTAGTTTAGCAGTGTGCGGTTAAATTAGATCATATTTGTATTCACGCTATGCAATCCACTGAGTTATCCTTGCAATGCGCAAGCTTCAGTTAGTGAGTGTGACTCAATTTTGTATTTCACAATACCCATTATGCTGTGTCTGAACTAGGCCCCATTATTCGTCTTGCTTGCCTCAGCCGAACAGTGTATTTAGTTAATATTTTCTTTTCTGTCCAAGGTTGCCTTCTGACTTACTAAAGAATACGCCATCTGGCCCTTGCATTCCGATCCGTGTGTGTAGCTCTGCTCCTTTGTTAGGAGATGTTGAGACCCAGCACTGCAACCTTGAAACTGTGATAATGTGTACCCATCTGGTAGTTGGCAGCCCATCTTTATGTGCCTCTTTCTTCATGTTCGACCTAAGCGGGTAACTTTCCACTGTGGGCGTGTTTGGGGGTTCTTGGAGGAATAGTTATGCATCGCAGGTTGATTGGGGGATCAGTCCCTGGGCAAACATCTTAGGGTGCAGGTCAGATTGGACTCCTCTGCAGAGTATTGCTAATAAAGGTATGTTTGTATTCTCTACTGTCTGACCGACTTTTCACTACTTGGGAAGGGAAAGTAGGAGGTTGTGACTAACACGGGTGGCCCCTAAGAGCCACTTCCTTCACCTTGGGCCCAGGGACCTGTGCGCTGCATTCCACTATACAGACCTTGGAGAGGGAGTCCCCAAAACATCGCCCTGAGCATTTCCTCAATGTAATCCTCGACTCTTGTCATGGCCGTGGACTCTGGCACCCCAGTTAAGCTCAGATTGTTTCCGCACGATCTCACTCCTAAATCCTCGTTTTTACTGCGAATCACCTCCCGCACCTTTTCACTTTCGCGAGTAGTGGGACCCTCATCCTCCAGAGCAGACGTGTACTGTTTGACTTCCGTAAGATGCTCTTCATGGTTGGGGACTTTATCCCAGAGCCGGTCTAGCCGATCTGAAATTCAGTCAATTTTTAGGTCAATAGTCAAGAGTAACTGCTTCAAGTCCAAGAACATTTCTCGTATGTTGGGATCTGCCGGGTGCATGGAGGACACAACCCTTCCCGACTGCTCATCATCAGGGGGAAGCGTCCCACGGGGGGTTTTCCGCTGTTCAAAGGATTTCCTTAGTGTCCGTCTTACCCGTGGCAATGCAGGGGGCTTCGATCTCGCTTTAGCGCGGCAGACATGCAAAATGCAAGCTTCAGCACTAAACCCCCGCTCAGTCACCACAGCTGTTACGGTTACTAGTGTACAGCACCCGCTGCATAGATTGATTTCACTAGGGAGGCCCTGTCCACCACCCACACCAGCAGTGCCCGTCATGATTCTGCGCTCCTTTGCTACCTCCTCTCACGTAGGCTCACTGTGGCACTTCTGCACACGAGCAGCCAAGTCAGCCATGTGTTGAAGGCACTCCTATGAGCCAGTCCGCCGCAGCTCTGTTCTGCCGCTCCCACCTGGCCGCTTTGTGGATCTCAGGAAACAGTGCACGTTTATGTAAAACTTGGTGGTGGGTGGCCAAGTCCCACCAGAAATGGCAGGCTCTTCAACTGGGTCTTCAAGTCTATCAGGTGACTGCTCCGGTGGTCATCTGGTGACCAACGCTCTTCGGGGCCCACAGCCATGCGCCCCCCTCCTCTGGGGGCCTCCCGCACCAATTCCCACTGTTGCAAGGCAGCAGGGAGGGGGGATTCCAGGTCTTATGTAGGTTCAGAGAGGGGGCTGCAAGTGCTCTCTCCTGTCTCCCCCCTGGCCTCCACCACAGTTCAAAGAGCCAGAGGCACCTTTCAGCGTAAGAGCACAGGCCGGGCCCCAGGCTCTGCCCCCCACGCTGTCACCCACCGATCCTCTTCACTTTCAAACGCGGGTCTGGCCAGCGCGCAAGGCACCTTCCACTCGTTGCCACACAGGGCAACCCCCGGTGCTGCAGTCCTCCTGCCTCATGGGCACGGCTCATTCGCTCAGCACAAGACTCACTGGGCACCAGAGGAGGGCAGACCCCACCCACGGTAGATGCCTCAGGAGTCCGCTAGTCAGCAGCACACACGTCTTGGCTGCCGGCGCAGGTTGTCTTGCCTCCGCCCTCCACCGGGCAGAGGGCTGACGGAGTGCTTTTCTCCGGTGGCGGCCCACCCACTCGTCCAGGACTCATCGGGGACCAGATGAGTGCAGGCCCTGCCCGCAGGAAATGCTCCGGGGGTTCTCTGGGCAGCGGCAAGTGCCTACCCGTCGCAACTGCTGGCTGTCTGGTCTCCGCCACCCACTGGGCAAAGAGCCGATGGAATGCTGCTCTTCAGTGCCGGGGCTCCGTCCAATTCAAAGCACAGCTCGTGGGGCAGCCATTTTGCACCACAGCCTCGCGGTGAGGAAACCCTCGCTTTTCACCTGAGCGCTAGTGTTCACAGCCTTCTCTGCATGCCAGCCAAACACCAGGGCATTCTGGTGTCAATTTCCATCATCTGGGGCTCCCGGCACCCGCCCGATCCGCCCAATAATTAACGGATCAGCGGTCCAGCCCATGGAGACTCACTAGGTGGTGGCCATTTCGCAGCCGGCACTCTCCACTTTGATCTTAAATAGTTTGCCCTGAAGGCTGATGTGTATTCAGTTGTGTTCTGATCTATCATGCAGGCCTTGCATCTTGCGCATTTTCTGAAGACTACCTCGGGGGCTAGCCAGCTCCCTGACTTGTTGTTTCTGGGCTGCTCTGTGCAAATGCATACCACAATGAGTGTGCTCGCTTATACGTAATCTGAGCGGTTTTAGGTATAATCTCACCAATAATAGAATCAGTCTTAACAATATGCCAATGTTTCATTAGCAAGGCTTTGCATTTTTTGTATTGGTTATTGTAAGTGGTTATGAATCTTACCCCCACCTTGCCACTGTTTTTCTTTATAATGTTTTGCTTTGCAAACAGAATAGTCTCCCTTTCTTTTTTGTTGGCTGATCTCTGTGCCTCCTCAATCACTTCTGTACTATACCATCTATGTAAGAATCTTTCTTTTCTTTCTTTCTGTCTGTTAAGTGTGCCTCTCAAGGTCCTAAAGTTTTATTTTGCATGTAGCATCTTACCATACAGGATGCTCATTTTTGTGATCCGTGGGTGGAAGCTAGATGTGTGAAGGGTCATGTTCCCTGTAGTCTGTTTTCTGTGCAGCCGTGTTTCTAATTTTTGCTTGTGTATATATACTTCTAATTCTAAAAATGTCACACTTGTTCTAGTAATATTGTGTGTGAACTTAAAATTTTAATTACTGTTGTATTGTTCCTTTACAACTGTTCTGCGGAGCCCACTGATCCTCTCCACACTCCAAAAAGGTAATTGATAAACCTTGTCCAAATAATAATGTGATTGGCCCATGTCCCAACGTGGTCCCTTCAGAGCACCTCTTCCTCCCACCAGCTCAAATGGAAACATGCGTAACTGGGGCGAAACAGGTGCCCATCACAGTACCATGTGCCTGATGGAACAGCTCACTTCCAAAGTGAAAAAAGTTGCTCTCCAGGCGTCTCCTGGCCATTGTTAATAACATCTATGTATTTTTCTACAAGGTGACCTTCCTGCTTTGCATAAAATGACACATTTCACTAAGATCATCATTATGGCAACTACTGGTATACAGTGCTATAACACCCACTAAAATCAACACATAATCATCTTCTAAATGGATATCATATATTATACTTAAAAAGTAATCAGTCTTTTACATAAGATGGTAGATTTGTTACAGATTGCTGTAGAAAATAGGCAATGTATTTTGACGTGTTCCATTGTGTTCTTTTACACTTTTGAGATCAAGTATAATGCTGGTGTTGTTGGGTAGTTGTTTTGTAGAAACATATATTCCTCCTGTGTGATTAAACAAACTTTGCTCCATCTCTTTAGCGCACCTTAGTACTGTTGATTTACTTGTGATAGCATGTTTGAACCACATCTCATGTAACAGTTAATTTCATTTAGTGGATTATAACCTTCATTTATATATATATATCGTACTGCAATCATAGGAAAATAGTTTTGATTTGCTAATAACGTTGGTACCATTTGATGAATCTTCACAACATTTTCAAAAATAGTTTGCCAGGCACTTCAGCTGTTGTCTGGAAAGTTATGGGGTGATTCATCAAGTTGAAGCAAAGAAAAAGGGTGGGGGGCACAAAACGTATTATTACCATAGGGATTTTAGACACTACCCGAACCACTGTATGGACATAAAATTTGGCTACATGCCATCTTATTTTTATTTTAATTTGTTAAATATTTGTATTAATAAACAAAATAGTTGGCTTCACAGCAGTATAGTCATATAATTACACATACATGCACTTTTACAGCCATCTCGCTTGACTCACTTGGCGTAACCCACCCTTCCCCCGTACCCCGGATCATCTCCCTCCCACCCCACCACCCTAACTCCTATAATTTTTCCAGTCACCCCATAATCTCTTCCATTTCTTTGGGCATCCCCTGGCTGCATAGATACCTTGTTCTGATCTCTGGCACCAATCTAGGTAGGCCTCCCAATCCTTAACTGATGGGGTGGACCCCGCCCCCTAATCACTCGCAATATTGCATTTTGCGAACCCCGCTGCCAGGTCAGCCAAATTTCTTTTCACTTAGGCCTGTCATGGTCCCCTTTTATTCCTAATAATAGCCAACCAGGTTCTACCGGGACCTCCACCTATGCCACCTGTGTTATTACCAATATAGTCTGGGCCTAGTACAGTTGTATCAGCTGGCAGTCCAACATGGTGTAGTAGAAGGATGATTTGTGCCCACAGCCCCTCCTGCACAGTGGGGAGCCTATTCTACCCATTTTATATGGGAGAGTTTCTGGATAGTAGGATCTGGGAAGAATCTTGAGCTGAACCAATCGAAAGAGTGCTTTTTGTAAATTAGTGTAAATCTATTCAGTAGTTTTGGAGTAATTAAAGAAAAAGAAATGTATGTATATCTAGAGACGTGGATCCATAACCCAACGGCAATGTCATGATTGGCTGGCCGTAACTCAAGATAAAAGTAGTGCCTGCCATTTTGTGAAAAGGGGCATGGTTCAGAGGCGGGTGAATAAATTCGAAATTGGATATGAAGGGTCAGGACAGGAGTATCCTTATGCCATGGGACTGATGGAGGGCGCCTGTGAGGGATCCCTCAAGGGGAAGAAATTGTGGGAAAATGTTTTTTTTGGCACATGAGAATCTGTGTTTCTATCAACATGGCCCACTGTGTGAGTCTGTGGCTGATCTGGGGATCCAGATTCACATTTTTTTTAAATGCACCTACTCCCAGACAGACTCATACAACCACTTACATACCCACACAAGCACTCACACACCTACTCACACACCCATACAGCCACTCACACACCAACTCAGAGAGACAGTGATCCACTCACACACCCACTCATAGACCAACATAGCCACTCACACACCCACACACCTAGGTTCCTATGATGTTATAGTTAGTAAATTGCCCTCACCACACACTGATAATTACCCCACATAATGCATTACTCATGGCATATTCAATGATATAATTGATAATAACACTGCAACATTTCCTGTTAAAATATTATTGTGAAAACTGTGCATGGCAAGGTTGCGAGTTATAGTTACCTTAGGGCATTAGTTATATTTACTGGAGATAACTATAGCTGCTGAATTTCTATGGTTTTGTCTGTGTAAAATCTAAACCTGTTGTAAGGTCTGACTCCTCAACTGGTACAATGACTTTGCTGCCTCACTACTGAAATCTACAATCAATGCTCACCCAAGGATCTAACTGTAATGACACTTTTATCTGTTCATATTGTTTGTATGTGGCAATTGGCACTGATGTGTGACTAAACTTTTACTATATTATACTTGAAGTATCTTTTTTAGACATGCTTTTGCAAACTATATCTTTCATTTGGTGCGTTCCTTAGGATGAGAGTCATCTTCTCATCCCTTTACTTTATTGAGTAGGACAGAAAATAATCAAGTACCCAGAAAAATTCAGGGGATACACTGATTTGCTCCATGCCACTGATTCACAAAGGAACATTACACTTTTGAGTAAGTTTACTCTTTGTAGATTTTTACAAATTCCAAGTCTAAACTTACTAAAAAAGTGTAAGTTACACGACTCCACCTCTAGAATAATATAATTGGATTATTCTTGTGTGGGTGTATAGCAACCCTCCCTACACCCCTCTCTGACCTTCACTAAACCCCTCCTTCTCCTCCGTAATCCCATCCCTTTTGGCAGGAAGATTCTGCCCTTTTCACTCCCTCTCCCCTGTGTCCCTCCAACATTTACTACTAGAATATATAGTTATATGTGTGGAGACTATGCAGTCAAGACAAAGAACTCCACACCTATAAGTATTGTGTGAGAAATGTGGTTGTTGTGTGAGTGTGGTGTTAACACTTCTCGAGCACCAGCCACAATCTCTGTCAGGGTGAATTGCAAAAAGGCAATGAGCTAAGTATTTATGCAGCACAATCAGTAGAACCGGGCATTTCTAATGTTTGCAGTAAAATTGTGCACCTAAAAGATCAAAGTCCCAACCATGGACATCTAGTCGCACGTGACCGGGTCAAAGTGTAAAAATATGGCCAACCGCAAAGGAGAGTGAGTCAGATATAAAAATTGGATTGGGCAAGTTCAGTGCTTACCTTTGGACTTAGGAGTAATTTGAAGAATAAATCTCTTAGGCAGTCTCAATTCAGCAGGGCAAGGTGACAGGCGGTGTCGGATTGAGGACCAGGTGTTGTTATTGAGGAGCCACTGAATAAAGTCCTGGTGAAGATTTCCATATTCAGACTTAGTCTCTTTTTTGGAAGTTAAAGTTCTCCAGGGGGACGAGGCTGAAGGCTGTTGCCAATGAGGGCTCAACGAGGCTGGATATCCCTTCTTGGAATGAACAAGATTTGCTGCTGTAGAGAATAACATCATGGGAGCTGCTACAAAGCCATGCCAACAGGCGATGCACCCTGGCTGGATAGATAACCAGGTTGGTTCTAATCTCCTCTTGGTTCTCAGAGCAGTTTTTAGCCCAAAACGTTTCTTAGTTACAAGTTTTGTTTTTTTGCCACCTTGGCAACCTTAACACCACCACCGAGGGAAAAAGACTGAAAGGGTACCACTTAGAGGGTTAGGACTCTAGATGGTTCCAGGTGAAAGTTCAAGATGGTTAGAGCCTTTCTGTCCTTGAGGCTCTGATCAGGAGGCCAACCAACTAGCCATTGATAGTCCTGGGTTCAAGAAGTGGAAACTCACTCAAGCAGCAGGGTAGGCATCTGAGGGTTCATGGCAGGCTTCAGGCAGCAAAGCAGTCTTTCCAGGCACAGCAAAATAGTCTTCTGAAGTACACAGCAGGACATAGCAGCTGGGAGTCATCTGAGAGACCTTCAGCAGGTCCAGAGAGTGAAGAATGGATATGAGGGTCCTACGTTTGTACCTGGTGCTAGGAGACGTTTCTAGAGGATTCCCTTTGAGGTGCTTGGAGTTTCCTGGCTCCAGCCTGGCTGTCTCAAAAATGCAGTGTTGTGAAGTCCTTTCTGTAAAGGGAGAGCACAGCCTACTGATTTGCAAGTGGGGCTGTGCCCAGCTCTGTCCCCCCATCCTGCCCATGATAGCCTATCCAGGCACACCTACTCTCTCTCTATTGTGTGGCTATCTTGGAGGAAAAAAATAAAATCCAACTGCCAACTACAACCAGATATGTGACCCAGGGTCAGGCTGTAGCCACAAAATAGCTAGGGTAGAAAAAGGCCTCCTTTTTAAAAGTGAAATTTTCACAATTTTAATTTAAAATCTGACTTTTCTATTAAAGAGGGTTTTAAATTACACTTTCTGAAACACCAAACATGACATTTCTACCTGTTCCCAATTCAAAATGAGCACTTGTAATATAATAAGGCAACCTAATGTTTTCCTATGAGGGGTAGACCTTACACTAGTGAAAAACTAATTTGTGAGTGTTTCACTACCAGGATATGTAAAACTTAAAAGTACATGCCAAACTTTTAATTACAATGCACTCTGCCATATGAGCTACCTGGGGACTACCTAAGGGGTGATATCTATTTATTAAAAGGGAATTTTTGGGTTTGGCAATGGGGTTATTTTACCAAGTCGTATTGTTAGTTTAAAACTGTTTTCAGGCTGCCATGGCAGACCTGAGACATGTTTTAAGGGGTTACTGAAGTGGATTGCACAATATGCTCTGCAAGCCCACTAGTAGCATTTCATTTAAAGGCCCTGGGTATATGGTATACCACTATACTTGGGGCTTATAAGTAATTTAAACATGCCAATACGGTGAAAAACAATTTTACCATGTTTTAGGGAGTGAGCACAAGCACTTTAGCAGTGTTTAGCAGTGGTAAAGTTCATAGAGTCCTAAGGCAAGCAAAAATAAATTTAAAAAAAAGTAGGAGAGTGAAGGCAGAACGCCTGGGGGAAGACCATCCTAAGGCTGACAGGTCTGTCATATAAGAAGTACGGATTTGGAAAACTCTGCTCATAGTTTGTGAATTGTAATTTGTAGTATTTTTTGTAGTAATGCAAAGCACATTTAAAAGTGCAGTTTGAAAATCTGGCCCTGAGTGTATCATCCCTGCTAAAATGTAACTCCTGCTCAGTATACCAAAAGGTAATACCTCTAGCTATATGGTTCTATTGATGTGCCCTGGCAGCCCATTATTATGTGACTATTGGATTTACAGTGATGATGACTTTAGTACCAATCAATGCTATTTTGGAAGCATTGTGTCCGTGCTACACTACAATCACCATATCTAAACAGCAGAGGCAAAAACCTAATTGTTTCTAATATGCTGCATAAACAGATTTTACTGTAAATGTTGATGCATTTTTGTTCATTAAAACTCATGTGTTAGAACATACACAAATATGTACATACACACATACTTACCTTAAATACACTTTGTGTTGTAAAGGCATGCTTGGTAAATGTATGTGTTTGGTAAAGGCATTGTGTTGTGTAGGCAATGTGTGGTAGTGATGCGTGGTGGAGAGATTACGTGGTAATGCCTGCGTAGTAAAGGCTGTTTCCCATTTTAATGTTGCTAAATGTTATACATTATATTTTAGAGCTCAGCAGCTAAGATTCGTTATTTTTCTATTTTGCATGTTATCACTTAAACCCAATTGTAATATTTCAATTATGGCTGACATCTATTTGTAACTTTCAGATTCTTAAAGGTTTAAATCTAACTGTGGAACCTGGAAAAACAATTGCTCTTGTTGGTTCCAGCGGCTGTGGAAAAAGTACCACGATTCAGCTGTTACAGAGATTTTATGATCCACTGCAAGGAGAGGTACAATTTGTTCTAAAGTTATCAACCTATAGTAATCTACAAAGCCTTGCTCTCTTCCAATTCCAAATCGTTATTTCGATCACATGATCATAAAAGATGTACAAGATTTACCACATCAATTAAAAATCCGGAATATCAATATGTCATTAATATAAAATACATTAGAGATTAAAAAGCAGTAAAAAAAAAAAAATGGTGCCAGTTGCTCTCTTCATCATTTAGGCTCAGCTGTAAATGTCAGGTCATGTTATAATGCGTTATGGTCATTGTTAGAAGCGGCTGTCTCTAGTTGGCAGAGGTATACACTTCTGACAAATAGGGACACACCTTTTCTAGTCAGGGCAAGGAGATCACACACTTAGATAACCCCTGCTCACCCCCTTGGTAGCTTGGCAAAGCAGACAGGCTTATCTCAGAGGCAGTGCGTTAAGCATTTATGACCACATACAGTAATAAAGTGAATACACTACAAATGGACACGACACAGTAGTATTATAAAAATAAGTATTTTTATATAAGGCTTAGCACAAGACCAAATAACGACAAAAATATACCACAATCTTAATAAATACTCTTGGAAGGAAAAATAATAGTTCAAGCACGGTTTCTTCTTAGCACAAAAGTCTTTAGTATCAAAAAGCAACTCTTCTTCTCTAAATCAAAGTTCTTGGCAACAATGTAACCCACACGGGAGTCACACGACGTCGAGGCAAAGTTAATCCAAAGGTTCGGCGTCGACCGCGAGGAGCGCTACGTCGAGCCCGGAGTCGCACAGACCCCAACAACACAGTACCTTGGAAAAGTGAAGCACTCGATGATCAGCGGCGTCGAGCTGTCCGGCGTCGCGTCTTCGGCGTCGATCGGGCCTCGGAGTCGGGGCGATCTGCAGCGGCGTCGACCGAAGTCAGGCGGGAGCAGCGCTCACGGGATGAAGCAGGATACGGCGTCGTCGATGTCGATGTTGCAAGAGTGAGCAGCGCTCACGGCGTCGAGAGGGCTCGAAGTCGATGCGATCAGCAGCGGTGCAGACACGGGGTCACTTGGAGCTGGAGCCGAACTCACTACTCACTGGCGTTGCTGCTGGCGTCGATCGGGCCCGGCGGCCGGCGTCGAGGAAGCGGGACACTGGAGCCGTTACTCACGATGTCGAGCCGGATTCGGCGGCGTCCGTCGGCGTCGAGATTGCTGGATTCTTTCAGAGGTGCTGGGTTCACAACCCCAGCAAATAGCACTTTAAGCAGATGAAGTCCTTTAGCCCTGTGACTTCAACAGGAGACTGGCACTCTTCCAGCCCTTGGAGATTTTCTCAGCAAAGAGTGAGAGTACACACAAAGTTCCTCTCTCCTGGTTCCTTGGCAAAAATAAAGAAGCAATGCAGGATTCCCCCAACAAACAGCACTCTGGCAGAAGGGGTAGGCAGTCCTTAGATCAGCAGGCTTCTTGTCCTTGGTACAGGTTTCCTTGTCAGAAGTGATCTAAATTCTTGGTTCAGGGGTCCTTCTCTTATACCCCTTTTTGGCTTTGATCCCTTTGTCCATGCAGGGGAAATTCCCCCCATCCTGGGTTTGTTGTGGGTGTTGCCAGGCCAGAGCACCTGGCCTATTCACTGGGCAGGGCAGAGTCCTCAGCCGCTCAGCAGGAGCGGAGCCAGCATTGTTACTGGCAGGGGCAGGGCCATCAGCTGCCCGGCAGGAGGCGGGCCAGGAAAGTCCCAGGCAAGCACAGAGTCATCAGTCGCCTGGCAGGGGGGCGGAGCCAGCATTGTATCAGGCAGGGCAGGCTATCAAGAGCTACTCTCCCCTACTCTCAATGCAAATGCCCCACTCATCCCACACTGACTCATTCAGACTCTCTGGAGCCACCCAGCTCCTGTCACACGCACACCAGAACCAGCAGAGACCGGTAGACAGTTAGACAAGAAAATAGCTACTTTCTAAAAGTGCTATTTTCAAACACAGAGTCCAAAAACCATCCACACAAACGGATGCGTTATTAAACCCTGAGTTCAGGGATACCAAACTCGACATTGCACCATGCTCCCCGAGCCCGCTAGGATTATAGCATTTACAATCCTGGCAGCCCATTCTAACTGATGGAGAGCAGGTTACCTTACAATAGTGAAAAACGACTATGGATGTAATTCACTATTAGGACATGCCAACCTTGTCAGGCTTGTCCTACCTTATGCTTACAATGCACCCTGCCCGTGGGCCTACTATGGGGGTGACTAACATGAAGTTAAGGGAAGGTTTAGGGACTGGCAAGTAGGTGTACTTGCGCAGTCCTCGTGACAGTCAGACTGCACGTGGTCTGGCAATGGCAGACCTTCAGACATACTTTTACTAGGCCGCTCTTGTGGGTGGCACAACATGTGCTGCAGGCCCACTAGCAGCATTTGTATTTACAAGCCCTGGCACTCCTGGTGCACTCTACTGGGGACTGACAGTAAACCAAATAAGCCAAACATGGAAGTAAATCAATACAGCAATTTCACATAGGGAGCACTTGCACTGTGGCACTGATCAGCAGTGGCACAGTGCCCAAAGCATATACCAGCAAAAACATCGTAAACAGAGGAGGCAAACAGAAAAAATGGAGGAGAGACTCATGCCAATGATGCCAGGTCTAACACGTGTCCCCTCCAGCTGAAATGTGGGGAGAACTACCCTTACCCTAGGGAGTCCTCATCACTAAGGCGGAAAAATCTGGACAGACCATCAGCATTGGCGTGATCTGTGCCAGGGCGGTGTTCCACCGTGAAGTCCATCCCCTGTAGGGAAATGGACCACCTCAACAGCTTTGGATTCTCACCCCTCATCTGCATCAACCATCTGAGGGGCCTGTGGTCTGTCTGCACCCGGAAGTGAGTTCCAAACAGGTAGGGTCTTAGCTTCTTTAGCGCCCAGACCACAGCAAATGCTTCTCTCTCTATCGCACTCCACCTCTGTTCCCTGGGAAGTAACCTCCTGCTGATGAAGGCTACAGGTAAGTCTCGGCCCTCTTCATTCACCTGAGCTAGAACAGCCCCCACGCCATGCTCTGAAGCGTCCGTCTGAACAACAAATTCTTTAGAAAAGTCGGGTGCCTGGAGTATGGGTGCTGTGCACATTGCAGTTTTCAGGGTGTCAAAGGCCGTCTGACAGGCATCAGTCCAGTTCACAAGTCGTGGCTGCTTCCTGGAAGTCAGCGAAGTCAAGGGGTGCACAATGTTACCATAATCCTTGACAAACCTCCTGTAGTAACCCGTGAGACCCAGGAAGGCTCTCACCTGAGTCTGGGTTTTGGGCGGTGCCCATGCCAGGATGGTATCAATCTTGGGTTGTAGGGGGGCCACCTTGCCGCTCCCTACTTGGTGCCCCAAGTACACCACTGAACCCTGCCCAATCTGGCACTTACTGGCTTTGATTGTGAGGCCTGCTCTGCGCAGGGCCAACAACACTTCCTGGAGGTGGCACAAGTGTTCCTCCCAGCTGGCGCTGAACACTGCGATGTCGTCTAGGTAGGCGGCACTGAAATCCTCCAGTCCAGCCAAGACCTGGTTGACCAACCTCTGGAAGGTGGCAGGGGCATTCTTCATCCCAAAGGGCATAACCCGGAACTGGTAGTGCCCATCTGGTGTGGAGAATGCTGACCTCTCTTTTGCCCCATCGGTCAAGGCGATCTGCCAGTACCCAGACGTTAGATCAAACGTACTAAGGTACTGGGCAGCCCCTAACCGATCGATGAGCTCATCAGCTCTGGGGATGGGGTGCGCGTCAGTCTTGGTGACTGAATTGAGTCCTCGGTAATCCACACAGAACCGAAGTTCCGGTGAAGCACCAGGCGCTGCAGCCTTTGGAACCAAGACCACGGGGCTGGCCCAAGGACTGCTAGAGGACTCAACCACCCCTAGGGCAAACATCTTGGAGACCTCCTCCTTGATGTATGCTCTGACCTTGTCAGTCACTCTGTAAGCCTTGTGCTTGACAGGAGTGCTGTCCCCGGTGTCTACATCATGGACACACCACTGAGTAACACCAGGAATCAAGGAAAACAGATCAGGGAATTGCCCCAACAAATGGCGACAATCCTGCTGCTGTTCAGGGGTCAGTGTGTCAGAGAGGACAACACCATCCACTGACCCATCTTGCTCTTTTGCATACAGGAGGTCAGGAAGAGGCTCACTCTCCTCCTCCATTCCAGCATCTGTAGCTAGGAGCATGCCCACTTCGGACCTTTCTAAGTGGGGCTTCAAACGGTTGACATGCAGGACCCGCAAGGGGTTCCTGGGAGACTTTAAATCCACCAGGTAGGTGACATCGCTCTTCTTCTCCACAACCTCGAATGGTCCAGTCCACCTGTCCTTGAGCGCACAAGGTTCCACAGGGGACATGACCCAAACTTTCTGTCCAGGCTGAAGCTCTACCAGAGTGGCCCTCTGGTCGTACCACCGCTTCATCTCCTCCTGGCTGGCCTCCAGATTTGCCTGAGCAAGATCCCTGAAGCGCCTAGTCTGGTTCCTAAAGGCCAGCATGTAACTGTATACATCCTGGGGAGGTTTCCTGGGAGATTGCTCCCAGCCTTCTTTGACCAGACTTAAAGGTCCTCTTACCGGGTGACCATACAAAAGCTCAAAGGGGCTGAACCCTAGAGACTTCTGTGGCACCTCACGGTAAGCAAACAACAGGCATGGCAAGAGGACGTCCCATTTACGCCTCATTGGTTCTTCAAGACCCATGATCATGCCTTTAAGGGTACGGTTGAACCTTTCAACCAACCCATTACCTTGAGGGTGGTAAGGAGTGGTGAACTTATAAGTTACCCCACACTCCTTCCACAGAGACTTCATATAGTTGGAAATGAAGTTGGTGCCCCGGTCTGACACCACCTCTCTGGGGAACCCCATTCGGGAGAAAACACCCATCAGCGCCCGTCCCACCACGGGGGCAGTCACTGTTCTGAGAGGGATGGCTTCCGGGTACCGTGTGGCATGGTCCACCAAGACCAGGATGAACCTGTTGCCCAGGGCTGTCTTGGGGTCCAGTGGCCCAACAATGTCAATCCCCACCCGGTCAAAGGGGGTACTGACCACGGGAAAAGGTTGGAGGGGAGCCTTCTGCTTCCGCCCGCTTTTCCCACTTGCCTGGCAAGTCTGACAGGTCTTGCAATGGACATCTGTGTCCCTTCGCATCTGAGGCCAATAGAAATGGGTGACAAGCCTGTCATAGGTCTTGTCCTGCCCCAGATGTCCAGCTAAAGGAACGTCATGAGCCAAACCCAGTAGGAAGGCTCTGAAGCGCTGGGGTACCACCAGCACACGGGCTGACCCAGGCTCAGCAGCCTTAGGCTCGCTATACAGGAGGTCGTTCTCCCAGTACACAAAATGTGACCCTGACTGATCACCTGAGGTTTGGGCTGAGGCCTGCTGCCTCATACCCACAAGAGAAGGGCACACTTTCTGTTCTGCACAGAATTCCTCCCTGGAGGGACCACCATCCTGCTGCCAATGGGTCAGCTCGGGCAGGTCTCCCAGTTCGGCAACTTGTTCACCTGTGGGTTCCAGGGCATCCCCCTCGAGGTCTGCCTCCTCCTGGACCACGGGAACTACGGGGGACGGTTTCCCGCGCCCCCTGCCTCTTCTCTTCACAGCTGGGTCCTGGGCCATACTTTCAGGGTCCAGAACCCCATCAACACCCTTACTTGCTGTCATGGATCGAGTGGTTGCACACACCCACTCTGGCACACCCAACATTTTCAAATGTGTCTCCCTCTCCACCTTAGCCCAAGGGGAGTCTTCTAAATCGTTGCCCAGGAGACAATCAACAGGCATGGCGGGCCTCACAGCAACCTGAAGAGTACCTGAAACTCCCCCCCATTCAAAGGAAACTTGAGCTACCTCACACTCTTTCTGGGAGTTGTCAGCAGCTATCACAGGGTAGAATGCGTGGGGAACAACCTGCTCTCTGGACACCAAGTGACACTTGACAGCTGTCACACTCGCTCCGGTGTCTCTGAGAGCTTCCACTCTATGGCCATTAATGGTCACCCACTGCCTATATTTCTTAGTGTTACTAGGCAGAGGGGGTGGAGGGACCAATTCCATGTCTCCTAGAGAGACCAGGGACATCTCCGCGGGACCCTCCCCACCATGGGCAACCATCTCCTCCCCTCCCAGAGCTACACTAGCCAACTGACGGGGTGGTGCACTGGGTAGTGCACCAGACTTCTTCAAGGGACACTGAGGGTCATAAAAACGGTGTCCTACCTGCTTACAAACGAAGCAGGTCAGTGGGCCCCTATGACCAGGTTTACCTGGCGGGGCCTCTGATTTCTTCACAGGGGGAGGCTGGGAACCTTTCCCTTGGTTCCCTTGGGGATTACTTTGGAGCCCTTTCTGGGACTCCTTCTGTTTACCCTTGTCCCCCCCACTCTTCTGCTGGGGACCCTGCCCACCTTTGGCTGAGTCTCCCACTGGACCCTTGTGGACCCTGGTACTGACCCAGCGGTCCGCCTCTTCAGCAAGTTTTCTAGGGTTAGATATCTTGCTATCAATAAGGTGCTGGCGCAGCTCTGGAAAACAGTTATTAGACAAGTGCTCCCAAGCAAACAAATCATAAAGAGCATCATAACTTTCCACTTTGCTGCCCTTTACCCAACCATCCATGGCTCTGCAAAAATATGACACATACTCCACCCACGTGGTACCAGGCAACTTCTTACATTCTCTAAAGGCCTGTCTGTACTTTTCTGGGGTTAGGCCATACCTTAACATTAAAGCATCTTTCATATGAGCATAAGACGTCCTATTCTCAACAGGCATGTCTAACAGGGTATCTCTTCCCTCATTCACAAAGCGACCCCACAACCCCGCTCCCCAATCCTTCTCAGGGACCCGGTGGGCCAACAATGCTAACTCATATGCTTTAAACCACTGACCAATATCCTCATTCTTCTGAAAATCTTTGATCACATCTTTGGGAAAATAAAACCTACTTTCTGCAGGCACAGATGGGACGCTGCCACCAGAGGGATTCAATTCTAACTCCTTAGCTTTGAGCTCCATGTCCCTCACCATTCTCTCACGCTCAAAAGCTAACTTCTCTCTTTCAAACTCTAATCTTTTGATCTCCAAATCAGCTTCTCTCCTGCCTCTTGCATTCTCTATCTCCAACTGCCCATTTATCTTAAGTTTTGCCATTTCCACGTTGTAGGCTCGCTCCTTCGCCCTTTCTTCTCTTTCTTCAGGGGAAAGACCTTTGGAGGAAACACTGCTGCCAGGAGGGGATACAGGCCCAGTCACGGGCACTTCCTCCTCCCCTTCCTCTGTCGGTACCACCACCGGGGCAGAGGGGTCTCTGGCCTCTAACCAGGCCTCCAATGCTTTGGAATAGTCTCCTTTCCGGGAGATGCCTTTGGTAGGAACTTGAAACTGCTTGCAAAAGTATTGCAGTTGCTTCTTTTCGTATGTCCCTATCTTGGCTCTATCAAATTCCTCCACAACAACAACAAGGGGAGTGACTCCGGTATCACTCATGGTTAAAACTGGCAGTTTTCAAAAAATCAAGCTTCAGGAAAAGCGGAGAACAAAAATAGAATATCCAACCAAAACAGATTGTGGCTGCGCTATGGTCTGCTTTCACTATGTAGCGCACACCAATCACTGCACATGGGTCATAAATGCAAAGTTCCAAATCCCACCGCTGACCCACCAATGTTAGAAGCGGCTGTCTCTAGTTGGCAGAGGTATACACTTCTGACAAATAGGGACACACCTTTTCTAGTCAGGGCAAGGAGATCACACACTTAGATAACCCCTGCTCACCCCCTTGGTAGCTTGGCAAAGCAGACAGGCTTATCTCAGAGGCAGTGCGTTAAGCATTTATGACCACATACAGTAATAAAGTGAATACACTACAAATGGACACGACACAGTAGTATTATAAAAATAAGTATTTTTATATAAGGCTTAGCACAAGACCAAATAACGACAAAAATATACCACAATCTTAATAAATACTCTTGGAAGGAAAAATAATAGTTCAAGCACGGTTTCTTCTTAGCACAACAGTCTTTAGTATCAAAAAGCAACTCTTCTTCTCTAAATCAAAGTTCTTGGCAACAATGTAACCCACACGGGAGTCACACGACGTCGAGGCAAAGTTAATCCAAAGGTTCGGCGTCGACCGCGAGGAGCGCTACGTCGAGCCCGGAGTCGCACAGACCCCAACAACACAGTACCTTGGAAAAGTGAAGCACTCGATGATCAGCGGCGTCGAGCTGTCCGGCGTCGCGTCTTCGGCGTCGATCGGGCCTCGGAGTCGGGGCGATCTGCAGCGGCGTCGACCGAAGTCAGGCGGGAGCAGCGCTCACGGGATGAAGCAGGATACGGCGTCGTCGATGTCGATGTTGCAAGAGTGAGCAGCGCTCACGGCGTCGAGAGGGCTCGAAGTCGATGCGATCAGCAGCGGTGCAGACACGGGGTCACTTGGAGCTGGAGCCGAACTCACTACTCACTGGCGTTGCTGCTGGCGTCGATCGGGCCCGGCGGCCGGCGTCGAGGAAGCGGGACACTGGAGCCGTTACTCACGATGTCGAGCCGGATTCGGCGGCGTCCGTCGGCGTCGAGATTGCTGGATTCTTTCAGAGGTGCTGGGTTCACAACCCCAGCAAATAGCACTTTAAGCAGATGAAGTCCTTTAGCCCTGTGACTTCAACAGGAGACTGGCACTCTTCCAGCCCTTGGAGATTTTCTCAGCAAAGAGTGAGAGTACACACAAAGTTCCTCTCTCCTGGTTCCTTGGCAAAAATAAAGAAGCAATGCAGGATTCCCCCAACAAACAGCACTCTGGCAGAAGGGGTAGGCAGTCCTTAGATCAGCAGGCTTCTTGTCCTTGGTACAGGTTTCCTTGTCAGAAGTGATCTAAATTCTTGGTTCAGGGGTCCTTCTCTTATACCCCTTTTTGGCTTTGATCCCTTTGTCCATGCAGGGGAAATTCCCCCCATCCTGGGTTTGTTGTGGGTGTTGCCAGGCCAGAGCACCTGGCCTATTCACTGGGCAGGGCAGAGTCCTCAGCCGCTCAGCAGGAGCGGAGCCAGCATTGTTACTGGCAGGGGCAGGGCCATCAGCTGCCCGGCAGGAGGCGGGCCAGGAAAGTCCCAGGCAAGCACAGAGTCATCAGTCGCCTGGCAGGGGGGCGGAGCCAGCATTGTATCAGGCAGGGCAGGCTATCAAGAGCTACTCTCCCCTACTCTCAATGCAAATGCCCCACTCATCCCACACTGACTCATTCAGACTCTCTGGAGCCACCCAGCTCCTGTCACACGCACACCAGAACCAGCAGAGACCGGTAGACAGTTAGACAAGAAAATAGCTACTTTCTAAAAGTGCTATTTTCAAACACAGAGTCCAAAAACCATCCACACAAACGGATGCGTTATTAAACCCTGAGTTCAGGGATACCAAACTCGACATTGCACCATGCTCCCCGAGCCCGCTAGGATTATAGCATTTACAATCCTGGCAGCCCATTCTAACTGATGGAGAGCAGGTTACCTTACAATAGTGAAAAACGACTATGGATGTAATTCACTATTAGGACATGCCAACCTTGTCAGGCTTGTCCTACCTTATGCTTACAATGCACCCTGCCCGTGGGCCTACTATGGGGGTGACTAACATGAAGTTAAGGGAAGGTTTAGGGACTGGCAAGTAGGTGTACTTGCGCAGTCCTCGTGACAGTCAGACTGCACGTGGTCTGGCAATGGCAGACCTTCAGACATACTTTTACTAGGCCGCTCTTGTGGGTGGCACAACATGTGCTGCAGGCCCACTAGCAGCATTTGTATTTACAAGCCCTGGCACTCCTGGTGCACTCTACTGGGGACTGACAGTAAACCAAATAAGCCAAACATGGAAGTAAATCAATACAGCAATTTCACATAGGGAGCACTTGCACTGTGGCACTGATCAGCAGTGGCACAGTGCCCAAAGCATATACCAGCAAAAACATCGTAAACAGAGGAGGCAAACAGAAAAAATGGAGGAGAGACTCATGCCAATGATGCCAGGTCTAACAGTCATGTGTAGTGACACAACTTAATTTTAAGGATCATGGGGAGGCTATCTGTGATGTAAAATGGTGAAGGAAGGCACCTGGTGTCATATATATAAAGAAGTTTTGGCCTTTACTGCAATAGGTAAATGACTATGGGGCATATTATCAAGGGGGTTTATCTCCGCTTTTTTGGCTTTAAAAGCCAAGAAAGCGGAGATAAAATTATCTACCTATTACCTAGCTGTCGCTAACACCAGTTAGCGACAGCTAGTAGGAGATAGCGACCATCTTGGGCCCCACTTTGCATGTCAGTGATATTTATCACTAATGACATGCAAAGTGGGCGTGCCAAGATGTTAGCGACTGGAAACAGTCGCTAACATCGCTATCTCCTATTACCAACTTTTGGAGATATTCGCGCTAAGCGCGAATATCTCCAAAAACTAACACCTGCCCTGAGCAGTTCTTAGCCATGTTATCCAATGGGAGGTGGATAACATGGCTAAGAGCATTAGCTCGGTAATGCATGAATATCGCTGACTTTTCAGCGATATTCATGCATTGCGGCCGCTTTTTATCGCATTTGCGATAAACCTTGATAATAGCAAGGTTTATCTGCGATAATTTCTGACGATGCTAAGCGTTAAAAAATTCGTTGCTAAGCATCGTTAGCGATAAATATCGCTTAACGTTGGTAATATGCCCCTATGTTTCAAGTGCAACCTGCTCTAATATTAAATTTAATAAAGAACGTGGATGGATAACCAGCCCTGCATTGCATCTACTCATTAAGGCCTGGATGTACTATGATTTTGCTTCATGGTTTCATCCTTTTTGGTATTTACTAAACAATGAAAATGCACTTTGCATGGCTTTGCGGGGTTTAGTAAATACAAAGTAACAGAAGGCAGCACCTTGAGTTACTTTACGTCAGGTAGGCTTCACATGGGTGGACCATGGGCATTCACATTGATCCACCCATGTATTTTGACAGAAACATAGATATACAAAGACTTGTAAACCTGGGTTTGCACTAAAATGGTGTGCTTACCCGAGAGCAGTACAATGAGAAGAAATATCTTTATTTCTCCTTGTTACTTCCTCCGCCCATGTGTGCTGCATACTAAAGCTCACATATAAAGAGGAATATGTCTCTAACGATGTTTTTTCTGCGAGAAGCTGCCGCTTCTTGCATAAAAACAATCATGTCTGTAACACAGGCACCTTTACATTATGGTGCAGGAGTGACTGTATTGTTGCTAGGCAGCACACTGTGCACTAGACCAAGGAAAGAGCAAAAAATGTGCCATAACGTTCTGGTCTCTCCCTTTCACACAGTGCTGCACAGCTATCTCCCTAGCTGTGCCACACTGCATAAAATGTCTCTAAGTGTCAGGTACACTCCTGACACACTACTAAAAATGTAATTGGTTGTGAACAGCAAATTTGTATGCATAGCTTCATCTTTTTTCCTTTTACATTATATTGAAAACATTCAAAACAGTAAAGTCACAAAGATGTACAAAATATATTGGGGTCTGATTACGAGATCTAACCTGTGGTGGAGGAGCGGAGGCATTTGGGGACCGCCGCAACAGTGGTTCGTCTGCCGTATTACAAGTACGACAGTTGGAACATTTTAGGACCGCGGGACCCGCCAGGGATCCATGATCCCTGGTGGTGGTGTAAAGCCACAGTATGCTTGACGGTGCCGCTGCAGCCCCACCAAGCATAATATGAGTTCCCCCACTGCCAGTGGTCTTATGGCCGTGTTCATACCATGAAACTGCTGGTGGTGAGGAAACTGTGGGGGCCCTTGGTGCCTCTGACCATCGGGATGCATGCATTGTGTGCCCCCCTGTCTGTATGCATGTCCAGTCCATGCTGTGCAGGAACATGCTTTGACGTTCCCATTGTAGTGCCTTTTTCAAAGGCACGGCCGTGGGAGCACCAAAGGACTGCCCACTAGACAACAAGAATACTCGTAATCTGGTAGGTTGCCGGCACTCGAGTTTGCTGTTGCAGGCAGTAAAATGCTCACCCGTACCACCAAACTCGTAATCATGCTCTTAGAGATCTTTCTATGTAGCATATGATTTGGTTTGTAATTTCACAACTATGCAAATTGAAATCAGTTCCCAACTGAGCATAGGTTCAACATTCATTACAAGATATCAAGTACATACGGGGTTCACTTGTCCCTATCTAACCCCTGTCCGGAAAGCAGGACCTCTGTAGCCTTTTCGCACTCGTAGTCCGATGATGGAGTTGATTAAGGCATGCAAATGACGAGGATGATTGTTCCACATTGTTGACCTCTGCTTGCTACCTCGAGGACTTTTGATGGAGTCCAACTGAATCTGAGGTCGCTCACCCCCATTTTGATTTGTCTCCCCTCCTTACTATCTTCCTATTGCTGATATGCTTCCTGTTTATCTCTAAAATTCCCTACTTTTAGGAAACAATCTGCACCAGATTAGATCTGTTTTTTCACGGCAAACTAATTGAATTCTCTTATCTTGCTTTAGCCTGGAGCTCCACCTAGTGGCCTAATTATGAACTTCGGCCCACACTCATTTCCTTATGGAACTTTTTTCCTTTAACCCTCTGTCTGGATCTTCCTATATGATTTTATGTCTTCATTTGTGATTGCTTATCAACATTTAGCTGGAGGTCTGTAGAAATACTAGAATAGCATGCTGATATCTTCTCCACAGTTACCCATCCCTGGTTGGCAATCTAGCAACCTACTTTCACTATTGAAGTCTTTGTTGTTGAACTCACTAGCCCGTTGAGCCCCTGCTAAGCTCTATCCCTTACCAGACATATATGGCAATGACTTAGCCCTGTTCTTTCCATTCCGGATCTGTAAGTGTAATTGTTCTGTCCCAGACCATCTAGACTACTTTATCCTGCACTGCTGTGGAGGCCATACTACTACTTTTACTTTCTTATAATCTTGTTGGTTTTTAAAATTGCAGCTGAGTAAGAACACTTGGTAGCAGCGTACGGGCTGTGGATCAACATTTTCAGTGTCCCTCCCACTCTCCTCCCGCTGATACATTCCCCTTTACCTTAACTCTAATTGCCCTCACCACCGTCTTCTAGCTCTCTACTTCTCAGCCCCGTTCCAATATGCCCCCCTTCAATCACGCACACATCCCCCATGACGATACTCTCTCCAAACATGGCCCCAACTCCTGGACCATCCTTTACCCTCCAACCTGTCTAAAAATGCTAAGAAAACTTCAAACATAAAGTACTCATTCGCAACCCTGAAACACTTATCGTCGATAACTACCTTAGCCTCTCTTCCACCATAAAAAACAACTACATCTTCTATTCCAAAGCACTTTCCTACGTCAACTCTCAGTCACTCACTCAATCAAAATTCCCTATGGATTTATATTATCCACTACTCCCTCCCCAATTTTTCCTGGTGAAATTGACATCTCCATCTTCAAAACGGGTAACATCCTCATACAAGCCGCCGAATCCCACCTCACCATCTTTGAGCACCACTTGAACACGTTGTCTCTCCACCTAGACAAAATGGTCCCTAATCCTCTATATACCCAACCAATCAACACCCCCGCTCTCTACCCTTCCCCCTACCCAACTCTCCCCCTCCCCTCTCTACCCTCCTACCATCACCATATTCCAAACACCTACCTCCCCCTCCCCTGTCATCTCTATAACCAATGCCATCTCCCAATCACTGTCACCCATATATTCTCCCCCTCCAACGATCCTCCCTCTTCCTGACATCCCCACTGCACACCCCCTCCTCCAACTACTCACATCCTCCAACGACCAGTCCCCCCCAACCCCTTCTAAAATATCTAACCCTTTTCCTTCCTCCTTGACCCCCAACCAGAATCTCTACCCCTCCACCCTGGCTCTCCCACCGTACCACCTCTGACCCCACCCTCACCCTCACCCTCACCTTCGCCTAATCCTCCATCACTACCACCAAATTTCTTGCCACCGTTATTCCCAGATGCTACTTCAAACTCTTTGCGTCCTCATATTATCTCTATCCACATCCCCTGAGTTCTCAAATCTCTTGTCCTCATCACAACACCACCCACGCCTAATAGCCTTGACTCTACTCTTTCCACCACCATTGACCTTACACACCCCACACACAATTGCCCCCTTGTCTGCAACAAACACTATCCATTCCCTCTCACCCTCATCCTCCCGTTCTAAGATCCCCCTCTCCCCTATAACCCTGACCCAACTCAACATTGAACCCAGTCTCTCTTTACTGACGAATGTACTCTCTCAACTTACAGAAGATGTTAAATCCCTCAGCTTTGGAACCCGACTCACGTGTGCAAACTCGTCCCAATCGCAAAAAATCCACACCAACATCAATTGTTGTCATTGGAATACTTCGCCCTCTACAACCGAATGTCTAGACCTCTCCTCACCTCAAACCACCTCTCCCCATCAGACCTCTCCGACATATGCAATTCTTACCATCCTAGTACTTTAGTCAACAGCCCACCTCCCCTCTTTTCCAACATCCCTGTTAATCTAGGTACCAACAGAATTCCCTCCTCTCCCGCCTCCCCAAGATCCCCTCCACAACTCTCCACCATCCACTCCTGCCCCCAAAAAACACCCCAAACCACTCGCCTGCATGCTTATTAACTGTAGATCTGCCATTCAACACGCAACTGAAATCTCTGAATCTATCCTCAATGAATCAATTGACACTGTGTTCCTCACGGAAACCTGGCTCAATGACCACTCAACGAGCATGCTTGATCTACGATGCCCCCCTGGATACTCCATTCTCAGAAAAGACAGACCTGACAGAATAGGGTGTGGTCTCACCATATTCTTCAAAAACAAACTTTAGCTCTCCCTTGTTAACAACTCTGGCCACTCCACCGTCGAATACCTTGAAGCTGAACTTAAAGTTCAAGATACCCACCCTATTTGTTTACATGCTATCTACCACCCTCCTGGTGATCCACACCCCTTTAATAATGAACTTTCTGACTTGATGACACAATCCTCAATATCCAACTCAGAAAATTTCTTCCTTGGAGACCTCAACCTCCACCTGAATGACACTAACAATCCCACTAATACCCTTTTCGCCAACCTTCTCGAGATCAATGACCTCAAACAAATTTGTTAGTCCCCCACCCACACCAAAGGAGCCATCCTGGACGCCATCATTACCAACAATGACTTGGCCTTCCTGACCAACATCATACCCTGGTCCAACTGGTCTGACCACCACCTCATATTCCTCATATTCTTCACCATTGCTATCATGCCCCCTCCGCACTCCACCAAACAAATTAAAATCATGAAATGGACCAGAAATCAAAAATGTATCCCTCCTGACAAGCTTGAGTCCAAACTCCAAGCTCATCTGCTCCTCCCTCCTCCCTCACAAGACGCAAATGAGCTTACTGATCACTTTAATAAAGCTGTCACGGATGTCCTATACCAATTGGCCCCTCCTAAGCTTAAAACTCTAGGAAACGTCCCTTCCAAATCATGGTGTAACCCAGAACTTAACAATGAAAGACGTACATTAAGACTGATGGAAAGAACCTGGAGACAGCATCCCTCCTACTCAAACCTTACACTCCTCAGATCAGCTAGATCTACATACAAAAAACAAATTTTTAATGAAAAGGCATCCTTCTTCCGTACACAACTCGATCACGCCAAGACCTAGAGAACTGTTCAACATTATCCGTTCCAAAAACCTCCTCACCTCCGCCTAACCCGACGGCCTCAACCACTAGATGTGAAGAAATTTGCTTCTTCTTCTCTGAAAAAATCAGCCAAAATAGATCAATCCTTCCTCTCAACGCACATCCCAACCAACCCCCTTACTCCTGACATCACTTCTAAATCACACACCACTCTCCAGACACCCCCTGATCCCCCCTCATACTCACCTGCTTCCTCACTGCACCCTAACCTCTCCTCCTACATTCCTTCTCCTACTACCACCCTAAACTACCCCCCACATATTCCCATCACTACTCCTCTCGTACCCATACACCAAAACTCACGTCAAAAAAACAATGCCTCCTGGCAAAATTTCCACCCTGTAACTGAGCGTGAAGGACACAGCATCATTGCTAAACTAAAACCATCCTCCCATACCAAAGACCCTCTCCCTTCTAACCTTGTCCAAGACCTAAATCACATCATTGTCCCATCCTGGACAACAATCATCAAAACCTCCCTAGCTACTGGAAGTGTCCCTAGCTCCCTTCAACTTGGTCAAATCTCCCCATTATTAAAAACACTAATGCTGATCCTAATGACTTAAACAATCTCCGCCCCATCACTAACCTCCCCCTTCTTTCTAAAGCCCTCGAAAAATATGTCTCTCTCCAATTAAACAAATACATCAAAAAATTCAACCTTCTGGACCCGTTACAATCAGGCTTCAGAAAAGGCTGCAGCACTGAAACTGCCATACTAAACATTGTTGTCGACATCCACCACTCCCTTGATAATGGTGAGACATATCTACTTATCCTCCTTGATCTCTCGGCAGCTTTTGACACTGTTAACCACTTTGCCCTACTTAATGTGCTCAAAGATCGTTTCGCCCTCAATGGTACTACCCATAAATGGTTTGTCTCCTATCTTCAACATCGAACCCAGCAAATTAAAATTCAAGACTGCCTATCTAACCCCACTCCGGTCTCCCTAGGAGTCCCCCAGGGATCTATTTTCTCAACCTCTCTCTTTAACCTCTTTATGGAACCCCTCACCCTCATTCCTAAACAAGCTGGTATCAACTACTACCTTCATGCCGATGACATCAGACTCTACTATAAGATCAAAACCCACGCTGACATCATACACCTTAATAATACCCTCACTAAAATCCAATCCTGGTTCCACCTTAATCATCTCAAACTCAACCCCCAAAAAACTGAAATTATTCTCTTCTCCCCTAAAAACAACCATCTCCCCATTCAAACCTGAATCTCTGACCTCAATGCCCTCGACTGCTCTCTCTCCTTGTCCAACTCAGTAAAGTCTCTTGGTATCTCCATCGATAACAGTCTCAACCACAATGTCCACATCAAAAAAATCGGCTAAAGGAGCCCTCTTCACTCTCCGTCATCTCAAGAAAATGAAACCCTTCCTCCCAACTGAAGATTTTAAATTAGTAGTTCAATCCCTGGTCCTTTCCCGAATTGATTACAACTATGCCATCCTCACCGGAATCCCCAAGGTCCACTAAGCTCCACTCAAATCTGTACTCAACCTTGCAGCCTGGCTCATCACCGACTGTAAACGGTTGGACCACATTTCCCCAACCCTCAAAACTCTTAAATGGCTCCCCATCGAAGGCAGATCCGCCTACCAAACTGGATGCATCAAACAAAAAGTCCTCCACCAAAATGCTCCCCATACCTCGCCAATAAACTCTGCAAAGACGGCAGTACACGACCTCTGAGAAGCACTAACACTCTCCTCCTTGTCCTACCCCTGCTAAAAAAGAAGTCCACACACCCCCTCTCCTTCTCCGGAAATGCCTCTTGCATCTGGAATGCCCTTCCCAAAGACCTACTATGCAAACCCTCCTACTCCAGCTTTAAAAAAGACCTCAAAATTCACCTCCTCAACAATTATTGGGGGTCTTCACCTGCGCCTTAAACACGATCTGCCATATCTTATAGGCATTTAATCTTTACTCTGACTATCTGTTTATATGATATGTATAATCTCAAGCTGTTCTTCCACTGTTTTTCTTGCTGTTATTCCATGCTGTTGTAATTTTTCTTTACTGTTACTAGCTCTGTCGTGTAAAGCACTCTGATTTTTGTTATTCCATGATGCTGTCATTTGTTTCTTACCGTAACTATCTCTATCATGTAAAGCGCTCTGATACCTCCGGGTTCAGCCAGCGCTATATAAAACCTCTAAAATAAATAAAATAAAATGAATAAAAATAAAATAAATACAAAAATAAATAAATTCCTAAAATTATTAGATGGCCTTTTAAATTATTGCCTGTTGTAGTAGTTTATACACTTAGGGCCAGATGTGGGAAGCCTAATACCGGTCGGTAACGGCTGAAATTACAGAATTTCGGCCGTTACCGACCGGTATTTGGCATTTGAGATGTAAGGGCCTAATTTAAGGATTCGGTAATTTACCGAATCGGTAATTTAAGGAATCAGTAAATTACCGAATTCTTAAATACCGATTTGGTAAATTACCGAATCCTTAATGTAGGAAGCACTCAAGTAAGTGCTTTTCACTTGTAAGGATTCGTTATTTACCACCAACTACAAGTTGGTGGTAAATAACGAAAAACATTAAAAAAGCTATTTTGTGCTTTTCTAACAGTGCCATGTGGCAGACATACATGCCCTTAGGGCACCTATGTGTGCCACATGTGCACCCATGCACTTTTCAGGGGTGCAAAAGGGTGTCAATGTGACACCCTGCCACCCTTGAATGTGTTCCCCATTTTACCAAATCGGTATTTACCGATTCAGTTCTTCCCATTCATTCCTATGGGCCTAGAGGCCCATAGGGATGAATGGGAAATAGCGAATCGGTAAATACCGATTTGGTATTTACCGAATCTTACCGATTCGGTAAAAAATACCGATTGGATACCTACATCCCATTTACCGATTCTAAAATAACGAATCGTTAAAATTCGGTATTTTAGAATCGGTAAATCTGGATTACCTACATCTGGCCCTTAATCTTCAGTTGCATTTTGTTAGTGCTTCTGATCAGATCTTAAGACCAATACCCATGACAAGGCAAATACAATATTGTAACTCAATCTTTGAGTGTACTAGTGCAATTACATATCAATTATAGATTACAATTGCAGATTAGATGACATTCAAGTCAAGTCAAGTCAAAATTTGTATAGCGCACTACTCACCCAGAGGGTCTCAAGGCGCTTGAGGGAGGGGGGAACATTACTTATCGAATATCCAAGTTTTAAGTTGTTTTCTGAAGGAGAGGTGGTTCTCTGTAAGGCGGAGATGGGTGGGGCGAGAATTCCAGGTCTTGGCCGCTAAGTAGGAGAAGGATCTTCCCCCCAAGGTGGATCTTTGGATGCGTGGAATTGCGGCGAGGGCTTGATTGGACGATCGTAGTTGGCAGGTGGGGGTGTAAAAGGACAGGCGCGAGTTGAGGTATTCGGGTCCTAGGTCGTAGAGGGCTTTGTGTGCGTGGGTGAGGAGACGGAACGTTATTTTCTTGTTGACGGGGAGCCAGTGGAAGTCTTTCAGGTGACCGGAAATGTGAGTTTGGCGGGGGATGTCTAGGATGAGTCTGGCTGAGTCGTTTTGGATGCGTTGGAGTTTTTTCTGTAGTTTGGCTGTCGTTCCGGCGTAAAGGGTGTTCCCGTAGTCCAGTCGGCTTGTGACCAGTGCATGGGTGACCGTCTTTCTTGTTTCGGTGGGGATCCAACGGAAGATTTTTTTGAGCATACGTAGGATGTTGAAGCATGATGCTGAGACCGCGTTGACGTGTCTGGTCATCGAGAGGGAGGAGTCCAGGATGAAGCCCAGGTTACGTGCGTGGTCCGTTGGTATGGGTGCGGTTCCCAGGGCCGGTGGCCACCAAGAGTTGTCCCAGGCGGAGGGGGATGATCCTAAGATGAGGACTTCCGTTTTGTCCGAGTTGGATTGGTACATGTAAGTACATATTGCAGATCATAATACAGATTACAATTGGTGTGGCTTTGTTAAAGCAGAGTGTTTTGCAAAAACATTACAAACTAAAGGGCATATGCAGAAAGCCTTCATTGCAGATGCAAAAGGTCTGATTTGTAGAACTGGCCAATTTTTGACTGCAATCAATATTTTTAAAATGTAAAGAAGTCAAATTTTATGTTGGTAAACTGTTACTGAATCACAGTTTGGTTCAGCAAGTCAATATTTGAAAGGGGTTTGTTTAGGGCATCATTTCTTCATACCGAATCCCAGTGGTAAGTATGGATGTTTTGTGACCGAATTACGGTTTCAAAACATTCATATTTAACTGACACCTCAGAAGAGGTGGTACACATTTGCACATGGGAAGGGACACTGCCTGCTCATCAAAAATGAAACTGTAACAAACGTTTCATTTTATTTTTGGAAATGCATCCTATTTTCCATTCTTAAAAAAGTGCTTTATTAAAAAGTAATCACAAACATGGTGGCTGGCTCACCCCAGCAGGCCACCATACCTGTGTTGGCTGCTATTATCAACGGTACACAAACTGCGATCTACCTTATTAATATTCAAGAGGGAGGCCGATTTGGGACCAATTAATAATTGCTAAATGAAACTCAAAGAGTTTCATACATTAGGGATAGTGATTTCCTGATTGTGATTCGCAGGGAATCATTATTAGGAATTTGCTATCCATAAAATCTGTACATATGGCCATGAATAAAAAATGACAAAGGAAGACCTCTTGAGTTGTTAGTAAATTTCTACAGCTTTTTGAATGTGTATGTGTTGAATAATCATAAATTTGTAGAATATATATGAAACAAGCAAATGTTTCAGGACATTATATTTAGGCTCAGATTTCACTCGTACAAAACCAGTGAATTTCTGCAGTTATAGTTAGCTGAGCTAACTATAACTTGTGCCCCCACAATGCACTGCTTATGACCTCACATATTACATCACTCATGACATGGACAGTGACATCACTGATGACATCACTAATGACTTTTACTGATGACATTACCAATGACATCATCCAGTGATTGCGAGTGTTTTCTAAACGTTTATGAGTATTAAAAATATGCTAAGGTACTACAAAAGTAAAATTTCTATACTTTTTGTAATACTAATAAGTGATCCTATTTCTAACATATATTATGTGAGTGGCTGTGTGACTGTACCCATGTATGAGTGGACGTTTGAGTGACTGGGTGTGTCAGTGGTTGTATGGGTGAATAAGAGTGTATGTGAGTAGCTGTGTGGGTGAGTGAGTCACTGTGAGTGGCAGTATGGGTGGGTGAGTTAGTGTGAGCAGCTGTGTGAGTAACTATGGGTGAGTGACTAAGTGTGTAAGTGGCTGTATGGGTGAGTGAGTAGTTGTTTGAGTACATGTTTGGTTAAATGAGTAGGTGTGGGAGTGGCTGCTTTGGAGAGTGACTGTATGAGTGTCTGTATTGGTGAGTAAGTACATGTGAGAGTGTTTGTAAGGAAGTGTGATTGGGTATGTAAGTGATCGTGTTGGAGAACCTGGCCTTATGGGCCGAGCGGCGCAGGGCACGCCTAAAATCTCCAGGTTCACCTGCCTTGTTAGACAGAGACACGAGACACTCTGTTAGGCGTAGAATATCAAATGTATTAGCTGCAGCCAAGCACAGTTGTCCGAGAAGTACAACAAAGGTAAGTTCTTAGGAGACTGCCACTTAACTCCGTGGCTTACAATCTCTTATAGTTAATATGTTTACAATGCCCATTCTCAAAACATACAAAACCAACGAATAGGAATAGTTTGAAAACAAGCTATCGAGTATCCAAAACACGCCCTCCTTTCAGACCCCGTGTGCTCTCCTCCCCTCAAGTTAATCAACACAAGTGCCCGTAATTCAATTTGAAGGTGGTAGAACATGGTCGTATGCTTCAAAGGATAGTTTATGTAACAAGAGAATATAACGAAGAGAATAGCGAAGGCCAGTCAAATAAGATAAAGCAAGAAAGAATGGTGGGACCCAAACAGTGGAGTAAGACAAGGATTAATCAGTCTAGACATGGATTTAGCAAACTCGGCCAGGCCCTGACATCAGTTTCGTAAACAAGGACAAGGGGTTACTCTTTAACAGACAAGACACGTAGCAGCTGAAAGAGCAAATACACTGTGTTCGCCGTGCTGCCTGAGTGAGGCAACACTGAATGGCGGCTGAACACAAAATGGCGGCTAGATACGAAGCGGAGTCGAAAACCACGGAATCTCAGACCCTCTTTTTGCCATACTCAGGCAAAGCACAAAGGACTCATGTTAGTCTGAGTCAATATCAATGACCATGAGGTCATTGAGTTGTTGCTGTAACATCATTCTAATATTCTCTGTTTTCTGTGACACTGGCTTTGGAACGCATACAGTGGCACAAAGTCCACAGATGGCTGGGCCACACTGTAAACAGTGGCAACAAGAAAAGATGATCGCTAGAATCATTCCAAGAAAAGTTAACATTTTCCATCCCCATGTGGACAGTAGTCCCCAAAACCATCCCATCACAGACCAATCTCCGGTGTCCTGATGAATGGACTCGGAAATGACATGTAGCTTAGAAATGGCTTGGTATACTGTAGGGGCATTATCAGGAACGTAAACGCAGCAACTAGACCCAATTAATTTACAGGTTCCTCCTCTATCTGCTAGGAAAATATCTAAAACCATTCGGTTTTGTAAAGTCATAAGACGATCCGCCTGAAGTTCAGCTGTCAAATTATTCAATGCTCCAGAAGTCACATTTATGGTAGCATCGACCACACGGACTAGACGTCTAATGTTTCTGCTATTAACTATTGGACCCCAAAAGGGAAAAAACCCTTTCAGAAAATCTCCGCCCTCTTGTCCAGCTGTGTTTTCAGAATATATAACCCCTCTACCATATCTCTTTCTATGATGATCTGCACGAGCAGTATATGTCAGAGGAAGAAGAAAAGCTACATAACATGTTCCCGAGAAATAGGTGGGAAGCCATGTGTAGGCTCTATCGTGACAGAGAAAATATGTACCTTGAGATGGTACTAACGGTGAAGAAACTAAGGGTGTATAAATGTATGTATGAGAACAATTACTCTTTTCCTGTTTGATCTTAGTGTTCTGGCCATTTATTTGCAAACACAGATTGCCTTTATGAGGTATGGTCCAAATCGGTGAAGATCTTCTCTGCTTAACCTTATCAGTGAGGCTAGTAATATAACGAGTCACATTCCAACCATCATATGCTCGTTTCTCATCCATGGGAATCTTACTAATGTCAGTTGTTGAGATATTCTGTTCTCCTCATTTGCTCATGGTCTGGGAGTGCATAGAATTTGTGCGGAGAAATAGTAGTGAAGGAAATCAAAGAGACAGAAGTAGGAGCAGGTGTTGGCTGCATAATGTGGATAATCCATCCTACACAGGCTAATAAACTACATAAAAATACTAGAATGCATAATGCTACGCCACAACGACTAAACAGTAACTTCTTATAATGGTTTCTTTTCATCATCTTAATATCACCCCCTTCCACTTCGTTATCCATTACTCTAAAGGCGTTGCTCACGATAATCTTCCTTAATCACTTGGCTGTGATCATTAGCCGTCCTATGACACTGCAAGTCCTGTTGACCTAGTAACTATTCAGGTCACAGCCTAAGACTCCTACCGTGACCCTGCAACTTGATGGATAGTGGAAAAGGAATGAAAAAACAAAATTACAAAACACAGAATTTAGTTGTCCTTGGTCAACCTTGGTCTCAGGTTGTACCGTGTCTTGCCAGGTATCGTTTGATCCCGGAACAGAGTTTCTGGATCTGACGTGTTCAGACGCAAATGCAACGGTACAACTTCCTGCAACACGTCGTCGTCTTCCTTTTCAGAATTTGTCCAGTCCAGGCGTGCACTACTGAATGGTACAAATCTGGGTACTTTCTCAGTTTCGTCGTCACCTATGCCTTTTCGGACCCACTGGTCATAGGGTAAAGGCAAGGGTGCCTTTTTACAGTGCACGCCGGGACTCAGTTATTTTTCCCCACGACTTTCACAGCTGTACGCGTTGTTAAAAGCACTTGTCTCGGTGGCCCCCAGCGAGGTTCCAGATTCCTATTCCTCTGAAAATTCTTCAAACACACAAAGTCACCAGGTCGAATGGAATGACCTGGATCTAAGGAAGCCTCCGGCAAAGCATTTTGGACCTGTTGACGAATTACACGTAATTTAGTGGTGAGGTCATGCAGATAATCAACCAACAATGGATACGGAATATCAGAATATTACTTTGGTCGAGGGACTCGCCAAACATTAGCTGGGCGTCCAAAAACAATTTCATATGGACTAAGTCCTAAACGAGAATGAACTGTCGTTCTTGTTGAAAGAAGTGCCAGAGGCAAGGCATCAGGCCAGGAGAGTCCTGTACTGGCCTGAATCTTCGCTAACTTGAGCTTGAGAGTGCCATTATAACATTCTACCTAAACCGCTGACTGAGGATGGTTTGCCGCCTGAAATTTCTGTCTAATACCAAGACCCACACACACCTTCTGCATAATTTGGCCTACGAATTCACTCCCATTGTCACTCCAGACAATGCGCGGCAAACCAAACCTCGGGAAGAATTCCTTCAAAAGCACTTTGGCAGTGGACAAAGCAGTATTATCCTTTAGGGAATAGGCCTCTATCCATCTGGAAAAGGCACAAACCACCACCAGAACATACTTGAGATTATTAAAACGTTCCATGTGAATTTAATCTATTTTCAATACCTCAAAAGGGTACATAGGAGGAGCAAAATGAGCTGCCGGAGTTGGTGTTCCCTTTCCTGGATTGTGCATCAAACAGACAATACAATGCTTCACCACATTTTCTGCACATTTAGGAATACCTTCATTGTGCCATACTGGAGCCAGAAGTTTACATATACCCCTTGCATTGATATGAGCTGGACCATGCACCATAGTAACTACAGGTAGTACATACGCGTCTGGTAACAACCACCGCTGGTGCTCTGACAATTCCGTCCAACATCCCGTCGTGTCCAACATTTCCGTACTCTCTCTCCACGTACTCAATTCTTTCTCAGTTGCTTCCTTCTGGATCATTTTCACACTTTCTACTGTGTCTTCACACATACCTCCTTCTGCGACCCATCTTGGAGGGCCTGCAACATACATGTGACTTTTAACATCTTTCGCTGTTTCTCTCGCTACCTCATCCGCAAATGCATTCCCTCGACCCACATCATCAGTGATCCTTTTATGTGCGCTGCACTTTACAATCGCTACTTGAACAGGCAAGGCAAGTGATTCAAGAAGGTCAGTTACCAACTGACCATTCTGTATTTTAGTGCCGTGGGAAGTAAAGAATCCTCTTTTCTTCCACAAATTGCCGAAACTATGAGCAACGCCAAAGGCATATTGGCTATCTGTATAAACAGTCACTCTCTTTGCTTTCGCCAACACGCATGCTCTTGTTAATGCGATTAACTCTGCAGCTTGCGCTGAATTGTGTGTAATGCGTGCAGTTTCTACTACTGTATGCAAAGTAGTAACAGCATAGGCTGCTGTCGTCTCGCCATTAGGAAGCTTAAAACAAGACCCATCTACCCACAGGATCCCATCCGGATCCATAAGTGGTGTGTCTTTCGAATCTATTCGGCCTTTAGTTTCTTCTTCTGTATGAAGAAAACAATCATGCTGGTCTTGTACAGTTTTCTCATCTAGAACAGGTAACAGTGTTGCTGGATTCAAAACATTACATCTTTTGATATGTACGTGACTAGCTACAAGCGTTAACTCATATCCAGACAAACGGGCACTCGTTAAATGTTGCGTCTTTGTTCTGTTCAAAACGGTATCCACTGCATGTGGCACCATAATAATAAGAGTGTGATCCAACACCAATCCAGCAGACTGGCGAATGGAGATCGCTGCTGCTGCTGTTGCTCTGAGACAACTAGGTAATGCCTTGGCTACTGGATCCAATGTAGCCGAAAAATAGGCACATGGTCTTTGTTTGTCTCCAAATTGCTGTGTCAAGACCGACAACGCGCAACCTTCTCTTTCATGAACATAGAGTGTGAAAGGCTTACTATAATCAGGAGTACCCAACACAGGAGCCGAACACAAAGCAGTAGGCAAATCTGAAAAACTCTTCTGACATTCATCATTCCAGGGAAGAGGTTGGGGCGTGTCTTTTAGAGTAAGTGCCAACAAGGGTTTGGCCAACAAGGAAAAATTTGGGATCCACTGTCTACAATAAGAGGTAATGCCTAAGAAAGCACGCACCTCTCTTTGTGTAGATGGTACAGACATATGTGCAATTGCATGGATAGGTTCTGGGGTCAATCGCCTTCCCTCCTTCGACAAGAGATGACCTAAATAGGTAACCTTTTGGCGACAATATTGTAGCTTGGAAGGTGACACCTTATGGTGTAAATCAGACAAATGTTGCAGAAGTAACACAGTCGAATTTTTACAGACATCTTTTGAATCGGCAGCTACTAACAAATCATCCACATATTGGATAAGAGTAGCACCTGGAGGCAAAGAAAAAGAGTCAAGCTGAGATTTCAAAGCCTGACTATAGATGGAGGGACTCTCACAATAACCTTGGGGTGCACGTTTGAATCGGAAGCTTCGGCCTCCGAGAGAAGCCAAAGAGATCCCTACTCTCCTCGGCAATAGGAATGCTAAAGAAAGCATTTTTGAGATCAATAACCGAAAACCAAGCTGCCGAAGCAGGAATCATAGTGAGCAGAGCAGTAATATCCGGGACAACAGGAAACTGAGGGACAACAATTTTGTTGACCTCTCGGAGATCAATCACAAAAGGATACACAGGTGGCTGAGAAGGATCAGTACGTTTAAGGACAGGCAGAACAGGACTATTGCAAACATTCCCTCTCGTCTCCTCAACAACACCCTTCTGAACTAAATCGTAAATAATGGCCAACAAAGCTCTCTCACCATCATTAGAGCTCTTGTATTGAGGAATGCGTGGCAACTTAACATCAGGCTTAACAGTAATCACATAAGGCTGGATTTGGAGCAAACCAACATCATTCGGACCCGTAGCCCAAAGTGTAGCAGGAAGTGAACGCAATTCGAGTGGCAGTTGGTCTTTAGATACATACATCGGAAAAGTCAATTTATCACCCAAAGTAAGATGTACACCAGAGGGGGAACAATACAATGTTGCATGCAGGCGTTTCAATAAGTCCAAACCCAACAAATTCTCTCCGCAACCAGTCGTCAAGAGAAGCGGAGCTTCTAAATCATACTGACCAATGGAAATAGGCAAAGGACAGGAAACAGGGTTACTAACTGGGGCACCAGAGAATCCTACGGAAACATTCGCTAAGTCAGACAAAGGTGCCCCAGGGAGTTTGGAATGCATAATAGAACTTCTCATTGCACCAGTATCCAAAAGAAATGGTTCTGTAACACCCAATGCTACAACATCAACATAAGGTCCATTCTGATCCACTGGAACTGATACGACTCCCTTGCTTTGTCTATGGCTGTCCTAGCTAGTGTGAAAATCGGGACTTTCACTCTCTGCACAATAATCGTCATTATAATATTGCGCAGACTGAGTATTCTGTTGATCAAAATAATTCATAGTGTTCTGCGCGGGTAAGGAACGCTGTCCCTGAGACAATGCACCTCACCCTCTACCCCTAGGTGTTGACTGAAAACCACCACGGCCTCGTGGCACGGATTGTCCACCAGTACGTTGTAGTAAGACCGGACAGTTAACCTTAAAATGACCTTCCTCTTTACAATAGGCGCATTGATTAGGACCCAACGGAGGTCGCGGAACAAAAGGTACAGGTTTTTGTAACAATCTCTGAAACTGTGGAGGCTGTTGCGATTGGGGCTGACCAGAATGAGGGGGATAAGGCTGTTGCAAAAGAATCTTCGTTTTCAATTCTTTAGTCTTTTTCTCCACTTTATCCTTCTCTTCCTTATCCCTATTCTCATAATACTGAGCAGTAGCTAATATCTGGGCAGTCGATGAAACGGCCCATGAACTCTCTGATTGTTTCGATTTGTGCGATAATTCTGGAAGTAAATTAAAGACAAATTTGTCCACGAATAATCGCTGTCCGCCTTCAGTACTCATATTTTGACCACTATGGTCGATGAAAGTTTCTTCGAAACGAGTTAAGAAATCTGAGACACTTTAATCCGTCTTTTGTTTACACGCCGCTAACTTAGCCCAGTTAACGCGTACAGCAGGCATCATCGTTTTCATAAGAGCTATTATTTTACCAGGCAATTCTGTTATCAAATCATCGGGTTTAGCACCACCTATTTGTCCTGCATCTGCGGCTGTTATAGCAGCCCAATTTCCGCCTAAAGCTTGATCGTGGTCTTCCCTACGAATCTTACCCCTTAATGCTTGTGGGACTACATTTCCCATCAGCAAATCGATATCTGCCAAATTCATGATACATGCATCAACAGTCTGGGACAACTCTTTATAATACCCAGCAGGATTCTTACGAGGATCCGGTAAAGACTGTTTAAGCGCCAAAACTTCCGATCTCTTCCAAGGGTCATGTACCCATATACGCTGGAAATTAGCTGGGACACCTGGAACATTGCCTGCCTGTGGAACCGCATCTCTCCATATTGGAGGAACTTCTCGCATAGGATATTGTGTCATTTTACGTCGAACCGCAGGCTCAGGTTCAAGAGAAGCTTGAGAGAAAAAGGAAGACTGAAAAGTAACAAGTGTTCGAACAGCATGCTCTACATCAGAACCTACAATAAGTCCCTTATGAAATTGGTCCTGTATCTCGAACAAACCCTGAGGAGGTAAATCCAAATCCATATCTCCCCACCCTTTGATAAGAGTATTACACATAACATTAAAGACATACCTCTGCGTGGGCGCATTCCATTGAAGAAAAGTGTCTAAAAAATCGCGCACCCTATACTGTGGACCATTCATGATCCAATTACGAGCGAGAGAATCTAACTTAATCTGCTCTTCAGAGTCCGGAATCTGGCTACGAGATTGCCTTCGAGACGAGGCAGGAGAAAAATGAAGCGGCCCAAGAAAAGGTGACAAAAGACCGAAAACAGTGTTAACTAATCGTTGACGGGCTGTTAGGGGAATCCGACACTAGAACAGGAGACAATGTATTCTGTACAGCAGGAGAAGAGCTAGTAGCAAAAGAAACTGACGGTGAAGGAGACTGAGGCACAGAAGACTGAGGTACAGAAGTCGGTGGCAAAGGAGGTGGAGGTGGAATCACTGGAAGAGGTAATTGTGCAAGAACTGGAATAACTGGATTAGCAACCGGTTGCTGGACAACCAGTTGTAATGGGGGTGCATTAGCACCCAATACATAGGGTGGAGGTAATCTCAACAAATGGGACATGAAAGGATCTTCGTCAAGATCCTTACTCTTTGAGGAAGTAGGCAACACAGGATAACATCTATCTATTGCCATACGATGCTGTACTTCTGAAATGCCAATCATCTGATCAGTCTCATCATTTTTGAACTGCTGGGTAGCCTGTAAATTCGTCATATCTTGTGTTTTTTTATCCTTCTTTGCTTGTTTAATTTCTTTCTGTTTGGCTTCCTTACGCCATAGGCGGAAAGAGTCAAACATTGCCGGCCGGGCTTTTCTTTTAAACAAAATCGCTTCCAAATTATTTAATATATCAGGCTCAAAACTACCATTTTGTGGCCACTGTAAAACACCATCTTTCAGTGTGTATCGGATCTATGTTTCATTGAAAATAATAGGACCAAGACCATGATTTGAATAGAGCTCGTAAGTGGGAGTTCCAACCGGAGGAATCGGACAAGAGTCCTCTAGCCGGAAATCCCTAGAACAACCTAAACAGCAAAATTTCTTAAACTTACTAAATCCAGGCATTTCGTAACGAACTGGACTTTTACAAACATAAAGGGGTTTAAGACAATATAGTCACAGCACAAACGTACTTACCCCTCGGCTTCGATAAGTGCACTGATCGAATAACAAAAACCAAAACAAAGAGTGGGCGCTACCCACGAATACTTAACTAAATGTTTTCTGACGCCAACAGATGTCCGTCTAACGTCTCGCTATACCAATCATCACCAGAGGGCCAAGGCAGGGCGACAGTCAGGGCAGCAGTCATCAGCAGCCGTCGGAAAGGAGTAGCCGCGCTGTAAAAAACTTTAGGTCCACTTCGACATACAGGGGTCGCTCTCCTGGTTCGCGAATCCTCCAGAATTTTCTTGCGGAGCTCCTCACGTCCCTCGGGCTGAACCGCTACCACTGAAGTCACCCCACGTTGGGACGCCAATTGGAGAACCGGGCCTTATGGGTCGAGCGGCGCAGGGCACGCCTAAAATCTCCGGGTTCACCTGCCTTGTTAGACAGAGACACGAGAAACTCTGTTAGGCGTAGAAAATCAAATTTATTAGCTGCAGCCAAGCACAGTTGTCCAAGAAGTACAACAAAGGTAAGTTTTTAGGAGTCTGCCACTTAACTCCTTGGCTTACAATCTCTTATAGTTCATATGTTTACAATGCCCAGTCTCAAAACATACAAAACCAACGAATAGGAATAGTTCGAAAACAAGCTATCGAGTATCCAAAACACGCCCTCCTTTCAGACCCCGTGTGCTCTCCTCCCCTCAAGTTAATCAACACTAGTGCCCGTAATTCAATTTGCAGGTGGTAGAACATGGTCGTATGCTTCAAAGGATAGTTTATGTAACAAGAGAATACACGAAGAGAATAGCGAAGGCCAGTCAAATAAGATAAAGCAAGAAAGAATGGTGGGACCCAAACAGTGGAGTAAGACAAGGATTAATCAGTCTAGACATGGATTTAGCAAACTCGGCCAGGCCCTGACATCAGTTTCGTAAACAAGGACAAGGGGTTACTCTTTAACAGACAAGACACGTAGCAGCTGAAAGAGCAAAAACACTGTGTTCGCCGTGCTGCCTGAGTGAGGCAACACAAAATGGCGGCTGAACACAAAATGGCGGCTAGATACGAAGCGGAGTCGAAAACCACGGAACCTCAGTGTGGGTGTGTGAGTAGCTCTGTTGAGAGGCTGTATGAGTGAGTGGCTAAGCGGCAGAATATTTTGATTAGTGAGTGGGTATGCGAGTGGCTGTATGGGTGACTGAGTGGCTTTGTGAGTGATTTTATGGGTGAGTGACTTTAAGAGTAGGTGTATGGGTAAGTGAGTGTCTGTTTGTATGAGTGAGTGGGTATGTGAGTGGCTCTGTGGATGAGTAACTGGGTATGTGAGTTGTTTTATGGGCAGGACAGTGGGGTGTAGGAGAGGTTGTGTGGGGGTGTGAGTGGGTATGTGATCATTTCTGTGGATGATGTCATCAGTGATGTCATCAGTGATATCGTTTGAGATGTCATCAGTGATGTAACTGACCATGCCATGAGTGATGTAATATGTGAGATCACATGCAGTACAGTAAGTAAGTAATACGTTTATTGTTTAGTTAATAATACCCTTAGCAATTTTCAGATAAAGAAGCGTGATTCAACCAAATTCATAGTTAAAATATCAACAAGCATATCATAAGCATATCATAAAATCATTAATTCCTGGCTACTGTCAAAGTCAGTAAATGGACAATGTCTCTGATCTTCCAGTTGCCTATGCAGAGTTCCAACTAGTTAACTCGGCAAGTAAAGGTGGGACAAATCATTCAGTGTGCAAAACGAGAGAATTTGGTACAGGAATGATGGCCTGGAGCTCTGGGTTCATTGCTTACATAGGTGGTCAAACAGTCTTCCATCTTGCATAGCACCTTAAAAAGTGCATCCTTTTAGAGCTGGTTCAGTAGACAGACGATAGCAAATCAATCAATCAATCAATCAATCAATCAGAGTACTTGTAAAGCACGCTACTTACCCGTGAGGGTCCCAAGGCGCTGAGGGGAGGAGGGCTGCTGCTACTGCTCGAAGAGCCAGGTCTTGAGGAGTCTTCTGAAGGCGAGTAGGTCTTGGGTCTGCCCTATGTTGGTAGGGAGGGTGTTCCAGGTCTTGGTGGCGAGGTAGGAGAAGGATCTGCAGCCGTAGGTTGTTCGTTGGATGAGGGGGACAGCGGTGAGGGCAAGGCTGGCGGAGCGGAGCTGGCGGGTCGGGGTGTGGAAGCTGAGTCTGCTGTTCAGGTAGGCTGGTCCGGCGTTGTGGAGTGCTTTGTGTGCGTGGGTGAGGAGCTTGAATGTGATCCTCTTGTCAACAGGGAGCCAGTGTAGGTCTCTCAGGTGGGGGTGATGTGGCAGTGGTGGGGGACGTTGAAGATAAGTCGGGCGGAGGCGTTTTGGATGCGTTGTAGTTGTCGTAGGTGTTTGGCTGGGACTCCTGCGTAGAGTGCGTTGCCGTAGTCCAGTCTGCTGCTGACGAGGGCCTGTGTCACCATTCTTCTTGTTTCGGTCGGGATCCACTTGTAGATCCTGTGGAGCATGCGGAGGGTGTTGTAGCAGGAGGAGGAGACAGCATTGACCTGCGTAGACATGGAGAGGGAGGAGTCAAGGAGTCAAGGAATCCTAGATTGTGTGCATGGTCGGTGGGTGTTGGGGCTGTTCCCAGTGTGGTCGGCCACCAGGAGTCGTCCCAGGCTGAGGGGGTGGGTCCGAGGATGAGGACCTTCGTCTTTTCCGAGTTCAGCTTCAGACAGCTGCTTCTCATCCAATCGGCGATGGCCTTCATTCCCTCGTGGAGGTTGGTTTTGGTGGTGTGTGGGCCATGGTGAGGGAGAGGATGAGCTGGGTGTCGTCAGCGTAGGAGATGATGTTGAGGTCGTGATGGCGGGCCACTTGCGTGAGGGGGGCCATGTAGATGTTGAACAGCGTTGGGCTGAGGGATGAGCCCTGGGGGACGCCACAGATGATGTCGGTGGGTTCGGATCGGAAGGGTGGGAGGAGGACGCTCTGGGTTCTGCCGGAGATGAAGGAGGTGGTCCAGTCAAGAGCCTTCTCTTGGATTCCAGCTTCTAGGAAGCGTGTCTTTAGAGTGCGATGGCAGACCGCGTTGAAGGCGGCTGACAGGTCCAGGAGGATGAGGGCTGATGTTTTGCTGTTGTCTAGTTGGCACCTGATGTTGTCTGTGGTGGCGATGAGGGCTGTCTCGGTGCTGTGGTTTCGTCTGAACCCGGACTGGGTCGGGTCCAAGATGTTGTTGTCTTCGAGGTGGCGGGCCAGTTGCATGTTGACGATTTTCTCGATGACCTTTGCCGGGAACGGGAGCAGGAAGATAGGCCGGAAGTTCTTGAGGTCCTTGGGGTCCGCTTTGGGCTTTTTGAGGAGGGCGTTGATTTCGGCGTGCTTCCAGCTTTCCGGGAATGTCGCTGTTTCGAAGGAGATGTTGAAGACCTTCCGTAGTTGGGGTGCGATGGCTGCATCTGCTTTCTTGAATACGTGGTGTGGGCATGGGTCAGACGGAGATCCTGAGTGAATGGAGTTCATGACCTTGCGTGTCTCGTCGTCGTTGACGTTGGACCAGGAGGTCAGGCGGTTGGCGCGGGTGGTGCTCACAGGGGAGGTGGAGTCTGGCGTAGTCGGGGTGGTCGTGGTTTTGAAGCTGTCGTGGATGTCAGCGATCTTGCGGTGCAAGAAGATGGTTAGTGAGTCGCACAGTTCTTGTGAGGGCGGGATGTCGTTGGCGATGGCGCTGGGGTTGGAGAGTTCCTTTACGATGCTGAAGAGCTCTTTGCTGTTGTGTTCGTTGTTATCCAAGCGATCTTTGAAGGAGGATCTCTTGGCTAATCTGATGAGGTGGTGCTGTCTGTGGGTGGAGTCCTTGTGGGCTGCGTGGTTGTCCGGTGTGCGTTCGTGGAGCCATGCCTTCTACAGTTTCCGGCATGCGTGTTTAGAGGTCTGGAGCTTGTCGGTGAACCAGGTGGCTCTCTTGTTGGCGTGGCTGTTGGAGGGTTTCTTGAGTGGGTCGAGGGTGTTGGCGCAGTCGTCGATCCACTGTCTGAGGTTACGGGCTGCGGTGTCTGGGTTGGTGGGGTCGGTGGGTGGGTTCTTGGTGAGGGAGGTGATCAGCAGGTCTTTGGTGACTTTGCTCCAGCAGCGGCGAGGCAGCTGTTGGGTGCGGTGGTGCGTGGTTGGTTTATGGAAGGTGAAATGGATGCAGCGGTGGTCGGTCCTGTGGAGTTCGGTGGTGTGTTCGAAGGCGACGTGGGAGCCTGGGGAGAAGATAGGATCGAGCGTGTGGCTGGCGACGTGGGTGGGTGCGGTGACGAGTTGTCTGTGGCCCAGGTTGGCGAGGTTGTGGATCAGGGTGGCGGAGTTTGCGTCGTTGTTGTTCTCGAGGTGGAAGTTCAGGTCCCCGAGGAGGATGTAGTCCATGGAGGCGAGTGCGTGGGTGCTGACGAGGTTGGCGATGGAGTCGCTGAACTGAGCCCGGGGTCCGTGCGTGTGAAGGGCAAAGTGCGTGTAAGTTCCATTCTTGGGCGTAAACAGATAACACGGCAAAAAGCTTGTTTGCTGGCGAATTAGGGGCCATATATCAAAAAGATTTTAATGATTCTCAAATTGGGATTCTTAGCGAATCACAATTAGAGAATCGCAAAATGCAATGTATGTAGGATTCACTAAAAATGTTGCTAATCCTACATATTCCTTATTTGCGAATCGCAAATTGAGATTCACAAATAAGGAATACCTTCCCATTGGGAAGACATCCTTAATTTGCGAGTACCAATTAGAGAATCACAAATTGAGAATGCAGTTTCAAGGTTGCAAAGGTGCCAAAAGGACACCCTGTTGCACCCCTGAAATATGCATGTGTGCACAGTTTGCGCCTATGTGCGTCATATGACACTTTAAAAAAATCAAAAAAGTGCTTTTTTAAAGAAAATAGCAAATTACCTCCAACTTGAAGTTGGTGGTAATTTGCAATTCCTTAAGGCCAAATAGCAAATGTCTGGTGCTTCCAGAATTGCATTTAAGGAATCGCAATTTGAAATTCCTTAATTGCATTGGCAAAATAGAGAATCGCACATTTTGCAATTCTCTATTTTGCGATGACCTTTTGGGATGATACATCCCAAAAGGCTTTTTCCAATTCGCAAACGGGCCGATTCTGAGAATCTGTCAGTTTGGGAAAAAGGCTTGATACATATGGCCCAAAGTGCCTAGTGCATTGTGGATGAAAATGTAAAGACTTTGATCACTTAATTCGATGAATAGCCTTAGCAATGAGTTATAGCAATTTTAAAATGGTGCATTTGCAAAAGGAAGATTTCGGATGAATGGTGCTTGGCCTTAGTGTTTATGATTCACTGCATGGTTCTTTTAATTGCAGTGATTTCTGGTCGCTTTTTCACTGAGTTTGCCCTTGCTGCATCCACGAATTGTATCCAATTGTTATTAAAGATGGGCTTCAGTAGCAGTCGGCGTTCAAATTGCCGTTCCCGGCAAATGCACAAAAGGTGTAAAATGCTCTCTTCCACTTTCTCATATAAGCAGCAGATAGTTGGTGTCAGTAATCGTTTCCAGGGAGGAAAGTGTGGCAAGATTAGTAGAATGCCCATTCGGAAGCAGAGGTATTTTTCTTTCGCGCTCATATTGAATCCAATGCCTAAGTAAGATTTTGGGAAGGGCTTGGTGTAGCTTTGCAGAACGAACCACCCATAGGCCCTTACTTTATGTGCTGCCTTTTCTTCCACTATAGACAGCCATTTCAATGTCTTGTTTACAAGATGTTTGAAGCTTTTGTGGGTCCCTGAGGCTGCCCAGAGATCTTTGAGGTCTAGTTGATTTATTAATGATGTCAAATATGCCATGGCTGCACAGTCCTTCCTTGCATATATATTTCATTCTATAGATGTGTGTTCAGTGTTCCTGCTTCTGACTTTTTTATCCTGTGCCAGCACTTGACATAGGCTCCTTTTCTAGTGATATCTTGGGTCTGCAGGCAGAATTCCAGCCTAATTTGGGTGGGCGAGACATAATTGGGTAGATTGAATATCATTCTCACCGATCTTGAAACTGTACTGCCCAGAATTACCGCGTCTCTTCCCCTCAGGCACTCGCTACCACAAGTAATAGCTGGAACGAGATTTGCTTGTAAAACCTGTACCAATGGGGTCAACTTTGGTCCAGCAGTTTTGTTTTTGATGTATTTTAGAGCTAATGTATTTGAGTTACCTCTTCTCTTGATGGCTTCTTTTTGTGTGTTAAATCTTCCTTTGCTGTCTATTATCTCTCCCAAGTACTTATAGTCTTCTACTGCTTCTATTGATGTGCCACCCAAATGCCAATGGTGACTGGATTTTCTCTATTTTTGGTTTAATTGCATTTCCTTCGACTTGTCAAGATTGATAGTTAGGCCCTTGATAGCCGAGTAGCTGCTGGTTGAATCTAAGAGGTGTTGGAGACCGATAAGAGTTTGGCTGATCAACACAAGGCTATCAGCATGCAGCAGATTGGAAAGAGAAAACCCCCCAAGTTGAAAAGCGTTGGGCCCATACACACCCCTGTTTCAGCCCCTTTGTTGTTGGAATTTTTCTGGAAAGACAATTTCCGTCTCCCAGCTTTACTTGGACCCACGTGTTGGTAGGTAGAGATATTATCTGGTTTAAGAGAACAGATGGTATTTCCAGTTTCTTAAGTTTGGCCCAGAGTTTGTTCCTGTCAATGTTGTCGAAAGCTGATGAAAAATCGATAAAACACAAAAAAAGAGGGAGTTTTGCTGTTTTGGCACTATCTATTATTAGCAGCAGTGCCTATATGTTCATTGTAGTTCCCATGCCCTTGAAGAAGCCCGCCTGGTTAATGGGGATGAGCAATTTGTTGTTTGCCCAAGCTGCCAAGTCATCCAGGAGAAGACCAGCGTAGTATTTGGCCTCAATGTCAATTAATGCTACAAGCCTGTAGCTTTTTGCTTTGTCCTTGTCACCTTTTTTGTATATTGAGTATATGATGGATCCCCACCAGGAGCCAGGTATTGTGTTTCCTCCCTAAATTTGTTCATTCAGCTGTAATAGTACGGGTACCCAATACTCTGAATAGTTTTAAATAGCATTGGTGGCATCTCATTAGGGCCCGGTGTGCCCTCCTGCTTGCCTTTGGCAATCCTGTTCTTAATCGGATTAATTTTAAATGAAAGAAGATTATTTACTATTAGGATGGTTTGGTCAGGGGGAGAGGCCTCAAGGGGGTGGCTGGGGCTAAGCTTCCCAATCCGAAGGTCACCCTCTTCTGAATTAAAGTGTTCCCGTAGGTGAGTTGCCCACGCTTCTTCTGTAAGGTGTGAGTTAACTCTCTGAGCATTCAGGTTTTCTAAGCTATATTATTGTATGCCAAAACCTTGCACTATTATTTGTTTTGGAATCGTACAATAGCGTGGCCCACAAATTATCGTCCGATTGACTATTTGCTTGCCAGACTAGTTTTTCTTATTTGCTTTTAATTGCGCTTGCTCCTTCTGAATGATGGGGTCATGTCCCGTTCGCTGGAGCTTACGTAATGTTTTATTTATTTCCTTCTTCAGCTCCAGGAGGTTTGGGATCCTAAGTCTGGAGAGATGATTCTTCTAGTTGTCTAACGGACGATGTACAGTCTGTTCTTGAAGAGTTTCCCTAGATTTTGAGCCAGCTCATGCTGTGTGCATATCTCCTAATTTTTTATGAAAAGTTCCCAGCGCGTTATCACGTTTGAGTTTGCCATTTCCTGGTTGTCCCAAAGTGACTTTGCTAAAGCCTGCAGTGTTTCAGGTTGATTGATTTTACATTTTATCCTGAAGTTCTTGTAGTGTATGGAATCAGGATCCACCACGGGCTGGGCTAATTCCGGCATGGATATGCTCATGGTGATTTGCTGTGGTAGGTTGTCGCTTTGATGTTGTGTCCCTATCTGAAAGCCTGCAATCTTGTTGATAAGTGGCAAAGTTAAGAAGGTGTAATCAATTAACGTGCTAGCAGTAGCGTTGTGAAATGTTGCCGCCGTATGCTGATCTCCGGGAAAGCATGCATTTAGTTCCACAAAACTTAGATGTTCAATATCTCTTATCAAATTGCGGACGAGTGCTGATTGATGCGTCTTGTTGCTCTGATCCTGGTGTGGAATAGTCCAGGCCAAAAATTGTTGTTCCCAAAACTTGTCCCTTCTAGTAATTGCATAATGGAGTCTCCTGTCATCAATAGATTAGCTGTTGATTCTTCTGAGACCAATCTGGTTATTTCGGATCCCAGCAATTTGACACCTTTGGTTTCCTCATGTGAATGTATGTAGGTTTTAAGCATTATTATATGTTGTTGTGTGGTGCTATCCCACTCTAAGAGCTTTGACTACATTTGGTGGAGTTGTGGTAGTATCTACGTCTTTTGTCGCTAATATGTTCCTAATTGGCGAGTAAGTTGTTAGGCCGCCCTTTAGGTGCCCAAATTTGGCACCTCTTACTGCTGGTGTGTGGTGTCTTTTGAAATCCAGTATGTGAATGGATTCTTCTGACCAAGTCTCTTGTAATAGGATGAGGTCGAAGCCTTGGAAGAAATCCATAAGGTCTCTGTCCGATGTTTTGTCTCCTAAGCCATTTATATTCAAAGAGCATATTCGTAGTTGGCGCTCGCCTGCTGGAGATTTTTATGTTCTGTGTCAGGTGCTGTCTCCATGTTCATTTATTGTTCTGGCTAACCAGGTCCAATCTTCTTGTGTGAAGGCTGAGTTCTGATCTTTTAATTCTATCAGGGCTGTGTCCGTACTACGAGAGCCTTTTACTACAGATTTGGGCTGCTAACCCAGTGATGGAGTGCCCAGAGTTGCTTGCTTGAGTCTGTTTGGAATCAGAGGATCTGGGCAACCCGGATTTTGATAGAGGAGTATTTTAATTCCCTAGGACTTTAGTTGGAGCTCTTCATCCAAAAACCTCCTCACTATTTCCTCTGAGGACCAGATTGCCTTTGTTACTTCTCTATTCTTTCAAGATCATGCAAGCTTATGTCTGTCAAGCAACTGATTGATCAGGAATAATCGTAGAATGTTCCCTCTGTTGAGGATGTCCCCACAACCTCTAGACTTGAATTCCGGGATGAACAGGGTCGAGTGATTTTTAATTTGTGGCTGGTCAATAGTTGAAACTTTGGCCTAGATAGCCTGGACCACTTGAAGGTGAAGATTTAGAGAGTCATTTTGAGATCCAGGGTCATTCCTGGTAATGGGGATTACTTTTGTTGAAGAGACTGAATGTGAGTTTCCTTCATTAGTTGAAATGACCAGGTTGTTACTGGCTGCGGTATTCATGCCGTCATCTGATGCTTTGAAAGATGGCCCGGGCGGATCTTCCTCAGCCCTTTCCAGCTCAAATTCGGGAGCCCCCGAGATTGCTGTGGTCAGTTGGCGCAGGTTTTTGACTAATTGTGGAAGCAATTGATCTGGTGTTAAGCTGTCAACTTGCCTTTTTGTCCCCAGTTTTGCTCCCCCTGTGGGGAAGTAGTCCTAAATGTTCTTCCTCCTCTTTCATCCTTCCCTCCTCTGCTTATGTCAGGTCCTCTTTTCTTGCACCATTGTTCAGGACAGGAGATTCTATTCCCTGTTTTGTTGATGAAGTTTCATCCCAATAGTTGGAGATGCTGGCTGCACTCTGGGGCTCTTTTGTATTCTTTTGCATTATTATAATCATCATCTCCTTTGGCCCAGGGTTTCTCACTTTTGTATACTGCTGCGGTGTTATCTGTAATTATTAATCTGGGGCTTGAATGATTAGATATGGACCTGTCATTATTGGAATCCTTTACAGGGGCTTTTCCCCATCCCTGGTAAGTCGGCACCTGTTTAATCGTTCTGTGGGACCATGTGTGTGGGGGCCTACTGAACTGTTAAGTTCGATGAATTTGATGATTTCTTAATGTCTGCTAGAATGTCCCCCATTACCGCTGGGAAGGTAGAAGGTTTATCTAATGTGGTGAAACAAGTGCAGTGTGATTGTATTATTTGTATATCTGCCTGAGCCCTTTTGATTTCCTGCCCACTCTGAGAGCCGTGCCCTGCCTCCACAGTCCTCCAGCGGGTCCGCGTAGACTCCTGTGAACTCTTGAGGGTGCGAGCTGAAGCAAGCAGAGAAGAAGCAGTCCCTGCTTCAAAGAGCTGACAACAACAATCAAGGAGGCAGGGAGAAGCATCTCCTCATCCAGACTCTCGTAGCAACACAGTACGGTGCAGGGGCTATGTTATAGTTAGCTCACCTAACTATAACTGCTGAATTTCACAGTTTTTTTATGAGTGAAATCTGAGCCTAACATGTTTTTTTCAGTGAATTTCTAAAGTTTTTTAATGTTAATTCCTAACTATATGTTCCCTGTAATCTTTACTTTTTGGTGAATTTTGAAGGTTGTTTAAATTGTATTTCTTAACTGTAAACTATAACCTTTAAGAGTGTGTGTGTGAGTGGCTGTATAGGTCAGTGAGCTCGTGTGTCAGTAGCTGTATGGGTCTGTGACTGGGCGTATGAGTTTTTTTGTTGGTGTGAGTAGCTGTATGTGTCTGTAAGTAGGTGAGGGAGTGGCTTTATGGGTCTGTGAGTGGGTGCATGAGTAGCTGAATAGGTCTGTGAGTAGGTGAATGAGTTTCTGAGTGGGTATCTGAGTGGGTGCAAAAGTGTCTGAGTGGGTCTGTGAGTGAGTGTGAGAGTGAGTGGGTTTGAGAGTGCCTCCAGGAGTTTGTGAGTCAGTGTGTGAGCAAGTGCTTGAGTGTCTGAATGAGTCTGTAAATTAGTGCGTGAATCTTTGAGTGGGACTGTAAGTGGTTGTGTGAGTCTATGAGTGCATCTGTGAGCCAGTGTCTGAGTAGGTCAGTGAGTAGATGTGTGGGAGTATGAGTAGTTCTGTAAATGGGTGCATGAGTGTCTGAGTGAGTCTGTGAGTGTGTGCATGAATGTCTGAGTTGGTCTGCAAGTGGCTGTATGGATATGTGAGTAGTTGTATGAGTGTTGCAGTAAGTGTCTGAGTACCTCTGTGAGTGGATGTGTGGGTGTCTAAGTTGGTACGTGAGTGGGTGTGTCAGTGTCTAAGTGGGTCTGTCAGTGGGTATGTGAGTGCCTGAGTATGTGAGTGGGTGCATTTCTGTGTGGGTGTGTCGGTGTGCAGTCATAATATCGAGTCTTTTATTTCGACTGGACAGAATATCGAGTAAAAAATATAGAATGGACATAATATCGACTAGACATAATATAGACAACAAAAATATCGACTAGAGAAAATTAATATCGAATAGAATGGACATAATATCGAATCAAAAATATAGAATGGACATAATATCGACTAGACATAATATAGCCAACAAAAATATCGAATTTAAGGTAAGTTAATAATAATTTTTATTTTTGTGTAATATAAGTCTGTAGCGGGTTGTGGGTTTATAGGGGAATAGGGTGGGAAGTAATTTAATTATAATTAATTAAATATGTTAATTTATTTATTGATATTTATTTAGAATTAATTGTTAATTATTTATTAATTGGTAATTAAATAAAATATAATTGGTAATTAATTATAATTGATTAATTGATAAATATTTTAATTGTAGTAATTTATTTTCTGTAGCGGGTTGTGGGTTTATAGGGGAATAGGGTGGGAAGTAATTTAATTATAATTAATTAAATATGTTAATTTATTTATTGATATTTATTTAGAATTAATTGTTAATTAATTATGAATTGGTAATTAATTAAAATATAATTGGTAATTAATTATAATTGATTAATTGATAAATATTTTAATTTTAGTAATTTATTTTCTGTAGCGGGTTGTGGGTTTATAGGGGAATAGGGTGGGAAGTAAGTTAATTATAATTAATTAATTTTTTTTAATTATTTATTGATATTTATTTATAATTAATTGTTAATTATGTATTACTTGGTAATTAATTAAAATATAATTGGTAAATAATTATAATTGATTAATTGATAAATATGTTAATTTTATTAAATTATTTTCTGTAGCGGGTTGTGGGTTTATAGGGGAATAGGGTGGGAAGTAATTTAATTATAATTAATTAAATATGTTAATTTATTTATTCTTAATTATTTGGAATACATTGTTAATTAAATAATAATTGGTAATTAATAAAAATATGATTGGTAAATAATTTTAATTGATTAATTGATAAATATGTTAATTTCATTCATTTATTTTCTGTAGCGGGTTGTGGGTTTATAGGGGAATAGGGTGGGAAATAATTTAATTCTCATTAATTAAATATGTCATTTAAATTATTGGTATTTATTTTGAATTAATTGTTAATTAATTTTTAATAGGTAATTAATTAAAATATAATTGGTAATTAAAATTAATTTATTAATTTTTAAATTGTAAATTAATTTATTGTTAATAGGTAATTAATTAGTATGAGTAGGCAATTTTTAAAATTAAATAATTTTATTTTGTATTTATAAATAAATATTTAATATTTTTTATACACAAGTAAAATATTTTATTTATTTGTAATTGGTATTACTATTTATGTTATTTATATCTATTTGTGAAGTATTTAATTTCCCTATTATTGCACTCTCTGAAGTTGGAATAGTAATTTTAACCCCTACGCTATACAACTCTTTCCCTACTGTTGCACCCACTGGAGTGGGTATGCAACGTTTACAACGCAACTTTTACTATGCACTACCATTACAACGAAACGTTTACAACGCAAAAACGTTTACAACGCATACATTTACAAAGCATGTTTTTACAACGCAGATACCTTTACAACGCATACCATTACAACGTAAGTATTGCTAAGTATATAATTATTTTTAAAATGTTATATGTTTGGTTTTTTGGGTAAAGGGGTATTTGTAGGGTTCAGGGTCAGTTTTCAGTTTTTGGGTTAAGGGGTATTTTTAGCGTTCAGGGTCAGTTTTCAGTTTTTGGGTAAAGGGGTATTTTTAGGGTTCAGGGTCAGTTTTCAGTTTTTGGGTAAAGGGGTATTTTTAGGGTTCAGGGTTAGTTTTCAGTTTTTGGGGTAAAGGGGTATTTTTAGGGTTCAGGGTCAGTTTTCAGTTTTTGGGTAAAGGGGTATTTTTAGGGTTCAGGGTCAGTTTTCAGTTTTTGGGTAAAGGGGTATTTTTAGGGTTCAGGGTCAGTTTAGGGTTTTTGGGGTACAGGGGTACTTTGTAAAAATAAAGTAAAATTACATTTAAATTACATTAATTAAATAAAATTAAATACAATTAAATTATATTATAATATTTTATATTAATTTATATTAAAAAAAAATTATATACTTACCAATACTTACGTTGTAATGGTATGCGTTGTAAAGGTATATGCGTTGTAAAATCTTGCGTTGTAAATATATGAGTTGTAAAAGTTTTTGTGTTGTAAAAGTTTTGATGTAATGGTAGGTGTTGTAAAAGTATGCGTTGTAACGTCATACATCCCTGGAGTCGGAATAGTAATTTTAACCCCTACGCTATCCAGCGCTTTCCCTACTGTTGCACCCACTGGAGTGGGAATAGTACATGTTACCTCTACGCTATTCAACACTTTTGCTAATGTTGAACTCACTATAGTTGTTACAATAAATTTTAACCATTTTCTATGCTACGCTAAAAATTTTATATATGTTTATTTAATAATATGTTTTTATATATATATATATATATATATATATATCTCAGCAAAAATCGTTTCAATCAAGAAACACGCCGCACACTACTCCATAGGTTCAATTATTTAGTTTATTTTCTGTAGGATCCCCACCTACGCGTTTCGGACACCAATCTGTCCCTGGTCACGGTACAAACATTAGTCCATCATCACTTTCCACCTTTTATACCTGTAGTCACCACTTGGCAATTAAGATTACATTTTAACCAAACCAGAGGAGACCTTGTTGAGTAAAGGATTATCTTTTTGTCCAGACAAGCATCAGGACCAAGTTGAAACACGGATCGATTTATATAAATACGTGCGCAAATTGAAATTAAATTTTTTTTTTTCAAAAAACAAGCGTGCAACACCAACAACCCCAGCGAATGAACAAGCTCACAATAATGATCAAGGAATAATGGCAGTAGCGGATGCAAACAGCCTACAAACAGCCTATGAGTTAGCGCACCAAATGGATCCAACTGAACTGACCAACACTCAAGTACTCTCCCAAATGGGTCATGAAATTGGAACACGTCCTAAAACCACTCTGAAGAGCAAATCGAAATTCTGTCCTGTTTTGCATCCAGGCAATCGCATAGATGTCTTTCATGATTTAGTGGTGGCAGAACTTGAAACCATGAATAACCTCACTAATACCAAAAAGGAAAACGTTACAAAAAAGGAACGCATAGCTCTAAAAAATCTCCAGTCGAATGTCCTGATAGAAATCAAACCAGCGGACAAGGGAGGTAATATCGTGATACAGAATAAAAGAGACTACGTGGAAGAAGCCAATCGCCAATTAAACAATGAAAATAACTATGAAGTCTTACGGGAGAATCCGACGGCAATTATGATGCACAAACTGCACTCATGCATACAAACATGGCAAGAAAATGGCCTCCTAAGCATGGAAGAAAAAAAGTTTCTTATAACTGCACATCCAATAATGCCTACTATATATTTTCTCCCGAAAATACACAAGACTTTAGTCAAACCACCTGCCCGACCAATAATTTCAAGCTGTGGCTCATTGTGCGAAAATGTATCTTCATATGTGGACTTCTTTCTGGCACCCCTTGTCCCAACTCTGAGTTCCTATATTAAAGACACTGGGGACTTTCTGAGAATCATCATGGGAGTGAACTGGCAACCTGACTACTGGCTAGCAACAATAGATGTTGTCTCGTTATATACTTCTATTCAGCGGGACATCGGACTGACAGCGATCAAGTACTTTCTGGGTCAAAAACCAATATCAGAATTACGACACACCAACATGGTAATCGATATGATGACCTTTTGCTTAGACAACAACGTTTTCACTTTTGATAAAAAAGTATATAGACAAACCTGCGGATGTGCCATGGGTGTTTCCTTCTCTCCAAGCTATGCGAACCTCACGATGGGTTGGTGGGAAAAACACATAGCTTGGGGAGAAGGAAATGAGCCATACACCACGGACGTGGTTATATGGCTAAGATTTATCGACGATTTGTTCCTCCTTTGGAAAGGGACTAAACAGAAACTGGTGGAATACATTGCAATTCTCAATGAGAATGAAGTTGGACTACAATTTACGTCAAACATACAGAAAGAAGAAATAGAATTTCTCGATACTAAAGTCTATGTTAGAAATAATAGACTGGAAACAACTGTATTCAGAAAAGCAACCTCTACAAATAGTGTGTTGCATGGAAGCAGTTTCCATCCCACCTCACTAAAAAAGAGCATCCCTTATGGGGAATTCATTAGAATGAAAAGGAACTGCTCGGAAGAAACCGAAATGGAGAACAAATTTAAAGAGACAAAAGATCGATTCTCCAAGCGGGGATATAAACATGCTGACATAACCAAAGGAGAACAAAAAGCAAGAGCCAAGACCAGAGCAGAAACTCTAATAACAAAACAGAGTCCAACTGAACAGAGTGAAGAAAATGACCAACCGCGATTAGTATTAACATACTCTAAGGAAAGTTACAACATCAAGCGAGCATTGCAAAAATACTGGAATGTATTAAAAAAAGACAATGACATAGGCAGCCTGATCGGCGACAATCCACTTGTAACATATCGCAAAGCACCATCAATTCGTGATACTCTAGTTAACAGCCACTTCAAACAAATAAGAACTCAAAGTTGGTTGGAAAAGAGACAATTGGGTTTTAGCAAATGCATGACGTGCAAAGCATGCAAGATTGGTCGAAATTTGAAATCACTCACTGATCCCAGGGGCAGGACCTTTGACATTCGGAACAAAATCACTTGTGACTCACAATTTGTAGTATATTTAATCCAATGTTTCTGTGGAAAAAGGTATATTGGCTCAACAATTTGCCCTTTGAAAAAGAGAATTCTTGAACATACAAGAGCAATCCAGAAGAATGACCAAACCTACGCAACAGCTAAACACCTAAACTCACATCCAGGTAAAACCTGGAAAGACATGAAGTATTCAGGAATAGCGATGGTTGGCGAGAATGAGAGAGGTGGTGATAGAGCAACCAACTTGAGAAGGCTTGAGTCAAAATTAATAATCAGATTTAAAACAAGAAGCCCTTGGGGTCTCAACGCCGATGAGGAACTCTATGTACATTTATAAGTTTGATACCATCATCAATACTTTGTTTGACCAAACAAGCATTATAGTCCATAATTCTCATAATATATGAAGAAATGTAATTCTGTAGCAACAAAGAAGATTCTGTATCTATCAAGCCTAGCAATTTATATTCAATTTTTGTGACTAGTAGTAAATCGATTTTTATTTTTTAATTATTCAAGCATCATAATTACTGTTGATCCACAGCATGGAGCGACTCAATGTATGCTCAAAGGCACTCAGCCATTACTGACAATAAGGACACTTAGTCCACTACTAAGAATATTACAAAATACAGATGAAATTGGCGCTTCAAGATGTAAGCATATTCTGCAACATCATTAACAGTCCGGATGGACTGCAATCAGCGTCATGGTCTTTCATCACTGAAATCAATTAATTGAGCATTATTTGTGTCGTGAAAATGTTGGGATCCGGCCTTTATGGTGCATGATTTGGAATGAAATCAATCCATAAAACTACTGTGCCCACAATGCACCTTAATTGCCAAGTGGTGACTACAGGTATAAAAGGTGGAAAGTGATGATGGACTAATGTTTGTACCGTGACCAGGGACAGATTGGTGTCCGAAACGCGTAGGTGGGGATCCTACAGAAAATAAACTAAATAATTGAACCTATGGAGTAGTGTGCGGCGTGTTTCTTGATTGAAACGATTTTTGCTGAGAGGTATTTTGCGAGGGTGTCCTGAACCTCGCCGCCGGCACCAGCTACAGAGCTCCTCTCACTATTGGGACATTTGCTTATACATATATATATATATATGTATTATTTTTGGTGATATAATTTTTTTAATTATAGAAATTATTTATTAAAATTAAATTTTTAAAATAATTATTTCTAAGTTTATATTAAATATATTTATTACTATATTAGTTTTAACTTAATTTTAAGACATTTAAAAAAATCGATATTTTGACAGTCTATATTTTTGTAAGTCGATATTTTGGAGTCGATATTTTGGTACTTACCTGTTTGTAGATAGGGAGTCGATATTTTGTCACTCGATATTTTTCACTCGATATTTGTGTATCTCGATATTTGTGACGTCGATATTATGTCAGTGATCCGGGTGTGTCAGTAGCTGTGTGAGTGATACAGCCACAAAGGAATTGCATCTGCCCTTCTATCCAACAAGAGTCCATAGTTTTGCACAAAATATCTACCCAAGTGGAGTACTTTCTCCTGGCAAATTATTAAGTGCTGCTTCCTTGGGTAAATGTCCAGTACGTATTTTCCACTACAGCTGCATAATGGAGCATGAGGATATGTCACCAGTGACCTGTAAATTCATTTTGGCAATGTGATTATTCCTGGTGCATCGTTATTCAGAAATATGTGATAACATGAATCTTCCTATAGAGAAGACATCCAGACTACAGAGGTAAATCTCCACCAAACAAAGGTCCTTCTTTCTTAACTATATAAAGTACGTTTCTTCTTTGTTTGGTGGAGACGTCTTCATATTTCTCAGCATCAAGAATGTGTCATCAAAATTTGCAGGAATTGGGCTGGGGGGCCACTTGTTAAGCTCTCCATCACCCTGGCAAAAGGCTGGAAGAGCTTTATATACTACTACAGTAGGTGGGGCCAAACAATAAAGCTTCCAAGTGATTTTTTCACATTTGAATACTCATAGCAATTTAAAGGGAGAACCATGGACTCCAGCCGCGGGCCGTGGAGGGAGTTACGGTGGGGCAGGGAGGCGGGGAGGGGGAGGGGCAGGGTGGAGGGACCTAAACACTGGCATATGGATAATTGCAGGTAAGTACACAATCTAATTAATAAAACGAAATTCGTAGCGTGCACAGCATCGCATTGTGCGATGCAGTGCGCGCTACGAAATTCGTTTTAATAATTAAATTGTGTACTTACCTGCAATAATCCATATGCCAGTGTTTAGGTCCCTCCACCCTGCCCCTCCCCCTCCCCGCCTCCCTGCCCCACCGTAACTCCCTCCACGCCCCGCGGCTGATGGACTCTACTCTCACCAGGTAAGGACAAGAAAGGACCAACTCCTCACAGTCACTACAGATTGCACTCCGATTGATCAACGATGAAATCAACCTCCATGAAGCGTTTCAGATTGTCTTTCAAAATGGAACCGCCAATAAAGCACACTCACCTTCCCTCTGTCAAGCCCAGGAGTTAGGATCATTTGTCTTTTACAGAAGTGGAGCTTGAGCTGGGGCACCTGCTATGTTTATATTTGTAAGTGCTTCCTGTTGAGGTTTGAGTTATGTGAAATGAGCATCAGGGCCAAACAGCACTGGTGACCCCATCCCCCTGTGCCAGGTCAAAACTTATTGGGGGGGAGGGTTGCACAGCCCAATCCAATGACAGGCAGATTTCAACCCCTAGGACTCCTAGCACCCCACTCCATGGGGCTTGGCCACAGTAGAAGTGAGGTTACGCTGCCCCATTCTCTGGGCTGACCCCATCCCAGAGGTCCCTGGAGCACACTGGAGCCAATAATGCCAGGGAGGCTGTGCGCCCCCCAACAGCCCAAGGGACAAACACCTCCCCAGGGCTTTAATATAGAAATAATGCAGGGCTGTGCGGCACCCTCACAGCCCTAGGGACCACCATTACCTCCCCGTGGCTCTAGTTAGAAATAATGCAGGAGTCTTGAAGCTCCCCCCGGAGTCCCCAACAGAAGAGAGTAGGTGCCCTGGGTGGGACCAGGGCACCCACATTATAGGCCGGGCCTCGGGTGATGCGGTTCCTGGGACCAAAATCGGCAACGGAGGGGGGCTGCATGGCCCCCATCCTTAAAATAAATAAATAAATAAGGGGCAGGCCTGTGGGATTGAGTCCCCAGGGCTGATATAGGCCTGGGAGGGGGGCAGCGTGGCCCCCTCCCTATAGTAAAAAAAGAAAAAAGGCTCGGCCCCGGGGGATGGGGTACCCGGGCCCAAAATTGACCCCGGGAAGCGGGGCTATACAGCCCCCTTCCCTAATAAAAGAAACAGACTCAGGGATAAAAGCCCAGCAACTTGCCAGAGGCCCCACCCCCTTCTCCACCACTCTGCAAACACGCCTCCTGGTACACTACTGGTAGGGGAATGAATTCCACTTTACTCCTGAAGGCCATATATGCATTATTCACTGAAAAAACAAAGGTTACAGGGACGTTTCACTTGGACAAAACCATTGAAATTCAGAAGTTATATTTACCTGAGCTAGCTATAACTTATGCCCCTGTAATGCACTGCTTATGACCTCACATATTACATCACTCATGAAATGGCGTATCCGTCTGTGAGTGGGTCTGTCAGTGCCTATATGGGTGTGTGAATTGTTGTGTGAGTGCATGTGTGGGTCTGTGATTGGGCCTGTGAGTAGCTGTGTGAGTCTGTGAATAGGTCTGGGAGTGCCTGTGCAGATCTGTGAGTGAGTCTGTGAGTGCCTGTGAGTGCCTGTGAGTGGGTCTGTGAATGGCTGTGTGTGCCAGTGAGTGAGTGTGCAAGGTGGTCACTCCGGGACATAGGTGCCAGCCCTGCGAAATAGCAGTCCGCAGGGCTATTATTGGCTAATGTACCCTCCTTTCTTTGTTTAGGGCTAGGCCAGGGGATGTGGTGGTCCCTGGAGCCAAGAGCCACCTGGGAAGGAGGGTGCACCGCCACCTCCTTTTCAAAATTTTACTGAAGTCCCAGGGATGTGGTGGCCAGGGAGACCAAAGAGAACACCAAAGAGAATAGCATTCTTATGGTGTAGATAGACCGCCTATCTACACCATAAGAATGCTATTCTCTAAATAGCTCATCTTGATTTGAATTTTTTTTTGTAAATCTCACCAAATAAGTCTCTTTGGTGTTTTTGTCAAAAATTATTTTGTAACATTCAAAATTGTAAATATTGATTTGTGTTTGTATGTGAGATTGAGATTCGAATGTGAATGTAGACCAACCACGTATGAATGTTTTGTTTCCCCACTAATGTGCACTTTTTATGCAAATGTCATTTTTATGAAAATTGTATTTTGTATTGTTCGTTTTTGATAATGGTTGTGAACTTTCTGGTGAACTTTAACCAACGAATATTTTGAAAACTTTCATGAATAATAAAAGTGATTCATTCTGACACTTTGTCCAAACTCGCACTTAGTTTAATTCTTCGCGCGCAGAAATTCAAGTTGTTCTTTAAATAGAAGTGGCAGTACTGGCTTCTGTGTAGTTGTTTAGTCTATAAATCATTCAGAAAAGGGGGTGGTGATGAACAGAGTGTCTGAATTAAGCAGACCACTCTTACCCAGTCCAAAGATCAGGGCTTGATCCATCACCGTTATTTATCTCACTGCCCCATCCCAGCTCAGAACCTGGCTATATGCAAATTAGTCTGTCCCTGGCCCAGTGCATCATGGGAACAGGGCAGACCAAACTACCAAGCCAATTCTTCACCAGAAAGGAGACAAGCTACCGGGGACCGGTTTCTGGCATTTCAGCCTCTTCGGCCCGGCTTGCTTGAATCCTGATGGAGCAGTGAGAAAGGGACTCATGTCTGAGTATACCCTGCCACACCTATAGTGGCCAAAAACGATTCAGAAAAGGGGGTGGTGATGAACAGAGTGTCTGAATTAAGCAGACCACTCTTACCCAGTCCAAAGATCAGGGCTTGATCCATCACCGTTATTTATCTCACTGCCCCATCCCAGCTCAGAACCTGGCTATATGCAAATTAGTCTGTCCCTGGCCCAGTGCATCATGGGAACAGGGCAGACCAAACTACCAAGCCAATTCTTCACCAGAAAGGAGACAAGCTACCGGGGACCGGTTTCTGGCATTTCAGCCTCTTCGGCCCGGCTTGCTTGAATCCTGATGGAGCAGTGAGAAAGGGACTCATGTCTGAGTATACCCTGCCACACCTATAGTGGCCAAAAACGATTCAGAAAAGGGGGTGGTGATGAACAGAGTGTCTGAATTAAGCAGACCACTCTTACCCAGTCCAAAGATCAGGGCTTGATCCATCACCGTTATTTATCTCACTGCCCCATCCCAGCTCAGAACCTGGCTATATGCAAATTAGTCTGTCCCTGGCCCAGTGCATCATGGGAACAGGGCAGACCAAACTACCAAGCCAATTCTTCACCAGAAAGGAGACAAGCTACCGGGGACCGGTTTCTGGCATTTCAGCCTCTTCGGCCCGGCTTGCTTGAATCCTGATGGAGCAGTGAGAAAGGGACTCATGTCTGAGTATACCCTGCCACACCTATAGTGGCCAAAAACGATTCAGAAAAGGGGGTGGTGATGAACAGAGTGTCTGAATTAAGCAGACCACTCTTACCCAGTAATTCAGGCACTCTGTTCATTACCACCCCCTTTTCTGAATCATTTTGTCCACCATAAGCGTGGAAGGGTATACTCAGATGTGAGTCCCTTGCTCATTGCACCATCAGGATTCAAGCAAGCCGGGCCGACGACGCCTGAAATGGCAGAAACCGGTCCCCGGAAGCTTGTTTCCTTCCCAGTATAAGAATTGGCTTGGTAGTTTGGTTTGCCCTGTTCCCATCATGCACTGGGACAGGAACAGACTAATTTGCATATAGCCAAGTTCTGAGCTGGGATGGTGCAGTGAGCTAAAAAACGGTGATGGATCAAGCCCTGATCTTTGGACTGGGTAAGAGTGGTCTGCTTAATTCAGGCACTCTGTTCATTACCACCCCCTTTTCTGAATCATTTTGTCCACCATAAGCGTGGAAGGGTATACTCAGATGTGAGTCCCTTGCTCATTGCACCATCAGGATTCAAGCAAGCCGGGCCGACGACGCCTGAAATGGCAGAAACCGGTCCCCGGAAGCTTGTTTCCTTCCCAGTATAAGAATTGGCTTGGTAGTTTGGTTTGCCCTGTTCCCATCATGCACTGGGACAGGAACAGACTAATTTGCATATAGCCAAGTTCTGAGCTGGGATGGTGCAGTGAGCTAAAAAACGGTGATGGATCAAGCCCTGATCTTTGGACTGGGTAAGAGTGGTCTGCTTAATTCAGGCACTCTGTTCATTACCACCCCCTTTTCTGAATCATTTTGTCCACCATAAGCGTGGAAGGGTATACTCAGATGTGAGTCCCTTGCTCATTGCACCATCAGGATTCAAGCAAGCCGGGCCGACGACGCCTGAAATGGCAGAAACCGGTCCCCGGAAGCTTGTTTCCTTCCCAGTATAAGAATTGGCTTGGTAGTTTGGTTTGCCCTGTTCCCATCATGCACTGGGACAGGAACAGACTAATTTGCATATAGCCAAGTTCTGAGCTGGGATGGTGCAGTGAGCTAAAAAACGGTGATGGATCAAGCCCTGATCTTTGGACTGGGTAAGAGTGGTCTGCTTAATTCAGGCACTCTGTTCATTACCACCCCCTTTTCTGAATCAATTAGTCTATAAATCAGGCACATTGACTTGTGACTCTGGGGGAATGCTCCCCCTGCTCCTGGATGCTGCTATTGCGGCTGATGGGGAGGGGGGCCAGGGCTCGGGAGAAGGGGTACTATGCACCTCCGATGTGGGTTCTCTTCTCTGCATCTATGCGTACAGTGGTCGGAGTGGGTCCATGTTACTGCATTGCTGCAGTGCCTGAGGAGGAGGGGTTTGGGGAGAGGCTGAGGGAGGAGTTATGTGAATGGGGGGCAGGGCAGGGGGAGACCAGAGCCTGCAGGGGGATGGGAAAGGTCATCAGGATACCCAGTTGGGAGCAAAAGGCGGCCAGGATGCTGAGGATGCATGATGGGTGATGTAGAGCAGACTTGGTGTGTCCACATGAGAGAGAGGGAGGGGGGATTGAGGTACATGTAAGGCTGTATGAGCATTGATGGGGAGGGAGGATTACCTCTTAAGAGTGGGGTCGCTGCTCTTATTTTGGTTTGGTTTAGGGGTGTCAGCTGATGTCGTTGCCGCTGCGTGGGTCGGGTTGTCTGCTGTAGGGCTCTCATCAGTGCTGCTCTCTGCACACAGGAAAGGTGCCCATATCTGAAGGAACAGTTCAGACTGGTCCTGCAGGTTATAAATGACTCGTTCATGGGAGGCCATGTGCATCATGGCTACCAACCATGACTCTTGCGACTGTGGGGTCGGTGATCTCCACTGTCGCAGTATGCATATTTTGGCTATGGGTAGTGCTGTTTGGAGGAAGTGGAGTTGTGGCCTTGAAAGCTCTGGGGAATACCACAGATCATGAAGAAAAATAGTGGTGGGTGTCAGTGGGAGGTATAGGGGTATTGTGGTGCGTAAGACCTGGCCCACATACACCCAAAAGGGTTGCACTGTTGGGCATTCGCATATAATGTGGGTCATGTTGCAGCTGGTGCTATCGCATTTCCAGCAGTTGGCATGCTGGAGTCATGGAGGGTTTTGACTAGATAGAATTTCAGTCTTGCCTCCCGGGTGCGCCTGTCCATGTCGTCCAGGATCTCTACCCACTCATCATTCTCATAGGAGACTGATAATTGCCATCTGGTGCGGAGGTCTCACCACAGGGGCTGCGAGAACGGATGGTATGTGAGTACTCTGTACAGGCCAGACGTAACCCCCTTTTGTTTACCTCACAGGTGTAGATACAATACCACTGGCAAGTCCTGTAGTGACCAAGGACATGGTCTCAAACTTTTCTTCAGACAGTGCCGAAGTTGCATGTACTTCCAGGATTGCTGCGCAGAGAGGCCAAACTCCTCCCTAGAGTGCACAAATGTTTTAAGGTTACCGTTGTGGAGGAGCTGGTCCAGGGTGTGGATGCCTGCAGCCTTCCACAAGGGCCAGGACAGTGTTTGCCCTTCAATTGTGGTATATAAATAAATAATACCGGATCTATTTTTGACTGGATATAGTAATAACAGATAGCTCAATAAATAAGAGTCAAGATTCGAGGTAGTAGGAGTTTGCAGGTTTAATACAGCATAAGGACAGGAACAGGACAACCTGCACAGGACTAGGGTGGCAGCGCTGCCGGGGGCAGGATCGGAGTCGGCGTAACATTTAATAACAGTGCACAAGTATATATACTAAAACAATTGCATTACAGTACATACAATAGGCGGAGCAGTGGGTGTGGTCAATAGCAGTCGCGAAAGATAAGGGTGAAAGTAGGTGTAACAAGAGGCGTGAACATAGACATGTGATGTAAACGTAACAGAATATGTCATAAAATGGGGCGGAAACATGGAGGGGGCTACCTAAGGAGCTGGAACCTCTAACCTAGTGGTGCGCGCAAACTGACAATGACGTGTTACTAGGAGAAGCTGGGGGCTATGACTTCTGCGCTAGGAGCAGAGACTGAAGTCTGGAGAGTCAGGGCGACATGTACCTAAACACTATCTAGTATCTGATGTTTTAGAGAACATGTTGATAGAATCCAAAAGTTATCGGGGTAAAGGCTAACAGACACTAAGACTGGTGCATGCATTATTCTACATGTAGTGCGTGTTGAAGAATATTAAATGACCATAAATACAGTCTTTCTCTTACATGGAGACGTAAAGGCTAGACCATGACGGAAACTATTGATGCGATTCAGTAGCTTAGGAATGCAGAGAAGGAGGGCTGGACTGATAACTAGAATCATAACATACTTTTGGCAGACTAGCAGGCAGAGAGCCAGGCCGAGCCGGGCACTGTGAGGCAGGAAGTAAGTGAAGGGTCAGGAATACAGGTGGGGGCTGTATCGCTCCTCAGCGAGGGCTCAGGAGACAGGAGCTGAATCTGGTGTCCGGGCCCTTTTGAGGCCTAGAAACGGGGACTTTACAATGAAATAACGTGCACACTGAGAAACGTGGCAACGTAGCTTTACATAGGCCTAATACTCGTAGCTTTCACGAGAACTGGAAACTGGCATACTAGAGATGGACACAACTGTAATTGCGTCTTTAATCGATCACGGAGAATACATATGCATATTAATCATGCACATACAACATAGGATGGGGAACACGTAGGGACACAGAACATGGCAAAATTTACTTTTCCACATTCCCTCCTTGTCACTACGTTTCCATCAGGAAACATCAATATTCATGATACCATCTATCATCTCATAAAGTATCATTTGCTCGTCTCGAATTTTCTTGGAACGGGATTTAGGACGGGACTTGGGACTAGGAATACAAGAGGTAGCACAAATGCCGCAAATCGCAGGGCCACATTGTATACAGAGGCAGCAACTGAATGTGATCGCTACTGCAATACCTAGAAAGGACAACACTTTCCATCCCCAGGTAGAAATTATACTCCAGAACCAACCGGACCATGTCCAGGTGCCTGGATTTTGGTGTAACAGATGGGCAATTTTATGCAGTCTGGTTATAGCTGAATAAACGGACGGCGCGTTATTAGGAATGAAAATGCAGCAACTAGATCCGATGACTCTACATGCCCCGCCCCTATCGGCCAGTATGACGTCAAGGACGAGACGATTCTGGAGCACGACAATTCTCATAAAAGATTGCTCTTCGGTTAAGTTACCTAGAGCAGAGGTAGTCTCAATCACTACTGCTTCAAGTGTTCTGGTCAATCTACGTATCAATTTACTATTCACGACAGTACCTAAGTAGGGAAAGACACCTTTATTGATATCTATGTATTGTTCTAGAGCAGTTTCAGTATAATCGACAATCGGGAGGTCTCTCTTGTGTCTAGTATGTACTAGGTGGGAGTTCCTATGATAGTCAGGTGGGGCTAGAAAAACTGGTGGCAGTAGGAAGGCAATGTAACAAGTTCCCTCCCAATCGAGGGGCAGACGAACATATGCGGTCTGACCACAAACAAAATAAGAATGACGTGAAGCTTTGAAAATAGATTTCCCACTGTCACTATACTCGACAATAGTAGTACAATCACTATGTCCTACATGTACGGAACCATTATTTCTGACACATAATTCGCCTTTGACTGGTAGTACTGACATAGCAGGTAAGTCTGGAGTAGAATCAGACTGAACATTCAGGACCATAAAATTCGAAGAATAATTACCCAAATTATAAACTTCATTTTCTAGATCTAATCCTGTTCTGTGGGGAAGACCTTGTTTGTCTGGAAAACATGTACTGTTCAGGAAGGACATATCAGTTGAGGATGACGTTAACGTGGACCATGCTCCACACGAACCGTTATGTGAAAATGGATAAGGAAAGAGTGGCAGAACTCCCTTCGGTGTCTGGAAAGGGGGAAGTCGACCACACACCCAACAATTAGTGGCATTGCTGGTCTGGTGTGAATAATGTAACATGCGGATAAAGGAATTATTTCGCATAGCAAGACGATAAGATAGTTCATGAGGAGGCAGATCACTAAACGTATGCTCTACTGTAGTATTAGGAGACTTATTTACATGAGAAACTGGAAAATATAAATACAATGCATAACTCGTGCAGGTAATCATAAGGCTGAGATATAACAGAAAACATAAAATAATAATGCAACTTTTAGAATTCTCACTAACTCTCTCTCTATGGGGGTCTATTTTATACATGTCAGAAACCGGTCTAACCGTTTCACCTAGGGGAGGACTTAGACAATCAAACTGGCTGACTTATTTTACTAGACCTTAATTTTAACTTATACTCCTGCTGCGGAGTTTTCTCTAACAGGGAGGGGTTTGTATCAATGTCTTTTGCGGGACAGTCCTTGAGAATAGTACTTTGGCAGTCTTTAAAATCCTCGGAAATGTTCTTGGAAACAGTCTTTAGTCCATAAAACTTCTTTACATGCGACAAATGTACCCAGCCCTTCCTGCCTTCCAGCTTGACAGCAGTACGGGTGGCCAGGAGGACTTGCTTGGGCTCCTTCCAGCGGGGCTCCAGCGGACTTGAACGATCAAAGTTCCTTACGAGAACCAGACTTCCGGGAACGATTTCATGCGGTGCCACCTCGGTATTGTCTGGAAATGCGGCGGCAACCTGTGAACGACAAGAGTGGAGGGCAGACATCAAGGAAGCTAGGTAATCTGTCAGCATATTACTGGAAACATCTGTAATACTTCGGGGTCTAGGTGTACCCCACATATTTGGGGGGCGGCCGAATACGACCTCGTACGGGGACAGACCTGATCTGGAATGTGCGACCATGCGCATATAAAACAGAGCGACTGGCAGAGCAACTAGCCAATCTACACCTTTTTCTTGACAGATTTTAGCAATACGTATTTTCAGGGTCTGATTATGTCTCTCTACTAGACCGGCTGCTTCAGGATGGCGTACACAATGGAACTTCCACTGGTATCCTAACAAAAGGGAAACGTGTTTCATCAATTCAGATGAGAATGGCTGGCCGTTATCAGAATATACGACCCTAGGGAGTCCATAGCGGGGGAAGAATTCACAAACCAACTGCTTGGCAGTGGTCGCGGCTGTGTAATCTGGGACTGGATATGCTTCTGTCCACCTGGACAAAGCGCATACAACTACAAGGACATACTTGAAACCTCGACATCGCTCCATCTGAATATAATCCATCTGGAGGACCTCAAAAGGGTGGTCAGGGGGCTGAAATCCACCTTGTTCCACCGGGACACTTTTACCTGGATTGAACTGGCAACATATCATACAGGTACGGACTTTCTGCTTGGCTGCTGCTCGTAAATGCTTGTTAAACCAAATATTCTGGATAGTGTCTAACATAGCTTTTTCTCCTAAGTGTGCTGGACTATGTGCGGTATTGATAATGACTTGAACCATTGAGTCGGGGAGAAACCATGTGGCTTTTCCCTTCGTTACCCATCCCTGATCTGTCTGGACCCCTCCTTGTTCGGACCATTTCTTGATTTCATCGGGAGTAGCATGTAACTGGATATCTATGACATCTTGAGTGGGGTCCTTAACTGTCATACTAGTAGTCGGATCTGGAGTATGTATCTGTGTCGGATTAACTGACATGTCTGGAGTCTGTGCTGTAAGCTTGGCTGTGCGATCTGCTAGATCATTACCTTGGGAAATAATGTCAGTAACTTTCGTATGTGCTTTGCATTTCATGATAGCAATAGATGTTGGTAAATGTATGGCATCTAACAGAGCTTGAATAAGGAGACCATGCTGAATCTTGGTTCCATGAGAAGTCATGAAACCTCTCTCCTGCCAGAGCACTCCGAAGTCGTGTACAACTCCGAATGCGTAGCGTGAATCTGTGTAAATATTAACTTTCAGGTTCTTGGCGTGTATGCAGGCTTGTGTCAGAGCAACTAGCTCTGCTGCTTGAGCAGACAGGGTGTCAATACGGTGTGTTTCTATAACTTCAGTGTCAGTAGTCACTGCATACGCGGCTACTAGTTCTCCTGTACTTGTTCTCATACATGAACCATCCACATAAAGTGTCAGGTCAGGATCTGGTAATGGAATATCTGTCAGATCTTGTCTTGGCTTAGTCATAGTATTAACTACTTCCACACAGTCGTGTGTGGCAGGATTCGAAATAACTGACGGTAACAGTGTAGCAGGATTTAGGACGTTGCAGCGTCTGATTTCTATGTGTGGCTGGAACAGTGTCAGTTCATAACCTGTTAAACGTGCAATTGTCAAGTGCTGAGTCTGTGTTCGGTTTAAAAGAACTTCCACAGAGTGTGGAACTTGTACTGTCAAGGAGTGACCTAATACTATGGAATCACTTTGTCTGATAGCTAGTGCTGTGGCTGCAACTGACTTGAGGCACGCAGGCAGAGCCTGGGCTACTGGATCTAATGTGCTCGAAAAATAAGCACAGGGCTTGTATTGTCCTGCTTGATCTTGCGTGAGAACAGATAATGCTGTACCATCACGTTCTGTAACAAAAAGTGTAAAAGGCTTACTGTAGTTCGGTGTAGCTAGAACAGGAGCTTGGCATAAAGCTTTCTTTAACTCATTGAAACTAAGTGTATGTTCAGATGTCCAAGGGAGGACAGTCGATACGGCTGCCTCCTGTGTCGTTAACTGTATCAGTGGCTTGGCTAGAAATGCATACTGAGGAATCCATTGTCTGCAATAAGAAGTAAGGCCGATAAAAGCACGTACCTCCTTCTGGGTCTTGGGCTGAGGAAGACTCGCTATTAACTGGATACGGTCTGGTGTCAACTGCCTACCCCACTTGGACAGTAAGTGGCCTAAGTAGATCACTTGCTGGACACAGAATTGAAGTTTTGAAGGGGACACCTTGTGCCCCATTTCGGCTAGGAAATACAGGACTGTAAGTGATGCTCGCTCGCAAGCACGTTCAGAACGGGCCGTGATCAGTAGATCATCGACATACTGGAGCAGGGCAGTGTCAGCTGGCATGTGAATGTTGTCTAGTTGTCTCTTAAGTGCTTGACTATAAATACTAGGACTTTCTGTGAAACCTTGAGGAGCTCGTGTGAATTTATAGCTCCTTCCATTTAAACAAAATCCGAAAAGAAACTGGCTGTCTGGATGAATGGGGACACTGAAAAACGCGTTCTTGAGGTCTATGACTGTGAAAAATGAGGCTTCGGAATCAATGGCTGTCAATAGGGAAGAAATATCTGGAACAACTGGGTACTGGGGAATAATACATTTATTGAGTTCTCGAAGGTCAATCACTAATCGATATACTGGGGGTGCATTTGGATCAGTACGCTTCATGACTGGAATGATCGGAGAATTACATACATTGGAGTCAGTTTCTACAACTACTCCTTGAGCCATGAGCTCGTTAATAATTTTGGATAAGGCTGCTACAGCCTCAGGTGGTAATCTGTACTGTCTGATTCGTGGCAGGACTATACCTTGCTTGAGAGTCACACGATGAGGTGTGATCTGCATGAAACCAACATCAGTTGGACCTTGCGCCCATAGATGCTGCGGGACATTAGACAATCTCGGATCAAAATCTCGTAATACATAGTGACCCTTGAAGTCACGTAAGAACAAACGTATTCCCTCGGGGGAACAACATATGACTGCACCTAATTCTTTCAGTGTCTTAATGCCTAACAAATTTTCTGGACATGATTTCGTAAGTAATAGATCAGTAGTGCGGGACAATGGACCCACTTCTAAAGTAACTGGCTTTGAAATCTCGTTTATAATAGGCTTTCCTGAAAATCCAAGGGAAACATTTCTAGAGCCTGAGAGCGGAGCCCCTGGTACTTCGGCGTGACTTATAGTGGTCCTACTTGCCCCTGTATCAATCAGAAACTTTCTGTCTTTCCCTAATACTTGACTGTGAACATAGGGACCTTCTTGATCTACAGGAATCTCGATGAGAGGCAAGCCTACCTCCCTCTCTAGGCTGTTTCATGAGTACTGCTGGTACTCTGGATACTCGGACTGTGCATACTGGTACATCTGCTGTGTAACATGCTGTGTTGCAGCAATAGGCTGCGGTGCTGGAACTGTCTGTTGTGCATTCTGTGGCTGAGAAGTCTGTGAAACTTGTTCTTGTCTAGGCGGACGTGGTCTTTCTTTAGTCTTACCAGTGGCTATATTATGTTTCAGAACTGCACACTCGTTTATAAAATGACCTGGCTGTTTACAATAATTGCATGTCCCTTTAACGGGAGCTGCAGGATGACTGGCTTGATTCGGACCCCTCTTCTGACTGTCTTGTGGAACAGATTGTGCAACTAGTACTTTCATTTTCGTGTCTTTCATACGTCTTCTCTCGTGTTCTTGCTCTTCTCTGATTCTATTCTGGTGATACTGGAGCATCTGTAACATCTGGGACGGGGTACTAGCTTGCCATGTACTTTCGACTTTCAAAACTCGATTCTTAACTTGTGGACTTGAATTCTCGACTAGTTTAGTAACAAAAAGATGAGGGTATGACTCGCTACTCGTCTTCAATCCACTGTTTATAATGAAACATTTTTCAAATCTAGAATAAAAATCACTAGTGTCTTCATCTTGTTTCTGTTTACAGGCTGAGATTGCATCCCAGTCTTCCTTTTTAGTGGCTAACAATCTGGGCAAAACTTGTATTAACAGTTCTGGTAATTCTTTACATTTCTCTCCAAGACCGGTACCTGGTACTCGTATCTTATCTTCAGCTTCTAGAACTGCCCAATCGATCTTTTTCTCTCCCACCTCCCATTCTTTTTCCTTGAGTTTTTCGTATACCCCTGCGGGCAACAGGACCTTTAGCATTTTAATAATATCTGGATACGTATATTCTCCCATACGGAGCATGTCCTTTAACTCTCGGTGGAACCCTGCTGGATCTTTGTCGTGACAGGGGATTAATTTCTTCATCTCTAAGAGTTCCATCTTTGTAATCGGGGTGTAAACAAATACTCGTTGCATTTCACCATCTGCTGTCCTGACTGGGTGTACTTCTCGTAACGGATTCTGTCTATCTATGTAAAATGGTTTACTTTCTGGAGGTGAGACATGAACAAAATGCGGGTTCAGAAACGTTCTATATTAATGGCGTTGTTCTAGAATGACACTAATTAAATCAGTACCTAAACCTTTCCATCTATACTGGAGTAACTCGTTCAGAATATCATGTAACGGACCTGGATCAGAATGTTGACCCTCATACAGTGTAATGAGGTGCTGGATCATATACATACCCACCAGTCGCTGCTCGGCTGGGGGCAGTTTCAGAAACATTTGTGCCACTATTTCGTCTGGAAAAGTGGTAGAATCAGTAATCCATCGGACTGCTGATCGGGCTAGTTCTTGTTCATGCATAGTACTTAACTCACTACAACCGATTCGTGATTTCAGAATGTGATCGGTAGCTTGAAACACTTGTTCTAGAGAGCCTTGTTCTGGTGCTGGATGATGAAAGACTTTCTTGTGTTCTAGGCGTAAATGTCGGCCTGGAAATCTAGATTTGCCTACATACGCTATTCTGGCGGGATTCTCGTCCTCTATCTCTTCGGTAGGGGAGTCATTCTCTTTCTCACTTACTTGTGCTGTTTTACGTTGTTCGTGTAACCTTATTATTTCCTTACGAATTTTCTTGTACATACTCTCTATACTACTGATGGTTCTGTGCTTACCCTCGGCTATATTATCACTCCACCTTGTTAGGGTTCTCATTTCGGCCGGATCTTTGGTCGGATAATCTTGTTCCCTTATTAAACAATTAATCAGAAACTTTAATATCATGAGCTGGATCTCAGCTTTCCTTTGAGACATGGCTTCACCAATACTTTCTGGATCATCCCCTGTACGGATGAAACGATATATTCTGTCTAGATCTTCTTTCATATCTGGTAGGGTGTCCAAATACCCGGTCACCCGTCTTACACGTATGGAATATATAACCGTACTATCATCGCCTGTGACTGGATCATAGCGGCATTCAGTAAGAGCTCGTCGGATGTCTGCAACGGACTTATATTTGGGCGTACGCTGTAACGCGCGTTCATGTAACTCGACTAATGTTACACGTTGATGTGGTGGCGGGGTACCAGGAGGACCTCCTCCTGCGGCCCCTAGACTAGAATCGTCGACTGATACTCTTCGCGCTGGCAGAGTGGCTGAGGTGGCGGGAAGTTGTACTATGGGCTGGACCGGGGGTACCGTAGCAGGTACTGCAAAAGGTGCCCCGGTGACTGGAGGAGCAGGGATTACATGATTTACAGGAACTGGCGGAACAGGATTTGCATATTCTGGGACTGTGTCGTCCAAATAGGACGAGATAAAAATATCAGCTGCGGTCGGTTTGTGACGTAGCTTGGTCGGAACTAATGGTGGCGGAAAATTACTGGATGTCTCCGGGGTCGCTTTTGGCAAGCCCTCGGCAAGAAGAGGATACATACCCTTAATGAGGGCATTCCTCCGTCTGTCTGACTGTTCGGTTTTAACTCGTTCACCTATTTCGATTAATTCCCTTTCTTGGGCTCTTTCTATGGATTCTCTACTTAATTCTGACTTTCTGATTTCTTTTTCGGTTCTTTTATGAGATTCTTTGCGCCATAACTCGATGGCATCTTTCTGTGACTGTCTGGCTTTCTTTTTCCATAATGCTTCTTCTACTCGCATGATGCACTCGGCATCCCACGTACCTGATACGGGCCATCTATACTTTTCTTCTAACTGTTTGGTGTACTCCACCCATAAATCTAGATATAATATGGCACTTATGCCATGCTTTTGATACATAAAATGACCTGGACTGTCCCTAGGCGGGACAGGAACTGCTTCTTCTAACAGACCTTTTCTAGTTTTTAACTGACGTAGTTTGGAAAACAAAGGCATGACTGGACTGTAATCTAGACACAATACAATACACAATGAACACGATAATTACACCACTTTCATTCCACGACATTAAAATACATGAATGACATTTTAAAATAACAGTCTTGACAAAATACTACCTGGAATACTGAAAACAGAATACATGAATTTTCTCGAGAACAGAACTGACTAGAACAGAAACTAGATGCACTGCTGAAACAGTACGAAACTTACCGGTCTCATAAAGAGACGCGTCAGGACCCGCATCCACCTAAGTGGACACTTCGTGTTGGATCTGTGTACCACCAAACCCACGGACCAGAGTCAATTAGATTGACCCTGTCTAGATACTACCCCAGCAACGGTACTCACCCGGCAGCAAGAACGGAAGGCCTCGGACTGGACTGGACTGCTACGACGCCGGACGGACACACTTCGGACTTCTGTTACGGGTGGGCCTCCGGATACCTCGGACCTTGGACTCTCGGCTTGGGCTCTGGTCGGGACTCGCCGCGTTCCTCCACCGCCTCGTCTGGATGCTGGACCGCAACCTCCGTCTCCTCCGTGGGCCTGAGGGATACTTGAAGCAGAAATATCTGCACGTGGCCGGTATGGTTCCGTCACGGCTGCAGAGGATCAGGGGGCCTGCGTGGCTTCTCCGGCGCGTGGGGAAAGGGCAAGTCCCTATTCGGGCGCCATTATGTGGTATATAAATAAATAATACCGGATCTATTTTTGACTGGATATAGTAATAACAGATAGCTCAATAAATAAGAGTCAAGATTCGAGGTAGTAGGAGTTTGCAGGTTTAATATAGCATAAGGACAGGAACAGGACAACCTGCACAGGACTAGGGTGGCAGCGCTGCCGGGGGCAGGATCGGAGTCGGCGTAACATTTAATAACAGTGCACAAGTATATATACTAAAACAATTGCATTACAGTACATACAATAGGCGGAGCAGTGGGTGTGGTCAATAGCAGTCGCGAAAGATAAGGGTGAAAGTAGGTGTAACAAGAGGCGTGAACATAGACATGTGATGTAAACGTAACAGAATATGTCATAAAATGGGGCGGAAACATGGAGGGGGCTACCTAAGGAGCTGGAACCTCTAACCTAGTGGTGCGCGCAAACTGACAATGACGTGTTACTAGGAGAAGCTGGGGGCTATGACTTCTGTGCTAGGAGCAGAGACTGAAGTCTGGAGAGTCAGGGCGACATGTACCTAAACACTATCTAGTATCTGATGTTTTAGAGAACATGTTGATAGAATCCAAAAGTTATCGGGGTAAAGGCTAACAGACACTAAGACTGGTGCATGCATTATTCTACATGTAGTGCGTGTTGAAGAATATTAAATGACCATAAATACAGTCTTTCTCTCACATGGAGACGTAAAGGCTAGACCATGACGGAAACTATTGATGCGATTCAGTAGCTTAGGAATGCAGAGAAGGAGGGCTGGACTGATAACTAGAATCATAACATACTTTTGGCAGACTAGCAGGCAGAGAGCCAGGCCGAGCCGGGCACTGTGAGGCAGGAAGTAAGTGAAGGGTCAGGAATACAGGTGGGGGCTGTATCGCTCCTCAGCGAGGGCTCAGGAGACAGGAGCTGAATCTGGTGTCCGGGCCCTTTTGAGGCCTAGAAACGGGGACTTTACAATGAAATAACGTGCACACTGAGAAACGTGGCAACGTAGCTTTACATAGGCCTAATACTCGTAGCTTTCACGAGAACTGGAAACTGGCATACTAGAGATGGACACAACTGTAATTGCGTCTTTAATCGATCACGGAGAATACATATGCATATTAATCATGCACATACAACATAGGATGGGGAACACGTAGGGACACAGAACATGGCAAAATTTACTTTTCCACACAATGCTTATGCCTGTGCTCTCTCACGGGGGGACTTTCTTATGGATTTGTGAGTTCAAGCCCAACTGTCAGTGCGCCTGTTACCAGGTCTTGTGCATGACTGATAGTATCGGATTGGTGGGGTCGTGATGGCTTGTCCCTGTCCCATATAGGGTGGAGAAACCTGCCAAAGTAGACAGCAGTTGCCTTTCTATTTGTATCCATTGTGGCACATCAGGGTTTACTGTTAGCGTGTATACAATTTGGAATAGCTGCAGCGAGAGGGTGAAGTGTTCCACCGATGAGAGAATCAGTCTTCTGCTAGAGCAGCATGCTTTCACTTTCAGCATGGCCAGACGGGGTCTTGCGAAACCCCATACATGCCAAGGGTATATAAGAAGCGCAGTATTGTGACCGTTCGCAAAGCTTGTACTCTACCCCACATGAAGTGCCCTAGCGCCTTCCATTTTTCAAAGTCCATCCCCTCTGTCATCTTGTTCACCAAAACACCCAGGTATTTGAGACACAAGGGTTACCAGTTAAAGGGGAACCGGTGTATGGCTGCTTTCGTGGTCCCGTCTGAAATGGGTTGTGCTTCACTTTTGTCTCAGTTTATTTTGTAGCTGGAAAAGGAGGAGACATAATCTATATTTTGGAGCAGGGATTGCAGGGAGTGGGGTAGGTCCGTGAGGGTAAGCAGGATGTCGCCTGCATACAGGTAGAGTTTAGATTCTGTATAAAAGGTAATATAGGAGGTATCCTTATTTTGGAAAAGGGATGGGTATGAGCATTTAAACAGAAAAACAAACTTCCCTTTTCCTTTTATTAAAGACGGAAAAGATCGATATCTTCAAACCTAATTGTCTATCCAGCCAGAACTGGATCAACACAAATTTTAGGATTAAACTTTTACAAGGTCTAATCTTACCAGGGTGCCAAATTTCCATATTTGTTTATGCAGTATGCCCCATAGTTGAAAACAATACAAATTCAAAGGAATGTTCTATTTTTCTATTTTATTTTTCAGCAAATTATTTTATATAATTCATAATATTTTAACACAACCCATGAAAAAACAATAGCTCATCAATTTTTATTTAAAACATATATTAAACATAATAAAAAGAAGAAAAAAAACTGTTGACGAGGCGTTTCGGTGTTAGAAAGGTTTGTCACCTTCTTCAGGACAATAATTTCAAGTTAAAAATAATCTAGATAAAATATATAAACACTGTGCTAAAAACCAACCTAAAGACACATTCCTTTGTTTTCTCAACTGTTCTTCTATTTAACAACCTGGGCAATTGTTCCGATCGATACACTATATACAACTATTCACATTTGATGGTTAAAAATTTCATATTTCCGCCCAAGCATTTCAAAGTCTGTCCTAATTGCTTTGAATACATTCTTGTTATACTTATATATATCATTGTGGTCTTGTACTTATAAAAGGCATTCCTCCGTTTCACTGGTCATAAATTCATGTGGTATACTTATCAAATTATCAATCATGCATTTCTTCATAGAAATAGTAATGTTTCAACTCATTGATGTCATTTCTTTTAACTTCAAGCATCTGTATGGTTAAATCCAATTATATTAACAAAACGCTGTTTTTGTTACATTTAACATCATTGTATTTGATAACCTGTGGATAAGTCCTTGAAAATGTTTTTTAGATATATAATTTCAGGGTTTGATAATCTATTTACTTTTACCTGAAAAATGTCCAATCATTACAAATATGTCTATCATCTATCAATAAATAACATCACATACCTGGGCTAGTACTATATGTGCCCTTCTCAATTGGGTTCAATAGTGGGCGAATATTTTCTTCAGTACAATCAATTAAAAAGGTACAGGTGAGTACTGCAATGAGGAAAAATATTTAATTTTGAATTTTTCTTGAAAATACCTGTTATTAATATATCTTTTAATAACATTATTCAAATATAGTCCACTCAAAAATAATTGAGATACCCGTAAAAGATACCTGATTTTATATCAAGGCTTTGCACTTAATAAATAAACCTCTTTCGAAGGACATTTTTATTTATACAAAGATAGAAAGGAATATTTTTAACGTATTCTTAGGTTAGTGTGTTGCTTCTTGTAAAATGTACCTTAATGATGAGTTTTCCTTTACAAAGCAATCTTGTTTGATTATGGATTTCCTGCTTTCATCATCAATCAGATATACTGCAAGGAGATTTATTGAGTAAATATATTATGGTGATGAACTCTTATGTTCAATTTACATGCTCTCATTTCATCCCTTACCTTTTGAATTTTTTTAATATCTTAGTTCAAGGCTATTTCCGATGACTGCTAGTTTCTCTTGTTCATCTTTATTCAATTTGATGAACTAAAAACAAAAAAAAATGTATAAGAAGTTTTAAAGAAAGCAGTTATAGTTTATATTAAGTTACTGTTTCTACTATGCACCACATTTTGGCCATATCTTACCTTAGATAAAACCTTAAGCTTGTCACTCCTCTCACTATTTTCTATTGTGGTGTGTGTCCCGGCTTGTTATTACTCTGTACCACGATGTCTAAAAATTAGAACATAACTTAGTTAATGATTCTAATCTACTTATTACTTTTTAAGGTGAAACTACCCCTAGTATTCCTGCAGTAGAGTCACTCACCTGAGGATAAGGGATGCCGAGAGTAAACGTCCGTCTTCCTAGCCTTCCAGACCAGATCTAAATGTTAGCTTGTTCCCTGGTTCCTTTTATCCGCGTTCTAATGAGTTGCTAATTGCCTAATTGGAATGGCTTATTAATCATGCTTTGGACGACACTCTATAATGTCTATGTTATCAGTGCGGCCATCTTGTAATGTAGTCAAATTATGAAAAGTACTGTGTTTTACTTGTACTGTGCGCTTTATGTTCTACCCTCTTGCATTCTAAGTTTAAAATCATTATCATTTTAATTTTATCTGCATGGTTTGTTTTTGTGCGATAAAATTCGGAAGTTTCATCCGTATTATGCCTTCTCGGATTTTCGCTTTAGAATATATACCGATATTCATTAGATAATCAACCATATCCGATTAGCAGAGAGACTGCTCTATTTTCTCTATGTATCCATTTGTTTCTTACTTTTGTTGTTCTGAAAGATCAGATACTCGAAGCGCGTGTCTTAACCTCTCCACATTACAATTACACCGCGCTACCTTTTTTCTCTCAGCGGTGGCTATCTTTGAATGGTTCTTCATAGTCTGCATGTTATAAAGATTACATTGGGAGATGGATGCCCGTAACGTTGGCCGTTTGATGTTTTGTGGCTGCTAGGGGCTCCATAGCAAAGAAGAAGAGGAGTAGGGATAGGGGCAGCCTTGACATGTTCCCCTGTGGATCGGGAATGGATCCAATAAAAGCCCCCGCAGTTTCCTGTGCACTGGGGTTATCGTATAGCAGTCACACTTTGTCTATGAACTGGTCCCCCAGTCCGAATCGTTCCAGTACTTTAAAAAGGTATTCCCATTTTATGCAATCAAACACCTTCTCCGCGTCGAGTGATAATGGCAGTCCATCATTTTGAAGCTGTTTGGTGGACCACAAAGTGTGGGCTAGAGTGCGCAGGTGGCTCCCAGAGGAGTGTCTTGGTACAAATCCCACTTGCATATGGTGGACTAGTGAAGGTAGGACTTTGCGTAGATGGAAGGCTAGGACGCTGGCCAGGATTTTCATATCACAGTTTAACAGTGAGATGGGGCGGTAGCTGCCCCAAAGTAGGGGTCTTTCCCAGGCTTGGGTAGGACAGCAATCATTGCTTTATTATAGACATGACTCTCCTGCCCATCGGTTAAACTCAGCTGGGAAGCCATCTTCCCCTGGTGCCTTGTGGTATGGTAGGTTAGCTATTGCATGCAAGATCTCCTCCTTCCTGATCTCCCCTTCAAGAAGTTCTCTGCCTTTGTCTGAGAGGTGGGGAAGGGCAGCCCCTGTGAGGAAGGTAGCCAGCTTGTCCTCATCAGCCTGTGTCCACGGGATGTAGAAAGACTTGTAGAACAGAGTAAATTAATTCACAATATCCTAGGGTCGGGTGAGTGTGGCTCCTCTGGCTTACCATATAGCCGGTATGGCCATGGCAGCATCCCTTTGGAGCAACTGTGTTGCCAGTAGTCTCCCTGCCTTCTCCCCTTGCTCGTAGGGTCTCCCTGTCATCCTTTGTAGGGCATACTCTCCCTTGGACGTGAAAAGGCTGTTCAACACCATGCGGGCCTGCTCCAAAGATTTGCGGTGCTGTAGGTTTGGTTTGCTGTGTATAAGCAGGTATAGGACTCAATGTCTTTTTCCAGCTCCTTCTGTTGGGCAGCATTTTGCCTGTTGGCTTGTGCTGCATCCCGCATAAGTTGGCCCCAAATGGTAGCTTTTGCTGCAGCCCAGTGGATATTGCCCAAGTCCGCAGACCCTTGATTGGTGGAGAGGTAGCCCTGAAGGTGTGCTCGCAGTTGGGTTTTAACCTTAGGGGTCCGGTGGCACTAAATGTTCATGCACCAGGGCTTGCAGCCTGCCTTGGCCAGTACTATTTCCTGTGATAAGAAAATTGGAGAGTGGCCAGAGAGTGCTGCCTCTAGGATGGGGGATTCCTGGACCAGCTGCACTGCTCTCTGGGAGACTAGGAAGTAGTCTAGGTGGGAGAGCATGCCTTGGGTGGGGAAGGTAAAAGTATATTCTGCATTGGCCGGGTGACAAAGGTGCCAGTGATTCACAAGTCCGTTATCTGCCAGTATGTCGCCCATCATGGCCCTGTCCATGGTGTTGCCCTGTCAGGAGGCCTGTTCTCTCCAGGTCTGGGTCCCTCACCAGGTACCAGTCCCCGCCTATAAAGTACTGCGAGGCACCTATTTCCACTATTAAGCGGTTCAGTTGGAGAAGGAACAATGTATTCATTCCCGTTGGGGCATAGACTGATCCCACGCAGAGATGGGCACCTGGATGAGTGAGGACCACCAAAAAGTGTCGCCTGGGGCGCCTTGGATGCTTTGAATGGCTGAGAGTCTGGCTTGACCTTTGCAGCCTTGAATGCTGACCTGCTCCTTGTTCATGCCCTGCAGAACCTGGCTGATATATGCCTTTGTACTTAGCACCTCAAGAACTCCCCTCTCTTTGTTAGTGTGCTGGGCGGTGGTGAATGATGAGCCCTGTGGGCCGGGTGACTGGGCATGTGGGGGCCTTAGTTGCTGGCTTGTCTTAGCTGCTTATCTGGTCTTCATCCATGCCCTGGGGGACCAAGCCGCTACTTGCCATTGCCCTTTGTGTCTGCAGTGAGACTGGGGGGAGCGCGTGGGTCTGGAGGCCTGTGCCCTCTCTCACTACTATCAGGGCGACCGGGAGGTGGGGTGACTATTTGCTTGGGCCATTTTCATGGCAGGGTTAAGTACTCTCAAAACAGTCATACCCTTAAATCTAACTACCTTCGCCTCTTGACGGCCCCCTCTTTCGTCGGTCTAGAATGGGTGGTAGAGCCTTTGCAGTGATCACTGCCAAACTTTGGAACAGCCTGCCACTCTCCCTTCATACTGCTGAGTCTGAAGCTGTTTTCTGACATACCCTTAAGACCTGGTTGTTTTCCAGACCTAGACACCTCGTGGTACCCACTTCTGCCGTCTGATATTGCGCCGGGACACCCCCGTTAAGGGTAGCTGAGCACTCTACAAACTTCTAAAATACATTAAATAAATACATTACTGCACTCCCATCTGGTGGCATCTTTTCACTTGCCTCAGGCCGCTTTCTCACTAGTGCGGTCCTCATTTTCAGCAAATCCTGGGCCAACCATATCTAGGGCTCTTGGTGTCGCTGGGGACATCGATGTTGTGTCCCCAGCCACACTGGGAAGGCCACCGCCTCTGTCCAGGGCCCATCTCACAGCGGAGTTCTCGGTTCAGGCGGATATTTTCCCTCGTTGCCAGACCACGCCCCCAAGATTTTTAACAAAACTGATCACAGCCACTTGGGTGAACATATCGAGAACAATGCCCTCTTGGAGGATATCAATAAATAGAGACCCAAAAAATGTGTTCAATTGGGAGGAAATAACTTTATAAACCTCGACGGGAATTCCATCTGACCCACTTGCCTTAGCCGATGGGATGAATTCACCGCCTGAGCGACTTCTGCAAGTGAGATAGCCTAAATCAAAGTCTCTCTCTGTTCCGTAGATAGTGTAGGAATATTTAGCCCTCCTAGCTAGCCTGTAGCTTCCTCTGAGGTGGTATTCTGTAACTCGGAGTATAGCTCTTTATAAAGATTAAGGAAAATCTCTGCAATTTCTTGAGGATGTGAAGTAATTCTAGAAGTGGCTGGGCCAGTTATTTTTTTAACACAGTTGGCTTTTAGCCCTACGCTTGTTATGTTATGTTATTTAATCTTTTGTATAGCGCACGGCGACTCAAAAAGAGTATCCCGGCGCTTTAGTAAGGAGGGCTGCATCATAATAACATAACAGGGTTAAAAAAGGGAAAAAAGAACAGAAAACTTCAAGGGCATACAGAATAGGGCTACTGAGTAAACAGCCACATTTTAAGGCCCTTTCTAAAGGCAAGTAGGCTAGTGGCTCCCCGCAAAGAGAGCGGCAGGGAGTTCCACAACTGTGGCGCTAGTAGTCCAAAAGAGCGGCCACCCAGGCGGGCTCTCTTCACTCGCAGGACAACCGCCAGGAACAGGGATTCCGACCTCAAAGAGCGAGTCGGATGATAGAAAGTCAGTCTCCTTTGGAGATACTTTGCTCCCACCGCATGGAGGGCCTTATAGGCCAGAGTCAGAGCCTTAAAGGCAATCCGTTTCCGGACTGGAAGCCAGTGCAAGGTCTTCAACAGACCCGTTGCACTGGCCCATCTATTTAAACCAAAAATGGCTCTTGCAACAGCGTTCTGCACCACTTGGAGCCGCTGCAGCAGATACTCTGGCAGGCCCAAGTAGAGGATGTTAGAGTAATCTAACCTGGACCCGATAAGAGCCTGTACCGTCAGCTTCCTGTGCTCCTCAGACAACAGGGGAAGGAACCTCCGCAGCATCCTGAGGAGGCCAAAGCAGGTGCCTGACACCCCGAGAATCTGGGATTTTAAAGTAAGCCCATTGTCCATCTTGACCCCCAAGTTCTTAGCCATTTTGGAAGAACAAGACGGAGGGAACATGTCAATGGGCCACCAGGCCTGCCAGTTTGGCTCAGTATCACACCCAAAGAAGAGTACCTCAGATTTCTCGGAATTGCACTTGAGGCTGTTCAGATGGAACCATTGGAAAACAGCCCCAAGGCAATCCCGGATACTCTCCCCGTCAAAATCTCCTCCTCTCCTACACGAGAAGAGGAGCTGGGTGTCATCCGCGTAGGATACAATCCGGGCCCCAAATGACTCCGCCAAAGCCGCCAAAGGAGCCATAAAGATATTAAATAGGGTCGGGCTCAGAATCGAGCCCTGAGGGACCCCGACTCCCAAAGGCGGCATTGCGGCGGAATCTGGCGAGGCCCAGACCGTTTGCCGGCGACCAGCTAGAAAGGAGTAAAACCAGCCGAACACCGTCCCCCGCAAACCTATCTCATAGAGTCTCACGAGAAGGCCGTCATGGGGGACGGTGTCGAAGGCCGCCGACAAGTCCAGCATCACCAGCATGGCTTTGCCCCCCGAGTCCAGAACACCTTTAACGGTTTCTGAAACCTCAAGGAGCGCAGTCTCTGTGCTGAGATGGGGACGAAAGCCCGACTGGGTGGCGTGCAGGATCTCATTGGTCTCAAGAAAATTGGAGAGCACCACCTGAACGTGCTTTTCCAAAATCTTCGTGAGAGCCGGCAGCAAAGAAATAGGCCTGTAGCTGACAGGGGCCTTTGGGTCCAGGCCAGGTTTCTTGAGCAGCGGAATCACCATCGCCTGCTTCCAGGCCGACGGGACCACTCCCTGGCTCAACGAAAGATTTAATAGCGGGTTCGCCAGCGGATTGATCACCTCTGCCATTTTCGCCAGAACTTTAGCAGGGCATGGGTCCAGGGGCGAACCCGATTTAAGATTGCCCATGAGGGCTAAAGAGGCAGGGGCAGAAATCGGAGGAAACACGCCCAACGTCAGACCTGGCGAAGCCAGCGAAGACAAAAAGGCCTCAGAATTAGTCGGGCCCAAGTGAACAGCCGGTGGAAAAGTGTCCTGTATAAGTTGGATCTTGCTCGTAAAAAAATCAGCAAGATCCGAGGCCCAGGAATCAGAAGGTCTTTCATCCGAAATGTTGGACCGTGGAGAGATAAATTCTCTCACAATGGAGAAAATCTCCTTACAGGAGTTAGAAGCGGCTTCTATTCTCCCTGCAAGATAGGCCTTTTTTCCCAGGCGAATGTCTCGATGATAGGCCTTAACCACCGATTTATAGGTCAGCTTGGCAGCAGTATCGTATTGTGCCCGCCAAGCTCTTTCGGCCACCTTGCACTGCTGCCGCATAGCCAACAGTGCTGCGGTGAACCAAGGTGCAGAGACCCGTTTCGGCGTCAGGCGAGATGTCACTTCAGGGGCGAGATCATTTAGCCTGTCTAAAAGCCAGACTTGCAAGGCCTCCAAATCCCTCTCCAGATCGCCTGAGAGGGAGCAGGGATGCTCCACAGCGGCTTGGGCCAGCATCGCTAGGGTCACTCGATGGTATGCCCTATGGACACGACCCTGCTTCTGTGGCAAAGCAGCCACCGATTTAGCTGTGCCTTTGATCAAAAATTTAGCCAGCGAATGGTCGGACCATAGTACCGGGCTAATCTCAATCACCTCGAGAGGAGATGACGAGAATACCTGGTCAAGAGTGTGTCCCTTGTCATGCGTGGGCCCCTGCAGATGAGGGATCAATCCCAGCGGGGTCATAGCCTCAGAAAGTTTAATAGCGGCAGGGTCTAACGGATCATCCATCCGAAAGTTGAAATCCCCCGCCACGATGCAGTGTTCCGCTTTCAAGGCCAGCCCCAGCAGCACGGAATCAAGATCTTCGAAAAACGATCCCGGTGGACCAGGCGGTCTCTATATCAGTAAGCCCTTCACTGATTGATGCGGAGACAAAGTGATGGAAAAAGCAAGGGTCTCCGAGCCGCGGATATCCTCCACTGACAGGATAGAACAGGGTGTGTCTTTCTTCACCACCAGTGCCACTCCACCACCCCTTCCCATAGCTCTATCCTTCCTGAAGATGTTATAATCAGGCGGGATAGCCGAGGCGACATCTGGGTTGGAGAATTCACCCCACCACGTCTCAGTGAGCATAAGACAAAGCGGCTTCACCGTATCTAGGAGCTCATATATGTCTTGCGCATGTCTACACGCCGACCTGGTGTTTAATAGCATGCAGAGATATCCAACACTGACGTTGTTAAAGTTGGACGACAAAAACTGAGCGCGGTTGGGGCGCCAGCCACAGCCAGGGCATGTGGACTTACCCAGGTGGCGCCCGGGAAAAACGGGGCAGCAACCAGTAGCTAGGTTGTCGAGAGAGCGAAGCTCCCCAGGAGTATATTGCAGCACTGGTGACCCAGGAGTACACATACCTGGTATCAGAGCCCCACCCGCCGCCCCGATCGCCTCCGGGACACTGACGGGCACAGACGGGCAGGACTATGGCTTGACTCAGGCGCGAGTCAGGCGCCACCGCTGCGCGTCTCCGCTGCACGAGGGAAAGCGAGCTTTAAATGCAGCCTCACCTGGTCTCCAAACGGAGCACTAGAGCGCTGGATCCGGTGGAGCGCTGGAAAGACAGCAGCCCCAATATGGCGGCCAGGCGCCACGAGTAAGCAACCAGAATGCGATGAACTCCGCTCTAAAAGCGGTGGGGGGCCCAATTTTAATGTAAGTGTGTGGGCGAGGCGGCGGCAATAAAAACAAGGGCAAAATAAATTAAATTAACAGAGATAGAAAAAACGGTAGTTTAAAATTCAAGCGCAGCGTGCCTGCAGCAACATGAGCACAGAATGCAGCACGATGTAAATGCAAAGTCTCCTTACTAGAGGACGAGCTGCACTGCCAGCTCGCCTTAAATGCAGCCTCACCTGGTCTCCAAACGGAGCACTAGAGCGCTGGATCCGGTGGAGCGCTGGAAAGACAGCAGCCCCAATATGGCGGCCAGGCGCCACGAGTAAGCAACCAGAATGCGATGAACTCCGCTCTAAAAGCGGTGGGGGGCCCAATTATAATGTAAGTGTGTGGTTGCCCAAGCTAAATTTCCCTATGTGGTCGCTCTCTTCACATTTCTATCATCAAACAGAATTCCAGTTCAATATTTCCTTTAACGTAAAGAAGTACTGCAAGTTATATTTCGCACTAGAGAGCTTATTTTTATTTTCTTGAATAGGTGAGGATAGATACTTTGCCATTGCTCTACTTAGTTCTTTTTCCAGCTGTACCCTTTCATCCTTCTCCTTCTTCCCCTTATAGGCCCTCTAGGCATTTACTTCCCCTAAAAAAAAGCCGTACAAGCACCTCACACTCAGAATTCTGTTGCTGTGTTGATATTTTGCTTTAAGAACTCCTCGAATGCAGGGCACATATAAATAATCCACTGCTCATCAGTTAATACGGAATTATCAAAAACCCACCTGCTCCCAGTTTTTGCTTGAGTTTTAATCTTAAACTTGACCAAAATAACTGCTTGATCCAAAAAGGGTTCTCACTTATTTCTGATTCAGTTTTTAAAAGTGTATGGGAGAGAAGAAACACATCAATCCGAGAGGAAGAGTGGTACCGCCCGGAGTGACATGTTTACTTCATCTCGCATGGATATTGTCTCTTCAGCAATCGACTAGAGCAAAATCACGGATTAAATCCTGTAGCAGTTTTTTTGACTTAGGCTTTGTCAGCCTTTTATGGGTCAGAGAGAAGTCAAAAGCTGAATCTATCAGAAGGTTAAAGTCTCCGCTTATCAGAAAGAATCCAGATTGTGCTGTTGCAAAATCATAGAGAGACTGCAAAGTTGCAGGAGAGTCCTCAATAGCTTACCATGTTGATTAACTGTTCTGAAATGCGCATCTATACCCAAAGCCACCTGGCACTATCATCTTTGTGCACCATCGTAATTTCACACTGTAGATTCTTAGCTACCAGTAAAGCAACCCGCTAATGGCTGCATGATAAGAAGCATAAAACCTGTGCTGAATAAATTGGAGACCCTTCCTTGTAGTGTGTCTTGTAGAAATATTACATTTGCTTGCAAAGCTTTGAACCAAACCAACATAGATCGACACTTCACTCTGTTGTTAAAACCATTTATATTGGACAATACTATCTTTAGAGGCCTAAGTGCCATCTCTCAAATTCTTCCAATTCTTTACTACTGCTACATTTTTTTCCTATTCCCTCCCAGTGGCCCCAACCCCATCTTGTTACCCCCTCTTGTGACCCTGAAACCCCTCAACCCACCTTTCTTGGACCCCCTTGCCTCCAGATCCCCTGTCCAGGGTTCCCTGGGTGCCCTCCCCAACTCCCACTAAGCCCAGCTGACCCTTCCCCAGCAATACATTGGGGCAGTGTGGCATGGCGCCCAAGGCAGTTGAGTGGGTGGCTGGCAGCCATAGTAAAAATTACCTCATGGCAGACCTCTCTTAGGAACCAGTAGCCATCTAAACCAATACAGGGAAAAGAAAACCAAGCAAAAGCACAACAACATAGCAGACTCCATATACCACCAGTTATTCTGAAAAAGTAACATGTCGGGCCATATTATCCATTATTCCCTCCCACGTGGTGTGACAGGGACTGAAGAAACTCCCCAGCTACTTCAACTGACTGAAATATGTGAGCCCTCCCCTCGTAAAAGTCTTTTAGCTTGGATTGTTGAGTGATACCCACTGGGACACCAAGCTGCTGAAAGCTGTTCATCATGCCTCTGAAGTCCTTCCTGCACCGTGCTGCAAAGGCAGACATATCAGAGAATCATTCAAACATAAAATGTAAGGGGTCTGGTATGCCTTGTCTCGAATAGCACATGCCAAGATTTTGTCCTTAATACTAAGGTCACCAAAGTGAACAATGATAGTTTGTGGGTACTTGGCATTGGGAAACTGAGCTGCTGGTACACAATGAGCCTGGGTGATTGTAAGATCAGTCTTATGTGCTGCTATTTCTGGGCACACATATTTGGAAATAAGGTATGATATGACAGCTATCACTGATTGGCAATTTTTGTCTAGCTTCTTGGCACCCTGGAGCACAAAGCATTGCTTGTTTAATAGGCAATAGGCAAGGAGCAAGCTGTTCCCGCAGCCTGTGCTGTATCGACTGCAGCGTCAGCAGAGTGATTGATTCTCCACAAAAAGAAGAAAAACTAGACAGTCAAAATGCACTGGTGCACAAAATTGTTGTTTGTTTAGGTGCTGCGGCTCCCACCATGCCTGCCGCCTCATCAGCTAAGTCCGCAGTAAACCATGCTAACCGTGGAAGGCTCAGAAGAGGTTCATGCTCTCCTGCAGCTTCTTGATCCCCCCTCAGGCCGCGGTCCTGCTGCAGCTCCGCGTTGACACTGCCGGCCGCTGAACTCGTTCTGCCTTCAGTCACAGAGCATGACCAGAGCTCATGTGACCATCCTCCACTGAATTAACCCTTTCGGCCAAATTTAATGTCATTCCGTTCAGCGGTTAGGGCTGTAGTCTTATCTAAAATCCCGATAAGAATTAACATGGGAAATACATATTTTTGTACTCATTTTTTCTTGACCTCCTCTTGATGGATCACCCTGAAACTTTCCGTGCACAATACGCCCCAGCTGCATACTTTTTTAGAAACATGTTGTGAAGATTCGTTAACCGCGCCAAAGATATAGGTAAGTCAAAGAACATTTTTCCTATAAGGTCCTAACTATATCTACCTACTGTCGACCACCTGAAGATAATATTTGTATACACACACTTCACATTCACATTATGGGATAATCAAGGATGCACCTGTTTCTTAATTTAACAGAAACTGCCAGCGAATTCTAACATGGGCAGGCAGTGAATCTCAATTTGTACAAATAAAAGCTCATTAAAAATAAAAAAATTGAGCAAATAATATTTTAGAGCAAAATTAAGTTTACTCTTAGAGTAAATTAATCCGTCAAGAGGGAGCTGAACTGTTTTGGCAAAACGATTTAAATGAACTGTTTTTTTTAAAACGTATTTGTTGTATCATTAAAAAACAAAAAGTACTCAATTTTTTTCATTTTCACACATTTATCATGCTGGGCTCCACAATTATGCAAACTGGTGTTAACAAGTGATAACTGATACTCAATAATGGTAATTCATTAACAGGCAATCAATTTATACTCATGTCTTAAATTAGGAATTTTAAACAGGCTAACACTTTCATTCTGTTGTAGCTGTTATCCTTTGTTTATATATGTAATGCTAGTTGAATAATTATTAAAAAAAAAGGTGGTGGTTAATGTTGTTATTTTGCAGATTACTCTGGATGGGCATGATCTTCGAAGCCTCAATGTGAAATGGCTGAGAGAGAAGATTGGAGTTGTGAGCCAGGAACCCATCCTCTTTGGTACAACAATTGCAGAGAACATTCGATATGGCAGAGAAGATGTAACTGATGCTGAAATTCAGCAGGCTGCCATAGAAGCCAATGCGTACGACTTCATTTCCAAGCTCCCAGAAGTAAGATGCTATATTTGAAGTAATATACTAGGAGCAGTATTAGAAATGATCAACACAACTGTGAATAATACCTGCTATGGGCAGCAGCTAGGAGTAGCTGAAATAGCAGTAGTGAAACTTGGCTTGCCTTTTGGTGCCTTTGACAGTGCCCTAGCTGGCCCAAGATGGTAGTGACAAGAACAACATGTAGACAGGGATCTACGAGTCTAGGTTAGTTTCTGTTCATTTTCCTTTACCTAGCTACTCCACAGCTTAAGAGAAGTGTGGAGGGCCTAATGTTGGGAAATTGGAGTAAACCCCCAAATGTCAGTGAGACTCCAAGAATGAGGGAAGTCACTTCAGTTTCCCCTGGCACTTTTGTAAATAGACGTGACAATATATAGTCTGAGCTAGATTGATAAGTTCTTGAAATGAATACTATAGTTAGGGAAAAAAATTCCACAGGTACAACGTAGATGTGAATGCACTGGAATGCCCATGTGCCACTCATGGAACACCTACTCCTAAGAAATGTAATACAAGGCAGCACAAGTCACCTTATTATGTTACATTTCTTGACAAAGCATCTCAAGTCCTCATAAAATCAAGCCATGTGTGGCTTTGGAAATCCTAAATAACCCTTTGTGTTGCCCTACATCTCCTTGTGCGATGCAAGAGTGATGCAAAGGCTTAGTAAATATGGGCCATGGGTAGCCATAAAAGTCTTAGCTGTTTCTAAATAGTTGAGTGAAGACTTACAAACATCCAGGGACAAAGGGGATCTTTCTATAGATATAGAATCAAAAAATGGAAGCACAATCGCATGTGAAGTATGGAAGTAAGACAGATTTTAGAATTAAATCCAGGATCACAATACAATAGCTGATGTGGAACATACTAGAGACAGAAAGATGATATAACTAAGCAATCTAGATCAGCCAATCTGTGGATAGACATGACACCACCTAAAATGGCACCTCAGTTAACTACCAAGGAAGAGACGCACACTCAAAAGGGTTTAAAGGGAGATCATTGTAAGCCCAAAAAGACAGTGGGGAATCCCAGGAAACAAGAGGAACATGAATTGTACATGTCTGCAGATGGAATATTTTCAAAAGGCTGCCTGCCTATGTGACAGCAGCTACCTTGAATTAAACACGGTGAACATTCTGCTGATAGAGGTTAGACAATTGCAGAGAGAAGGGTCAAACTGGAAAGTAGCTAAGCAGTTCCACCAACAGTTGAGGCAGGAAAGTTATTCAAGGCCAGCATAACCAAAATGAAGCCTTCAGAATCACACTTGCTGTCTCCTTGAAATTCCTCTAGAATCCTTGGAATGAGGGTAATGGCATAATGTGTCAAGTACCTCTTGAGTCATAGGGATAGTTTTAGCATCCACTAACTATGCTTCTTGGGGTATACAACCTTTACCACGCAACTTTTACCACGACCTACCTTTACCACGCAACTTTTACAACGCAGGACCCTTTACCACGCATACCATTACAACGCAGGTATTTACAACGCAGATACCTTTACAACGCATACCATTACAACGTAATATTGGTAAGTATATAATTTTATTTAAAATATTTTAGGTTTGGGTTTTGGGTAAATGGATATTTTTAGGGTTCAGGGTCAGTTTTCAGTTTTTGGGTAAAGGGGTATTTTTAGGGTTCAGGGTCAGTTTTCAGTTTTGGGTAAAGGGGTATTTTTAGGGTTCAGGGTCAGTTTTCAGTTTTTTGGGTAAATGGGTATTTTTAGGGTTCAGGGTCAGTTTTCAGTTTTTGGGTAAAGGGGTATTTTTAGGGTTCAGGGTCAGTTTTCAGTTTTTGGGTAAAGGGGTATTTTTAGGGTTCAGGGTCAGTTTTCAGTTTTGGGTAAAGGGGTATTTTTAGGGTTCAGGGTCAGTTTTCAGTTTTTGGGTAAAGGGGTATTTTTAGGGTTCAGGGTCAGTTTTCAGTTTTTGGGGTACAGGGGTATTTTTAGGGTTCAGGGGTGGGTTTGGGTTTTGGGGTAAAGGGGTATTTTTAGGTTTCAGGGTTGGGTTTGGGTTTTGGGGTACAGGGGTATTTTTAGATTTCAGGGCTGGGTTTGGGTTTTGGGGTTCAGGGGTATTTTTAGGTTTCAGGGCTGGGTTTGGGTTTTGGGGTACAGGGGTATTTTTAACATATATATTTAAAAATTAATAAATAAATATTAATATAAATAATTAAAATATTAAATATTAAAATAATAATTTATTAATTAAAAAAATATTATTAATAATTACATTATTTTACCATATTATTTACTTACCTATACTTACGTTGTAATGGTATGCGTTGTAATAGTACCTGCGTTGTAGTGTATTGCGTTGTAAAGGTATTCGTGGTAAAGGGTCCTGCGTTGTAAAAAATGCGTGGTAATGGTCTGCGTGGTAAAAGAACGCGTGGTAACGTCATATATCCCTTCTTGGTGCCATGTTTATGTGCAAAAGTGAGAAAGCTGAGTATTGTTGGAACTAAGTTTATCTGCTCCACCAGTAAATTGTCCAATAAAGGAGTTATTTTGAGATGAGAGACAAAAGATGCATTTTCACCCAAGAGAAAGGGTTCCAGACCATCTGAGCTAAAACTGTCCTCCTCATGTTCCCTTAGTAATTGACATACTCCTTGGCTACCAGAATATTGGTCCATATTAAAGAGTTTTTCCTATCTAATGAGAAAGAGAATTTTGAAGTGCCTGTAAGATGACTGAAACTTCCTTTGGTTTGGATGAGTGAAGCAAAGATCAACTATCACAGTGAAGTAGTGGAATGGCGTAACCTTGGACTGTTTTGCCAGGAAGAGTACATGTTCATGTGTACAGATTATCTTAGGGTGCCAATGTTTTATCTAGACCCAAAAGTTCATAAATGTGTTAACAAACCACCTGGTCAGTTGATGATTTCAGCTATTGATTGTACTTTTCTAGCTATGTAAATCATTTATGGCAGGAACATTTGAAAAATTTACCCTCCTTCGCCTAGGATACCAGTGATTTTCTAAAGTGGATATTTGATATATCGGGCGGAGGATTTTATAATGATGTCTTTGGATGTAACTTCACTACATACAAGCAAACATCATGAGGAAGGCATAAGAGCCATTACGTATATTTGGGAGCTAGACCACTGAGATTACTCAAATATACGCAGCTGTTGTTAGGTATTGTTAAGTGGTGCTTAACATAAAACTTATTTCTGTATAACAATTAGGTGTTCTATAAGAAGAAATAGACAGTCTGGGTATTTGCTTCACCCCCAGCTATGCTAATTTGCATATGGGCTGGTGGGAGGAGCAGATACTCCACGGAGAACACAATGAATATTGGTCACAGCATGTGACATTGTAGCTACAGTACATGGATGACCTGTTTGTCATTTGGAAAGGATCAGTGGAAAGTGCATACAATTTTGGAAGGAAGAATAATGTTGATGACTTGAATCACCACTTTACGAGTTCTTTAAGCAGAACAGAGGTTAATTTTTTAGATCTGGAATTTGATAGAAAGATCTAGTTCAGTCATATAGAAAGCTTACTACAGGAAACACCATTCTGAACACAAGCAGCTTCCATCCTGAGAGATTAGAACATGATATACAATATGAGGAGCATATGTGTATTATAAGAAACTGTAGTGAGATAAGAGAACACATTTTGGCACAAGAGGAGATGTGGAGGAGATTCCAGGAATAAGAGTACACCCAGTGGACAGTGGAAGATGCCAAGCATAGAGCTAATCAGCAAACGAGAAAGAAATTGTTGCTTGAAAGGTGGAAAGGTGTTACACACTACACCAGGTTCATTACACACATTCTGCAATGAAGAAAGCTAACTCAGAAGAATAATGTTCCAACATTGACATTTGGTTAAGATCAACCCCATATTGGGACGATCGGTTCCCAGGCGACCAGAGATAACAGGTCTGGTCAATGGAGGACAATCTAGTAAGGTTCAGTGTGGAAGTGGCAAGATCCAACTGGTTAGAGATAAATAGGGGTTTTCTATGACGTAGACAATGCAAAGGCTGTCAGTATGGTACAAGAAAACGGAGTTTTTCTCCCCACTGTGTAAAAAAACCATGAAAATTAGCAGAGCATTTAACTGTAGAACAGACTATGCTTTATATATACTTACTTGCCCATGTGCCCTGTTGTATGTGTGTAGGACTATTCATCAAGTTTACAAGTGGATTGTATAACATGTCAGGGCAATAAAGAATAAAGATAGGACATACTCACTGGCCGGCCATTTCAAGGACGCCCATGCTAGCAATGGCAGGGTGCTGAAATATTTTGTGATTGATGCCATGCATAGGCAGTACAGAGGGGGAATAGGGAAAAATAGTTGCATAAGCTAGAGTCGAAATACGTCATGAATCTGGATAGCAAGACCCCGGGGGGAGTCAACATTGACAAGGATTTGTGCACTCATTTGTAGAGCTGTTCCTTCAGTATCAGGGATCATATGTTCGAATTTATAATGAGCATGGCCCAATGGGAAATCCATATGATGCTTAGATTGGTATGGAAGACACTGTAGAATGACAAGGTAAATAAATGATTTACCACTTGGGAATATATGCCTTAGGTTTTATAGAGGAGCATATGTGTCAGTGTACATTAATGACATTACTGTCTATCTGACATTTGGTTGAATGTAAAAATGTTTAATTTTTATTGTGAATTCATTGTTGATTCCATATTGTGTTTTCTTATGCACTTTGCACTTTAATGGGGATGTGAATGATGTTGGAATGCTTTCCATGATCATAAATTTGATAATCGAGTGTGCCCATTTAAACAGAGGCATTGTGAAAGGGGTCTGTAGTTGCTGCAGGTGAACCATGATAGATTAAGTTTATGATCTATACTTTGACCTTTCCTTTAAGCCAGTTACAGCCTGAGCAGTGGCAATGTAATTGTGGGCCTAGTCACCAGGTGAACATGGCATTTCTATTGTCACACATATTCCACTTTTACATATTTCGGACCCTACCTTGCGTGCAGAGTGGTGTGCTTAGGGGTGATGTAGCTAATATTAAAAATAAATCAGGATTCTGTACCTGCATACCTTTCAAAGTGGTGATTTTTATAGATCTGTACAGTGGGCTTCAAGTTGCTGCTTCAAGGTTACACAGGATAGGCCTAAACCCATGGTTTCACTGCAAATGTAGGGGATAGCACAAAAGTTAACAGTAGGTATTTTCCAGAGCGGGTAAAAAAAGACTAAATTAACTTTTTAAGAGGTATATGAGCACTGATATTCTACATAGAAAGTATGTTTTCACAGTGGAGAAAGAACAAAAGAAATATGATTTTCCACAATTCTGCAATGCATATGACAACTGATGGAGTGGAGTGGTGTGGCTCACTGGTTAGAGGCGGCAGACCCGGGAGCAGAGGACGGCCCGGGACCAGGGTTCAATTCCCGACGCGGCAGGGTCTTGGAGCAGGGTCGGCGGACTCGATAATTCTCGCCTCGGTGCCTACTCTAACTAGGGATCACACTCGGCAACTCTGGGCATTAGCTTGCCTCATCTCCACAACGGCCCCACACATACGCCGGGGATGCCTGGTTTCACCTTGGAGATACCCAGTAGGGACCATCTCACAAGGAAAACCAGGACGGGTTCCCCAGCGGTCTATAGCGCAGAGATACTCCTTCGGGAGTCGATTCTAGCGCGTTAGAAACCCACAATTAATTAATTGCTGACAATGTAAACAAAATGCTACATTATGCACAGAGGTCAAAGATATATCTTGAACTGTGTGATTTGCCCGAAGTCCCAGATGTATTCTGAAAGATTTCCGTAATTTTTTCAAGCATATAAATGTACACAACTCATTGGTCTATGTCTTTAGGCACAGTTATTTTAGTGTGGTGGTCAGACTGCTACAGGACCGCTGCCTCTGCAAGGATCCAGAATCCTGTGGTGGTGTAACAGTGGGAAGAGGCAGGGATACGATGGCAGTGAGCCCGCCATGGAAAGGGTGGCAGAGATGCAACTATGGGGGCCCTACCAGAGCTCCCTACCACTTCTGGGCCTGGGAGTGCATGTCGTGGGCACATGTTGTACCCCCCTGGAATTGCATTGCAGTTTCTTTTTGGTGTGGCATGCACGACATGGTGCATGCCACACCGTGCAGGAATGCTCTTCAGGTGCTGTCACGGCGGCGGTCTGCTATTAAGGCTCTCTTGTGAGCCTAACAGAGCCTCTGCCATGGGACTGCCGCAGCACTGCCCACCTGCCCTGGATTGAACTCATAATCTGGCTGGCGGGCACACCACGGGCTTGGCGGTACTCCTGCCAGCGCAGGGATGGCGGTGCTACAAGCGGACCACCAAACTCTTAATTAGGCCCAAAGAGGAGTTATCGACAATGTTCCCGGATTCCTGATTAAAGGGTTAAAGAAAACAAGGATTAGAGGTTCTAGGTGTTTGTCCTCTTTGAATCTTAGGATACAACTACTTTGCTGGCTTACTTAGAGTATTCAGACAAAATAATAAAAATAAATATCCAGATGCAGCAATATTGAGCTGCAAATGTTGTGATGCAGAAATATGGTCAGGCCATAAGGCAGTGTTTTATTCTATCAGCACACTCCAATCACAAAAATTACTTAGAGCATCATCCTAAGGGACCCAAAATTCCAGTTCATGGAGCAAAATAAACACACATGAGCTCAAAAAACCCCTGCTAGAAACAATGCCCACATTAAGTGCCGCCGCCGTCGATGTTGATATCACGGCACACAATTATACCAGTTGGGTAAAAAAGGTCATGTATATTCTAGCACTGGAAAAAGTACTGAAATATTGTTGCAGCACCCCGTCTGAACCCTGGTTCTCCGAGTGCCTAAGGCTTCAGAAACAAACATTTAGGAAACTAGAATGAATGTGGAGTTCCAAATACAATCCTCTTGATAGAGTGACCTACAAAAATGCCATAGGCAAATATAAAATCCAAATACATAGGGAGACAACAAAATATTTTACCCCAAAAATTATTTTGGCTGACAATTCAGCCAAATAACTTTTTAGTATAATAACTAAATTATCTAAAATGTGAACAAAAAATTATGGCACAGTAAATAAAACCTTCTGTGACACCCTTGCCAGAGGTCTTCGACTCCTTTCCATCAAATCATATTGAAGACTCCTTACCCACTGGGAATAATACCCTTACAATCTTTGACAGGTTCTCTCCCCTAAACAAAGAGCAGATTTTGAAAACTTATAACAGCATGCAAATCAGGGTCCCTACTAGACTCCTGCCCCCCAAAAATGATACATTTAGCTCTGAGGGTCTTTGAAGTACAAATTACACAACAAAGTGCTCAGTACAGGACATATTGCCACTGAATGGAAGATGGCATTCCACTTGCTCATACTGAAAAAAGCAATCTTGACCCCCAGGAACCCAGTAGATATAGGCCCATTTCTAGACTCCCATTCCTGGACAACCTAATTGAAAAAACATTAAATCATGAACTGATGACCTGTATCAACAGCAATAATATGCTGGACCCCTCCCAATATGGTTTCAGAAAAGCTCACACAGTTCTGAAAGGGCCTTGCTTACCGCCTCTGAAGAACTCTGATGGACCATGGATAAAGGCAGTCGGCTGCTTTTGACACGGTCAACAACACTATCTTGATCAACCGACTAATGGAGTTGGGAATAAGAGGCATAGCCTTGACTATATTGAAAAACTTTCTAACAAACAGAAGAACCCATGTAGCCTTGGGCAACTTTACTACAAAACAATTCAGTTTACCATGTGGGGTGCTGCAGGGCTCTTCATTAAGCCCAACCCTCTTTAACTTGTATGTCGCCCCCTTGGTCAAACTGATAAAATCCTTAGGCTTCTCAGTTGTGTCCTACGCCGATGAAACACAAATTGTGGTGTTAATCTCCAAAGAGCTGCAAGAAGTGGGCCTTAGATTTAGCTCACTGGATGAAAATAAATTGCCTAAAGTTAAATACCGGCAAAACACCAACCTGGTGGCCCCATTATCTGGGACCCTTACCAACTCCAGTTCAGATGTGGTAAATAAATAATTAATTACCGGTACTATTTTTCAGGATACTCATACAAATAGATAGCTCAATAAATAAGAGTCAAGATACGAGGTAGCTGGAGTGTACAGGCTTTAATTAAGCATAAAAGGACTGGAACAGGACAGCCTGCATGGGAATGAGATGGCAGGGCCCGGCAGCTGCCGGGGCAGGATCTGGGAATGGCTAGCAAACTTTTAATAACAGTGCACGATATATATAGTTAAACAAATACATTGTATTCAATACAGTAGGCGTAGCAGTAGGCGGAGTTTGTAGCAGTCGCGAAAGATAAGGCATAAAGTGGGTGTAACAAGAGGTGTGTACAGGGCGTATACATAGACATGTGATGCAAACGTAACAGAATATGTCATAAAAGGGGCGGAAACATGGAGGGGGCTACCTGAGCAGCTGGGACCTCTAACCTAGTGGTGCGCGCAAACTGACAATGACGTGTTACTAGGGAGAACTGGGGGGCTATGACTTCTGCGTTAGAAGAGGAGACGAAAGTCTGGAGTGTCAGAGCGACATGTACCTAAAACCTATCTAGTATCTAGTGTTTAGAGAACATGTTGATAGAATCCAAAAGTTATCAGGGTAAAGGCTAACAGACACTAAGACTGGGGCATGCATTATTCTACATATAGTGTGTGTGCGAGGAATATTAAATGAATATTAATACAGTATTTCTCTTACATGGAGACATAAAGGCTAGACCATGACGGAAACTATTGATGCGATTCAGTAGCTTAGGAATGCAGAGAAGGAGGGCTGGACTGATAACTAGAATCATAACATACTCTTGGCAGACTGGGAGGCAGAGCCAGGCCGAGCCGGGCACTGCGAGGCATGAAGTAAGTGAAGGGTCAGGGATACAGGTGGGGGCTGTATCGCTCCTCGGAGAGGGTTCAGGAGACAGGAGCTGAATCTGAGTCCGGGCCCTTTTGAGGCCTAGAAACGGGGATAATTCAATGAATTAACGTGCACACTGTAAAATGTGGCAACGTAGCTTTACATAGGCCTGATATTCGTTGCTTTCACGAAGACTGGAAACTGGCATACTAGAGATGGACACAACTGTAATTGCGTCTTTAATCGATCAGAGGGGAATACATGCATATCGATCATGCACATATAACATAACATGGGGAACACGTAGGCACATATAACATGGCAAAATTTACTTTTCCACATTCCCTCCTTGTGCCCTACGTTTCCATCAGGAAACATCTATATTCATGATACCATCTATCATTTCATATAGCATCATTTGCTCGTCTCGAATTGTCTTGGAACGGGACTTAGGACTAGGAATACAAGAGGTAGCACAAATGCCGCAAATCGCAGGGCCACATTGTATACAGAGGCAGCAACTGAATATGATCATTACTGCAATACCTAGGAATGACAATACTTTCCATCCCCAGGCAGATATAATACTCCAGAGCCAACCGGACCATGTCCAGGTGCCTGGATTCTGGTGTAACTGATGGGCAATTTTATGAAGTCTGGTTATAGCTGAATAAACAGACGGCGCGTTATTAGGAATGAAAATGCAGCAACTAGATCCGATGACTCTACATGCTCCTCCTCTATCGGCCAGTATGACGTCAAGAACGAGACGATTTTGGAGCACGACAAATCTCATAGCAGATTGCTCTTCGGTTAAGTTACCTAGAGCAGAAGTAGTCTCATTCACTACCGCTTCAAGGGTTCTGGTTAGTCTACGTATTAACTTACTATTCTGGATAGGTCCTATAAAGAAAAAGAAACCTTTATTGAAATCTTGATATTGTTCTAGAGTAGTTTCAGTTTGATCGACAATTGGGGACTCGATCTCCCTTCTATGTCTGACGTGTACTAGATGTGTGTTTCTGTGATAATCAGATGGGGCTAGAAAAACTGGTGGCAGTAGGAAGGCAATGTAACATGTTCCATCCCAATCGAGGGGCAGACGAACATATGCGGTCTGACCACAAACAAAATAAGAATGACGTGAGGCTTTGAAAATAGATTTCCCACTGTCACTATACTCGACAGTAGTAGTACAATCACTATGTCCTACATGTGCGGAACCATTCTTTCTGACACATAATTCGCCTTTGACTGGTAGTACTGAAATAGCAGGCAAATCTGGAGTAGTATCAGACTGAACATTCAGGACCATGAAATTCGAAGAATAATTACCTAAATCATATACTTCATTTTCTAGATCTAACCCTGTTCTGTGGGAGAGACCTTGCTTGTCTGGAAAACATGTTCTATTCAGAAGGGACATATCATTTGAAGATGACGTTAACGTGGACCATGCTCCACACGAACCATTATGTGAAAACGGATAAGGAAAAAGTGGCAGAACTCCCTTCGGTGTCTGGAAAGGGGGGAGTCGACCACACACCCAACAATTAGTGGCATTGCTGGTCTGGTGTGAATAGTGTAACATTCTTATAAATGTATTATTTCTCATAGCAAGACGATAGGATAGCTCGTGAGGAGGCAGATCACTAAATGTGTGCTCTACTGTGGCATTAGAAAACTTATTTACATGAGAAATTGGAAAACATAAATGCAATGCATAACTTGTGCAGGTAACCATCAAACTTAGAAATAATAGAAAACTTAGAAAAACGATACATCTGATAGAGTTTTGACTAACTCTCTCACTATGGGGGTCTATCTCATACATGTCAGATACCTGTCTAACCGTTTCACCCGAGGGGGACTTAGACAATTAAACTGGCTGACTTATTTTACTAGACCGGAGTTTTAATATATACTCCTGCTGCGGAGTTTTCTCAAACAGAGGAACTTTCAGTTCTGGATTTGTGTTAATGTCTGATTTAGAGTCTGGTTTCAGGCAGTCTTTAGAGATGGAACAGTCATCGAAATGTTCTTGGCAAAAGTTTTATCACGGAGTCCATGAAATTTCTTGACATGCGACAGATGGACCCAACCCTTGCGGCCTTCCAACTTCACGGCCGTACGGGTGGTCAGAAGGACTAGTCTCGGCTCCTTCCAGCGAGGCTCCAGTGGACTTGAACGATCAAAATTCCGGACCAACACGAGGTCGCCTGGAATGACCTCATGTGGTTTCACTTCAGTATTGTCTGGAAATGCAGCGGCAACCTGGGAACGACAAGAGTGTAGGGCAGACATCAAGGAAGCTAGGTAATCTGTCAACATATTACTGGAAACATCCGTAATACTGCGGGGTCTAGGTGTACCCCACATATTTGGGGGACGGCCGAATACGACCTCATAAGGGGACAGACCTGATCTGGAATGTGCAACCATGCGCATATAAAATAGGGCAACTGGCAGGGCTACTAGCCAGTCTACACCTTTCTCTTTACAAACTTTGGCAATTCGGATTTTCAATGTCTGGTTATGTCTCTCTACGAGACCTGCTGCTTCAGGATGGCGTACACAATGGAACTTCCACTGGTACCCTAACAGAAGGGACACATGTTTCATAAGCTCAGATGAGAATGGCTGGCCGTTATCTGAATACACGACCCTAGGGAGTCCATAACGAGGAAAGAATTCACGAACCAGCTGCTTGGCAGTGGTCGCGGCTGTGTAATCTGGAACTGGATATGCTTCTGTCCACCTGGACAAAGCGCATACAACTACAAGGACATACTTGAAACCTCGACATCGCTCCATCTGAATATAATCCATCTGGAGGACTTCAAAAGGGTGGTCAGGGGGTTGGAATCCACCTTGTTCCACCGGGACACTTTTACCTGGATTGAACTGGCAACATATCATACAAGTACGGACTTTCTGCTTGGCTGCAGCTCGTAAGTGCTTGTTGAACCAAAGGTTCTGTATACTGTCTAACATGGCTTTTTCTCCTAGATGTGCTGGACTATGTGCGGTATTGATAATGACTTGAACCATAGAGTCGGGGAGAAACCATGTGGCTTTTCCCTTCGTCACCCATCCCTGATCTGTCTGGACCCCTCCTTGTTCGGACCATTTCTTTATTTCTTCGGGAGTAGCATGTAACTGTATGTCTATGACATCTTGTGTAGGGTCCTTAACTGTCATACAAGTAGTCTGTTCTGGAATGCATGTCTGTGTCTTGTTAACTGGAATGTCTGGGGTCTGAGCTGTAAGCTTGGCTGTTCGATCTGCTAGATCATTACCTTGGGAAATGATGTCAGTAACTTTCGTATGTGCCTTGCACTTCATAATAGCGATAGATGTCGGTAAATGTATTGCATCTAACAGAGCTTGAATGAGGAGACCATGCTGAATCTTGGTTCCATGAGAAGTCATGAAACCTCTTTCCTGCCAGAGCACTCCGAAGTCGTGTACAACTCCGAATGCGTAACGTGAATCTGTATATATGTTTACTTTCAGGTTCTTGGCACGTATGCATGCTTGGGTCAGAGCAACTAGCTCTGCTGCTTGAGCAGACAGGGTGTCAATACGGTGTGTTTCTATAACTTCGGTTTCAGTAGTCACTGCATACGCGGCTACTAGTTCTCCTGTACTAGTTCTCATACATGAACCATCCACATAAAGTGTCAGGTCGGGATCAGGTAATGCAATGTCTGTCAGGTCTTGTCTTGGCTTAGTCATAGTGTTAACTACTTCCACGCAGTCATGTGTGGCAGGATTTGAAATAACTGACGGTAACAGAGTAGCAGGATTCAGAACGTTGCAGCGTCTGATTTCTATGTGTGGCTGAAACAATGTCAGTTCATAACCTGTTAAACGTGCAATTGTCAAGTGCTGAGTCTGTGTTCGGTTTAAAAGAACTTCCACGGAATGTGGAACTTGTACTGTCAGGGAGTGTCCTAATACTAAGGAATCACTTTGTCTGATAGCTAGAGCTGTGGCTGCAACTGACTTGAGGCACGCAGGCAAAGCCTGGGCTACTGGATCTAATGTGCTCGAAAAATAAGCACAAGGCTTGTATTGTCCTGCTTGATCTTGTGTGAGAACAGATAATGCAGTACCATCACGTTCTGTGACAAAAAGTGTAAAAGGCTTACTGTAGTTCGGTGTAGCTAGAACAGGTGCTTGGCATAAGGCTTTCTTTAACTCATTAAAACTAAGTGTATGTTCAGATGTCCAAGGGAGGACAGTCGATACGGCTGCCTCCTGTGTCGTTAACTGTATCAGTGGCTTGGCTAGAAATGCATACTGAGGAATCCATTGTCTGCAATAAGAAGTGAGGCCAATAAAAGCACGTACCTCCTTCTGTGTCTTGGGCTGTGGAAGACTCGCTATTAACTGGATACGGTCTGGTGTCAACTGCCTACCCCACTTGGACAGTAAGTGGCCTAAGTAGATCACTTGCTGGACACAGAACTGGAGCTTCGAAGGGGACACCTTGTGCCCCATCTCGGCTAGGAAATACAGAACTGTAAGTGACGCTCGCTCGCAGTCACGTTCAGAACGGGCTGTGATCAGTAGATCATCGACATACTGGAGCAGGGCAGTGTCAGCTGGCATGTGAATATTGTCTAGTTGTCTTTTAAGTGCTTGACTGTAAATACTAGGACTTTCTGTGAAACCTTGAGGAGCTCGTGTGAATTTATAGCTCCTTCCATTTAAACAAAAACCAAAAAGGTACTGGCTATCTGGATGAATCGGAACACTGAAAAATGCATTCTTGAGGTCTATTACAGTAAAAAATACAGCTTCAGAATCAATGGCTGTCAATAGGGATGAAATATCTGGGACTACTGGATACTGGGGTATGATATATTTATTAAGTTCTCGAAGGTCAATCACTAATCGATATACTGGAGGTGCATTTGGATCAGTACGTTTCATGACTGGAATGATAGGAGAATTACATACATTGGAGTCAGTTTCTACAACCACTCCTTGAACAATGAGCTCGTCAATAATTTTGGATAAGGCTGCTACAGCCTCAGGTGGCAAGTTGTACTGTCTGATTCGTGGCAGGACAACACCTTGTTTCAGAGTCACACGATGGGGTGTGATTTGCATACAACCAACATCAGTTGGACCTTGTGCCCATATATGCTGGGGGACATTCAGTAATCTTGGATCAAAATCACGTAATACATAGTGACCTTTAAAGTCCCTTAAGAACAATCGGATTCCTTCTGGGGAACAGCAAATTACTGCACCTAATTCTTTTAATGTTTTAATGCCTAACAAATTTTCTGGACATGATTTCGTAAGTAATAAATCAGTAGTTCGGGACAATGGACCAACTTCTAGAGTAACTGGCTTTGAAATTTCGTTAATAATAGGCTTTCCTGAAAATCCAAGGGAAACATTTTTAGAGCCTGAGAGCGGAGCCCCTGGAACCTCGTCATGACTGATAGTAGTCCTACTTGCCCCTGTATCAATCAGAAACTTTCTGTCTTTCCCTAATACTTGACTGTGAACATAGGGACCCTCTTGATCTACAGGTATCTCGATGAGAGGCAAGCCTACCTCCCTCTCTAGGCTGTTTCATGAATACTGCTGGTACTCTGGATACTCGGACTGTGCGTACTGGTACATCTGTTGTGTAACATGCTGTGTTGCAGCTATAGGCTGCGGTACTGTACTTTTAACATTTTAATAATATCTGGATACGTGTATTCTCCCATACGGAGCATGTCTTTTAATTCTCGATGGAACCCTGCTGGATCTTTGTCGTGACAGGGAATTAATTTCTTCATCTCTAAGAGTTCCATCTTTGTGATAGGGGTGTAAACAAATACTCGTTGCATTTCACCATCCGGTGTCCTAACTGGATGTACTTCTCGTAACGGATTCTGTCTATCTATGTAGAATGGTTTACTTTCTGAGGGTGAGACGTGAACAAAATGCGGATTCAGAAACGTTCTATATTTGTGGCGCTGTTCTAGAATGACGCTAATTAAATCAGTACCTAAACCTTTCCATTTATACTTGAGTAACTCATTCAGGACATCATGTAACGGACCTGGATCAGAATGTTGTCCCTCATATAATGTAATGAGGTGCTGGATCATATACATACCCACCAGTCGCTGCTCGGCTGGGGGCAGTTTCAGAAACATTTGTGCCACTATTTCATCTGGAAAAGTGGTAGAATCAGTAGCCCATCGGACTGCTGATCGGGCTAGTTCTTGTTCATGCATGGTACTAAGTTCACTATAACCGATTCGTGATTTCAGAATGTGATCGGTAGCTTGAATTACTTGCTCTAGAGAACCTTGTTCTGGTGCTGGAAGATGAAAAACTTTCTTGTGTTCTAGGCGTAAATGTCGGTCTGGAAATCTAGATCTACCTACATACGCTATTCTGGCGGTATTCTCGTCGTCTACCTCTTCAGTAGAAGAGTCGTTTTCCTTCTCGCTTACTTGTGCTGCTTTGCGTTTCTCGTGTAACCTTATTATTTCCTTACGAATTTTCTTGTACATACTTTCTATACTACTAAGGGTCCTGTGTCTACCCTCGGCTATATTATCACTCCACCTTGTCAGGACTTTCATTTCGGTCGGATCTTTAGTCGGACAATCTTGTTCCCTTATTAAACAATTGATTAAAAATTTTAATAGCATGAGCTGGGTCTCAGCTTTCCTTAGAGACATGATTTCGCCAATACTTTCTGGATCGTCTCCTGTACGGATGAAACGATATATTCTGTCTAGATCTTCTTTCATATTCGGTAGGGTGTCCAAATACTCGGTCACCCGTCTTACACGCAATGAATATATAACCATATTATCATCGCCTGGGACTGGATCATAACGGCATTCGGTAAGAGCTCGTCTGATATCTGCAACGGACTGATATTTGGGCGTACGCTGTAACGCACGTTCATGTAACTCGACTAACGTTACACGTTTGTGTGGCGGCGGGGTACCAGGAGTACCTCCTCCCGCGGCCCCTAAACTGGAATCGTCGACTGATACTCTTCGTGCTGGCAGAGTGACCGATGTAGCGGGAACTTGTACTATGGGCTGGACCGGGGGTACCGTAACAGGTGCTGTAACAGGTGCCCCGGTGGCTGGAAGAACAGGAATTACATTATTTACAGGAGCTGGCGGAGCAGGATTTGCATATTCTGGGACTGTGTCGTCCAAATAGGACGAGAGAAAAATATCAGCTGCGGTCGGTTTGTGACGTAGCTTAATCGGAACTAATGGCGGCGGAAAATTACATGGTGCTTCTGGGGTTGCTTTCGGCAAGCCCTCGGTAAGAAGAGGATACATACCCTTAATGAGGGCATTTCTCTGTCTGTCTGACTGTTCGGTTTTAACTCGTTCACCTATTTCGATTAATTCCCTTTCTTGGGCTCTTTCTGAGGATTCTCTACTTAGCTCTGACTTTCTGATTTCTTTTTCGGTTCTCTTATGAGATTCTTTGCGCCATAACTCGATGGCATCTTTCTGGGACTGTCTGGATTTCTTTTTCCATAATGCTTCTTCTACTCGCATGATGCACTCGGCATCCCATGTACCTGATACAGGCCATCTATATTTCTCTTCTAGATCTTTAGTATACTCGACCCATAAATCTAGATATAATATGGCACTTATGCCATGCTTGTGATACATAAAATGACCTGGACTGTCCCTAGGCGGGACAGGAACTGCTTCTTCGAGCAGACCTTTTCTAGTTTTTAACTGACGTAACTTAGAGAACAGAGGCATGACTAGACTGGAGTCTAGAAACAATACAATACACAATAAACACAATAATAACTTTAAGAAAACAAATCACTCATACCACGACATTGAAAACACATGAAATAACATTTAAAAATAACGGTTCGGACAGAATACTATCTGGAATACTGAAAACAGAACACATGAATTTCTCGAGAACAGAACATACTAGAACAGACTAGATGCACTGCTAAAACAGTACGAAACTTACCGGTCCCATAAAGAGACACGTCAGGACCCGCATCCACCTAAGTGGACACTTCGTGTTGCATCTGTGTACCCAAACCCACGGACCAGAGACAAATTAATTGACCCTGTCTAGATACTACCCCAGCAACGGTACTCACCGGGCAGCAAGAACGGAAGGCCTCGGACTGGACTGGACTGCGACGACGACGGACGGACGTACTTCGGACTTCAGTTACAGGTGGGCCTCCGGATACCTCGGACCTTGGACTCTCGGCTTGGGCTCTGGTCGGGACTCGCCGCGATCCTCCACCGCCTCGTCTGGACGCTGGACCGCAACCTCCGTCTCCTCCGTGGGCCTGAGGGATACTTGAAGCAGAAATATCTGCACGTGCACGGTATGGTTCCGTCACGGCTGCAGAGGATCAGGGGGCCTGCGTGGCTTCTCCGGCGCGTGGGGAAAGGGCAAGTCCCTATTCGGGCGCCATTATGTGGTAAATAAATAATTAATTACCGGTACTATTTTTCAGGATACTCATACAAATAGATAGCTCAATAAATAAGAGTCAAGATACGAGGTAGCTGGAGTGTACAGGCTTTAATTAAGCATAAAAGGACTGGAACAGGACAGCCTGCATGGGAATGAGATGGCAGGGCCCGGCAGCTGCCGGGGCAGGATCTAGGAATGGCTAGCAAACTTTTAATAACAGTGCACGATATATATAGTTAAACAAATACATTGTATTCAATACAGTAGGCGTAGCAGTAGGCGGAGTTTGTAGCAGTCGCGAAAGATAAGGCATAAAGTGGGTGTAACAAGAGGTGTGTACAGGGCGTATACATAGACATGTGATGCAAACGTAACAGAATATGTCATAAAAGGGGCGGAAACATGGAGGGGGCTACCTGAGCAGCTGGGACCTCTAACCTAGTGGTGCGCGCAAACTGACAATGACGTGTTACTAGGGAGAACTGGGGGGCTATGACTTCTGCGTTAGAAGAGGAGACGAAAGTCTGGAGTGTCAGAGCGACATGTACCTAAAACCTATCTAGTATCTAGTGTTTAGAGAACATGTTGATAGAATCCAAAAGTGATCAGGGTAAAGGCTAACAGACACTAAGACTGGGGCATGCATTATTCTACATATAGTGTGTGTGCGAGGAATATTAAATGAATATTAATACAGTATTTCTCTTACATGGAGACATAAAGGCTAGACCATGACGGAAACTATTGATGCGATTCAGTAGCTTAGGAATGCAGAGAAGGAGGGCTGGACTGATAACTAGAATCATAACATACTCTTGGCAGACTGGGAGGCAGAGCCAGGCCGAGCCGGGCACTGCGAGGCATGAAGTAAGTGAAGGGTCAGGGATACAGGTGGGGGCTGTATCGCTCCTCGGAGAGGGTTCAGGAGACAGGAGCTGAATCTGAGTCCGGGCCCTTTTGAGGCCTAGAAACGGGGATAATTCAATGAATTAACGTGCACACTGTAAAATGTGGCAACGTAGCTTTACATAGGCCTGATATTCGTTGCTTTCACGAAGACTGGAAACTGGCATACTAGAGATGGACACAACTGTAATTGCGTCTTTAATCGATCAGAGGGGAATACATGCATATCGATCATGCACATATAACATAACATGGGGAACACGTAGGCACATATAACATGGCAAAATTTACTTTTCCACACAGACAAGAAGAAACCTGGGAGTCACCTTCGATGATAAGCTCCACTTTGACCACCAAGTAAAAGCACTCTCTTCTTCTGTATTTATTACACTAAAACTAATAAAGAAACTCTGTCCATTTATTCCGAACAAACTTAAAAAAAACAGTTCTTACTTCCTTGATCCTGACCAAGCCGGATTATAGTAATGCTCTCTTTATCGGTATCCGAAAAAAGTCTCCACAAAAACTTTAGACTCTACACAACACTGCGGCCTGACTTCTTGCTGGCATTCCCAAATATAAAACAGCAAGCCAAACACTTGTCAATCTGCACTCGCTACCCTTAGCAAAACATCTAGAATTTAAGATTTTGTGCATAACCTTAAAAGCCCGGCATAATTCTGGACCAAGCTATTTTCGCGAAAAGTTGTCCTGGAGCTCCCCAGGCAGAAAGCTCCAATCCTCAGAAGCAATGCTACTACTCCCCCCAAGAGCAAAGTGTACTGCCTGTGGTGGCAGGAGCTTTCTACTGAAGGCAGATACACTCTGGAACAGTCTACCCCTGATGATAAGGAAATGTTCCGATTTCCAGATTTTTCGGAAAAATCTGTCTGTTTACATGCCCTTAATCAGGAGTAATTGGTCTACCTGCAGCCCCGCATTTGTTCAGCAGTAGTGCCAAGACGCCTCCAGGCATTTGAGTGCTATACAAAACCCAAAATTAAATTAAATCAAATCATTGTGAGCAAAACTATCGTCGACAAGAATATTGATTTTAAGGTAAGTAATATCAATGTTAAAAATATCTATGTTGTTAATATCGTTTACAAAAATATTGTTTTTAGTAATGTTGTATTTTAATTATTTATATGTATTGTGGTATATATTTTAATTGTATATGTTATGATTTGTTTGTATAATTATTGTTAATGATTTTCAATATAATTTGTGCCGTTTTTTTTTTTTTTTTTAAATGAGTGTATTAGTTTATTGTTATTTTTAGTACCGGAGCGGACTGTGGGGGATATAAGGGTACAGGGCTGGAAGTAAATTCATTATAATAAATTAATAATTTTTTTTTAATTAATAATAAATATGTAATTGATCATTAAGATTTATGTGCAGGTTGTGCGGTTTGTAGGGGAATAGAGTGGGAAGTAATGCAATTGTAATTAATTAATAATTGACTTTTGATTAATATTAATCATGTAATTGATAATTAATTATTATATTCTGTAATTAATTACATTTTTTATTTGTATTTTTGGTGTGGGTTTTTGTTTATGTATGGGTAAGTGGTGTCAAATTGTAATAATAAATAATTCATGTTACTTATTAATAATTATTTAATTGCTAATTAATTATGCACATTGTGTAAAAAGATATCGTGTGTGGAAGTTTGGATTTGTAGGAGTAGAGGGTGGAACATTAAGTATAAATAATGTATTGTTAGTTATTTGTTATTAATTGTCGAATTGATAATTTATTATGTAAATCATGTAAATAGGATATTTTGTATTTATGTATTATGTGTGCATTGTTGCATTTGTAGGAAGTAAGGGAGGAAAGTTAATTAAATATGATTATTCTGTTAATAGTTAAGTACTATTAATAGTTTAATTGATAACTATACAAATTTCCCATCATTATGATTGTTATGATATATTTTAGATGTGTGTTTTTTTTCTTGCAGAGGTATAGGTAAGGAAGCTGATTACGTTATAATAAATGTAAAAATTGCTATTATTAAAAAAGTCTGTTATTTATTATATGTTTTAAATTGTGTTATACATTAATTGTAAATAACGTTATATGTGTTGGTTATGATTGTGAGAATACAGTGTGTTATTTTAATTACAATATTAATATTTGTTTTAATTTAAAATATGTATTAAACATTGTGATACATATGATTTTTTAATGTTTTTAGATATATTATATTTAAATATTTATAATTGTTGCTATTTAATGTAGTAGTGAAAATATTTTAGTTGTTTGAAGTGAACCACTCTCTCTCTACTGTTGTATAGACTGGAGTGGGAATGGTATATTTTACCCCTCCGCAATGCAACGCTTTCGCTACTGTCACACAGACTGGAGTGGGACTAGTAACTTGTTACCCTTCCAAAGTCCAACGCTTTCCCTATTGTTGCACAAATTGGAACAAGAATTGTCAATTTTACCCCTCCTGCAAACCAAAGCTTTAGATACAGTTGCACAGACTGGAGTGGTAATAGTAAATTGATGCCTCTCCCGAGTCAAACCCTTCCCCTACTGCTGCACTGACTAGAGTAGGAATATTAATCTTACCTCCCTGCAATCCAACACTGTCCCTACTGTCACACTGATTTGAATGGGAATAGTAATTTGAACCCATCTTGAGTCCAACGCTTTCCCTTTTGTTGCACAGACTGGGGTGGGAATAGTACATTTTTACCCCTTCTGAGTCCAACCCTTTCCCTATTGTTGCTCTGGCTGGAGTGGGAATAGAAAATGATACCTCTCAGCAATCCAACACTTTCCCTACTGTTGCATCGTTTGGAATGGGAATAGTATATGTGTTATTCCTGCAATGTTATTTATTTTAAGATTGTTTAAATGTATATTATTGTGATATGTATGTGTATTAAAATTATAATATTTTTAATTAGTAATGTTTGTAATATGAAATATATTTTAATAACATTCAATTTTTCATATTGTTTACTTTTTTATGTGTAATTAAATTGGAATGTTCCATTGAATCTGTTATGTTTTTTTATGTATTGTGTGTGTGTGTGTGTGTGTGTGTGTGTGTATATATATATATATGTATTACCTACTGGCGGTCGCCAGTAGGTAGTTATAGTTACAAACTAGTTTCCATAGGAAAATCATTTTTTGATTTGCTAATAACTTTGGCTTAGTTTGACAAATCTTCGTTAAACTCTCCCAAAAAAAAGTCTATCCAGGTCAGCTCCTATCCTGACAGTTTGGAGATGATTCGTCATGCTGAGAAAAAAGGGGGGTCCCAAGACGTGTTTTCCCCATGTTAATTTCCTTAGGAAATTTTACGACGAGCTACAACACGAACTGCTGAACGGAATTACCCCAAATTTGGCAGAAAGGTAAGCTTGTTCAGAAAGCTACCTTTTCATTAAATGGTGTAAATCCGTTTAGTAGTTTTTGAGAAATTCAATTTCCCATAGGAAACTTTGTGCAGGGCTACAGCCGAAACTACTGAACGGTAATACCCCAAATGTGGCACAAAGTTAGTGCTTGGGTCAGAAAGCGACTTTTTTTTAAATGGTGTAAATCCATTCAGTAGTTGCTAATTAGAAAAATACAAGTTTTGATATCTGGGCGGAGCCTAAGTCCTGTGCACGAGCTTCACTGTGATTGGCTGGGAACACTCCAAACCAGGAAGTGTTGGCAGCCATCTTGTGGCTCTGTAGAACCGAGTGACTAGAACACAGAGAAACAAAGTTATAAAACAAGAGAAGGGGGCAGGGTAGAAACACCCTGACCCCCTATCGACGCAACTCGCGCTGGGGTCGTGGGTTCCAGTGTTTTATTTTAGTGAGGTCCCTGGTTGGGCTAGGTCCCGGGGCATTTCTCAAAAAATATTAGCGGGGGCTCGCTGGGGCTGCGGGGGCCCGCCGGGGTCCCTGTTTCCCCGGGGCTTCACTCAGGTTGGGAGGGGGGTTGCGCGGCCCATCTCATGTTGCTGGGATTCTGTTCATGCACAGAACTATGCACAGGAAACCAGGACCTCAGTGAATTGTGGTGTACCAGAAACTCACCTCAGTACCCAGAACCCCTATCTGACTAGCATCAGTGTCTCATTTGTTCTCTGTCCTACTGTGAAGCTACCAATGATTAGATAACCCAGAACAAGCAACTTAGAATACTCTCAGGAATGGTGGGAAAAAAGAGAACTCTTTTGCTCATATTCTCATATAAGTTCACAACATGAGTAATCAGAGACATGTTAAAGTTTTAAATGTTTAGTCGAACAAGAAGAGCAACGGCGGACGGGGGTAGCCGCACTTCCCTGCTGTATTCCCTATGTATTAGATCAAAGAGTACTTCGGGATGGTGTGCACCTATAACTCCTGCACCTGCCGTTCTTAGGTGCCAACATCACAGCAGAGATAGAACTACACCGGAACTTGGAGTGGTACACTACCCAAGTGGTCAGTTCAATAAGTGAGTTCACTTGTAAAGTTGTGTCAAAAATAGTTCTTTATTTTCACAGTCATCCGACATAACTGAGTTTCAGCCAATGCATTTCGTTCATTAACAATGAACTACTTCAGGGCTGAAGGTTACATATACAAAATAAAATAAATATACGTCCAAAACATCCAAAATTACTCAATTACATACAAAGAGTTGCAATAAACATGGGGGGCAAAGGGGCATGTGGGGAACTGAAAGGAAAATGGAAGCAAAGGGGTGATGGAAGTGGCACCGAGGGGGGGGGGGGGCAAATGGACATAGACATAGAAACATATTTACAGTGTTGCTAAACATTTCCCTTGTTCTGAAGTAGTTGTAATCTATGTGGCCAAAAACAAAAGTGATCCACGTAAATGGGTGACATAATACTGCGTTTCAGAGTTTAATCTGTGGCAACTAATACGTCCAAAAAACATTACCAAAAACATTACCAAAACAGTACCACAAAACTACCACAGCGGTAAGAAATAAGTGAAGGTAACATCATTGAGGTCTGCCTCTACATAAAATTGTGGAAGGCCTCTGTAAGTAGAAGACTAGGCAGTTACTTAGTGGTAGTGTTGAAACGTCACATGTGGCCTACAGTGGCTTTCAGTGGTGGTATGCTGGCAATATGGTGCGGCATAGAGGACTGGAGGGTGATCAGGCCGTAGTCATAGCATGGTAATAGCAGAAGGGGACCACATATGTGAAAGGACTGAGTTGAAGCATGAAAAATAGGAAAACAGGGGGTATAAAAATCGAAGAAACAAGGGGAGAAAAAGAACGTGAAAAAAGAGAGCGAGGGGGCGGGCAGAAAAAGGAGATGGTGACTAGGAACAAAGTGCATGAGGAAGGAAACAGTGCATACTGTTTTATGTCAGCGTGGCGGCAGGAGATAAAAGTTTTCCCTGGAGCCGTGTCCTGTACTTGCGTAGTATGATTCCACTGGATCTTTAGAAATGCAGCGTCAGTACCGCTGGTTGTCCATGTGGGAATTGTGGCCTCCTTGATAAGGGCCACGGTCCATGGGATCTGGTGGGAGCAAAGGATGCAGGGTTGAGAATGTGAAAGGACACTCAAAGCAAAGGACTGTGCATATAAAAAGCAAAGATGCTAGCACAGAGAAAGAGACAGAAACGCGGTGTTACGCGTTTGTCTATCAAGCTAGGCTGTGTGGTCTAAACACCGTGTGAGGCGCTAGTCTGCCTGGGTGCGCTAAAGTGGGTAGTTGGCTGCGTTTATCTTGATGTGGCAGAATGCATGAGTGACGATTGGCGGGTATGCCTAAACATGTAAGGCTCAGGTGAAAAGTTGCATGATAACAGTAAATGGAAGAATGAGAACCGCGGTCCCGTAAATAATAATTGCAGACTGCAAGGAGGAAAACCCGGCAGTGTGAAAACGGCTGTGCGGGATTAGTAATCTAAAAAATGTGAATTAGGCGGGTTGTGCATGATGGTGGTGTCACAACTATGAAAACCTGGTTTGTGAGGCTGGCAGTAGGGGGAGGTGATATCCTGCGGTCCTAGAGTGGGATAAGACACTGGTAGCGTGCCCCAGTGAAAGCAGGAAGTATATCTTTAAGGATGAGCGGGTAGTGCCTAACGACGTGTGCCACAACCGGAAACACAGGGTTCCTGAGGCCCTGGTTGTCCAGGAGTGGGGGGATGACAGTGCAGTGGCTGCTGGCTTGTTGGAAGACAAGCAGGCTGTCAGACCCCCGTGGCCGTGGTGCAGTAGTGCCGAGCGTGGAGGGACCCGATGTATAAAGTGGATCACTGCATTGTAAGCAGTAAGCATGAGGAATATGGGTGAGATAGTGTACTCATAGGGATGCTAGTCAAGTGATAAAATAGAACATCTAAGGGCCCCCGGGGGTGTAGGCGTGCTGAGACACGGGCAATGTTGTAGTGTGAAAAAAATAAAAATAAAATGAGCGGTGGTCTAATGGGCACAGAACCTGACGCGCCGTTGTGTGTGGAGAGTTGGGGGAGCTGATGGAAAGAACAGGCACAGAGTAATCCCTTCAGACGATGGGGGCCCCGTGGAGGGGGGCAAGTGGGTGTCAGTTAAAAATGCGCAAAGAGACTAAATGGAGTACGTAAAGATATCCAGGGGACTATGGAGTAGTCGCGGTGCAGCGGGGGAGGGCACTGTGAAGGGTAAATACCTGGGAAAGCAGTGTGCCTGGATACGTCCTGATCTGGTCTGTGTCTGACCAGGGGTTGAGTATCTGGAATATATGTGCTTGAAAAGCGGGAAGCTTGCATTAAGGAGGAAATAGTGGAAAGACTGTAAGGGTATCCGGTGGATACCGGATTCGGCGATGTATCTGTTTTTCCACCGGGATGTCAGATCTGTGTAAGAGTCAGCACAAGTAGACATCCGTGAGTAAGAATGGTGTGAAGTAAAAGCCGGCACAAACATGTGAGGGTATACAAAGAGCAGGCTGCTTGATGGAATGGTTGGTTGTGTCAGCACATGCTCCAAAAATGGCAGAAGCGTACGTGGGGTGGTAAAGACCGGGGGAAACTATGAGTGAGGTCGCACCCGCTTCTGTTATGATAGGAGGAATGGGGATAGGCATGTCCAAAACCACATGTGCAGAGCCAGTCACAAGTGCAAAAAAGATATTCTCTGGGATCAGGATGAAAGCAATGATGCCCTATATTAGTTAGAAAACCGGCAGGAGCGTATGTGGGCTGGTAATGAAGACAGGGATGCTGAGGGTGAGGTCGCATTAACCCGCCTTCTACGGAGCTGTGAGGGGCAGTCCCAAGTGCTTGTATCTGATGCAGGTTGTGCCCTCGTACTGTATGGAAAATAAGCATAGATATTTGTAATAACGCGGCATGTGGGCATGGCAAGAATGAGCCGATGGTGTGGAGGAGAGGGGTGTGTGGGACTGGGTGTCCCCATAGTATAAGTAAAACTGATAGAAGATATGGAGGGTGGATGCGGGGAAACCAGCAGTGAATATGACAAGATGGTGTCTCTGGTGGGCCGGAGATCTGTTCCCCGCTAGTAACAGGATGGCCAAAACAATAGTCAGAGGGTGATTAACTCAGGAAGTAATGGAACTCATGGTCAGAGTTGTGTCCTTTACTGACTGCCTTTAGCCTACAGATCCATTTGGCTTTCGCCCTTCATAGTGTCAATACCCTATCCCCCTCGGTTGTTCATGGGGATATGGTCAATGCCAAGGAATTTGAATTTGATGGACCATGTGTGTGTTGAGTGATAGTGCTCTGTCATAGGGTATCTCTCATCATCGCCATTGATAAGTGCCTTACGGTGTTCCTGTATTCTGGTTTCTAGGCTGCGCATGGTGCTGCCTGCGTAGATCTTGTGACATGGACATTCGATAATGTAGATGACATACTGTGTGTTGAAATTGATGTGGTGTTTGATTGTGTGAGTAGTGTCTGAGTTGCAACAGAATTGCTTGCATTTGTTTTAACCCAAAATGCACATGTTGCAGTTGGTGCAAGTGTAGAACCCTTGAGGGTCTGTGGCAACCACGTGGTGATGGTGGCTTTGTTAGTTCTTACGTAGCTCGGGCATAAGGATCTCCTCAATGTGCGTCCTCTTCTATACACCATTGAGGGGTTGTTGTTGATGAGTGGGTGTAATGTGGGGATTTCTAGCAGCAGGTGCCAGTGTTTTCTGAAAGCCCTGAAAATCTTGTCACTATGTGCCGTATAGTTGGGTGAAAAAGGCTATTCTTTCCTTGTGATGTTTACTGTTATGATGTTTACCAGTCCTGTCTGCAGGGCTTGTTCTGAGTGTGGGGAGGCTTAGTGCTTTCTGTTCTGCTCTGTCAAGGATTCTGTGCTCATATCCCCTTTGTATAAAGTGTTCCTTAATGTCCGTTAGGTTCTCTCGGAACCCCTCCTCTTCACTGCAAGTGCCTCGTGCCCAAACCATTTCACCGTAAGCTATATTGGAGATGACTGATTTGGCATGGGCACTCCCAGCGTATAGTATGCTGTTGCAGGAAGTTGTTTTTCTAAATAGTGTACTGTGTACTAACTCATTTTTCACAACAAAGCGAATGTCCAAGAACTCAATGTGTTCATGGTGGTGCTGCATGGTAAGTTGGACATTAAAGGGGTTCCTGTTCAGGTATGTGAGATATTCGTTCAGAGCTAACTCTGGGCCTGACCATGGACAAATAATGTCATCTATGTACCTCCCCCAATAGACAATGTATTTGGTCCAAGGGGAGGCACATCTGGCCCAGGCATGCTCCTTCTCGTAAAAGCCCATGAAGAGCCGGGCAAACGAAGGAGCAAACCTGGAACCCATGGCAGTCCCCTGCAGCTGGTGGTACCACCTTTCGTTGTGTTTGAAAAAACTGTTGGTGAGGATCAGCTTGATCATGTCCATGATCATGTTGTTATATGCGTAGTGGTCTGCCCCTTCTGTATTAAGGTAGTGGCAAACTGCCAACAACCCAAACCTTTTTAAGATGCAAGTGTAAAGTCCCACCACATCTAGAGTGACAAATCTGGGGTCATCAGACCATTGGAATCCTTCTAGTTTAACTAGGATATCTTTGCTATCCCTCAAGTAAGCTGGTAGATTGGTGACATGGTTCTGTAGTGACAGATCTACAAACTCTGACATCTGCTCAGTGGGTGACACTACCCCCAAGATAATGGGTCTGCCTGGTGGAAATTTGCCTCGCTTGTGCACCTTTTGAGGGATATAGATGCACGGGTAGCGTGCATTGTCAACATGTAGGTATCTGTACTCATTATCAGTCAGTAAACATTCCTTCCTCGACCCCAAGAGGCTTGTGTTGATAATGTTTTGTAATGCACTTGTGGGGTTATGTTCAATTGATTCGTAACAGAGGGGGTCATCCAGTTGTCGTGAGATTTCGCAGATGTAATCTTGTTTATCCATTACCACTATATTCCCCCCTTTATCTGCTTCCCTGATTGCACTGGTGCAATCATATTGTAACCTTTGTAGTACTTCCCTTTCTTTTCGTGACAGATTGGATGAGGGGTGTGGTGTGTATTTGCTCGAGCTTTCCAGTTTTCTAAGTTCCCGTGTGATGTTGTCCCCAAATTTCTTGATGTTGGCATGGTACGCCCCAGATTTGACAAATTTGGATTTACATTTGAGACCAGTGTCCCGCTTGTAATCCTCAATGATGTCCAAATCATCCAGGATGGTCTGTATGCACGTTGCCTCATCATTTTCTATGGATAGGAGTGTTTGAACTTGCCGTATGTCCCCTAGTGTTCTATGTACAGGTGATGAGTTACATACATTAACAACAGGTCTAGTTGGTTGCTGTGCAAAAAATTCCTTTTATTTCAAAGTGCGCAGAAATTTGTACAAGTCTATGTGGACATCAATAAGGTCCCCATACTGGGTGGGGCAGAAACTCAATCCCCTTTTCAAAACATTACATTCATGCTCATCAAGGATCGTATTAGACAAGTTGATAATCTGTAAATCGGTTTGTGACACTGGCATGGCTGTTAGACAAGTAGAACCCCCCACGGTGGGAGCTCCTGTCTGTTCTAGAGGAGGAATGGTAGATAGTTTTTTTGGGACGAAGTAGCATCGCTTGACTGTCTACTCTTCCTCCCTGGCCTCCTGCATCTCCTTGTTTTTTTGTGCTCTTTTTGTCTGCCTGTCGCCTATGCGTAGTCTCTCCAGTTCCCTCTGAAAACTTGTGGTACCTTTGCCTAAAGGGTCTTCTAGTTGGGCTATGCTGGAGGTGGTGCTTTCTGTTGATGCCAGAGAGCTACTACTGGCTGATTTAGTTTCTAGGCTCTAATCCCTTCCCTTTTTTCTATCCTCATTGCTCGTGGGGTTGTCATACTTTCTAGCAAACATGTAAATCTTGCCATCCCTGTAGTCTCGGTCCCTCTTAATTTTTCTTCTTTTTTTCCCCTCACATACTGTTGGTGCTCTTCTAGGACTTTATTAAGGATGGCATACTTTTTTTCCACTAAGTCCTGGCAACCCAAGACTTCTATCTGCTTCTCTATTTCACCTATTTCAGCCTGCAATGTTTCTCCCTTCTCGCTAGCGTGTTTTACCAGAATCCTCATCATTGTTAGCGATGCTCCTTCTAGATTCTGTTCCCATTCCCCTAAGAGGTCCCTGCCTAAGTCCTCAAACGTGGCAAATATGAGTATTCTGAGTCCTTGGGGAATTTTCTTATTGTCCAAGTACCGCTGTAGGGTTATGCCATCCCACCAGTGGGCCAATTCTTGTTTCTTGATTCTTTATAGTTTGATGACACAAGCTCGTAGTCCAGTGTTCCGTTTCTCTGTAGGTGGTGCGGCAGCCGCCGCACTAAACCCTTTGCCGAAGAGGTCTTGTGCCATCATGCACAACCTGCCTGATTCACATTTTTTAGATTATTAATCACGCACAGCCTTTTTCACACTGCCGGGTTTTCCTCCTCGCAGTCGGCAAGTATTATTTACGGGACCGCGGTTCTCATTCTTCCATTTACTGTTATCATGCAACTTTGCACCTGAGCCTTACATGTTTAGGCACACCCCCTCCATCGTCACTCATGCATTCTGCCACATCAAGATAAACACAGCCAACCACCCCCTTTAGCCCACCTAGGCAGACTAGCACCTCACACAGTGCACCTCTATAGATGTAACGAATATTAATTTATACATATATAACATATAATAATATATATTAAATATATTAAATAATAATCAATTTTAACAAAATAAATTACATTTAAAGTACACTTTTACAAAATTTTACAAGTAAACTTAATTGAAAAAACAAACACACAAATATAATAGTTTCTAGATATATATATATATATTTACTTAAAAAAATGAATACATTATTATCCTTAATTTATTTTAAAACTTTAAAATTATATAAAAATAATATATATATAAATATATATAAATAATTTGAAACATAAAAAAATATTCTGGATTAAATTAAAACATTAAACTATTCAAAAATATTTAAACTTAAATTGCCCAATACAATCAATGCAACAGTAGGAAAAGTGTTGGCTAGCAAAATAAATTTACTATTCCAACTCCAGTGAGTGCGGCAGTAGGGAAAGTGTTGGATAGTGGAGGGGTAAAAATTACTATTCCCACTCCAAACATTGCAACAGTAGGGAAAGTGTTGGATAGCGGAGGGGTAAAAATTACCATTCCCACTCCAGTGAGAGCAAGAGTAGGGAAAGTGTTGGATAGCGGAGGGTAAAAATACTATTCCTATTCCAGTGAGTGCAACAGTGGGGAAAGTTTTGGATAGCAGGGGGGTAAAAATTAGTATTTCCTCTCCAGTAAGAGCAACAGTAGGGAAAGTGCTGGATAGTGGAGGGGCAAACATTACTATTCCCATTCCATAGTGCGCAATTTAGGGAAAATGTTGGATAGTGGAGGGGTAAAAATTAGTAATCCCACTCCACTGAATGCAACAGTAGGATAAGTGTTGAATAAGGGAGGGGTAAAAAAATGTATTCCCAGTCCAGTGAGTGCAACAGTAGGGAAAGTGTTGGATAGCGGAGGGGTAAAAACTACTATTCCTACTTCAGTGAGTGCAACAGTAGGGAAAGTGTTGGAAAGCAGAGGGGCAAAAACCACTATTCTCACTCTAGTGAGTGCAACAGTAGGGAAAGTGTTGAATAGCAGAGGGGTAAAAATTACTATTCCTACTCCAGTAAGAGCAACAGTAGGGAAAGTGTTGAATAGCGAAGGGTAAAAAATAGTATTCCAACTCTACTGAATGCAACAGTCGGATAAGTGTTGGATAGTGGAGGGGTAAAAAATGTATTCCTACTCCAGTGAGGGCAATATTAAGGAAAGTGCATGATAGCAGAGAGATACAAATTACTATTCCCACTCCAGTGAGTGCAAGAGTAGGGAAAGTGCTGAATAGCGCAGGTGTAGAAATTTCTATTCCAACTCCAGTGAAAGCAACAGTAGGGAAAGTGTTGGATAGCGTAGAAAGAAATTACTAGTCACACTCAAACACTTAGAAAAAAAATATATACATAAAAAAAGAAAATTCATTAACAAAATAAAATAAATATAAAAAAGTTAAACATATAAAAAGAACACATATTATAATACTAATTGCATATATCAAAAATGTCTGAATATGATATCAAATTAAATAATAAATACATTTACAAAAAAAATATTCTGACAAACTAGAAAATATTTACAAACAAAAACATTAATTAAAACATAAATGTATTCTAACACCACACCTAAGACATAACACTTCAAACATTGTAATTACATTTATTTACATAATTAATAATGAGTTAAAAAAGTATAATTAATGAAAAACCTAGTAAACATTAATTGCCTACACACACTTTAACACTATAATATCCACAACACACACCTAAATAAACTATAAAATAGTACAACACAATAAAAAATTATTTTAAAATTAAAAACTATTACCATTAACAACTAGTAATACATAATAAAATTGTATTTAATACCCACCCTTTACCCCTTTAAAAGTAAAAACAACACACACAAAAATAAACAATTACACAAAATAAATGTCAAATAATTAACATTAATTATATATAATTAATTAAACACAATTTAATTCCTACCCTTTACTCCTGTAAACACCACAACACAAACCTAAAATTAATGACACAATTAACATAATTAATTACCAATAATTTATTAAAATTAATTAACAACCAATTATTAATTCATTAATTAAAAATAAATTACTTCCCACCCTTTACACCTATAAAAGCCACAACACACCGAAAATTAATTACACAATTACCAACATTAATTACAATTAATAAAATAAAATGAATTAACAACCAATTATTAATTCATACATTAAAATTAAATTACTTCCCACCCTTTACACCTATAAACACCACAACACACACCTAAAATTAATTAAATTAATTACAAAAACGATCTTTTTAACAACTATCTTTTTAAAAACGACATTAAACACATTAATGTTTTTAAAATCGATATTACTTACCTTAAATTGATATGCTTAACCACAATGTTCTTGCTGTCGATATTTCTGACCCATGATATTAATGGAGTGAATTGAATTTGAAGTGAACAGAAAATCCACAAATTTTCACAGGAACATCTAAAAATCCACTGGCTGAATTTCCTTTACAGGGGCATAGGGAGAAAAGTTGGCCTAATGGCTAGGGCGGTCGACCTCGAATCTTGGGACCCAGGTTCGAGTCTTGGCAATGATGCTGAACATGCTGTGATTCCGGGCAAATCACTTAATCTCCCCGTGCCTATCAAAAATGAATGTCTCCTCATGTAATGCAACAGGTGCCATGTAAAGTGCTCCGATACCGGGTCAAGTTCGCGCTATATGAAACTCCGTAAAACAATTTAAAAAAAATTGTATTCTTGAGAAAAGTATTCCACTAAGTTCTCATCCCTATTTCGAGTTCCTCTAGAAAAATGGATTTTCAGTTTTTTTCACACTCCATATCAGGTCCTTTTTTTTTATAGAAACGTAATGAGCAGTGTGATCAACCTGAAACTTGTTCAGAGGTTTCAAAAATTCCATTAGGTGCATTTTGTGGGTCATTAATGGAGTTAGACCATAACTATTGACACTCGGCTGAATCTCAAATATAAGGTGGATTTTTAGAGCACTGCTTGTCACCCCTGAGGGTATCCAGATGCTCTATTGGTGACTGTAGGTGTGTGGTGAGTCGGGGCATGAATACAGGAAGTCTTGATGCTGAGGGAAATTGTCAGGTGGGTTAGTTGAGTGAAGCCGGTATGCAGGTCTCAAATTGTATAGTGACTTAAATGTGTGTGTGAGAAGTGTGAGAAGTTTGAACTGGCAGCTCTTCTAGGTGGGGAGTGGAGCTCTCTGAGGATTCGTGTGGTTGGCATGGGATGTCAAATATGTATCTGGCAGTGGCATTTTGGAAGGCTTGAAGTCTGTGAAAGAGAGACACATTTCATCTGCGTGTCTAGGGTGGGATCTGCAATTAATCAAGCACGTCCTTATAGGTGGGTGTGACTCTGAGTCCAGTCAGTGGGGTAAGGGTTTAGAGATGGAACAGAGATGTATTGCAGGGAATGAGACACAGGAGAGTATTGGCAGATGTGACAATCTGGTAGTGGGAGAGACCCCATGCAGGCCAGTTTTGAAGGTATGCTCACAGTCCCTGATCTTCATATTAAATAATTGTGCCTAGGACCAGTGGATGCGAGCACCGGGAGAGCCACGGACAGCATGGCTGGCGCTGGCCGCAGTCCTGATGCGGACCGGTGCAAACCGGCTTGCCGTAGGTGCGCCGGCTGCCCGCTGTCCAGACGCGGACGGGCACAGACGGGCTTGCCTTAGGCATGCCGGCTGTGCGCGTCCGCTGCGTGGCCACGCTGCAGCCCCGTTTAAATTTATTGCCATGAGTGGGAAAAAGCTAGTCTGCTGCCCCACAATGCTCCTGCTTCAGCCCCCACATTGATTTCTGGAATGGGAGGGTCAGGAGGGAGAACCTGCCCCGATCGTGTGGAAAATGTCCCCGAGAAATGCCCAGATTCAAATTCAATCACAGTGAGTTGCGATGTGCATGAAACAAATATATATACAGTTTAAAAGCCACAGATTTAAAGAGTTTAAAAGGTTTAAAATAATGTCCCTGCAACTACAGCAGTCTGTCAATAGTTGCTGAATACTTCTGGGTTTAATTAAATTTTTTTGAGGGCCGTGATTTTGGCATGTTTCTAGCTATCTGTTCCAGCTTTCTTGAGTGTTTCGAGGGAGCTGTTGATGATGGAGATGAGTACAGTGCTTAATGTGGCCAGGTGGTAGATATGGTGGGGGCAGGGATCTGTGGGAGCCCCTGAGTGGATTGTCTTCATATAATGTTGCAGTTTCCTTGAGGGATAGAGGGGTACCGGCTGTCAGTTGGTAGTCTTTGGGTCATGAGGTTAGTAGGCTGGGAAGGTTGATGGGTGGTGGAGATTCGAAGTTGCTGTAGATTTTGGGATTTTTTTCTTAGAACTTGGAGAGGGTGTTGCAGAGTTCTTGTGTAGGGGTGATGGTTTGGGTCCTGCCTGTTGGGTTGGTGAATTCCTTGAAAATGGCAAAAGATTCCTTGCAGTTGTTGGAGCTAGATTAAATTATCTGGGTCCGAGTCTTTTTCTTGGCCTATTTTACTTGATGGTGATAGTGTCTGAGTATGAGTATAGCCATGTAGGTGTTTCTTCCTGTGGTTCCTTGGGTGGTTCAACATTTTCTTTTGAGTAGTTTGCAAAGTCTCTTGGATACTCTGAGGTCAGCATTGGACCTGCTAGCTTGTTCTTTTAAATTTGGTGTTTTTCAAGGGCGCCAGGGTTTTGGCACAGGTGGTTGTTAGAAATGGGGGTCTCTAGTTGGCAATGGCTGGTGCCACTGTCCAAATAGGGACACTTCTTCCTAAGTCAGGGCAAGAGGGCCACCCCCTTTGATAACCCCTGTCCAACCCTGTGGCAACGTAGCACGAGCAGTTAGGCCTATCTCAGTGGCAGTGTGTGAAGCGTTTATGACCACGTACAATAAGGCCTTAATGGCACCACAAAAGGACTAGGGGTGGGCGTAATTTGCGTAGTCGCACTACGCAAAATTCAGTGAAACGGTAAAAAATCTCTGCGAACACACAGAAATTCCCCGAACATGCGGAATTGCTTGTTCGCAATGCTTGTTTCCTATTCGCCATCTCTGTTTGCGTGCTCGGGGAGAAATATCTTGCGAACACGCATTTTGAGAACGCAAACAAGCAAAAAATTCCACGAAGTCGCGGAATGCTGAATTTTGGGCAATTCCGTGTTCTCCGCGGAATGCGAAATGACCCAAATTACCCAAATTCCGCGAGCGGAACGAAATTTGCTGCCCAGGCCTAAAAAGGACACAACTCAGGTATAGAAAAATAATATCTTTATCTAACACTTTAACTCAAAACTCTCAAAGCATTTCAACAACTACAATTCACGACAACCTGTAGGGACTCAAAAAGCAAGACAATAATGTATTTACCAAAGCAGGGCATGGACTGAGTTCAGGGCCGGGGCCTACGCGACCCGTTCGCACCAGATACCTGTTGTTGAAAGGGGAAACAGCACGCAGCTTCTCGAAGAAGCAGAGACAATGACAGGCGGATTCCCATCAACCACAAGTCCTGGGGGCTGAGGTCCGCAGCGTGCACCCACAATGATTCGGGAATTCAGGGACAGGTGGGCGCTCAGCGGCAGCAGCACGTGGTGGTGACTGGTGGGGGCAATGACTCTCGTCGTGCAGCTCCGTGGTGGGTGCACAGTGGCAACAGCTCTCTCCTAGCTGCTGCGGCCCACGAACGGTAGCGACACTCCTTAACAAGGGTGAACCAGGTGTGGGCACACAGCGGCAGCAGCTCTCCCTCAGCTGCGGGGGCCCACAGGACAAATCCCAAGGATGCCAAGTTGGCAAAGGTGTGAGCGTTCAGCGGCCACAGCTCTCTCTTAGCTGCGGCGACCCATGGGACAAGTCATGATGATGCAAAATAGCAAAGGTGTGGGCACTCAGCGGCGACAGCTCTCTCTTGGCTGCAGTGGCCAATGGGGCAAGTCACGATGATATAAAGTAGCAAAGGGCGTGAGCACTCAGCGGCTACGGCTCTCTCTTGACTGCTGCGGCCCATGGAGCAAATCTCTATGATACAAAGTAGCAAAGGGTGTGGGCACTCAGCGGCCATGGCTCTCTCTTGGCTGCGGCGGCCCATGGGGAAAATCTTGATGAGGCAAAGTAGCAATGGGTGTGGGCACTCAGCGGCTACAGCTCTCTCTTGGCTGCTGCAGCCCACAGGGCAAATCACAATGATGCAAGTAGCAATGGGTGCGGCACTCATCGGCCACAGCTTTCTCAAGGCTGCCGCGGCCCATGGGACAAATCACAATAATGCAGAGTCGTCAAGGGTAACGGGCACTCAGTGGTAGCAGCGCTCTCTCAGCTGCGGTGGCCCACGCAACAGAGAATGGTCTCGACCAGGCTAGCACAATTGTTGACGCTCAGCAGCTGCAGCTTTCACTTAGTTGCAGCGGTTCACACAAGTTCAGCGAAGGGCTCAAAGGTGCAGACTTCGGTGGTCTCTCGGCTGCGGCAGATCCCTCTCAGTGGCAGCGGCCCACACGGATCCAGCAGAAGAGTTGAAGGTGCAGATTTAGGCAGGCCTCGGCGGCGGCAGCTCTCTCTAGCTGCAACGGCCCACACAGGTTTAGGCAAAGGTGCAAAGCTTCGAGTTAGGTGGGCTCTCAGCGGCGGCAGCTCTCTCTTAGCTGCAGAGGCTTACACAGTTTTAGCAAAAGATGCAAAGATTCAGAGTTAGGCGGGCTCTCAGTGGCGGCAGCTCTCTTTTAGCTGCAGCGGCCCACACAGGTTTAGCAAAAGATGCAGAGGTTCAGAGTTAGGCGGGCTCTCAGCGGCGGCAGCTCTCTCCTAGCTGTAGAGGCCCGCACAGGTTTGGCAAAAGATGCAAAGGTTCCCAGTCCACGTTCCTCACAGTAGAACTAAAGGCTCCGGATTACTCGACGGAGGCCTCACCTGCAAGTAGAATTCCTCGCACAGGAATTCCAACAGCTGAGGGTGTGAAGTCTAATGTCCCTGAGATCTCCGCAGGAGGCGCTCTCGATTTTAGGCCCTCGGGTAGTTTCTTCGGCAAGCTTGGTGATAGTTTCAATGTCCTTTCCTCTGTTCGCTCGAACAGAATTTCATCTTGACATCCAGTTTTTGTTCCCTAAGGTCGCAAATCACTGACTCTAGTCAGAACCGTGTCGGTGGGGTGGGGTAGCACTTGCTTTATGAGGTGACATCCTGCCCTTTCAGAATGAGGGGGTCTACTATCAGACACCCAGTGGGAGGTGGAGCCATCATTCACCTTGCCAGGCACGGCCCTGCTCAGATCAAAGAGTCACCGCTCCCCACGCTCTGAATACTGATCTCTCTCTCCAGCCAGGTCTGACCCAGCTGGCCTTGCTGCTCCAAAACCAGACGGCCAATACACACACTTGCAACAGTCAGCAGTAAAGCTTTAGGCTGGAAACTACCCCATTTTCAGGAAAGGCATTTCAAAACATGCGATATATTAACGGTCCTTACTACAAGGTGGCGCTCAATGTCTCGAGCATACACATATCAAACTCGAAGTTCCTATCGGGTTCCTAGGGCCGATAGGGTGATAGAAAGTAATCCTTAACGAACAGGCTACACAGATGTAGACATTAGGGTGATCCTTATTCACACATTCAATTATATACAGGGAGCAAACAGTCATTTGTATACAGGGAGCATTCGCGCTGTGGCCCTGATTAGCAGTAGCACGGAGCCCAGAACATCTACATCCAGCCAACATACAAGACAGGAAGAGTAGAGAGGAAGGGAGACCCACGCCAATGATGCCAGGTCTAACAGTGGTGATCTAGTTCTTGAAGTTGTTTGTGTCATTGATGAGGTTGTTGGTGGGGTCTGGGTGGTTTAGTTGGAAGAAGCTGAGCCATTCCATTTCTGTAACTTTCTTCCAGCAGCAGCTTGGGGTGCTTCTAGAGTCCCTAGGGGTGGTTGGTGGACATGTTATGTGGAAGTGGATGAAGGAGTTGTCCATACATGTGATTGGAACCGTGTGGCTGACTCTAACCTTGTCACTGGAGGAGAAGATGGGGTCCAGGGTGTATCTGGCAATGTGGGTAGGGGCTTGTATGAGATGGATGAGGCTGATATTCTGTAGACTTTTGAGCAGATCTGTGATGTTAAAGTCTTTGTGGTCATTGGATGAAAGTTGAGATCACCTAGTAGTATGAAGTCTTTGCTACTTATAGCGAGGGGTGCAATGAGGTTAGTGCGGATGTTGCTGCAGTGGGTGTGAGGTCCTGGATGCTGGTAGGCGAGTGTGCAGTTCTGTCCCTCTGAAGCTTGAAGTGCATGTGTTCTATAAAATCGGATTCTGGGTCAGTGTATGAGGTACACTTAATGGTGTCTCTGTGAATAATGCACACTTCTCCTGTTAGTTTATGGGGTCAGACCTCGTAAAGGATTTTGTATCCAGGAGGGATGATTGCGGCGATGTCCAATGCCGATGTGGCTATGAGCCAAGTTTCAGTAAAGAAGCAGAGGTCCAGTGCATTGGAGTCAATGAGGTCCCACATCTTGATGGAGTGGTTGCTGAGTAAGCTTATGTTGAGAAGCATGCATGTGAGTGAGTGGTACTGTGTGAGTGTGGGTCTTGAGTTCTGACTTGGTGAGGGCTGCAATGTGTGTGTGGGTGGTAGGAGGGGCAATGTGAGTAGACAAAGGGGCCCACCGTGGATTGTAGTGTGGCTTGGCAGCAGCATTCATAGCAGCATCCAGGGTTGAGCAGGTGGTTTCCATCAGTGGTGTAGATGTGGGAGGTATTTGGACTACGATACCAGAGAACAGTCCAGGTGCAGACGGTTCTAAAGAGCTTGCCTATCCCACATCTTTGGCGTTGAGGATGTGCTGCGGCCTCCATTAAGTAGGGCTTAGTGAATTGGTGGAACCTGGGTTGGTGCTGGGTGGGCTTAGTAAGAGCAGGAAAGTCCAGTGGGAGCGACAAGGTGGGACAAAGCGATCAGCAGAGCAAGCAGGGGGCCAAAAAGTGACAGAAATTACCTAGGTGCAAAACAGAGCAATAAGAGGAGCAAAAGATGGAAAGGGGGCACTTTAGAAGAACAAAGAATGCAAAAAGGAGCAGTAAAACATAGACAGGGTAGATATAACACATGGCTCGAACAAGAAAGATCAGTTACCAAGTCGGGGACAGAACGAGCAGCTAACAAGAAAAACAGCAGGAAACAGACACCAACATGAGTCAGAAGGGCAAGGCAGGGTCAAGGTTGCACTTAAGAAGAAGAGAGATGCCTGAGTACCTACTCAATAGAGTCACACTTCTTCTTCAATTAAGTAGGGCCTTGGAGAGTGAGAGAAGTGCGGGGGTTGGTGGGTGGGCTCAGCTAGAGCAGAACCGTGTGGCAGGGAGAGTGGGAAGGTTTGGTGGGAACAGCAAGGCAGGAAAAAGCAATCGGCTGAACAAGTCAGGGGCAACAACTGACAGAAGAGACCAAGATGCAAAACCGAGCAGTAAGAGGAGCAAAGGATGCAAAAGGAGTAGTTAGGAGGAACATAGGATGCAAAAAGGAGCACCTAAATAGAAATATGGGGCAGATAGAACAGACTAGAAAGATTTGTTACTGAGTCTGGGTAGAGTGAGCAGCCAACAAGAAAAACAGCAAGAGACAGACACCAACATGAGCCAGAAGAGCAGGGGGAGGTCAAGGTCATACTGAAGCAGAAGAGAGATACATGAGTACCTACCCTCAAACCTCCACAAACTGTGATGAAGAAATCAAAGCCATAATTTAAGAAAATTAAATCACATTTACTATTATTAAATAATGTAGTAGGATTTAATTGAAAAACAATTATTTAAAAAGAAGACCGATAGACAAGGAAATATAGTTATTATCTTCTCATTTTATAACTTCTAGAAAATGGAGTTCTAGGCAAAAAGATGCACATGGAAATGTATATCTTATAAATGAGCTATGTTGTATATCAATTCATCTTAACTTTAGTGTTTCTATTTATTAGAAACCAATATAATATAATGTAAGATATCGCCTTGTTTTGGTTTTAGTGAAAACTGTAAGGTGAAACTTGTTTTGGGATGGGAACTGATGCCAATTGTGGAACACTCATGCACAAAATGATCATTGCATTGTCCACACACTTTCTATAATATGAGTTCACACTTTTTCAACATCAATGACTTGGCTAACAATTATTTTCTTAAAATAATGTTGATGAGAGGTAATGACCTGGGATAGATATTGTGAAGTTGAAATATCCTTTCTTCCTCAGAAGAAAAGTAAGCATATATATTTGCCTATATAATATGTTTGTTATATTTTTTTAAGAAATTTAACACAACAGTTGGTGAAAGAGGGGCTCAACTAAGTGGAGGGCAAAAACAAAGAATTGCAATTGCTCGTGCCCTAGCAAGGAACCCGAAGATTCTATTGTTGGATGAAGCAACATCTGCACTGGATACTCAGAGTGAAGCTGTGGTGCAAGAAGCTCTGGATAAGGTAAGGGTCACCCTTATCAATAATATTGTCATGAACTCATGTGTTTGTTCCTTTGAATTCAAAATTACATGATGAATTTCGTTTGAATTTGTTTTTGTTATATTGCTTTTGTGAGGCAATATTAAATGGGAACCTTTGAATTATTTGTATAATATGTGAGATGATGAGTATGATGTTCATAATAATGATGCTAATGATAATAACGATGATGTTTATAGCAATAATAACAATAATAACTTACTTTTATTTAGAACCTCTAAAAACATTTCCATAATTTCTAAGTGCTGAAAAAATATAGCTCCTACTACTAACTAATATATTGGTACTCAGTTAAACATTGTGGTACCTCAAATGGGTAAATAGGAAAGTAACATCTCATTAGGGCTAAACATAGCCCCGGATATTTCCTTGATGGATGCTCAATTAACACTGACTAGGATGTCATGGTCTGTGAAAATGTCTATCACTTCAAAACAACATAGATTAATTTTCCCCCCAGAATTTTATATAGTATCAAATAGAGAAAGGATTACTCATTAGCAATTCTCTTTGGGGAATCTCAGGGATCCTTAATTTGGCATCATATTGGATTAATAAAACTTAATTTATATCTTTTATATGGCAAATTTAGTCTAGTAAGAGAGAGCAATAGACTGGGATGAAAGAGTGTATCAGAATTGTTGTAAACACACCGGGGGTTGGAATGCAAAGTGTGTGTTTAGAAAATCTTTTCTTGGCTAAAGGTAACATTTCTGCTGCAAGCCCTGTAAGTGATTCAACCTGGAAGATCATTGTAAATGTATTGCTGAAATAGAAGATAAATATTTTAAATGCATCTTAAAATGAGAATTTGTTTGCCAGCGAAACCAACCCGAGCTGTGTGAAGAAACAGATTGAGAAATGTATGAAGAGCATGCATTACATTTCACTTACTGTAATTTAAAAGAAACACTTGCAATACAGAAACACGTATTTTAATTTAGTTTAATTTTGAAAATGAAAATTTAAGTACAAGCGTAGGTTATTTTTATGTTAGCTAGCATGATGCATCCTCTGCTGATAGAAAACATACCCTAATGTACGTTTTTTCCTCAGCTGCATCATTAATCAATATGGAGTGTAGGGAGGCAGGGACCAATGTAAAGATGAGTGAATCCAGTAAAGTATTCAAGTAAGCTTTATCGAAGAGAAGCAGGTACACCTTATCCACTCCAGCTTCTCTCTTCAACTGACTGCAGTCTTACCATTCTGGAATCTAGCTGCAGTGCATCATCCCGTCACCATGGTATCAGGAAGATGCACTTCACCCAAGATACCACATCTTCCCTCTATACAATAAACACACAAATGAAGTAAAAAGCATAAATGAAGTAATAAGTAATAAGCATAAATGAAGTAATTACCATATCCCCACATCTCCCTCTTGGATCAAGAACAAAAACAATGAATAACAACATGTACAAGGATTCTTAATAAGTACTAAAAAAACCTTAAAGTGAAAAGAAATGAAATAAATCAAAGAAAATTGTGAATTTTACATTACATAACTCCTAAAACGAACGGGAACCTTCACCTGTCTACCCAAATGTGTAGTGTGACTGTGCAGGTGGTACTAACATATTGGCTGAAGGAACGTCATCTAAACCCTTCTGTTCAGTACCAAAATTTATGACCTAATCCCACATCCATTCCATAGATGGTGAATGTTCACTATTATCTTTAGTAAAGGAAAAATTCCCTTTACATTTTGCCATTCTGTTGTGGTGCCAAATCTTGTTGACACTCAACTTAGCAGACGTTGAGTAAAGCTCCATTACCTGCATAGGAGCAGGGAATTTACTTTTACCTTTCTTAACTTTAGTACCAAGTTTGATTCTTACCCAATCACCGACTTGAAGTTCAGCCTCTTTAGTAGAGTGTTTCTTTTCAAACTCACTAATATGAGATTCATGGATTTTCCGTAACCTAGAGCGCACAAGGGCAGGGGACCACTTTCCACAAATTTTCTTAGTGTTCCAAGTAACATTATCCTTAGTGAAGCGCTCTCTTCCTCTAAGAATTGTGAATGGACTATAGTTAGTACTTGTGGGAGTGATTCTATAAGCCCAAATAGTTTCATACAGCTCTTTTTCCTAGTTATTACCAGCACATATGGAGGCTTGAATACTCCCCATGATTACCCTGTTAAATCTCTCAACAATTCCATTCCCAGCCGGGGGATACACGGGGTTTTCATAGGAGTGACACCATTCTGGGGATACCCTCACGCAGAACCAATTTTCCTAAAAATGCAACTACTTCTCTAGTATCACACCTTTCAGTTATTTCAATCTCGGGCCACCTAGAGTAATTGTCAATGACAACGAGAATATTTTTTGCATGGCCAGAACAGTCCCCAACTGGACCAAGCCAATCAACACTTAAGTCTTCCCAGGGGTAATCTGGAATGCGTCTAAATCCAAGAGATGGTTTGAAAACACGTTGTGTTTTATCCGAATCAGCGCATATGGAACAGCCTTGAACACATTTCTCAACATCCCTGTCCAACCCTGGCCACCAATAAGATAATCTAACTCTTGATTTTAATTTGGTGATGCCTAAATGACCTTCATGGTTGATGGAAAGAATTTTGTCCTGTAAGGTATGGGGCACAATTACCCTCTCACCTCTGCATAAGTGATTGCCATCATCGATGCATAGCTCATCCTTAATCTCCCAGAATGGTCTCAACTCTTCCGCTAGATCAGATTTATTAGGCCAACCCTTTGTAACATGTTTAAAAACAGAATTTAATATTTCATCTTTAGTACAATTCTCTTCCCATTCCTTTTTAGAAATGAAAACCAGTTTTTGTCCATTGTCTTCATGAATAATAGCTACGTCATAACTCTCAAATAAATCATAGGAGTCATCTCTACCAGGTAAAGGTGATCTACTTAGGTAGTCAGCAATCAGATTTTTCTTACCAGGCAAATATTCAATGTCATAGGTGTAACCAAGTAACTTAAGACTCATTCTGGCAAGTCTTGGGGTGGCTTTTAAAATTCCCTCTGATGTGAGTATTTTTAGAAAGGGTTTATGGTCTGTGCGCAAGGTAAATCTAGTGCACCACACAAATTGCCTACATTTCCCAATTCCCCAGACAGTTGCAAGCATCTCTTTCTCTATTACAGAGAACTTTTCCTCAAGAGAAGTTAGGGAGTGAGAAGCGAACGCGATTGTCACCTCTGAACTCTCAATCCCAATTTGGGAAAAAACAGCACCTAATCCCCTCCCACTGGCGTCTTTGGTAATAATATTGTGTGCAGTGTGATCAAAAGCCTGAAGGGGAAAGGCACAAACCAGCTCTTTCCTGATGTTATCAAAATCATCTTGTAAAGCGTTGTTCCAGAAAAATTCCTGCTTGACTTTAAGTAATTGCCTAAGATTGAAGGTTTTGTTTGCAAAGTTTCTAATGAATTTTGAGTAGAACTCAACCATACCTAGAAAAGATCTAAGGTCATCTTTCATACTAGGAGTGGGGGCATTTTCAATGGCATCAACTAACTTCTTCTTCGGGAAGATACCCTTAGCGCTCACTTCATGACCTAAATAGGTTAGGGAATTCATATCAAATTTACACTTTTTTAGTTCAGCAGTTAAACCCTTACTTTCAAGTGCCTACAAAACCATGGTGAGTTTCTCATCATGTTCTTCTCTGACTTTACCCATGACTAGTATGTCATCTTGGAAATAGGTTACCCCATTGATGCTTCCCGTTTAACACTCCCAGTCATAACATCTTCTTCCCTTCGTAATATACTGCAATTAACCACTGTTGGTGATATTTAAATATAAATTTGAATTCCAGTAATCAAATCCGTGTTATGACAATAAGAACAACTCCACGAATTGTCCGAAGTAAATAACAGAGAGGATCAGCCTTCACAACAGTCATGAACTCAAAATTAAACAAAGAGTAAATGGTTTTTTTTTTTACTCACTAAGCAAAACGACTACTCAAAGGGCTTCAAAGTCCAGGCAGGTAATTCCTTCTTGTAAAATTTCTTCTTGTAAATGTAGAGAGGAGCTTCTTCTTATCACAGTTTAATAATAGCCTTGGCACAAAAAATAGGAGTTTAAAAAATATGGATAAGTCAGTAAATCCCAATTCAGGAGATATAATAAAAATTCCATGCTTGCGCAGGTCCTTAAATCCTTCTGCTTGCCATCTTCTATCCCATCCTCTGTCGCCAAAATGTAAAGATGAGCGAATCCAGTAAAGTATTCAAGTAAGCTTTATTGAAGACAAGCAGGTACACCTTATCCACTCCAGCTTCTCTCTTCAACTGACTGTAGTCCCACCATTCTGGAATATAGCTACAGTGCATCATCCCATCACCATGGTATCAGGAAGATGCACTTCAACCAAAATACCACAACCAATTAACTATTTGGGCCTACTGCAGCAAACATTGGCTGCTTATTTGAAAGACACATGCCAGATGGGAAAGAATGATGACGAATGGGGTCTTCCTTAATACAGCAATCTTTATAATTATCTCTCAGAGGGCATTACATTGAGCATTGCCAGGAGAATTGAAGACTATACCTTGACAACCTACACCATGAGATGTACACAGACTTCACTATGCATTATGATAGTGTTAAAGCATCAAATGCAGAAGCTTATATCCCTGGAATACATCCAGTGGCAGTTGGTAAGTACAACTTAGAGGGGGACAGGGAGCCCACACACACACATACACACTCACTTACACCCATGCATTCACATGCAGACATGTGCACACATACCCATTCACAACACTCACTCAGAAATACTTATAAATTCATACATACGTCCACACAACACACAGTCAATAAAACACAGCACTTACCTGCTGCAGCTCTCTGGGAGGGAAGCCTCAGAAGTGCTAGGAGGGTAGGGACTGCTGCCTCCACGTTTGAAGGGAGGCAGCAGTTCCTAACTCATCACAGAGTGGGAATGGGTCACATCGCCTGCTGACCCCACTCACTCTGTGCCGAGGAGCCAGTGATAGATACACAGGCCAGGCACTTTATCTGTTATGAGATATGCAGAAGATATCAGGTGTAACCTGTACCACACAAAAGTATAGTACTTTGCTTTACAAAGAATGCAAACTCATTAAAATGTTGCCAGCCTGTTTAACTTGAAGTCTGTAAACAGGAAGGCTGCTTTGAAGTTGGACAAACGACGTTCGAGGGACTGGTGAACCAAAATTATTCACACCACAAAAGACTTCAAATGTTCAACTTTGCCTTTTTTTAGCACTTCTTTTCAAAGGTTCATAGAGTATATGCTGGTCTGGCAGGTGTTGTTGATGAGTTATGCTCAAAACAGACTCCATGTGGCTAGTCAGAGTTTGTGCTAAATGAGATTGTGAGATGGGATTTCTTCAAGCCTGGGGGAGCACAGACTGGAGTCTATTTCTTCAGATCAAAAATGGAAAGTCACAAGAGACAAATTGTTTCAACTCACAATAAAAAAGTGACCAGCAGTAATGAATGGGTAGCACAATGTTCAGTTACTAGAGACTTGCAGCCAATCAACATGGGATTCAAAGAAAGAGCACCCTCCTTCAGCATTCTGAAAATTATTCCTATTTTAAAAGAAAACAAAAAATGTACCCCAATGGATTATTTCCTGGATTGTCCTGGACCGCTGCTTATTTTACACTGTTTCAGATTCATAGATATTATGCATTAGATGATGAAGTAGCAGTAGCGGCCCAATTTGATGAGATTTATTCAGAAGGCTATCTTCAATAGCCCAATACACAGTCATTTAGAGCAAAGTATAAGGTGCAGATCAAATTAACAGTCATTATATTATCTAAAATAGGTTAAGTGGGTATATTTCTGTCTTCTCTCTTTCTTAGACGTGGACCGAAGATCCAAAGTGGGTCTTAAAAAGGACAGTATCGAACATTCCACTGGCATGTGTCCCATGGACCTATCCCAGGTTGGCTACAAAACTTGACACTTGTTGGGTAGCTGCAGTAGAGCAACCATACATCATAGAACATATAGTTCCCTGGGTCCAGTATCAAATGATGTCTACTACCTACTACCATACGGTGTCCGTAGGTCATGAACCAAAATGTTTATGATCTATAAATTATAAAATATTGATACTGAGGGACTTTCCTGTCTCAGATTTCTGCCTACTCACTTTGGGCTTTAAAAGTTTTAGGTAATTGGAGATTATAAATTTGTTGTCATTTTCTGGAGATTGTTGCAGCCTTGAATAAGTCACTGTAGTGGCGAAACATGTGTCGGTTGCCTTTTGATGTATACTAAGTTCTCAATCAAGCTATTTGTAGAAATGTTGGACTGACTTATGGATAGCATTTGGAATAAACACTACTGAAATGTTCAGCACTATCCACCTTGTGGACTTCTGTTTATTGGACTCAGTTAAAATATTTGATATTTATGAAAGTGCTTTCAGACCATAGTGCCAACCATAGCTGCCTTTTGCACAAACAAATTAAAATCACAGTATAAAAGTTATAATTTATTCAAAACAAGACTTAACGCTTTGTGTTCTAAGATCAGGGGCTAGATAAAACTGGCCCAAAAAGACCAAGGTTTAAATCAGTAGTTCAGGGCAAACAGGCAGGACTATTCGCAGAGTGGTAATAAGCAAGATGGATACAGAAAAAAAAATCATTAATTGTTCAGAAGTTTTATACAGGTGTCCCAGCTGAGCCTTAGATATAAGCCTGCTGCCCTGGTCACAGAGCCCTTACAGTCCCTTAGTAAATATAATTCATGGCCTGCTCTGTTGCCAAGTTGCTCTTTGCATAGGATATTCTCTATCATATTGGACCTGATCTTGCTATAGTGGCTGCAAGCCAACATAAGGTGTTCCATGTCACACTGGCGTTTGTCAGAAACCTACGGGTTGTGAGTGCTTCTAATTGTATTTAGTAGCAAGCACCCCCCCACCCTGGCAGCTAAGGAAAGTGTCTTATTTCTCTGATGTTTGTTAGAAAAACAGGGTATTGTTGGGCATGTATGGATGGATGAAACAGGCCAATATGGGCAATGGTTTTTACATTGCCAAGGGCAGCCAATATTTCGATTTAAATTAGAAGATGGTGATATGCCCAACCTCGCTGCTTCCTCACAACCATTTGATCTCATAGTTGGATTTAGGCTACATGGAAACATTTCCTTTCCAGGCCACATCAACAAGGTGGGCAAATATTGAAGTCCGCCATTTCAGACCACATTTAATGGGGGCGGATTGACATTTGGACTCTTTTGAGGAGTAGTCCACATCTGCTTCCAGCAGAGCAGACGGTAAGCCTGCTGCTAATTTAAGCAATGTTTTCCAGAACTTCCTCTCAAAACCACCTACGTATTACTTTGATCTGTCAATCCCCCACACCTCTGCTACATGGGAAATTGGGCTTCCCACTTTTGCTTGGAAGATATTTTCGATGGAGCTGGATAACCTATGCCTCTGCCTATTTACTATACACAAAACTGCATTAGTAGCAGCTTCCGAGTTAGTAATTTATATATGGATTGACCATTGTAGTGTTTTGGTGATTATAGCACCTATATATTTGAAAAAAGGTTTCCTCAAAGTTTCTCTTGATTTGTGAAGAATGAACACTTCAACAGGCACTTGCTCCTACAGATCATTATTTTGGATTTATTGGTTTTAAGTGCCTGTGTGTTTGCATACAATACGTTTCTATTGCCAGGAGCTTGACCTACAGGGCTGTGGGGTTCTTTCTTTGCTATAAGGATAGTCATCTGCATACATTAAAGCATGGATCTTAAATGTTTTTGTTGATGGAACATTGGGTGATGCATTCAGAACCTCTTCATCTATACTGTTAATATAAAGAGAGAACAAAAGAGGTGCTAGAAGTCAACCTTATTTGATACCTCATTAGTCTGTAATTTCCTGCTGATGTGCCCCATTTAACTTAGTTTCACCTTGGGTGGAGGTTTCAGAGTATAACATTTGATTTAAAGACAGAAGCCCTGGCTCTATGGCTAGTATGGACAATGTTTCTCAAAGATGCTTTCTTGAGACAAGATCAAAGGAGGACAAGAAGTCTAAAAATGCCACATACAGGGCCATTTTTGTCACTGTGCTGGTCCTGTAGTTTAAGTGCAGAAAGGTAAAAATCTGGACAGCCCCTCTCTAAAACCACCTTGTATTGGTGAAGGTTGTCCGATTGCTAACCCACTCATCCAAGGTCCTCAATACTAGTTTTGAAAATGTATTGCCATCAATGTCAATTAGACTTATCGGTCTGTAAGACTTTGGGCCATTTTTTGGGCCTTTCTTGCACTGTGGGACAATAACACTATTTAGCCAAGACTTGTGGCAGCGTTGGGATATGTTGGGGCCAGGGACTTTTCCTATGTGATGACTTTTTATACCTTCCATTTTTTGTCTTTTGCGAACAATTCCAAGAGACTGGGGCTAGGCAGATTTCTTCCAGATCTGGAAGCGACACTGAGGGGGAACGACTCTTGGCACGGACCGACAGTAGCAGTAAAAATGGTACAGACGTATTTTACCCATGCTATCTCTGAAATATTGGCTTCCAGATGCTTTTTTCCTTAATCCAAGGCCTTTTTCCAATCTTTCCAATCTCCGATTCATCTTCAAGTGATGCAGAACATAGTGGTACGCCTATTGTATCAAATACCTAAATACTCATTTTGGGAGAAACTTCATTGGCTGCCAGTCCAACAACGTATAATGTATAGGGTGCTGACCCTTTCGCATCGGGCCCTTTATAATAGGGGCCTATGTACCTTAACGTGAGAATGATAGCATATAGCCAATGGAGGAATCTCTGTTCAAGTAACACAAGCTTAATTGTGGTGCCTCATTTTAAAAGGCAACCCAAGGGTGACACTTTCTGTATGGTTAAGATGGCTGGTTTATGGAACCATCTTCCTGATTATCTGATATCAATTTAAGATTAAGCTAGATTTAGGAACGAGGTGAAAACACTCCTATTCAGACAATAGCAATGACATGATGCTTGTGATTCTCTGCTTTGCTCCATCTTCTGTTACCTAAAAGTGCTGGGACACTCTTCCGAGTAGCTGTGCACTATATAAGCACTTTTCATTCATTCAGTCATTCATTTTTCCGAACCTATGACAGTCCGTGGTCCTGATCAAGATATACACTATTACCGATTGGGAACATCAGTGTTTAGTAGAGTATAGAGAATGTTGTTTCATATGACTTGCAAGCAGGCGATGATAAATGGGCTACGCTTTTCTCTTCAGCATCTATTTTTGGGAAACCATGCTGAATTGATGGAATACCACATGCTGTTTTAAGTTTGGTTAATCCCTCCTCGTCATTACCTCCTCTCCCATCTTCTAATTTAAATTACCACAAATTAAGAGAATAACTGCTAGTTTGAAATCTGCAACCTTTTTCTGTTAAGCATAGATATTTATTATTCTCAAGATAGAATTGTCTAGAAGTTGAATATCTATGTCCTTATGCAACTCTTCCCAGGTGAGAGATGATACATATACCCCTGCTCTACATGAAACCTGTAAGACACTGCTATTTCTCATTTTGTCCAACACTCTGGCCCTCTTTAAATGGTTGATCTAATCAGGGATCTCGAAAGCTGTGTTGGCTCTTGTTTCCTGGAGTATGATCATGTCGTGGGACATCATGTAACTTAAATATTCATTGTCACCCAGTTTCTGAGTGATTCGTGCAATCTTTCAGGAAATAATTTTGCAGTTATGGGTCTGGCCTCTGACCCAGCTCTAGTTAGTCCAAGTTCATGTTTTTGAGTTTTGCCTTGCTGAATGGGCCAAAGGCACAGACGTTTCAAAAGATGGACGACTACTATGGCATGCCTTTGTAATCTCCATGTCTTTATTTACTCTTTCTATGTGTGCTGCAAATTGCATCACACATAGCTAGAGGACCATGTGTCTAGAGATTGTTTTTGCGCAGGAAGATATCTTTTCCTGCACAAAAACAACTCTACTTATAATGCAGGCACCTTTGGTCTGAGTTGCACCAGCATAAGGAGAGAACAGGAATGCGTCTTATTATGTTAAATGCAGAACATTGCTTCACTTTCATGTAGTGCAGCACAGCAGGTGGCTTGCTGCGCTGTGCTGCATGAAAGTATGTTAAAAATGCCTGAATGTCTGTAGTGCGTTTGCTGATGGCAAATTCATGCCATGCATGGTAGATTAAAAGGAATTCAGGTCACCAGTGTCCTGAATATTACTTTACTTCAGGTTAGAAAGTGAGGTGAGATTTTGATTGGCTTCATAAGTGTCAATGAGAGCTGGTGGACCATTATTTTTGGGATAGTAATATGACCTAAGGTCATTTTGACTTCTGCAATATTGAACACATCTACAATCAATCTGTACCAAAACCCAGGACAAAACTATACTGAACCTCAGAAACCTGATGGTGAACAACCTTTTTCAAAATGGATGGCAAGCATTCACTGTAGATAGTACTGTCTACCATGAGCAATGACAAGGGATTAGGCAGTAACAAGGTACGAATTGTTTGGCAAATAATCTCCATAATTTAGACAGTGCCAATCTGGTCCAGAAGCTTCCCGTTTAGATGTAATATCATTATACAAAACATTTCCTTTTAAAAAGGCTGTGTGCTCCATTTCGATGCGTATACTTTGAGTATTGTTTATATAGGTTTAGACCATATCACCATTCAAAATATCTTGGGCATACAAATAAGTATTTTATTGTAAGAAAAAAGTAGGAGTGTCTATGTATATAAATGCATACCTGCTGAATCTAACAACAGTAAGCTTGGCTCCATAAGTATGATGTTTATACTCAATTGAACCTCATTTTTCTTAATGTGGATTTCCAGAATTTCCCTTCTTTAATACTTTCTTTACTGTGTAAACTGATGCATTTTATATCCATAGTTCTCACATAGTTCTCAACATGCTCGATGCAGTCATCTATGAAAACTTTGAGCCCCAACCCGCCGCTGCCAACAGCGTCAGCCTGCACACAACCACGAACACACACCCTGAACACTTGCTCACCCATTGAGACCCTCTCACAACTCAAGCCACAATCTCCATCTTGAACTCCGTGTACTCGGGAGCACCCAAAACTCCTATCTCCACCACATCTTCAACCTTGGGTGCAAGACGATTGGCAACAACCTCAAGAAATTCCTGAACACCTCCATCACCTCGTCCTCCTTTTGTGAGGATAGAAACATACTGAAGTTAAGCCCCTCCTGAAGAAAACGTCCACGGACCCAAGAGAACATAAGACCTACCAGCCCATCTCCCTGCTCCCCTTTCCAGTGAAGGTCTATGAGAAGGCAATCAACGAGCAACTCACCGAACACCTGGAACACAGCAATCTCCTGGACCACTCTCAATCCAGATTCGGAGCCACCCACAGCAACAAAACAGCCCTGATCACAACCACAGATTACATCAGAGCACTCCAGAAACAGGACGAAATGGCAGCCCTCATCATCCTGGATGTGTCAGCTGCCTTCAACACCATATCCCATCCACGGAGAGGCCCTCAAATGGATCGTCTCAAACCTCACTGGAAGAACCCAGAGAATCTGTCTCCCACAGTTCTCTTCATAACCCAAGAAGATCATCTGCAGCGTCCCCCAAGGATCACCCCTCAGCCCCACCCTCTTCAACATGTCTATGACTCCCCATGCCAACATAGTCAGATTGCATGAACTTATCATCTCCTATGCCGACAACACCCAATTCTTCCGCTGGCTGTCAGAAGACCCCTCCACAGCCAGAGCCAAACTTCCAAAGATGAATGTTGAATGTCACCAACTGCATGATGGACAACTGTTTCAAGCTCAGCATGGACATCACGGAAATCCTCATCTTTGGGAACAACACCTCATCATGGAACATTGCATGTTTGCATGTGGAACTCACCCCATCCCCCGCCCGATAGACCATGCCCACCACCTCGGCATCATCTTGGACAATAAGGTATCTATGAAGAAACAGGTAAACACAATCTCATCCTCCTGCTCCACACCCTACGCATGCTCTGCAAGATCTTCAGGTGGCACCCAGTCAACACGAGAAGGACAGTCACACAGGCCCGGGTCACCAGCAGGCTGCACTACGTCAAAACACTATATGTAGGATTCACCGCACAACTCCTAAAGAGACTACAGACAATACAAAACGCAGCAGCCTGACTCATCCTCGAACCTCCCAAGATAAACCCACATCATACCTCACCTCAAGAAGCTATACTGGCACCTGATCCAGAAAAGATGCCAGTTCAATATGTTGACCGATGCATACGAAGCCTTGCACAATAAGGGACAAGCATATATCAACAAACGCATGAACTTCCACCAAACAACTAGACACCTACGATCTGTCTCCCTCTTTCACGCAGAAACTCCCTGGGTCCGCCTAGGCAACAGTGGAGGATGTTCCTTCTCACCCTAATGTCCAAAGCATGGAACAACCTTCCCTTGCACCTCAGGACCACCCCATCACTCCAGCAATTCAGGAAAAACCTCAAAACATGTCTCTTTGAATGAACAGATCACCACGAAACAGCTAATAACTTCAGAACCTTGAGACCATCACAAGTGATTGGCCCACTTTACAAATCCTTGATTGATATATTCTCCCTTCTACATCAGTACATGTTTAGAATTATTTTGCAATTAGAGGACTGATCCATCTATGTTTATGAGAGGTCTAAATCCAGTCTAATAATTGTATGTTTAACATAATTTGTAAGTCTGTCTGGATTAGATGATTTTTTGTTGAACTAGATTAACCACTTTACTGCTAGGTGCAAGTCCCCCTCACCACCACCGCAGTGCTAAGCCATTTTTAGATTTTTGGTGTAGCTCACACTACAACTTTCCCAACTTTTTTCCACAATATCTATGAATTTTGCATTTGTTCCTCAAGAGGATTCTAAAGGGTACCTAGAGTGTGCAGATACCCTGAAGAGAACCAAAAAATTGGCAAAACCTAGCTAAATTTAGCTTTTTGTGGAAATAATGGGAAAAAATATGCTGGGCAAGAAAGCATATGTTTTTTTCCCTAAACCAAAGGTTTGCTCGCTTAGGTTACCATCTTCCCAGCATCAGGAACAAGCAGATTTATATGAAAATACAATTTTTACCACAGTTTTTTCCATTTTCTAAGGGGTAGTCCATTTATCCTAATGTTTGTGGTTTCAACCCACCTGCAGTTTGTAGTGCAAACAGGTGTGAAACCCATGAACAGTATACATTTTGGAAAAGTAGACAAAGTTCCAAATTCAGCAAGGGATTGCTTGTGTAGAGCCATCAAGGTTTTTCCAAGAAAATAAAAACCATTGAAATAAAAAATAATGAAAATGAGTTTGAAAGATTGTTTTCATCTGTAATATTTTTTCCTACAGGCTCATCTTTACTGTTACATCCTATAGACCCTTCTGTTTCACGGTTATATGGGGATGTAGGTTCTCCAAACATATGAGATACCCAGAGCCTTCATATGAGCTGCACCTTACAATGATCTTTCATTGTGTATGTACTATACATCAATTGTTAAGGCATGACAAATGGCTATCAAGGAAGCATATTTATTTCTGAAATACACACAAGAAGCTCTTGTAAACCTCAGTCTTTGGCTACAACACTTAGGGGCATATTATCATGCACTGCGTTAACATTATTGCCGCTTTAGCGGCAGACAACTGCCGCTAAAGCCGCGATAATGGGCTTGATAATACGCCGCAGAGAATTCCCATAGAAGCCCATGTTCACACCAGAACATGGGTTTCTATGGGAATTCACAAGCAGCGATAATGTTAACGCCGTTTCTTGAAAATATGCCTCTTAGTTCCTCATATTTGTGTGAAGCAAAGTTCCAGAATCAGTGGGAATGACAATTTTCTACCATCTAGTGTTCTCACACATCTCTAGATTACAAGGGGGTCCTACTTGTGGAAGTGGTCCTAGTGCTCACGAAAGAAAAAAAACACAAAAAATTCAACATGTACTTATCACATTCTTCCACTCAAAACAACCCTTTTTCAAATTAGGTTCTTCAGAATGTGGTCCCTAGCTCAGTCGGCACCCAGGAATTCCTGCCAAACCTGACATTTCTGAAAACTATACACCCATTTGAGTTCAGGTTCCTGTGACTTTAGCAAACCTGAGACATTGCCTAAAATCACACATTTTCTTGACATTTCTGTGAGGGAAGGTTTGTGAGTTGCAGAAGTTCAAACATTCTCTATCACTACGTGTTTACCAATGGAAAATGGTACCTCACTTATTTGTGTGGGCCCTGGACCCGCGTCAGGAAAGGCATCAAAATTGAGCATGGACAGATCAGTTATCTTTTCACTAAAACAGCACATTTTTGGCAATGTGGATAGCTGTGAAAACTGCCAAACATAACCAGGGAAGTCCATGATGCTGTGACTTGTGTGGCTCTCATTAAGTTTTCTTACTCAGAAGTCCTTGCAAATCTCAAACTTTTAATAAAAACACGCGTTTTCATCGGAAATGTTCTGGAATCTGGAGGGATACCACCTAGCATTCTGACACATGCGGGTGAGTCTGGTAGAAAGTTGTAAATTTGACATATGACTCCGTCATGTTGACGGAGCTGTTGGTCAAACTTACAATGCATTTCCAGAAACTTCCATGTTGATGGAGCAGCTTGTTAAACTCACAATGCATTTCCAGAAGCTGCCAATGTGGCATTTACTGGAAATACAAAATATTTCTGCAGGGTCAGTGAACATCTCTAAATATGATGGGTAGTAAATGGGAATTACTCCATCTGCCAAGATTTAAATCAGCCTCTGTGTTATCTGACACACAAAGATAGACAAAAGTGCATTAGGGGACATTACCAAATACTCTTGAGTATGTTTAAAAGTACCACAAGGATGGCAATGAACATACAACAACATACCCATACATTTACAAATTTCATATCAAATTAAATTAATCTGGCTAGACTGCATGTGGTGAAGGGTAATGTCAATGCACCAAAGAACATGAGGTCAGAGGCAACTTAATAGGCCCCGACCTTCAGTGGACTATAAAATAAAGGTTATAGAAAAATCATACTCCTTGTGGAGCAGAAATTGAATTATCTTCAGAATGTATTTCAAAGTACTTAATATACCAAAACCAAAGTACAGTAAATTAAAAGTGCCAGTATATGCAGTGTATTGCAGCCTAATATTTTACAACAATCAAATCATTTTCAAGCATTATACCTCAGTGTAAACAAAAATGGACACACTGTTCACGTTCGTGCAGTGTAGTTCTAGGCATCCAACACAGCTAAAATATATCATATCAATCAATACCTACTAACATTGCAATAAACAAACGAAGTTACAAGCCTTTTGCTACATACAAATTTGTTCCAAGTGCACTTTTCTCAGTGTCTTCTATCGGCCCTGCCGTATCATCAGGGTTGGTGATCAAACCACTTTATGTATAACAATAGAACATTGAACAATAACCGAAGAGCAAAAAGGTTGGGCGGGTATGATCGGCTAAGATAAAGGCAGACAACCCGGCCTATCATAATAAGGCCAGTGTGACAGTTTTAGATATGTCCGTATTCATCTCATACTGCTGCATGCTGGGCCAGTATAGAAGATGCCCTTTGCTTCTTATCTTTGGGAAATATAGCTACAATACAAGCCTCCCATGTGTGTGGTAGCGCCCTATCTGTGCTTGTGAGCAGCAACTGAATCACACCATGCCAGTATACCTGCAACCTGGGGCATGCCCACAACATATGCAGAAGATCAGCATTTACCAATTTGCAGCTAGGACAACAAGCATCTAGTCTGTTAAAATACCTATTAATTTGATCTGGGGTTAAATATGCTCTGTGGATTACGTAGAATTGGATCAGCCTAAATCTTGCATTTCTGGGAATATTTTTAGGGCACTCCAACAGTGTAGCACATTCTTTAGGTGTACAAGGCTGTGACAAGTCTACCTCCCATTTAGTACGCAGTGGTGGTAAATCAATCATAGTATGCTCATGAATTGACTCTGCGAACCATTTAATAAGGTGCTAAAGTGCCGCTCTGTGCCCATCACATGTATGTTCTGTTGCAGGGGATGTGTCAGGAGCTCTTGTGACATAGTGCCCCAATGACGCCCCAGCGTAGCTATCCAAGCAGCATGACTCAAGAACTGGCCAGGTTGGAACCCTCTTCCTAAATCAAAGAGAGAAAAGGCCGTAATGCTCCTCCCTCAAATAAATCTCCTAATGTGCATATGCCAGCATCGTGCCAGTCTGTGATGTCAGCTGCCCGAACCCTGCCCCCCTCTTTTGGCATTCCCAAAGAAGGGAGTGTTGGCACATATGGTATGACATGTCTTGTGAGGCATAGGGCTCTACTGAAGCAATTCTGGGCTACGCGCACCAGTAGAGGGAGAGAAGTGTGTGACCAAGTGCAGGGGTGATAAAAAGAAACTTTTTCAGTGTATACATTCCGCTGTGTACGCAAGGTGTAATTCCGCTACCCATCTCGCAGCCCATTGTATTTGGGACACCAGGTAGTAATGCTCAGAGTTTGGTAGGGCTAATCCACCCCGCGCATGTGGTAAGTATAAATTAGCTAACGCCATCCTACAGCGCATATTATTCCATTTGAGATCCCTCATCATGCCCTCCAAAGGCCGAAAGAATGACGCTGGTAGGTGTAATGGGAGGTTAGTGAAATAATACAACAATCTAGGTAGCATCACCATTATATTAAGTACCACCCTACCTGCAACAGAGAGGTTGAGCATTTTCCAAAATTCTAGTTGGGAACGTAGGGCAACAATCGCTCTGGATAGATTCCCATCCAGAAGATCCCGGTCAGTGCGGTAAATCTGTATCCCGAAATACCAAAACATGACCGGTTGCCAAGCCTTCAGTGCACCATCCACTATAAATTGCGGAGCATCCACGTGAGGAGTGAAGGGGAACAGACATGACATCCCCCAATTCACACCCAGACCCGACACCGAAGTAAACTTTCTAAGTATGTCCGGCATGATCAGGGGTATCTCTTGCAGGTCCCTAATATAGAGCAGAATGTCATCAAAGTTAAGTGATATGGCATGTGTGTTCCTCGCCTAATGGTATGCTTCAAGGTTCCGCTGACCTACGCAGTGCTATAGCCAGAGGCTATATGACCAGGGAAAAAAATGAATGGGGAACTGTCTAGTCCCTCTCCCGATCTTTACGGGCACAGAGAATAAGGTTCCTAAACGAACTCGCACTGAATGAGTTCCATACAGTAGTTTTACAAGGTTCAGAAAGTATGACCAAAACCCGAATTGCTGCTACACAGCAAACATATAAGGCCACTCAACCTTGTTAAAGGTCTTTTCCAGGTCCAAGACCAAACAGCCCGCTGCAGGCCAAACCGATGTTGTGTTACGTATTACCCTGAAAGGCCTATGAATATTTAGGGTGGTGTTACGGGCCGGGACAAACCCATTTTGGTCTTGGTGAACCAGGTGTAGAGTGAGAAGTGCCAATCGACCAGCTAAAACACCTGCCAGCACCTTATAGCCCTCATTTAGCAGTGCCAATGGACAATAGGCACTTGTATTCGTGGGGTCTCTGCCTGGTTTCGGAAGTGTGATCAACACAGCTTCTATCAGGGAGGCTGGGAGAGAAGCACCTACTAAGGCTTCTGTTTATACCTCTAGGAGGTGGGGGCTTAACAAATTAGTGTATGTCTTATAAAATTTGTGGGGGAAGCCGTCTGGCCGAGGGACATTACCAGTTTGAATGGCTCGCATTGTACCTTTTACTTCTTCCAACACATAAGGTAAGGCCATCTAAAAAAGGGCGTATTGCTGTCTCAGGAACTTTCAAAGCTGATTTATATAGTTTTATAAAGTGTGTAGTCAGTTCTCTATGGACTTCATGCTGCGTTTACTTAAGTCCGCCTTCCGGCGACTGGAGCGCAGTGATGGGCCCTGTGACCTTATCCTGTTTGTTCAACCATGCTAGTAAAGGACCAGACCTATCAGCTTTAGTGTGTGCCGCTGCTGAATGCTCTGCAAAATTAAGAACCTTTGGCACTCGAGAAGCTCAGTGTGCTTTTTACGTGACTCTAAAAGCTGTTGCATCTAGTGCACCTACAGCTACTTGGGATTCTGATGCCAATAGATTAATTTCCATTTCCAATAATTCTGATTCTATTTGCTTCTTCAAGTCACTACCCAGTCCCAGACACTTCCCCCATATTGTGGTTTTTATGGCATCCCACTTCACCATAGTGGACGAAGCAGACCCGGAGTTAAGAGCGAAATAGTCATTGACGGCCTCCCCTATGGAGTCCCAGAAAAAAGAGCTCTTCTAGCATCACCGGTTGCAGTCTCCATGAGGGGTTAGCAGGCGTTCCACCTTCTCATGCCAGTGTAATATAGTGTGGGTTGTGATCGGAATGTATACGACCCCAATAGTTCGAGTCCTGCATGTAAGGAAGTAGAGAGGGTGAACACAGAAACCTATCCAATCGTACATGCAAATTTTGAGGCGTCGAATAAAATGAGTATATTCTATCTTCAGGATTCTGATGTCTCCAGATGTCAACTAGATCCCACCCCGGCACCCAAGTTCCCAGCACTGTTGAATTGGTTGAGGTGGTCGTACATCTAAGGGGGGGAAAGGATCTATCCAGACTCGTGTCCAGAACGCTATTAAAATCCCCTCCAATCAGCCACAGGATATCGCACCATTTTGACAGCACTAGAGACAGAGAAATAAGTAGATGCCCCTGGTCCGTGTTAGGGGCATACATATTACCCATAAGTACAAAGCGCCCACCTAATCGGCCTTTCAATAAGACATATCTGCCATCCTTGTCGACAAGGACCTCTTCTGCCGCAAAGGGTGTGCCTGGGCAGATCCAGATTAGGAACCTACATGCAAACACAGAATAGTCAGTGGCATACATGCTCCCCCTCCATTTTTTTGCAGCCGTACCATTTCAACTTTGTTTAAGTGTGTCTCCTGTAATAGAGCAATGCGTATGTTAATTCGCTTGAGGAAAGAATAGACCGCATATCTGTGAGATGGTGTACGGAGTCCCCTCACATTCCATGTAAGTATAGTGTGGCCAGTCATAACAATACTTTAATTGAGTGTGGGATGTGGCCTGGCCTATAGGTGCAGCTGCTTGTGTAAATTGGCAAAAAGTGGTTTCGCCACCCAGTCCTCCCAAGAAACCTATTACTACAACTAGAAGAAAAGTGAATAAGCCTATCTGGCAACCAAAGAACATCACTAGAGTGGCCCCCAAGCAAAGTCGAGGTACTGCCCAAACCCTGATGAAAACCTAACCGTCAGTGTAAATAACTGGCTCCCCTAAGACAGAAGGGTATGAGGGGGTGTGAGGCCATGGAGGACATGCCACCATTAGATCCCCAGTTAGCTCCTGTCCTAGCATCTAGTGGTATATTCTGCTAAAGCGGCTCATAAACATTATTTGTAGATCTACGTGTTTCTACGACCATGCTGCCCCCACAGTACATTAGACAATGCAAGGATAGAAAATACTAAAAGTTACTGGGATACAGTTCTACAGCCAGTTCATGAAGTCAGCATTGGATCCCAGCTGCCATACAATACCATAAGAGGTCTGCGGCATCACATCCGGCATCAGCAGTGACACAACATCTGACAGAGCAGCCGCCAATGAGCCTTCATCTTCTTGCTGCTTGACTCTGCAGCTTCCGCAATCATCTCCCCTGCTTGTTCTGCCTCCTGTTGTTCCTGTTGCCTGGACCCGTGATGTCGACCTCCCGTTCCGTCTGTCTCCTTATTCCTGCAGCCTGGGGTGCCTGTGGTCAGGGCCCGAGAACCGACCCGTTACTTCTAACTGGCCCCACATGTCTTGGGGCATGTTAAAGAACCTTGACTTTCCTTCAGAGATCACACGGAGCCACGGAGAACAACGAATATGCAATGTCAAATTGTCTGAGCTTCTGTTTAACATGAAAAAAGAATCCTCTTTGGCGCTGAACCCTTATTGTGTAGTCTGTGAAAAAGAGGACCTTCGCATTTTCAACTTTAAACTCAGGCATCTTCCTGGTCTCTCGCAGGAATATATCTCGGTCCTTGAAATGCAGCAGTTTGAATATAAGTGAATGCATCCCATTGCCTGGTGCCGGCCCGGGATACAATGCATTCGTTCTATGGTGAAAAATGAAGAAAATCTAAGCAGGGCAGTATGTCCCTAAGCCAGTGTTCAAGAAAGGCCACAGCATCCTGACCCTACGCTCTCTCGGGTAGCCCAAGTAGACAAACATTATTTCTCCTGGAACGGCCCTCTGCATTCTCCACTCATTCCTCCAGTTGACATATCTGGGCCTCATGCGCATGTTGCTGTTTTTCCAGAAACTCAGTGGCAGGCTTCAGTTCCATAACGTCTTGTTCGACAGCAGCAACCCTGTCCTTCAATTTCCTATAGTCCTGGTGCAGCAGTGTAAGGTCTAGCGCAACTTTATCAATTTTGGATTCCACGGACTCCCTGGAATGCTCTATGGCAGCCAGGATTGCGTTCAGTCGATTCTTCGGGGGGTCTTTCTGCATTAACGATTGTGTTTGGTACATTTCTACTGGACCAGTATGTTGCGAGGAGGCCCTCAATCGAGCTCCCCTGGTGCAGCCCGTTTGTCCAGCAAGGACCTCCAGTATACTACAGTTACCTCAAATCTCCAGCAAGGCAGTGCCGGACACCAATCAAGGCCGCACAACTCACACAGCAGTGACAGTGTGAGGAGTCCAGTCCCAGTCCCTCACTGGGGTGGTCAGGGAGTAAATTCTAGACCTACGACACAGATTCCTTATCACCGCAGACCATCAACCATTGTCCGTGGTTCAGTGCTCTCCTCCTTCAGCCACGAACTAGCGGTCACCTCTCGATCTAGCACACCAGGATCATGATCATCAGTCTTGCACTCATGACAGGCTCAAGGCGCATTAATTATCCCACACAAAAGTGGCCATCAACAGGGGCCTTCCCTCACTTGCAAAAACAACAAGTGATGGACAGAATGCAGAACAATGTCATACATTCACCCCAGTACAGAGATCTGGGCCTAAATCCATCGTTTTTTTTGCTCACCATGCCTTTACAGTTTGAACCCAGCTATATGCAAATCAGACTTGACCCTGTGCCCCATGGGAACACTCCAGCCCGAACTGCAAAGCCAGGTCCTCCCTGGACTGGAAACAAGCATCCAAGGACCGGTTTTGGGCTTTCAGCCCTCATCAGCCTGGATAGCTTGATTCCAGTGGCATGGAGAGCACGGGACTCACGTCTGAGCATACCCGTCCCACTCGGGGTGACAAAAGCAAAAACAACAAGTGATGGACAGAATGCAGAACAATGTCATACATTCACCCAGAGTACAGAGATCTGGGCCTAAATCCATCGTTTTTTTTGCTCACCATGCCTTCCCTCACTTGCTCATACCTGCAGTCTCCTGTGTTTACCGTCCTCATCGTGAGTATGAACTTGTGTTGAACGAGGTTCAGATCACACCCTGAATTGCCCCAGCCTCTTCAGTGAGCAACCGGCTTTCTCCACCAAGTTGCCATCATGCGATAGGTCTCCCTCGCTCACCAGTGTGTTCCCCCTCCACTTGTTTGCACACACACGACTCCTGTTGCAGGTCCTAGCCGTGCCCACAATCTGCTTTCAACACATAAATGCTCAGAGTATCCAATATATGCCCCTCTTTCAGGTCATACCTCTGTGCTGTCGCTGTGATCAGAGGCAAGCCCTGCCAGTTTCTCAAGACATTGCTGTTGATTCACCAGTGCCCGGGCCATACCCCAGTATAATCCGCCCAGCCATACCCTCCTGAACTCATCCCATGGTTCCGTGCTGCATCCTATGGCTCTCCACAGAGTGCTCCACCTCATCCCGCTATTATGGCCTTTAGTCCAATCTGCCGCAAGTGGCTCATAGCGGCAATCCGAGTGGGCCGTAATCATTTGCATTGGGATAGCGTGCCGCCGCCACCACACACGGTGGGCAGACGACGCAGGTCTCAGTCTCCTTCACTCCTCACCTTACTTAGCATCAGGCCACGCTCCCACCACCACCGCAGTAGGTCCAGGCCGGGCCTGAGTCCAGGTCTCTCCCGGGACCCTAAATCAGCTCCTCTGGGTGCTGCACAACCCTCTCCGATCCTTATAGCGCAGCCCCGAACTTCGTTTCTTTCTGCCTCGGGGGAGCATGCATTCCTCTGCCCCCCGCTCCTGTGGTGCGGCTGCGTCCCGTCACCAACAATACCACTGTCTCAAGGCCGCACCCAGCCAGGGCCCAACTCTCGCCTGTAACTCCCTCACGGCGGCAGCCTCAACGGTGTCACTGCACCCCAGGTGTCCGGAGGGCATGCCTTGTGTTCCGCCGCAGCATTTCACTGCAGATGCCTGGAAAGAATGGAGAACTATGTCAGATAACGGGAATTAGTGGCGGAGCAGTCTCAAGATATGTCCACCATGTTGCCCTTGCTGGACATATGTATTGAAGCTGCATATTGCTGGCGATATAAATCTAGCACTAATTTTGTTGATTAAAACTTATATAACAGCCAACATGCTTAGGCCCTTACTCAAACGTTGTTGTGATGCACAGAAGTGTGGAGCTACCTGCCTAGACTCACCTCTGGAATAATAAGGAGGTTTTGGCTACCACTAAGGTAATGGGTATTAGTGCTCCGCCTAGATGGACATCACCAAGATGTTTTCTGATTCTTTCAGGGTTTTTAAAGGCTGTGGGAAAGAATCAGGACCTCTATTTTTCATCTAGGGCAATTTATGATTTCTTCACCATGAATGGTTTTCAAATAGGATAGCAATAGGCAAACACAATGTGCTGATTAAGGTGTAATTGGTTTAAACGAGGAATGAGCATTATTAGAATAATTTCAGATTAATCATACCTACAGAAATGTTGAATCACATTTTGTTTAGTCTAAAGGAGCTGAACAATTTGTGCAATAAACTAATGAGCAAAAACAATATTCACCTATGCAGCCATCTATTTATATTGCCTACCTTATCTGGTTGCTCCTTGCAGCATATTTGTCTCAGTAGCAATTTTTTTGTACTTGAAGCACCTAAATTCAAGATCTTAACCAAACAATCTAATGGTCAATAGCAATCATCTATACCATTTTTATGAACCTATGATACTTTGAATGAAGAAACAACGAAAGCACCCCTGTTCTGGATATACTTGAATGACCACATGTCCAAATAGATACATAAATAGAAAAATCACACCACACAGTCGCTGTCTAATGTGTTTCAAATCCGACTGCTGTTCTCATTTCATTGTAATACATTTTGGTGCAGGTTACTAAATAACTGATAAATAAAATAAATAAATCAGTCCCTTTAGAAGGGTAATAATAAGAATTAGTGGTCAATATGAAGTCTGTTCCATTGTCCAGCTCTATTGGGTCTAAGGTAACTTTGATTGCTCCTGTAAGGAAATGCCCCCTTTTTGTATGATCAACGCCATTTTGTTGCTGTTATTTCTGTTTTTTGACTCTGCACAAGGGGTACTTCTGCCCAGTGTATGTGCTCTAACCCCGAAAAGATGTAAAAGTTGGTTAAACTCTGTTTGACATATGTAACACTTCTGTATCACTTCTGCAAGGCCATATTATATGATGGAGAAATACATGCATGGCATGGAAAGTTAACTATCCCTTTTGACTGCAGCAGTTATAGTGCCATCCACTAGTGTGACAAGGGAACACAAGGCTTCAGGCCATTGATGTCTAACTGCTACAGCATAATATCTGAAGCTTTACCTGCCAATATAACCCCTTTGACAAGGGAAAGCCTTCCTTTTAAGTACACAAATGTTAAAGCTATGTAGACCTTGAATCTCACAATGTAGGGTGCATATTAATGAAATGTGGCCTGTCCTATGCGGAAAACTAGAGGGCAGATTGAAATATTACATTTGTTATTTGAAGTGTTGGGCCAGCTTGAAAAATGACTTAGCCATTAGTTTTAGTATTCATTAAGATTCAATAATGAAGTTGGATTTTAGATAAATAGGTAGGAAGCATAACTTTTAGAATGTCACATTTTCCCTGCATGAAGCTGGGAGAGGCTCATTTGCATTAGTTCTCCAACAGCAGCCTAGTCAGTGCTTGACTATAATGAGGAGTGAAAACTCTGACAGAGCAGAGACAATGCATATAGGGAGATATTTTTCTTCTCCTTGCGGAAAGACCACTTAGGGTGGACCTGAGAAATTAATAAACTGGTAAAGGACCTGACCTTTCACAAGTAAATGTAAATTGAGACCTGCAGAAGGAATATACTTGTTTACCCAGCCACGCTTGCCCCAAAACCAGTGGTAGGGGAGCTAACCCAGAACTTGTTTTTAGTGCCCACAGACAAGGGGGCTGCTTGTTTCCCTGACTGTACCTCTGTGTGGGCATAGGCTCTGTACTTGGGAGAAAGGGTTCTTCCATTTTGGATTTTGGGAATAAGATGCACCGTAGGATTGTTTACAGTAGGGAAACAGAAAATGTTGCAACAGTGGGTTGTGGGAATTTTTACCCCATTGATTAGGAAAGAGGCAGAAGTCACCTCCCACACACAGCTAGTACCAACCATGAATGTTGTACCACAGGATACCCCTTTCAGAGCACATAATGGACCTTTGGAAGAATAGAAGAAGGATTGGACAGAGACTGTAGGGAGACATGAAGGCATAGCTGCCAAGGTTTCAGATTGCTATGTGTGACATTTTTATAATTTCAGTGTAATTATGAGTGACATTTAAACAACTATGAGTGACACTTTCTCACAAGCAACTCAAGCAATGAAGATGAGGGAAACCTACAATTATCAGAAATGACACCCGTTTGAGCAACGAGAAACTCTTAAGAAGTTCTTAAAACATATCTGCAAAGCACCAGAAATGGAAGGGCACTAACCTGGTGATTTGTAACCTGATGGTCAGCGACCAAAGACACTCCGGATCGGGCAAGCCTCAGTAAAGTGAGGCTGAGGCACAGTTAGGTTACAGCCAGCCAGGGTGCTCATTGCTGCTCTCAAACTTGTTACTACGGTGGGAACGCTCAATTAACAGTGGAGTCACTAAGACAGGAGATAATTCAAATTAGTTGAAGGGCTTTGGCCATTGCAGAAAAGCACTCCGCTTGTGGTCAGCTGTACGTATATTATTGTATTCGGGGCTGGCTTGTTTGTTTGTTGGCGCCCCCCAGTGACCACCTTCACTACGGACTCCCTCACTACCACCCTTTAACAGTGCCCCTCAAGTCTCCATAACCACTATCGAGCTCAGATGCATTTAATTAGAATTATAGCCCCACTCATACCAGTGTGGAGTGTCAGAGCACTTTACATCACACACACATTACACAGAGACAAACCATCAAAATGTGTAAATCAGTGTATAGGAATGTTACATAATGTAGAGGACTACAAGATGTGGAAGTGACATGTCATCCATACTGATAAGACAGTAGAGTTTAAGAGTTCTTGGTCTGGAGAAGCACAAACTCAGAACTTAAAACATTACACCATGGTTGGGGGTTCTCCTTAAAAAAAAATGTTTTTTGTTTACCAAAATGAACCTTTTATGCAACTTTATAATAATGAAAGATTGGGGGGAAAAATCATAGCGCTTTATTCTATACCTTGCAGTTTGCATGTAGCTCTTTTATGACAGTTATTAGCTCACTGTTCTTTATGGGAATTTTAACCTATGCATTTCAAGTAAAAAAAAGCTCTCTCGAATAAAGTAGTGACCTATTTACATTATATGCACTCCGTGATCTGCATGGAACAAGTACTTTGCAGCAGGCATAATTAACCCTCCTTTATAATCAGTCAAAACTTCCACTAGACAAAATGCTGATCTCACTACAGGAAGAACATTAATCAGAGTTATCGTGCCATTTGTATTGTTGTATGAAAGGAAGGCGGCAGCAGATGCTTGTAAAACCAAAATACTTGCAAACACTGGAACACTACTTGTAGTCATTATAATGTGTTGCTCCTAATTGATTGTGATCGTGTTCCATTGACAAATTGCTGCCATCCACAGTTACCTTCTAGAGCACGAACAGCGTAAACAATCCGAGTAAAAGTCTCATGAACAAATGGATATTTAGATATGGCTCTGAAGGCGACCCGAGTAAATCTTCCAAAGGCTAACAGACCGAAAAGGGGAACAGAGCCATTTCGAAAAAGTCGAATCTAGAATATATAAAGCTTTACCGGAGGCAGGAGCTGAAATAAACCGGTATACTTAGGATACGTATTTGGAATAAATGTCAATAGAGTTAGGGCGTTAGCCACTAGTCACCGTGATCCCAGTTTCTGAGAATAAAATATGCATTTCATTTAACACAGCGCCTTGGTATACCATACAGCAATTCCAAATTTCAGTTCAACCAGCTATAAAAAAAATAATTATGACACAATAGCTGCTTTGCAAATGAAGATGCATTAAATGTAATCACCTTAATACCAGCTGTGCCTTGTGTCCGTGAAGTCCAAACGGGTGCTGCCAAACTGTGCCACCTCGAGAGTTGGCAGCTAGGGGCAGGTGTAAGTCTGCAGGTACGGCATCAGCCCCTGCCCGCGGCAACGGAATGCCCCGCGGCATGACTAAAGATGATCCTGAGGGCTGGTGTCTGAGTCATGCTGGGTTCCGGGTGCACATTGATCGGCACAGCCATGATTGCCGCCAGACCAGCAGTCAAATTAATATCGAAACTGCGCACTGTGCACACGCTCGTGCATGTCTCAGGAGTAGCCCTTGGACCTCTCCTGTGACATCAATTAACAGTTATGCCACAGCGGGCGCAGCTACGGCTGCCTCAGTTGGCAGTAGTAAGAACAGATACTATTAATCTCCATTCGTGTCCTTAAAAGTGACAGGTCCCCCCGCAGGCCCCTGCCCCTACGGTGTGTCCTTAAAAGTGACATGTGTGGCTGCAAAAGTGACATGTTTGTGTGTCCTCTAAAGTGCCAGCTGCGTGTCCATAAAACTGACAGGCCTCAAGTCCCCCAGGATGGCTGTAGCTGTCGCCTGGCCCCATGGGCGTACATAGGGCGGTGCTTCTTTTGGAGACACCAGCGAACCATAGCCCTATGACGCGTGTATGTCAATGTTGTGGGTAGAGGGGCACGCCTCTTTTTAGGATTGGTTTAGGATACATATAAGGCATCCTTAAGAGCATTGTACAGCAACCAGTCGCCTGAATACGAAAAATGTCTTGTAGCAAAATGAAGAGATACAACCCGCTCGTGAAAAGCCCAATGTGGGATGGCTTCGAGACCACTATCGATAGATATTACAGCCACTTAACATCCCTGGTGAAGGATGAGAATGCTCGACAAGAAACACCTAAGGATATGGGCTGCGAAGTTACTGGTTTTGTCGATGACCGGGGTCGGCGTATGGAATCTCGCAGTTTCAAGGATTGCGTATTCTGTATGTCCCCTATTAAGGTCGATAGCAGAGGGAGTGAGGCATTGTGTAATGACAGCGGGTATGAAGGATTACGTTTTGTGGAGCTGGACGGCTTGGAAGATACTGTAGTTCCACCAGACTCCCCCGTCTTTGAAGACCTGGGCTTTCAGGAGGAAGCGGCTCCTGAGAAGGACGTTGTGCAATGGTCGGGTACAAGCGTTGAAGATGCTGGGGCATTGCAGGACATTAGCGCCTCTCAAGATTTCAGAGCCGGCGCCGAGGGCGGTGAAAATGTGGAGGTTAGTAAAAAAGTTATGCACAGACAATTACTTACTGGTGTGATTTTATGTCTTCAACTATCGACATGTCAATATTTCTTCTTTTTGTCCCCCGATAGTAACCCCAGCTGGATGCACCTACTTCATAAACTATGTTAAAAAAGCTGTACCACCTCCTAGCACACCCGTCTATGAAGACATGGACCTTCAGGAGGATACGCCTGTTGAGAAGGTCGTTCTGCAACAGTCGGGTACAAGTGTCGAAGATGATGGGGCTCCGCAGGACATTAGCGACTCTCAAGATTTCAGAGCCACGGCAGAGAGCAGTGAAAATTCGGAGGTTAGTAAGAAAATGTTATGACACGGTTGTTACATATTGGTGTATTTTATTTCTCCAACTAAACTAACAGTCTGCCAATCTTTCTTCTTTTACCCCTAGGGAGCAACCCCAAAAAGAACTCAGGCCGTGAAGCCTCCTACAAAAGCGGACAGCCTAAATTTTTACTGTCTATGTTGTGCAAAACAAACTGAAAGTTCCACAAGTCAAAGTACTGATGTTCCTGTGAAGCATGACTATGTCTCTAAGAGCGCCATGGATGTACAAGAAATTCAAGCAGTATCCTACGATTACATGATGGCCATTAAAGGTTTCGCTGTGGCTGTTGTACAAGTTTCTGTCAAGCATGACTATTACGGCCTTTGTTACCGGCACCGGACGAATGATCCTCAGCAGGACACGCATGAGTGTCTGCGTGATGCATACAGAGACAGAGTAATCCATGATATTTGTAGTTTGTTAGACCCATACAAGGTGTATAAACTGTTGAGGGAGGTTTACGGGTTGTCGGCTGAAAAGAAATATGTTCATCCTCATATGCTGCAGATCTTGACAGCGACACTCGAGGAAGTCCAACACGCCCATCATCCAGGTTTAAAACTGTTGTGTATGCGGAGGTGTGCACGGCTAATGATAGAAAGATGATAGAAAGACTCGTAGAAAGACGGATGTGTAAGCTGTATCTAAAAAACATAAGAATAGGGTCTCCGAGCCCCCGAAGACTATTTTAAATGAATAATGTCGTACTTAACGTGCCCTGATAGCGTGTTTTTAGAATCAAGTAGTAGAATATTACACCTAGAGGTGACTATGGTTTAATCCGTCCTTACGAGGTTTACTGTGAAAATGTAAAGTACCTTCTGTTTATGTTTTGTTAAGATTCTTTATTTTTAATAAAATGGCCTTACGCAGAACACTTGTCATTCATTGCCTGTGGTGTAGCAGCTGATAACATGCCGGCGGCACAGCTGAGAAAACTTTCTTACAATACAGGGGGAGTTGGTAGTTTGGGAAGCGCCGAAACTCTGTATAGAAGGGCTGTAGCTGAAAACTAACCTGTAACCAGAGCCCTGGTCAAGACATGGCTCTCAGGAGAAGAGGAGTATTCACTTCATAAACCCGCTAGAAGACATTTTAAGAAACGCCTTACAATCGTTAATGCGCAAAGAGATTATCAATGGCAGGCTGATATCACAAGCCTTCAAGATATAGCAAAACATAACAACGGCGCACAGTATATATTAACAGTTATAGACGTGCTGTCCAAGTATGCCTACGCAGAAGCGTTACGTGATAAAAGTGGGACGAGCGTCACGGCCGCTTTTAAAGACATCTTTGAGAAGGGCCGAATTCCACAAAAACTACAAACAGACGCGGGTAAAGAATTCTTAAACAAGGCATTTTAGAAAATATTAAAACAACACGGTGTTCAGCATTTTGTAACACACACGGAGGTAAAAGCTGAGGTTGTAGAACGGTTTAACAGAACTTTAAAGTCTAAGATGTGGCGGTATTTAACGGCCAACAACACCTACAGATTTGTCAATGTTCTAAAGGCTTTTTTAGATGTATATAATGCCAGCTATCACCGGACCATCAAAACATCCCCCGTAGAGGTGACTCCCAGTAATTCTTTAGCTGTTTGGAGACTGGTGTACGGGCATAGTTTTACTACAAAGGTGAAGAAGCCTATTTTTGAAAAAGGAGAACAAGTGAGAATTTCAAAATTTAAAGGTATCTTCACGAAGGGCTAACAACAGACTTTTAGCGACACAATATTTATAGTGGAAAGTGTGGAGCTTAAATAAGGTCTGTATGTCTACAGGTTAAAAGACTACGCCTGGGAAGCAGTGTTGGGGATCTTTTACAAGGAAGAGCTACAAATGGTACCTGATGATCCAAACCGCGTGTATAGGGTCGAAAAAGTTCTGAAAAGGAAAGGTAGAGGGGTTACCAGCCAGGCATATGTCAAATTGAAGGGCTGGCCATTTGACAGAAATTTAACAGTTGGGTGTTGGCCAGCCCACTGAAGGGTGTGTGAGCTAAGGACCGTCTACAAGCAGCTGATAAGATGGAGACGACGCCCGTTTAAATTACCTTACCATCCATCGCTTCTAAGGACATGTTCCCAGACAATCAGATTTCTAAATACACCGTGAAATTGGCAAAGCCTGTCGGCCTGAAAGGGGATTGAAGGTGGCCTTAACAGAAATCCAATACTCTAGAACTTGGAATACATTTACATCGAGAGAAGCACAGTTTTGAATAAAGCGTGAGCAGGTCAATGCGAACATGCATGCCGGCATACCATACGGTTACTACCCAACCGTTTCAAGTGTTGTCGACGCCATCAACAAATCCATAGCAGGCCTCGAAGGATATGCAAATGTTCATCTGTCGTTAGATAACGTCAGAAGGAAGGTGTTTCTTAAAGCTCCGAGTCGCGGCACAAAGTTTAACTGCTCTGGTAAATTAAGAAGAGTTTTAGGCACCGTGTTGAATGCAAAAGGTCTGGCGGAACAGGATCACACGTGTCCCAATATTAACGGGGGGTTCGATACGCTCTATGTGTATAGCGATATTGTAGAGGCCCAGAGGATCGGCGATAGTTACTCACCGCTGTTAAGATGGGTCCATGTACAGGGTGAAAATAATACAATGGTCAATTTTCATTTTAAAAAACCCGACTACGTCGCAGTTTCTAAAAATAATTTTGACACTATTTCAATTATTATCTACGATGATCAGTCGGAGCCGGTTGCCTTTAAATACGGGAAAGTTATTGTTAAATTTCATTTAAGACCGAGACGCGACATCGGCTATTAAGTCGGCATCATGGTGGTCGTGAAAACATACGGGGACCCTTCTATGTACTGGGACTATTACTGAAAGCAAGAGGGATATGGAGGGCCGCCATACTTTCAAGGATCGCCAGTTATGTACGGGGCTGTTTTAGGGGGATTCTTCAGGAGTCTGTTTAGAAAAGCGATGCCATTCTTGAGAAGAGGCTATGAAATTGCAAAACCGCATGTTAAGGCGGCTGCTACCAGCATTGCCCAGGATGTGGTTGGTTCTGTTACTTCGGCAGTTGCAGAACGTATGAACAAACAGCGGCAAGAAGGATCGGTGTTGGTGTACACACCGCGCGCGGGTGTTAAAAGGAAGCGGCGTGCTTTGAGATGCCGGGGGCCGCCTGCCCCCTATATTAAAAGAAGAAGCTCTTCAAAACACACTCAGAAAAGAATAGCTCCAAGACGGAAGAGAGCTACGAAGAAGAAGAGAATCGGCTCTAAAGTAAATATTTTTTAAAGCCTCGTAAACTAAACCAAGGCCTTTGTACATTGCGCATCTGGCGAGTGTGCCAAATCTGAGTTAGACTTGTTCATTCTAAAACCAACGCAGACAAGCATCAAAAACAGCTTCTTCATGGAGGTGTCGCCTTTAGCCGCATTGACCCCTCTGGCCCCTATAGAGTTTTATGTGTCAGGGTCCACGGATATGTATTTGGATCTCAACAACACGTTGCTGCATTTTGTGTGTAAACGCTGAAGTGGCGACGATCACTTATCCCATAGCTACAATTTTTAATCAGGTGGACATCACCCTGGGCGATCGGCTCATCACACAGAACGACAACATGTATGCCTACAAAGCCTACCTCAAGAGTATTCTAAATGACAGCAGCAATGCCCTTTTCACCCTGCTTTCAACGGGTCTCTTCTACAGGGATACATGCACCCAGTTTGAAGTCACAGCACTGGATGGCGCCAATAAGTGTTTTGTAAAAAGAGCGGGGTTGGCAGCAGGCAGTCGCAACTTTGACCTCCTGGGACGCATATATTCAGACCTCTTCTTCCAAAATAAACTGCTCATCAATGGAATTGATCTTAAGATCAAACTCACGCGTAACAAGGACTCACTCTGTCTCATCATCAGGGATGCAAGACAGTACAAACTGGACATACTGTCCGATAGTATCTGTTTGTAAAGAGAGTGAAAGTATCCCCGAGCGTCAGGTTAGCGCACGCCGACGCTTTACAAATATCAAACGCCAAGTACGCTGTGGAAAGAGTAGCTCTAAAGGTTTTCAGTATCCCAGCAGGTACCCGCTTAACACAACAGCAGAATTTATTTCTGGGGCAACTACCCAAACTCATCATCATCTGTTTTGTGGACAATACAGCTTTTAGCAGAACCTATGCCTCACACCCCTTCAATTTTAAGCACTACAGCATCAACTAGGCTGCGTTGGTCCATGAGGGCAATGTGATTCCTGCAAAACCCTACACCCCCAGTTTTATAACATCCAAGTACATCAGGGAATATCAGGGGCTGGTTTCGATAACCTAGAAAGAAGCACCTGAGGGACTGCGTTGTAGCCGTGTCATGCGAAGGCTATGGAGCCGGGTACTTGCTGCTTGCATTCGACCTGACACCCGACATGGAAGACGAGGATCACTACAACATGGTCAAAAACGGAAATCTAAAAGCTGAAATAAGATTCAGTAATCTGCTGCCTAGGAATGTGAACATGGTCGTATTCCCGGTATTCAACAGCGTTATTCAGATCAACCACGCCAGACAGATTTGTTTGACTATCTTTAAAACATTTGTGAAATTAACACTGTGCAGATACGTGACTTCTTAAGCAGGCATAAACATGCTGGGAAATACTTTTTAGGTGTTTTCCCTAGCGATGGGCTACCGGCTGAAATAGGGGCAGAAAGACCCCGCACCCTAGTATTTAACACTGATCCGCATGACAAGGGTGGAACACACTGGCCGGCCGTGTTCATAGATAATGATTAGTTAACAGTGTTTGACAGGACAGCCGAGTTCCCTGAACACCGTCTATATACACAGCCCATATTCAAGTTTGTGAAAAAAGTTGCAGAGCGTGTGGTGTATAATAAGGTGCGGGTACAGGATTCTGTAGCCATGACATGTGGGGAACACTGTATTTATCTTATCAGTAAAATGTCAGAGGGTGTTTCATTTAGAAATGTCTTAAATTTATATTCGAAGGACCTTGTTAAGAATGACAATATAGTTGTGAAATATGTAAAAGAAAACACGAGGGCATCGGTCAGACCTGTGAAAACAGAATATGTAGCTTGTCAAAATTGTAAGGGCTTATTACCTGTATGTTTTTAATGATGAACGTCTAAAAATAAAGACAACATTTTTTAAAAACAGGCATTCAGACTCTGCATTTTATTGCTTATACATTCACCATAATTTAAAAATGTTTTAAAAAAGACGCGTGAGACGGTTTGAAAAGTTATAAAAGTGTTTATTACAAACATGGATGTAGGTTGCGCATTACATTGACAAACTTTGGTGAAGAAATATATGAAGAAAAATCAGGCACGCTTATACACATAAACGTTACTTTTTATTAAAAAAAACCATTAAGGATGAATCCATGTATGGGCTTTGGACAACTGTCTTTTTCGCCGTACAGATGGCGCCAGTGGGGTACTCCGAGAGGGGGATAACAGTGGCGCGTCAGAGCCTGCAGGCGATGGAGAGAGGGGGGTGTTAGAAATGGGATTTCTGGTTGGCTGAAGTTTGCGCCAAAGCTAGGAAGAAACCACCACTCTAGTCAGGGCAAGGGAGTTACACGCCAAGATAACCTCTGCTCACGCCCTTGGTAGCATGGCACGAGCAGTCAGGCTTATCCCGGAGGCAATGTGTAAAGCATTTGCGCACACACACAACAGCAACAACATCCCAGGCACACTACAAAAGGAACTCTACTCAAGGTTATATAAAAATAGCCTTTGTATTCTCAAAACACATCAGATAGTAATCACACAATATACATTGTGCAAACTGGCACGGACAATATTCGCAAGGGATTATTTACACAGTACAGGGCCACGTGGGCCAGTGTCAGGATCAGCACTTAGCAGAAATTGGTACAAGTAAAAATAGATCATAACATACAACCAGTAACCACTGGTAATCACTGTACTCCACCTCAACCTGTAACATAAACTACATTATGCACAGTCACATCAGGCGCGAATTGTATCCTGCGCCAACCTCACAAGCATAAACACAATATGCAATCTTCTCACTAGTCTAAACACATTAGACCCTACCTCCTAAGTATAACTCACATTAGGGGCGTACCTCACACAGTGAAACAGAATCTCACTAGCATAAACACATGAAATGCAAAATAACCTCATAATCATAAACCATATGTAGAGATATCAAAACAGGGTGCGTAAAACATACTAAATGCATTACATTTCCTAGCACCATAATCACATGAGCACATAAATCACATTAGGGCCTTGCGCCCTATACCTCTACCAGTCCCCCTGGCCAACTGGCCATCTCCAAAGGGGCTCACATGCCCTCTGTCCAGAATGTCAGGGTGCGCTGCCTAGGCAGTGCCAGTCAGGGGTGAGCCATCTGTGCAAACCTAAATGTTGCAGCTGCCCACTACTTGCTGGGCAGCTGAGAACCATAACGGGGGGCATAAGTGATGAAGCTGGCACCAAGTGCTGCGCAGCTGTGGAGGCCAAGGTAGGGGCGAAGGAGTGCGTCTCACTCCTAGAGTCAGAAGAACATGTCCCCTGAAAGAAATGCCTAAACTGTGCAGCTGCCCACTACTTGCTGAGCAGCTGTGAACTGTAAACTGCGGCATGGGCTATCACTGGCCCTTAGAAACAAATTGCGCCACACGCTGGAGCCATCTGGCTCTAAAGACAAATAGGGGCCTTGGCGTACCCTGGCTCCTTAAATAATCCTTCCCAACATAGGGCGTAGAACTGGCCCCCAACCACTGGAACGTTAAATGAATGGGCCCCTGGGAGCCGCCAAGGCTCTAACGATAATCATGTCTTCAAGCACTGGGTGGAAAGGATACAGGCCCCTCTGGCCCTGTAAACCAGCATGGCAAACTTTGGGGGCCACGCACAGGCTGGGGGGGGCGGAGGCAGAAGTCCTCAGTCAGCGGTGGCACGCGAGGCTCTCCCTGCTCATGGGAACCCCGCCCGTCAGTGCCCTGGTTCACCCGGTCCCCCATCTCGGGACCAGGACTTAGAGTGGAGCCCGCGAGGCTCGGGGCAGATTGTCTCTTGAGGCGGGGGATCCGCGGAACTCTCTCCTTCCTATGAGAGCCCCGCCTTAAATCAGTATCGGCGCGTGGGTCTCCCTCCTCGCACCGGGAGCCCTGGAGGACCATGGCCACACTCTGGGTCGTATTCCCCCCGGCAGGGGAAGACAGAAGTGATGCCGTTGTCCTGCCCACCAGCAGGGACCGACATTTGTCTTCCAGATCGCGCTAGGCAGCGGCCCGGGGGAAAGTTCTCTCGCGGATCGGGCCGCGGCAGTAAAGTCATGGGGTGGGCACCCATGCAGATAAATAATTACAAAAGCGGGGTGGCACCCACAATGAATTTAAAAAGGAATCCGGGCAAGTCACCGGGTGGGCCCCCGCGCAGTTACCTCCACAAAAAGGGCATAAAGCAGCGAGGTGGGCTCTCGCAATTGAACCAAAGGCAATCTCGGGGGAATCTCTACGCTGGAGGATTCCCTCGTAAAGGGTCTGCAGCACTGCGCTGCGCAGCCCACGCTCCTCCTCCACTGGGCCATCAAGGGATAGCGCATCCAGCAGCGCTAGAGGCAACCAAAGTCCTGGAGCAGGGAACAAAGCAGGAAGCCCCCAAGGTCCCTAAATAAGGACATACAGAAAAAAAGTTCCAGGGCATTTCTGGGCCCAGGGAGGCAGCCCTCCGGGCAAGTCCTCCTGGGCCCCAGCAGTAGCATGCCCTGCAGCAATCAGGATCCCAAAAGTAGAGCAGAACATTTTACATGGGGTCACATCCCCTCATTTATACAGCTTTTTCCCATTGTAAAACAGCACAGGGCTAGGAGGGAACCAGTTACAACTGGTTCAGGAGCACTTGAGCACTTTGTTTTGCTCAGCTCCCCTCTTCCATTCACTGGACAGGCTAGGGATGTCAGACGCACCACAGGGGGTGGAGCCAGCATTGTGGAGGGAAGGCAAAGCCCTGTTCAGGTCCAAGGTCCAACTCCTCCCTTCCATCAACATGTAGATCTCCCTATTCACCACCGGGCAGACCCATCCTGGCTCCTAGAGCCAAGCACCTGTCACTCACAAGCCAAACAGTCAATTCACATTCGCTGCACACAGAAATGCCAACTTCTAAAAGTGGCACTTCTACACTAGACACATTAAATCTGCGCACACGTCGCGCAGCATTTAATCTCATGAGTCCGCACATATCAAGCTCACCCTTGCACTCCCCACACATCAGGAACTACAATGGACACACATATCCCAATGCATTCCTATGGGAGGGCAGGCCACTCTCACAACACACACTTAGAGAGCGCACGCACTTCACACTGGACCACAGTGAAAAGTGCGCAGAGGCCTAAAATCACCAACACCAGGTTACTGAAACAGGCTAGGAAAATGCAAAAAGTTTCGGGGTGAACCTGCCAAAAGGGCCAAGTCCAACAGGGGGTCTTTAAATTTTCAAGCAGACGCCTGTGATCTTTATTACCCACGAGCGTGGAAGGAATGGTGACTTCAGCAGCGGCTCGCAGAAACTTATCCCAGCCGCGAGGTGCATTTTGAGGCGTTAGGATTTTGGGGTGTGTGAGCCCTTTGACTAGTTTGTACATGTGCAACCCTGCAACCGGCTGTCCCTTGTAAAGAAATGTTCCTCGCTCATTCCAGGATGTTAGGTCTTTAGAAGCTGATAGTTTACTCATCAACATTTGCGCGGCCCCTCTATGCCTTTGACTTATATTTTTTAAGAGGTCATCAACAAAGGTATCTAAGGGTGGCGCAAGGTCCGGTGGTGCTTGCAGGGGTTGAGGGACATTCGTAGGGGCTGCTGGTTGTTCAGAGTCCGGGGTATATAGAGTCAGCTTGTTTTTCTTGGTATTCCACTGGTTGTAGTAACTTGAAAAGTTTTTAAGGGTGCTGGTGTAAAGGTTAGCCTTGTCGTAGGGGTTTAGATCAGTATGGTTCAAAATGTCTTTAATTTTAGCATCCAGACGTAGAGTCTCATTTCTGGGTATATCCCAGGCATTGTCCGCGGAGGATCCCAGCTGGTCCATTTGCTGTTTAGGAACCAAATACATTTTTGTGGCATGCTCCATCATCGGCCCGAGAGGAGGCTTGTAATTACCGGTATAGCTTTACCCAACAAAGCGCCTATAAATCCACCAGCTTCTTCTTGGTAATGAGTGAGGCCCTTTTTTTACTGAGCTTCTTGATAAGACCCCTCTTCTTCTTTAGAACCTGTAACCGGATATAGGGACATTGCCTTTTGTGGTATTTAGGGCTATTTCTGCAATGGCAGCCACTAAGTCATCAGAAGCAGCGCACAGGATGGCCTTTCTGTGTTGGGGACTGGCTGTAACAAGCATTTTCAGGAGAACTAAATTACGTCGTAGATGGGCCGACATGGTCAACACCTTGTGTTATAAGGTCCTGCCTGTAAATTTCTTTAAAAGTCATCAAAGCTGCTTTTTATAGGACCGGGGCTTTGCCTTTGGGGTGTAAACGACTGGTAGCCCGGGGGGGAAAAATATCAGCCCTCAGTCTATAGTCTTCTAGAGTTTTATTTTTTAAGTCTACCAGTAGTTATCCGTGGGGTTTTGCTGTGGCATCGTTAAAAGCTTCCACGAAGAAGTGGGTGTTTCCGGGGTACATTTGTTTAGCTATGACGGATATTTGCTGTTTGTCATGGGGATTTTTAAATAAAAAAAGGTATGAAGCGTTGAGAGCTATAGATCTGCTGTTCTTACCCTTTAAAACAAGTTCTGTACAATATAGCAGATGCCTAGATTGCGATGATGTGAATATTGAGTAAAAGCTCTCTCTAACTCCAGATGATCACCCCCTTCATGCGTAAGGTCATCGACAATGACAATCATGTTTACACGGGCCGGTGGGAGTAACTCATCATCGTTGAGATTATCTGGTATACCTTCTATAAATCTGATATGGGGGCAACTATGGGTCAGGGCAGTATAAAGAGGCTGCCACCATGAATAAAGCCACACAATGGTATTAGGGGTCTGGGATAAAACAGAGGCAGCGTTTTCTAAGAGCTTTTTTATAAAGTAGCTCTTACGGCAGTTTGAGGGCCCTGCTAACATGCAGGAGAATGGATGTTGTAATCTGGTGTCCATGGTGTGGGGTGTGTCTCTCTAATGGGGCTAATAACCATACAGCAGTGTTTTATAGTCAAAAACAACGCGTAAAGTTTTATGTAAGGGTTGTGTTGTAAATCCCACTTCTTTTTGGATCTGACTATGCACGGCTGGTTTACAACTATGGTGTTAGCATTTTCACAATCGGCTGATGCCGCGTATTCGTGCACCAGATTTTTAGACTGTCAAAATTGATTTTTAGGGTGTTGTTGACGTTTAGGGTTATGCCTTTGACCTTAATACACACTTTGTTCTTGTTTGGGAGGTAGGAGTATGTCTTAGGTCCGGATGAGGTTTATTCTATTATATGCTCATCCTTATCAATCTCACTGGTCATATTACCCAGATAATCCCCAAGTGGAGGGTCTTCATCCCCTGGTTTACTCAGAAAAATCACAGAGTCGGTATCGTGATATAAGCAGCGGTCCTGGAGTTTATCCATAACCCTGTAAAGCTTATGCTGAGCGTGGGCTGTCGTGAAGCATGCTATGAAGATGTTTATTTTGTTACATGTTGTGGGGTAAGCTTTTGTGTATTTCCAACACAATGCCGCGGTATCGTCATCGATAAACTCGCAGCTGGACACCTCATAACAAGGGCCAAATAGGTACTTTAACAACTCATCAGGATCTGTTATTAAGGTCGTATTTGACAGATTTGTATGCTGTGCGAATTTTCCCCATAAGGAGTTGAGGCAGAGTTTGGATAACTGTCGACAGGCTGGGTTGACCTCTATCAAATGGGGTCGTAAATGAATACCCTCGTGAATGTAGTAGTCGTCAATGTATTTCTGCTTTGCATCCTGACTAGTATACCATTCGGGATACCCCAAGGCATCCTGCTTGTCTCTGAGAAACAGATTAATGTTCGGGGCAAAGAGTTGTGTAGAGGTCCTCTTAAAATGCCACACCTCGTGTATCCTCCCGAGCTTGTAACCTTTCTCTAAGGCCGCTTCTACCTCGATGCTGCACCAGGTCCCTGTGAGCATCCTTTGCTTGTCGGTGTGTCTACAACAGACAACTTCTTTAAACATAGCACATGTTCGACAGAGGGAGAAGAGCAGTTTACCATTGACTCTGTATGGTAACACAGGAAAGTAAAGCTGCCTCGGAGGATAGATTTCGCATTTGACTAGCCCAAAGTATCTCTAGAGATGATGGTGGGGTGACCTAAGGGGTGTACCTTCATTTTATGCACAAATGGGTACAGACTGGTGAAATCATAGTAGTGTATTTTCTCACCTGCGGCCCTGTACAGTTGTATGGCATTTGTACGACCCCCAAATAAGGCGTTGCGAGGTTCCAGGGGTTCTGGTAAATCACGATTCTGAAGGAAAAAGCAGAGCTCGTCGTAATTTGTTAACATCTCCTACCACTCGTGCTCCCAAATAACCCTCATAGCAAAGCCACATTACGTGTGTGTAAGTGTTCAAATTTGGCCACCAGCAATCTGTTAAACTCGTGAGGCTTGTAACATTGAGGGCAGACGTGGTAAAAACAGCCGTTGTATTCAAAGGCCGTCGGTACTCCGTTAATTAAAGCATACCCATCCAGGTAATAGGGACCCACACGGTTTTCACCACCCTGTAAGGCGTGCTAAATCTGTATGTCTTCCTTCTCAGCTATGTACATGAGCCAATGGATAGAGGGAGTTGAATAACGTTTCTGTTTGCCGTTATAGAGGTCTGGAGGGACTAGAGCAATACTTTCTGGTCTTAAAAACATGTGTTTGTAGATGGACATACACATGGAGGCCAAAGTGATGTTTTGAAAAGGGTCAATATATTCAACCTCCTTTGGCATTTAAGACGTCTTGGGTTTGAAGGTCCTGACTTTCTTTGTCATTTGAGGCTTCTTGGGTTTCAAAGCACTGACTCTCTTTGCCCTTTGAGGTTTCTTGGGTTTCAACAACCTGACTTTCTTAGTCATCTCCACCACAACATCTCTGAAGAGGTTGCACGCTTGTCGTAGGATCATTACATCAGCCTGACAAGCATTCAACTCTGTTTGAAAATGAAACTCCTTTTCACGGTTTTCAGAGTACCATTGTAGAAAGTTCTCTTTCTCGGCTGGCATCATGTATTCAACCCCGTAACTGTCAGGAGGGGGCATAGGACCCACATAATTCTGGTAATCGCAGGTATTAAAAAAGTGTGGAAAATAACCTTTACACCATGAGAATCCAAAGGCTTTTGGAAGCTTGCTCAATTTCATGGGTAGAAAGTTGAGGGTGTCTATAAACCTTATTTGTAACTGACCGGCTGTTAACAACATCAGCTTGGAACCCTGAGTGATGAGTTCTACTTGTACCTTTTCACGAATCATATTTTGCAAAATAAAGAACGAGTCGTGTACCCTTTGAATTCGGTTTGAATGAAAGTGTTAAGGAAATCACCAACGCATGCTCTACCTTCAAACTCCCAGCTCTGGCGTCGGAAGTTAGATGGTGTGCGTAAATCTAGTTAGGTTGGTGTACTCCCGTCTCTTGTGTGCACTCTATATCAAATATGATGTATGCTTCGGTCTTGGTCTGGGGTCTGACTTTAACCATGTAGCACTGATGGTTGGTACCCTTCATCAAAAGACGCCTGGCACCGGGGGCATTTCATACCCTTGCATTTGTGATCATCAGCCACTTACCAACCACACTCAAAGCAATCCATTTTAGGGCTTCATCTAACAGCTTTCCAATGGATGCTCAAACAGTCTTGAGAGCGACAAAACATCTTACTGGTGCAACACATCACCTTCAGGGCTGCGTCTACGACACACACATCCCTCTGGCATATCTTACAATGCATTTCACACTGATGGCGTTCCTTACTACTGTATATTTGGTCGCAATGTGTGCACACGTACTTGACTCCCAGAAAACCTTTAAGGTTCAAGATACTGTAAAAGTGATTTTCGTGGTGAAGGACATATACGGTCGTTTCCCACATGTGCCCCTGTTGTAAAGTACTTCCAAGAGCCGCTATGATAAAGAACTTTCACAGTCACAGAGAAATAGTTCTCAAAAAGACCTATGTCACCAAAGCTGACCATGCGGTCTGGAGGTATTTCAAGAACCTCATGGGCTTCAGCAGCTCTAGCCAGGATGAGCTCGTTGGTGGTGTTGTGCCCCATCAACAACTCCAGACATGTGTTGGTTGTGTTGTTGTTCAAGTCGAGCTGCCAATGCTGTTTCTTACCTATTATCTGGCTGTATAGCACGCTCTTTAAAGGTCGGGAAACACCCCCTCACGGTCCCGTACACTGAGGGCTATGACTCGGAAAGTGTCATAGGCGACTAGTTCAGCCTTGCTCTGTAAAAGCTGCAACAGGTTTTCTAAAGATTCAAGGGCTTCAAACACATCTCGTGACCTCCCTTTGGTGAACAAAGGACTATCAAAACCCTGCCCCTGTAGTTAGAAAAAATCATTGGGACCCACATCGCGTAACAACCTTTCTATGAGCGCTTGCACCGCCTGATGTATAGCTAAAACACTGTGATCTGAGGACCTTATTTGGTGAAGGTTAGCAAACCTAAACTCCTCGTAGTGCTCTGTGGCACTAAATCTCTCTATATCTCTCCTGGAGCTTCTAATGCTCTCTAAATATACGCCCTCTGAATCCTCATTTTGAGGCCTTTGACCTGCTGGAGAGCTTATTGGTGTATCAATTTGGGGATTCCGGTTTAGTAAGGGCTCTGGGTGCCTTTTAAGCATCCTGGTAGCACATATTCTGGCTTTCTTTAGTTTACTTATTAAAAGCTGTGCTATTAGCCCACTTTTGTTTTTTAAGGGACCATGTTTTTCTAGGTAACAGACCCCCACCTATCTGAACAGTATTGGCTGTACCTATGTGTGGCGTGCTCCTGGGGGCCTCTGCTACAGGCCCACCCCGCGACTCCTCTATGTGTTCCGGATGGTGTAGTGTTGGTACTCTAACACCAGAGCCCTTCATCTGTCCGCCCCTTGGTCTGTTCTCTCCTAAACTTGTGTACTGGTGTGTGGTTGGTACTGCTGTATATGGTTCGGATGCAGCTTGTGAAGAGGTATGACTCTGTTTGTGGTGCTCTATGTACTTTTTACGCCCTCGTAAGCGTAAGAAATGCAGGGATTTTGTCAGGACTGTTTGTACCTTACGGTTATATTTTGAGGTGCGTGTTTTATTAACACCATGGGTCTGGCGTTTCTTTAGGAGATGGCGTTGTCCTAGTCACGTTTGTATAGACCATATGTCAGATCCTGCTTCCTGACACGTTTGGAGGATCACTCTTTGACACAGGTCAACCCTTTGCAGTATCTTCTGCCGTGCCTCCACCATGAACCTGTCACGCTACCCCCCAGCCCTAATTTTAAGGTTGCTGTGATCGCTTGGCGTTTTAGCTTTCTGACCGCCAATTGTATATCCTTTACATGCTCATCTAGTATCGGTTTTGGTTTTACAGAGTCATATTGTGGAGGGTTGGGGATGAATACAGGGTTTGGGTGTATAACAGTCTCTAACACCCAACGGGCCTCTCCCGGACCTTCAAAACCACCACCATTCTGTAACTTGAGGCCTGGGGCGATCATAGAAATAGGATCCCAATGCGAACACCCCGGGCATTTGGGGAAGGGACCTTACTACATGATGACTACGTACTATGATTTGACCAGTTGCCCCACCCCTTACTGTTATGGGTGTGTAATGCAGGGGGTGATACAGGGTTTACACTGATCACAAGGGTGGTGGCATAAGGCTGTGTGAGTGTAAATGAATGTCGGAATAATCAAGGGTCCTAGCGACTAAGGCACTGTCTTGGGGGTGGGTGGGTGAAAGTTTAACAGACGTCTGCAAAACCCCACTGTATGGGTTAGAAGGTCCCCCGTACGCTGCTTCTGAGGGTCCAGCAAGGCTTTCTACGGCCCTGTCACTGTCTTGAGAAAACTACGGCTGTCGTTATAAGTTCCTCCTAAGGGGCACCCATTTTCAGACACGTTGTCTATAAATACGGCAGGAGCGACTATAGAAGTTTTTAGGGGTTGGTCTATGGGGCATTCCTCTGCAGGTTTCGTTAGTTTGTTTGAAACTCTTGAAGGTTTTAGAGGATGAGAAGGGATCTGCGGTGTAACAGGTTTGAATAAGGACACTTCCGATGTTTCTACTTCTAACGCCTCTAACCTAAGCTTATTCTTAAGATATTTTCTTGAAAGCCTATTGACTTTAGGGGTTTGGGGTTGTAACAGAGCTTCCGCAACCAGCGTCACAGTCGGTGGGTCCTTAGAGAGCACTGGGGTAGTGGGATCATTCCCTTGCTTAGCAACATTTTTTAAAGATAGATCTAAGGGAGGCGTCTGGGGTTCAGGGAGCACAGGTTTCTTGCTGAGGTCTAAAGGGTCTGCGTGGGACACATGGACCACCTTCTTCTTGAGGTTTAAAGGATCTGTTTGGAGTATGGGGTACAGCTGCTTTTTCTTAAGGGTTGGTTTTCTCGAGAAGAGCTTCCCTTTTGAGGCCTTGAGAGGTTTTCAGATACATCTCTTCGCTTTTACATAGACCTGGTCTTACATTGTCAATGGTTGTGAGCACTACCCCGCTGTTAACGCCCTCCCCACGCAAAATAGACAATCCTGTAGGGGTGTTAAGCATGTTGGTGGGTGGCTTAATTTTGCATTTCAGAGCTGTCCTGGTTCTCTGATGGATATGTTTGTAATAAGAACAGAGCTTATCCTGGCGCCCACGCCTACTCACACCTTTTGCTGCAGGCCCGGTGTTCAGGACAGTCTTTGTTATATCCGTCAACGGTTTTGTAGCTCTCTTAACCTTATGAGTATCCTCGTTGATGTTCTTTTAAACGGCTCTTTGAAATGTAAAATAAAAATATATATATTAGAAACAATAAGAAACCTTGTATAAGATGCTTACACTACCCGCAGTAGCACTGTTGGTACTATAGGGCTGCGACCCTGTTGATTAAGAGAATAAAACACCAAGAGTTCTTTTTTTCACACCCTTTTGTAAAAACACACCTTTTAGATGACTTTTCCCAGATCCTTTCTTTGCCAAAGCTCCGTCTTTAGATGCTGTAGATTTCCTTTTCACAGGTCTTTCTTTTGGTTGTTGTGGCGTCTCTTGCACAATCACGGTGTCCTGGCGTGACTCCGGCGGCCATGTAAAATAAATCACATAATATCACATAATAATCACATTTGTAGTAGAAACCAGACCTTAGCAGAACCCTCTGAGCAGCGTTCCTATAGTTCACAGAGGTTTTGTTTGGGGGGGGGGGTCTGGACTCCCAAGTCTTAGACATTTTATAGAACCATAGCATTTTTGATTTACCTGAAAGAACGGGGTTATCCTGTGCACTCAGCTGCACGTCTTGAGCCACCGTGTGGTGTTGTAGATCATCAAGAATCCTATGTAGTTCGGAATCCAGAGCTATAAAATCACACATACAGGAGAACAGAAAAGCAGAGCTTCTAAGATACAGGTGTACGAAACTACTCAGAACTAAGCATCTCTAAATGCATATACCTGTGTCTAGGGTTTGCATTTTGCGAGTACGTGAGGATTAATTCTGGCAGGTCCGAGTCTGTGAGGATTAATTCCGGCAGGTCCTGAGTCTCGGGTTAAATATATTTTTAAAAAAGCGGCTGCTTTAAAAACACACCTCATAAACACAATATTACAGTTATTTACATCTTAGAAAAACACAAAAGCATACATTGTAAAGTGAAAAACATCACATGGGTATTTACGTTGACTTTTTAATAGAAACCGTGCGTGTGATTTCTACCCACAAACCCTAGCGTTTTACAAACATAACCTATACACACATATACGTAACGGCTTGTGCAAGCTGCTCATGGGAAAATTTTAATAATCATGGTTTTATATTAGGTACTTAACTTATAAACTGCAAGTAACAAAAGGCTATAGTGCTAATACCCACTGCTTTGAGCCGCACTTACGTTATATACACACCTATGGGCCTTTAAATGGGCAGCCAGGTGAGAGCGAAAGCAATCCTTTTTAAAAAAAAAAAAAGAGCTGTGTAGTGGGATCAAAAAGCATGCATTTTAAAGGCGCTACCTTGGAGGGACGAGCCGCAGCATTCATTTTAAAAAGTTGCGCATGTTCGGGTTCAAAAGCAGGCATTTTAAAAAGGGGGCCTTGTAGGGAGCAAAAACATGCGAAAACTGATCTACATATCCTGGGCTTATGGGTAAAGCACTTAATGTACCAACGCATCCACACACACACACACAGACACACGCACACACAGATCTAATATAAATGGGGCCTTTGTGTATCATAAGCAGTGTAGCCAGTACAAAGCGCTCCAAGACCTTCAGGTCGAGTTTGCGTTACATAAAAAAAAATGCACCCTTCGGAATAAAGAAATAAAAGCCACAGGGACGCTGCTATACGCTCCCTGTGATTGTGAATACTTTTTTTTTTAATTTATTGACAACTCCTTGGGGGCCTACGAGCATGACATTCACACTGCAGCAGCCCTGCAGGGAGCTTCCCAGCCGTGAATGCTGCGGAAGGACCTGCCCCTTCAGTAATGTCAGGGGAGTCCCATTGACATCACTGAAGGGGCGTGTCCTACCGCCATGGAGGGGAGGCTCCATGCACCATCCATTGGGACCCTCGAGAGCTGATTTGAAATACAGCTAACCATCCCAACCCCCAGAGCATTACCTTCCACACGCGTGCTCTGGGGGCTTCAATTTAAAAAAATACGGACATAGCGCCCCACACTGCCCCATGGTCCCAGGTGCCCCCACCCTGTCGCACAAACCCCACAGAGCGCCGCCTGTAGTACAGCGGGCGCCGTGGGACTTTATTTATTTATTTTAATAACCGGGGCCTTGGCGCCCACGTCCCCAGGTTCCCTCGGAGTCCCCTACCCTCGACACTCAAACCCCAGAGCCCTCATGGAGCACCGCAGGGCTCCAGGGGCTTCAATTTTGAAAACCGGGCCTTGAGCCCCATACGGCCCCAAACGCCCAGGAGAACCCGCATCACACGACACGGAGCCCGCATGGAGCGCCGCGAGCTCCAGTGGCATAACTGCTCTAAGTTGCTCTGATCCATTGGATCCTTTAATCTTCAGGGCTGGTGGGTCTGTGCCCCAAAACAATCCACGCACGTCATTCCAAAGGGTTTTGAATGGCTGATTATGAGGGGACCCCTGAAGTATGGTTTTTATACATATACGGGCCTGTTAATTGTAAGGACGCCCCCTTTACGGCTGGGGAGTGTTTAGACGATGGTAGTACAGGTCATAATTGGTAATAGAAAATTGTAGTGAGGGTCATTATTGGGAACATTTTCTGACCATTGGCTCGTTTTGTTAGATGACATTTTAAACTTTGACATCTGTTAATTAAACCTCCAGCCTGTTGTGGGATGAGCTCCGGCTGAAGTTTTAGGATCCCGGAATGGTAATTGGAAAGGCGCCATCCTTTACGGAGGAGATTGTTTAGAATGTTTTCCGGCCACTGGCTTCTTTTTGTTATGTAGCATTTTGCCCTGTTGACTGATGTTAATTAAACCTGCTCATCTGGTAATTAAACCTGCGGCCTGATTTGGGACGGGATCCGACTGAAGTTTTAGGGACTGGCTGTATGAGCATGTGAGGAGCAACATGTGTACGTTTCTGACCACAGCATTGTTTTTTGCTCGAGACACACTTCAGCATTTGACATTTGTTAATTGAGCCAAAAGGCCTGTTCACCTAATCACCTATGTTTGGGGACTCCGGCTCCTGGGAAGGATGGCCTGTTGTTTTATAAACAAACCTATACAAATTAAGGCTCATGGGAAGCTTGGGACTTGCTGATTAGTTTTTCCTGTTCCCAACGGTGCTCTGCAGGGGTAGATGGTCTTTTGTTCAGGTGCTTTCCTGCTGTGACTATTGTTCCCGCGTTTTTACGTTATGGCTTGTGAGCCTAATGGGTAGTTTTCAACCCCCAGCTACGGACGGGCCACATTTCAAATTGTAACTTATGATTCTGAAGAAAGGCCCTTTTAAAAAAATCCTCTGCACCATAAACCATTGTGTTAGACAGCCATGCTGCCCCGGGGTCGGGTGATTTGGGGATGCTTGCGCAAACACCAAGTGTCACAGCCCTGCAGTCCTAAATGACCTGCTAACCTCGCATGGGCTTCACCATGCACTCTGCGCTCATTCTCGGACACAAACCCGGTGCCACACACTTGTATTTCCAGGGGCTTGAGGCCTGTCACTTTTAGGGACACGCAGCTGGCACTTTTAAGGACACACGAACATGTCACTTTTGCAGCCACACATGTCACTTTTAAGGACACACAGTAGGGGCGGGGGCCTGCGGGGGGACCTGCCACTTTTAAGGATACGAATGGGGATTATTGGTATCTGTTCTTACTATTGTTGGCAAGTGCCTAGTTTGAAAGAGGACGGGTGAAGTCGACCCAATCACCCTAGAAATAGAAAACGGCGCTGCAGTGGCATTTTAACTGAAATATTCAACTCTATGTTACAATATGGTGTTACATATTGTAATACACAGAGTCGAATTGTTCACCAGGCTTACAGCCTGCGCAGGTGGAGAACAGAAGCTGAAAATGCATGACAATGCATTTTAATGTGGACCACCACATTAAAATGCGTTAATCTAACGCCTGATGCGTGGTACTTGGCATGTGTACCCAAGAGAATGAATGGGACCTCAAGGGTCAGTCGGCTGACCTCCTGAGACACAAAAAGCTGCAAGTGGCTTTTTCCTTGAAACGCCCACCTTCAGATTTTTGCAACTTGACCTGATCTGGACTAGACCCTGATGATGGCCTCTGCTGGAGTGGACTTGACCCTTGCATGGTCTCTCTGATGTCCTGGGACCCTTGAATGGGCATAATTTGACTTTTACAATCTTTGAAAAGCTGAGTAATGTGTAAAAATCTGGACTTCCAACCAATTGACTCGTGGAACCAACCAGGTGAGATGATCTGGCCAAGTCATGACTTCGCTGGGCTGAAGAAACAGGGTTCTCTCTCTTGGCGTTTCTGCAAAGAAGCAAATCTGTTTCAGTGTGCTCTCAGCGAGAAGGCATCTGGCCTTGTGAAACCAATAATTGGATAAAGCTTGCACCCTTGCCCCATTGGAGGATTTCCACTTCCATTTCAGAAGCTACCTAAGTCCCACCGAAAAATCTCTGACCAGGACAAACCTGCTTCATGTAGCCAACCTGCGTGCCATTTCAGATGGCCTGAAATCATTCCAAGATGATGGTCAACACCAACCATAGACAATTATTCTCGTTTCTTTTTTTCTTCCCTCTTTTTTGCTTTAAATATAACATTTATATCTCTGATTCTCAATATTGGATTTACATCATTTTGTAGTCATTTTGTTTATTTAATGTAACTTTTTTGTTTGCTAATTGGAGTGGAATTTTTATTGTGTTGTGTGTTTGACTTTTTAACTGATTTGGTACTTCTAACTACTTTACAAATTTTCTATGTTATGCATGTCTGCTCTGTGCCATAGCTACCAGGGATTGTGCTGAGGTTTAACTTACTTAAACATTTGACTGCACTTAACAGGTTAGAGGCTTTATTACTTATGCTAGATCTCCACCCACCCAAATTCATATTTCCCTTCATACAACTTTGATATGCATGCCAGACACCCCATTAGAGGGACATTTGACTGGACTTAACTGGTTAGAGGCTTTATTACTTGTGCTAGATCTCCACCCACCCAAATTCATATTTCCCTTCATACAACTTTGATATGCATGCCAGACACCCTATTAGAGGGAACAGTTTGTCATCAACAGAGACCACTGGAGCTAGCTGTCCGTGAGCCAATAACAGCCTCACGGATTTGTATGTGCATTTCCTAGGTATACACATAACAACTGCATTTTGATTACTAAATATTGAAACCTATCAATATAATTTCAACAACTGAATCGCAAATATTGTTATCCAAAAGTTACTAGATTTGTTCAAATAAAGTTAAAACAACCAAAATATTGAAAACAAAACTACAGACTTAAAGACTGGAGATATGTTCTAAATATTTTTTTTTAAATGGTCTTAAACATGTAAAATTCACAAACATATATACAAAATATATTAATATTAAAAAAATGAATGCTTTACTTATTACATAAACTTTATATATTAAAATAAATATACAAAAATATAATGTAAAATATTTTAGAGAAAATATAGATATATAAAAATATAATTAGAAATGTACTTACATATTGAAAATATAAAAAATTATACAAAAATAACATATACAAAATAGTCACTGAAATAAATTACACATATGTATGAAACTCCTTGCTACCCCTTTTCGCTACCCATCGCTGAACTCTAAAAACTCCTTTCTACTACTATTTCGAACCCATTCCTTCACCCTACAAACTAATTATTATAATTGTGTGACAACCCATCCCTATGCTCTAAGAATGAATCAGTAACGTGGTGCAAAACCTGCACCCTAAATATTGATTAGTAACTCAATGCAACACCCACGCTGGTGCCCTAAAAATTAATCAGCAAACCTATGTAATACACCTCCTTTCATCCTAAAAAACAATTCAATAACATGGTGCAATACCCACCACAATATCCTAAAAACAAAATGGTAACCGCTCACAATACTGACACTAGAGCCCTAGAAAAATAATTTAAAACCTGTTGCAACATCAATCCCTGTGACCTATAAAAGAATCATTAACCTGTTGTAATACCCATCCTTGTAACACTAAAAACTAAACAGTTACCTGGGGCAAGATCCATGTTTGTGACCTAAAAACTAACCACGAAACAAGTGTACAACCCATCTCTGTGCCTTAAAATGTATAACCTGGTGATGTACCCATCCCTTCACCCTAAAAACAAATTAGTAACCCAGTGCTATATGCATCCCTGTGATCTAAAAGCGAAACCATAACCCAGTGCAATACCGATTACTGCACCCAAAAAAGTAATCAGGTGCAAAACTCATTCCTGTGCCCTAAGCAATATTTTTCAAAACAATGCTAGACCCATCAATTGACCCCTATCAGAAAACAGATATGTAATTTTTAGAGTATAAAAATATACATTTTAATTTTGTACTGATGCAATTTACGTACAAAAGAAGAGAGTTTCCCAAATACCAGAAAGGACTGGGTATTACATATAGTGAACAAAAAAAGGATTCCTTTCTGTGTTACTCAATTTATACTATATATTGATCATGACCATCCCTAAATTCACAGTTTATAACTTCACATATAATTAAAACCAACACAAAAAGTGTATTTAATATGTTATCTTGATTTTATTATGAAAAACATTTGTTTAAAAACAAGCTCATTGGCTGGTATTCAAAGAGACAAATGCATTAAAATACATTAGTTTTTCATGTCACTTTTATTACAAAAGACCATTTTATCTTACTTAAACCCGTTGGTTTGTGAACCATTCAGTACATTCTTTTGTATACGGCGCATAGACAATATTTATACACAAATTAACACAATACAAGTTAAGAATACAAAAATAAAATTAAGTCCTTAAGTCGACGCGTTACGGTGTCTTGATTTGATTGTATCAACACCTTCTTCAGGACAGAACAATAAAATGGTCTTTTGTAGTAAAAGCGACATGAAAAACGAATATATTTTAATGTATTTGTGTCTTTGAATACCAGGCAATGCGCTTGTTTTTAAACAAATGTTTTTAATAATAAAATCAAGATAACATATTAAATACATTTTTTGTGTTGGTTTTAACTATATGTGAAGTTATAAACTGTGAATTTAGGGATGGTCATGATCAATATATAGTACAACGTTTCTGTGATTTATCAACATTTGGAAATGCAGTAAAGAAATGAACAATGCTGCACAAGGTAAATGACAATTAATGTAGTAGCACTGATACCTAATTGGCTTCCGAGCACAAAATAACTTAGGGGCCTATTAGGATGTCGGGCGGATCACCCCCCTGGGCAGGCGGAAAACATGCATAATATGTTGGCGGTGTCTGAAAGACACCGACATCCATATTATAATGCGGACGACGAGCAGCCTTTCCAAAAGGCTCGCAGTCTTTGCTGTCCGGGGTCTCTAGCGGGCCCCCAGGGTGTTGGGGGGGGGTGAGGGGTTCACTTGGGAGGTACCTATGGTGCCTCCCATGCACAAGGTGGCAGGCACCGCGTGGTGCCTGTCACGTTGTGCATGCAAATGCACAACATGCATTTTTAACATTGCGGCGGGTGCTGCTTACAGCACCTCCCGTCGCAATGTTAAAAATCCGGGATGCGCCCGCCAGTGTGGCGGGCGCATCCTAATCTGAATGGCGGGACCGCTGCGACATGGTTGGTCGATCCCGTGCCCCGATACCGTGGCCATCGTAATAGGCCCCTTAGTGGCTAGTTTAAATCTTGGCAGATGGAGTAATTTCCATTGCCATGGCGGAGAACATTAATTCCCCCATAGCGAGGGTACACTTTACCCTTTACTTTATATTTACAGATATCTGCTGCCCCTGCAGTAATTTTTTGTATTTCCATGAACTGCGGTCACAGAGGTTCCTGGAAATGCATTGTAAGTTTGACAGAAGGATCAGTCAATATGACAGAACCATATGTCAAACATACATATTATGGGGCGTGGCTTAGGCGGCGATGTGGTGAGACGTGTTCTTGAGGAGCTCCGGTGCTCTGCCGCCTTCATAAGCGATTTTTAGCGGCGCTGGTTTGCTGTAAAACTACCCCGGCAGTGATGGTTGCTTACTGAGAGCCGGGACACCCGTGGGAGCAGTGGATTACTGGGAGGCTCCATTGCGGGCTGGCAGCGGTTGCAAACAATCTTCCGGAGAGCTGCGCCCGCCATTTTGAACCACCAGATGGAGGAGCTGGCCCGCGCCCTGCAGGCTGCCTGGGGTCCCTGCCCGACGTGATTGCTGTCCCCCCTGAGAGGTTGGTGCGGGCTGGGTCCGGGCTGGCAGCGGAGCGCTGTGGAGCGGGAGCCTGAACGACAGTTGCTGCGGCAGGGGACGACGGAGAGGTGCGGTGTGGGGTGGCGGCGCGGCCTGGTGAGGCCTTTCTGGAGGAGAGCGCTGCGGCACGACCGCAGCCGGCCCTTAGGTGGAGCGATAACTGGTGCACGGGCCGGCCTTGATCTGCGGCTCTCCGGAGGGGCGGTGAGTTCCCTGGGAGCAGAAGGCAGGGCGGCGAGTGCTCTCTCTCTCGGCCTTGTCACACGGGGGCTGGAGGTGCCCGGTTGAGACCTGTGTGGAGAAGCGGAGGCCCGCGTGTGACCCAGGGGAAGCAGCGAAGGACAGGCGGACGGTGCCCGGCGGCTGCTCTGGAGGGGCCTGCACTGGGGTGGCTGGAGAGACACAGCAGACTGGCGGGGCCCTCTTGGATGAGTGGCAGGAGGCAGACTGCAGGAGCGGACCATTGAGGCCTTTTGAAAGTGCGCCGCGGCGGGGGACCGGAGGCCATAGCTGGGAGCGCTGACCCGGGCGGCACTGGGGGAACCTGGAAATTGCCTGCTGCTACCCCCCGAAGCCCTACTCCCCCCTCTCCCTGCACCGCCATTTGACTGCCAGGTGCGTGCGATGGAGGGTGCCTCCATTTTGGCTTTGAGCGGCGGGTCGCCCCAGGGATTCAGGGCCGCCGGCATTGCTGAGGTGTAGCTCTGCTGAATTCACAGGATTGAGCAGCCCAATATCTCTCCTTGGTTGGTTGCTGGAGGCCATTGTAGGCGTGCTGCTGCCCCCCGCAGTCTTACTCCCCGCTCTCCCTGTCCTGCCATTTGGATGCCAGGTGCGTGAGACGGAGGGTGACTCCATTTTGGCGAGTCGCCCCAGGGATTCAGGGCGGCAGACATTGCTGAGGTGGAGCTCTGCTGAATACACAGGATTGAGCAGCCCGGGATATTTCCCTGGTGGGTTTCTGGAGGCCATTGTAGGCGAAGCGCGGCTGGACTCGTGGGAGCCTTGTGGCGAGTGGTGGGCACACGGAGGCCCTGCAGACGAGTGCCGCCATTTTGAGCCCCGACCTGGACATTCGGGTGTCCCCAGAGACTGGTGCTACAGCGGGGCCCCCCCCCTTCGCCTGCGCTGCTGTCTTGGGCCCTGGAAGGAGTTTGGGGGCGGTCTGGTGGTGTGCTGGTGGCGCTGCGAGGGCCTATGCCTTTTAATGTGAGGAGGTCCAGTGGAGGCTACCCAAGAGACTGGCGAGTGGGGTGTCGTGGATATAGCCCAGGTCAGACAGTAGGGAGCAGCGTGAACTGGCACACCCCCTTCGTTTGGACCCCCTACTGAGTGACTCTAACGCATTGGACGGTCGGTGTGGTGGTGCAAGGAGGGCTGGTGTATCTGCGTCTCGGGAAGTCGCTGGGGCTGGCCCTGCTTCTGGTGAGGTCTGGGGGTGCCTTGCAGTGCTTGGACTGGGTGATGAGGCGTCTCGACCAAAGCGCCCAAGGTGGGGGGATAGGCTGTGAGCGGGTGGATAATGCAACCCTCGGACTACCCTGCACAAACTCTTTGGAAGTATTGAGTTCCTTACTTGCTTACTGCGGGGGGCAGGGGAGGTGCATGGTGTTTGGTAGGGATGGTTGGCCATCTGCATAGTGGCTCCCTGATTCTGCTGGCCCCTGGGGGGAGGGGGGCAGTCCGTGGGATTACCAGCGCCCTTCTTGTGATCCCGTCTGTGGGGCGGTGGGGTGGGTGGGGTCTCCAGGGAGGGGGTCCTTGGGTTCTGGGGAGCTGAGGGGGGCCATAGAACATCTGGCCCTCTAGCTGCTTCCTTGCTCATTGCTAGTTAGGCCTTGTGGGGACGGGGGCTGGACCGGGGTCCTTCCCGGGCACACACCACCTGGCAGGTGCAGAATACGCTGATTGGGTGCCGGACCACCGCTGCTGAATTGGCGATGATGTGTTCCAAAGGGGGCAAAGCCGACCAGGCGGCGGCCTCCAGAGACAATTCGGTTGTGGAGATGTGGGGTAAAGCGGGGGCACTGACCCCCGCTGATGGGCCACCGCAAGCCGCTGGGGACACGATGCCAGTGACCCAGGCATTTATGACCTCCTTTATGTCCGGACTCAAGATGGAAATAGGCTCCCTACGTTCTGAGGTGCAATCCTGCGTACGGGAACTGCGGAAGGAAGTCACTGACCTGGGGGACTGGGTGGATGGGCTGGAGAAAATGGTGGACGCCCGCACAGAAGACTAGGAGCAACTGTGGAAGCGCCTGGCGGCATTGGAAGAACAAAACATAGAGCTGCAAGTCAAGCAGGAGGACTTAGAGAACCGAAGTCGCCGGAACAGCCTCCGTATCCGGGGGGTTCCTATCGGGGCAGAGGGGAAGGTCATTATGATCTATGTGGCGCAACTCCTCCATGAGGTCTGGGGGCATGAAGATGCTTCCCCGCCGGCTTTGGACCGGGCCCACCGGGTCTCCAGGCCCGCGGGGTGGCCGGGCCTTCTCCCAGACATTTTGACACAGGTGCATTTCTTTACCCAGAAGGAGCCTATATAGAAGGCGGCAAGGGACAAGCCAGATCTCACGAGGGGCACAAGATATAGATCTTTCAAGACTTGGCACCCAACACCTTGCGCAGACATTGAGCCTTCAGGTTAGTGAAGGAGAAGCTGCGGGCCCTAAACATCCCTTACCAATGGGGCCATCCCTTTGCTCTCATCTTCCAATGGGAAACCAAGCGCAGAGTAATACGGTCCTACCGGGAGGCGGCGCAGCTGCTCAGACTAATGGAGTCTCCGCCAAACAGCCCTTCTCGGCAGCGGTGCCAGGAGCGGGTCCCGGCCAGGCCGTCCTGGACTACTGTACAGCGTTGCCGCCGCTCCCCTCCCCTGGATGAGCGTTCTGCCTCGCAGGCCAAACAAGACATAGCGCACATCAGATCCCTTGAAGGGGAGCAGGACGGGCCACCCTCACGCCCATCCACCCCGTGACCATTTGACCAGCGATATGCTATATTTTGATGCCTGCACCTCTGTTGATAATGATTCCTCTGCCCTGGGTCTATTCTGTGTAGTGAATCCTAAACCAGCACTCCAGCTCCTGACCAGTGTGGCGGGAACACCGGGACTCTACTGTTGTTTGCCCTTGAGACAACCACAGGCCTCCCCCAGGCTGTTCCTAAGGGAGTGACATCCCTGAGTGCGTCTGAACCCTTGGGTAGAGGATGCTCTGTGACTGGGAAAGTACAGTGAGGCTCTGTTGGCCTTTGTAGATGCCCATTGCTGGGTGGCCCGGTTGGCCGCCTTTGGGGATCTTGACCTCTTCTTCCTCCTTTGGCTCCTTACTGATCTCTTCTCTACTCTCTCTTCTTTTTTCTGTGTGCGATGGGTGGGGGATCAGGTGGCTGCGGTCCTCTGAGTGGGCAAGGGTGGGGAAGCCCCTTTCTGTGTCTACATCCCTGCAGTAGTGGAGTTGGGGGGCATGGGTGGGCCCCCGCTTGGCAAACAGCATGACTACAACCTTGCCTAGGCCCTTAAAGATTTTAACCCCTCAATGTCAAGGGCTTGAACTCCCCCAATAAGCAGAGGCAAATGTGGCGTTACCTCCTCCAGCAGAGCCCTGACATCATATTCCTGCAGGAAACCCACCTGTTGCAAGTGGACGCGAAGCGCATGGCTCACCCTAAATATTCTCTCCAGTTTTGGGCTGCAGCTGACACTAAAACGGCGGGTGTGGCGATACTGTGCAGGACTGGCTTTAGGCGGGGGGGACGCTAGGCCTTTTAGGAGTGGAGACGGGCGCTTTCTTAAAGTCACAGTGGAGATTGGGAGGCGCCGGTTTACTCTGTGTAATGTCTATGCGCCTAATCAGATGTAGGATAGATACCTCCAGACACTTTTGCGGGAACATGTCCCATATGGCGACCCTTCATTGGTACTGGGAGGGGATTTTAACTTAGTCTGGGATCCGGACACGGTTCGTAGTGACGCCTCGTTCAGTGGAGCCGGGGCCATGTCCTCTGTGCTACGTATGCAGATAACAGAGCTGGGGCTCATAGATGCGTGGCATTACCACTGCCCGGAGCTGAGGGACTACTCGTTCTACTCTCATGCTCACCGCTCGTACTCTCGCATAGATTACTTATTTACCTCACATGCTTTGGTGCGGGACATGCTTGGAGCTTCCATGTTGGATATCTTGTTGTCTGATCACGCCCATGTCGAGCTGCTCCTGCAGGACCCGGCCGCTTGCCCTGCCTGGGAGGCACGGTGGTGCTTGCCTCCGAGTATTCTCCGGGATGCAGCCGACGTTGAAAGCATCCAGGCCACCATTGACTCTTAATTTGCTAGTAACCACCTTCTGGAGACACCCTTCCCCGTGGTGTGGGACGCCTTTAAGGCCACAATCCAAGGCCACATCACCTCTCTGTCGATTGAACGGAGGCGCGAGGCTTGTAAATTGGAGGATAGCTTGGCGAAGGACATAAAGCGAGCTGAGCTAAAGGATCGGGAACATTCTTCGTTGGAGTCCAGGCGGCGGCTCGCCAACCTGGGAGGACAGCTCAGGCTCTTGCGAACTAACAAGGCAGATCACTCTCTGCTGGCATTAAAGCAGCGATATTTTGAGGGAGTAGATAAGATGGGCCGGTTGCTGGTGGGAAGACTGAGAGCGTGTGCGGCTAGAGCCCACATAGCCAATGTCCAGCTGCCGGATGGGACGAGGGTCATCTCGGGGAGAGAAAATGTGAGGCATTTTGGGGCTATTATGCTGCCCCGTACCAGGGAGAGACTCCGTCTCCAGATGCGGTCGCAGCCGTCCTGAATAGTTACGAGGGGACGCCATTGCACCCACTCTGTGCGAAGACTCTCGAGGGCCCTATCCTCGAGGAGGAGATAACGGCAGCCGTGAGGGACCTTCCTTTGGGGAAAACACCGGGACCAGATGGCCTACCCCTGTCCTTTTATCGCATGTTCCAGTCACAGCTTCGACCCTACCTTCTGAGGCTGTTCAATTCTTTTACGGATATCAAGAGACCATCCTCTGACATGGGCATGGCGGAGATAGCGTTGATACCGAAGCCTGGAAAGGACCTCACGCTGTGTGCATCCTCCTGCCCCGTAGCTCTATTAGACACCGATCTTAAAATCTATACTAAGCTACTCGCAAAACGCCTAGATCCTTATATGCCGGGGCTCGTGGACCCGGATCAGGTCGGCTTCATCCGCAATCAGCAGGGAGCGGACAATGTGTGTAAGCTTGTGCATCTTGTGGGGAAAGTGCATCATTGGAAGCTCCCGGCCTGCCTTCTGTCGCTAGACACGGAGAAGGCTTTTGACTGGGTGGTCCGAAGATGATCATTAGGATCATGGCTCCATATGTAGGGCCGCAAGCCAGGATTCGGAATAATGGTCAGCTTACTGCGTCGTTTTCAATTCATAGGGGTACAAGGCAGGGGTGCCCTCTATCGCCCCTGCTGTTTGCCCTTGCAATGGAACCCCTAGCAGAGATGATTAGTCGAGCACCCGATATTCATGGTATCCCCCTTGGCGGTCAGGAAAACAAGGTGGCATTTTTCGCAGACGATCTTATCCTCACTCTTACGTGCCCTCGAGAGTCTCTCCCGGCACTGCACGAGGTACTATGCCTTTTCGAGAGGGCCTCTGGTCTCAAGATCAACCACGATAAGTCTTGGGCCCTTAATCTTACCATTCCGAAAGAGGAGATACCCCCCCTGAAGGACGTGGTACCCTACCAGTGGGCCGATCAGCACATTCGCTATCTAGGCCTCCTGCTGACCCCCTTTTTGTAAATGTGGACATTGGTAAACTGGCGGGAGTGTCGAAGAGCGGTCCTTGAAGACCTGCGGAGGTGGAGACCTCTGATGCTGTCGTGGTTGGGCAGACTCAATGCCATCAAGATGTCGATCCTCCCTAAAATGTTGTATTTGTTCCAATGTTTTCCCACTCCTGTCCCACTTCACTGTATACGAGGCCTGCAGCGTGAGCTCACGTCCTTTATCTGGGGTGGGAAGTGGCCTTGATTCTCTCAGAAACTCCTTATGACACCACGGGATAGGGGGGGATTAGCCTGTCCTAATCTAGTGGACTACTACTGGGCCTCGCACCTCCGCTTTGTGGTGGAGTGGGGGGTGAGGGAGAGCGAGAAGGAACAGCTGCATATGGACCGAACAGTAACGGGGCAAACCATCCGGGATCTTGCATGGCTACACCGAGTGGCACAATCTAGGAGCGCTTATATAGCGGTGCCCACGAGAACAGTCCTAGAAATATGGGATAACATAGCTGTGTCCAGAGGCCTTACTACGTTTCCCTCCCCGCACACCCCCATAGAGGGGAACCCGCTTTTCCCGTCGGCCCATCGAACCCGCGCCTTTGACAAATGGACGCAGGGGGATTGCAGGGTGATCTGCGACTTATATGAGGGAGGCGCACTTAAGACCTTTGACCAATGTAGGGAGGAGTTTCACATACCACCGGAGGCGAGAATGCAGTATGCCCAGCTGCGACATTGGGTGTCTGAGGGGGAAATGTATCAGGGGGGCGCCCGCGAATTTACTCCTTGTGAGAGGTTGGCGCGTTCTCTGGGGGGATAAAAAGGGATGATCTCTCAGATCTACCGGATTTTGCAGCACCCGCTGACTATGCCCTCTTACCCATACCAGCGCCAATGACAGCTGGCGACCGGCACGGACATTGAGCCTCCATAGTGGGATACACTTTGGCGGGACATTCCCAAGACATACCAGAGCATCCAGCAGAGGGAGAATGCCTATAAACTCTTGACTCAATCGTATTATACGCCTCAGCGACTTCACAACATGTTTCCCGCATCCTCTCCCCTGTGCTGGAGGTGTCGGTCTGCATCTGGGGATTTTATCCATGTCTGGTGGGCGTGCCCAATGTTGACCATTTTTTGGAAGGAGGTCCTTAGCCACATCAAGGGGGTACTGGGGTTTCCTCTGCCTGAAGCCACAAGCACAATCCTACTAGGCATCACACCTGCCAGCCTGAAGGCGCTCACCCGAAGTGACTGGATCTTGATGCTCCAGATGCTGGGAGCGGCTAAGCAGCTTAAGCCCTATACCGGAAGAGAACTGAAGCCCCCCCAATAGCAGCCTGGTTTGTACGGCTCTGGCATGGCATCATGATGGAGCTTTTCACAGCGCGATTGCAAGCACGTGACATGCGTTTTAAGGCAGTTTGGCAGCCCCTAGTCCAATATCTCTGCTGTATAGAACATGCGCGCCTCATGCCTACCAGGCTCAGAATGCTGCGCCTATTTGAGGATGCCATTGTTTCTCCTGACCCCAGTAGATTGCTTCTGTAGGACCCCCTGGGACGTGGGTGTTGCCTCAGGCCTTCTTCCATTCTTCCCCCCTCCAGGGCACACTGCTTTCTTCTTGTTGTACTGTCTTCTCTCCTCCACCTCCAATTTCCTCTCCATCCCCCTTTTCTATTTCATCTCTTCATTACTCTTATAGTTACTGGGCCCTGCTAGGCTGCCTTTAGATATTGGGCTAGTTGCCCGCTTGTTTCTTGACATTGATCTTAGGGATCTGGGTTGTCTGAATGTTCGAAAGATACTACAGCTTACATCATGAAACGCGGCTGGCCCCAGTGGGGTTATAGGCAAAACGCTGTGTAACAATTTGCCTTTCCTGTGCAGGCCTTAAGGCCCCAACGCTAACTTAATTCATAGCCTGCTTAGGGTTGTAGGCTTAACGCTGTGTTTAAACGGACCTGTGGTATGTGGTATTGCCTGAAAATAAAACAGACTTTAAATAAAACATACATATTATTTTGGTATTTTCAAAAATAAAATCCCAAAGCAGGATTTTCTTTTTGAAAAAGAAAAAAAAACAATGGCTCCATTGCCCATGGAACATTCAGGCATGGCATGGGGATCATTTAAACATTTTCACTGACCCTGACTGTCATGTTTTATATGCCAATTATGGGCACTGAAAACTGGCTATTTGTCTGCCTATTCTAAATAGTGCTGGCAGACACATTGTGAACCATTAACAGCCCTACTCCGTCAGACCAATGGAGGAGTATGTAGGGAGTAGTCTCCTCTTTCTAAAAGTGTGGCGGAGCTCCATTTTGCATAAAAGGTACTCTGTCACTGTTGGAAAAGCCGGATTTAGAGTTTGGCTGACGGGTTACTTTGCACAAACATTCCACAGTCCACCGTATTAAAAGTGCATTTTTTCCAATGGCACTTGTAATACAGCGATGGCATATACATCACCTTTTTGAAGAATAACCCTTCCACAGAACTATAAATCAGACCCATAGTTTGTCGTTTACTAAAATAAATAAATCTCCTATTGATTTCAGTAGACGGGGATGTGTAGGAGTGTACCTTTATTCTATTAAACTTTCAGACTTTTTTCTGAGATATATAATTTCAGTTCAAGTTTTCAAAATGTTCAAAAGAAACAGGTCTAGGAATGAAACATATGCATCAGTTATTTGTTATTTTGCAATGAATTTTGGAAATTATGCAACAGTCTTTTAGCACTGGTCTTTCATCTGAATGACTTGCATATGTCCTTTATGAAATGCACTAGTATGTGTCTGAAAATATAAAATATATTTATTTCAAAACCATTGCATTATTTTAAGAAAAAAAGTACCAACAGATTAGGAAGAAGCACTCATGCCTTATATTTCTTCAATTCAATTCAATTCAATTTTTATTATGATTTGGAATTCCATGGAATTCCACATAAAATTCAGAATAAAACAGCTTTTTCATACAAAGCAAAAAGATAAAAAACAATTTCACAATTACACCTATCGATACAATATAATTAGCCTCGTAAATCTGGTTTACTAAAAAACATCAGTTGTTAAGATACAAAAATTAAAACCTCATTTTCACTAAATTTCAACTGCGAGGGTAAGTAATCTAATACGTCACATTGAAGGGCAAAAGTATCATATCAATCGGCTTTAGTTTAGAAAGACAATGGGTGTTAAAAAAGTTTTTTGTTAGGAGATGAACTTGTCAAGAAGAGAATCAAATAAAAAAACAGCAATTATTTTCAACAGTACTAACTAAAGTGCTAATGCGTTAATTAAAGTGCAAATGTTTTACTAATACTTTGTAATGCAACACACATAGTTAATTAACATTCCCACAAATATGATCTGAAGCAGTAAGGGTTGAATGGTGTTATTATTTTTAACGGTCTAACAAAGTGCCAATAGTGCTTCAATAAAATACTGATACAAAAAATGATATGATTACACACAATATTTTTTAACATATCTACAATTCACCCATACCCATTAATTTTTCTTTTAATAAACATTTAAAAATTCTTTAAAAAAGCAGAAAATTTTAAAACACATCAGTTCAGATGGGGGGATCATAAGAAAATTGCAGGCCTGTTCTGCCGTTGCAATATTATACTGTAAAAAACCATGCCTTAAATATTTACGGCGAATTAGGTGGAGTGCCGGACACACTATCAGGACATGATTAACGTCTTGTACACCGCCATTGCATAGATTACAGCGTCTTTCATTTTTGGGGATACCCTCCCAAGCACCTGTCACAATCCTCAAAGGAAGCATGTTCAATCTCAATAATAAGAGCACGCGGCGTGCTCCATGATACAGGTTCCAAAAAACATATGGCTGAGGTTTTTTGACAATAAAGCTCCCCATAATGCAATCTAGCCTTCCATTCGCATTACATGTTTGCTGATCTCTTCTACTTGAGATCATATATATAGATTTTTTAATAATAAGCTTTAGAGCTGATTTATCTAAATGGAGTACTTCTTCAAAATCAAGATCAAAAATACTTAAAGATTTTAAATAATTTCTAAAAATTACACTTTTCTTTAGCAGATTAACAAAAATTTCCTTAAACAATGCAGCCCTTAATAGATTCTCCTGCCCATTCTGCAGAGCCTTACACCACCGCAAACACGCTGCCATCGAAAGCACATATGTAGAAGGGAGGCCAAATTCAAGTCTAAGAGCTGCAATGGGCGCAGAATAATTTAGATTACATATTTGGCGCCAAATTTTTCCTTCCACCTTCTCAAACATTGCCCACTCACCTTCATCTATTGTTTCAATTGCATAGTTTAGAGTCGGAGGAATCTTTATTTTATATACTGCAATAGTGTGAGAAAAATGTCTTTTTCCACATTGCAAGTAAAGGCGATTAATACCAGATGCTTGCGAGATGGCTTTACTTTTGCAATGGTCCAAATGTCTCTGAGCAGAGCACCTATTTGTAAAAAAAATTCCCAAGTACTGATAAAATTTTACTAGTTCCATTCTTTCATCTCCTAAAAACCATTTCAAGTTTGGTCTAACCTTACAGCCACTATGACTAAAAATCATCACTTGCTCTTCGAAATGTTTATCTTTAAAAAATAATCCTTAGTATACCTGACCAATTCCGTTAATCGCCTCTGGAGTCCAATTGGGGTTAGATCCATTAATATTGCATCGTCCGCATATAGCAGACGTCTTATTTTTAGATCACCCACTTGTGGAGGATCCCCCTTACATTCCCCTAACCGGCTTGGTAGATCATTTATATAAATTGAAAAAAGCAATGGGGCTAAAAGGCACCCTTGCTTCAGGCCATTATTAGTGGGAATTTTCTTTGAAAGGCCCTGAGTCCCTCCTAACAAGACTTGAGTCCATGTTGATGAGTGGAGTGCTATTATTACTCTTAACAAGTTCCCGGGTATTCCCATAGCAAGCAATTTCCTCCACAGCGTCCCTCGGTCCACCCTATCGAACGCTGTGGAGAAATCAATAAATGCAGTATACAATGGGGACCTCCGACCCACAGGATATTTATCTATCAGGGTCTGCAGGACAGATATATTGTCTAATGTACCACTGTTCTTTCGGAACCCTGATTGTTCAAGAGGAATTAGATTATTTCCAAAAACCCACTCTTGTAGGTGTACCAAGATGCTTTTTGCAAATAGTTTTCCAGTTGCATCTAGAAGCGAAATTTGCCTGAAACTTGCCGGAGAGTTTTTTGGGCCCTTTTTATATAGCGGAACTATAATGCTTCCCTTCCAAGAGTAAGGGATGACCCCGAGATTGTAACAATGGGCAAACAGAGGTTGTAATAATTTTGCCCAATCTTTCATTTCTTTAAACTATCTTACATGGGTAAAGTTTGAGGAAGTTGTTGAATTGTATAATATCAAGTAGCCAAAATATAATACTATGGGGCCTATTTTGTTGTCGGTCAGAAAGTCTCGGACCTGCTGTCGGAGGCTTTACGACCGACATCTTTGATTTCACTTTAGACTGCTGCAATACAATACCGGTGGTCAAAAGTGAAACCAGACGGTCATTTCGGCTGGATTCAGGTGGGCTCAAGGAGCCCGCCGGCCAGTCAGAGGCCACAAAGTAATCCCTGAGGAAGGGATGTATGACGGTACAATGCGTACCGTTTCAACGTGAGCTTTTATGACGCGTCTTTAACAACGCAAGTCGTAACCACGACTTGCGTTGGGGGGGGCGTGGATAGTGAATAGTATAATTTACTATTCTAACACCAGTCCCCGTGGATAGTAGGGAAGGTGTTGGAATAGTAAATATACTATTCTTTATCCTTTAGCGCCCTCCAGCGCAAGTCGTGGTTATGACTTGCGTTGTAAAGGACACGTCGTAAAAGCACTGCGGGGTAACATCCGCATTGAAAAGGATGTTCCCCCTGAGGAAGGTGTTTCCGCCGTCAGGATTACAATGTCAGTATCCGATAGACTTTCCATGTCGGATTTTATGACATGGAAAGAATGTTGGAAAGTGACTATAGGGGGCCCAAGCAGGGCCCCCATTCCTCCAAGGCCTTCAGGTAGAGGTTGAGGGGGCACCCCCTGTTAATCTCTGCATCATGTGGCAGGCACCTCAAATCAGAATCTCCCATTTCTCCATGGCTCCAGGCTCTGGACTGGACCACCTCCTTCCTCTCCGGCAGAATCCACAGCGTCTGCTTCCCCACTTCCACTCCGAAGCCACTGAGATCATTTGCGGCGTACCCCAGGGCTCATCGCTCAGCCCCACATTGTTCAACATCTTCATGGCACCGCTCGCCCATGTGACCCGACTACATGATCTCAACATCATCTCCTACGCCAACGACACAAGGACCCACTCACCGCCGAAACCAACCTCCGTGAAGGAATGAAAGACGTTGCCGAGTGGATGAAGAACAGCCGTCTGAAGCTAAACTCAGACAAGACTGAAGTCCTCATTCTCGGCACCACCCCCTCTGCCTGGGACGACTCTCAGTGGCCGACCGCACTGGGATCAGCACCAACACCCACCGACCACGCACGCAACCTGGGGTTCATTCTCAACTCTACTCTCTTCATGACAAAGCAGGTCAACGCCATCTTGTCCTCCTGCTTCAACACCCTCTGCATGCTCCGCAAGATCTACAGGTGGATCCCCACTGAGACAAGAAGAATGGTTACCCAGGCCCTCATCAGCAGCAGGTTGGACTACGGAAACTCCCTCTATGCAGGAACCTCGGCCAAACTCCTGAAACGACTACAACGTATTCAGAACGCCTCTGCACGCCTGACCCTTGACGTCCCTCGCTGCAGCCACATCACACCCCACCTGAGAGACCTGCACTTGCTCCCCATCGACAGGAGGATCACCTTCAAGCTCCTCACCCACGCACACAAGGCACTCCACCAGACCGGTGTACCTCAACAGATGACTCATCTTCTAGACCCCAACCGCCAGCTCCGCTCCATCGACCTCACCCTCTCCACCCCCCCCCCGCATCCGAAGAGCGACCTCCGGCAGAAGATCGTTCTCCCACCTCGCCGACAAGACCTGGAACACCCTCCTCATCCTCCTACAGCAGACCCAGGACCTGCTAGCCTTCAGAAGACTACTCAAGACTTGGGTATTCGAACAGTAGCAGCATCCCCGCCCCAGCGCTACAGATCATCACGGGTAAGTAGTGCGGTTTACAAATGTTCTGATTGATTGACGGATTGATTGCTACGGCCAGTTTATGGCTGCAGCACAAGCACCCGTAAAGAAATGGAATATGCAACCACAGCATGTGCATTTGCATTGTAATGGCGGTGTCGGGAATGCCGACAAGAAGTTGGTAGGTTCCGAGACCGCGGCGATGTCGCCAACATTGTAATGAGACCCTTAATGTGTGCAGAATCTGTGTCATCTGACACTGCAAGTGGATCATTGGTACATGGAATTTAAAACTGACTTTCAGTAAACACAATATGCCTAGCTGATTTAATAATAGTACTTCCCATGTCACACATGTTATAACAGTACTCAGTATTAATTTGATAATATACATGCTTTTTTTTATCTTCAAGGCTAGAGCTGGTCGTACCACAATTTTGATTGCTCACCGCCTCTCCACTGTAAGGACGGCTGACATCATAGCAGGATTTGAAAATGGCATCGTTGTTGAGCAAGGCTCACATAGTGAACTCATGGAGAAAAAAGGAGTATATTACTCTCTTGTAATACAGCAGGTAATCATGGAGAATTATTGCTATAAATTATCTCCAGAAGTACTTGCCAATACAGAAGCCACACCCTGCTGTTTCAATAGCATAACATGTGAAACATTTGCTGCAACTAGGAGTTTCTGGCATTAGTCCTTAATGGCTGGAAATACTTCAATTTTTCAAGATCAATGTATATTTAACAGGTTGATATTTAGATCCAAAGTACTTTAAGTAAATGTGTCCAGTGTAGATATCAGGTAAGGATGTTATCCTCATTGAGAATGATAGTGGTTCCTGTTGTGATGGTATTCATTGATTTTGATTCTGTAAATCCATTCAAAATTTCTGGATAGTCACATCACTTCATTTTTGCTAACTGCATGATTGCTGCAACAAAGTTCCAATATTTTGAGTCTAATTTTCAAACAAATGAGATGTCATGTTGTAATCATATAGATAATAAAGTGCAGAAAAATGGGCGGCAGTGGGAAAGCAAATTATCCCTTGCATTCAATCTTCTTTGATAATTTGTTGCATCAGGTACCATCATACTTCTTAAGCTTTCCCAGTGGGTTGCTTCAATACATCCCAAATTTAGTCTACTCTCTTCCATGTGTGCTTTGTTTCCTGCATCATAATTATTTACTGCATTGTGTGTCAATTCTTAAATGAATGCGTATCCACTGTTATGTGATCTATATTACCTAATCAATCACTTTCTCAGAATATGATCTCTTCACCTCACCTTTTAGCTATGAACACTAACATGCCAAATGTGTCCTTGTGTTTCCAATATGATACCCCAATTCACCATTACAAAAACTATTTTCTTTTCTCTAATATTTCAGAAGTGAAATCTCAACTTTTCCTTCAAATCCTGTAGCTTGTGACCTGACTTTTTCGGATTTTTCTGAAGGCAAGATTTTTGTTTACAGCTTTTTGTCGGGTGAGTCTGGTTACAGGAACTAAGGAATTCTCAATAATGATCTTTGGCACTTAAAGAATAGTCAGAGCAGAACAGAGGATCTTACTGACCTTCTAGGCCACAAGTCTTCAGGTTGCTTTAAAAACATGTATTTCCTGATCTCTTAAAGCCTAGTAAGCTCATCTAAAAGGCTTTATATCACAATTACCTTTTCTCTCTTGCAATAACTGCTAGGAGGCTTATGTAGATCTTTTAAAGGTGTTCCTTCTACATCTCAAGACTTTTCAGAAAATCATTTGGAAATGCTGCTTAATCTGGAAGACATTGTCCACACATTTCTACTTGCTCCTACATTTGGAAATTGGAATTTGGTGAAAGTGTGAGCTTTCCCAGCATTTTCCAAATGCATTGCTTGAATTATTTTATTTCGCAAAGACAGCAAGTATAAGTCAATAATAAGTAGGGCTCGAGCACCAGATAACGGATGCCACTGGACTCGTCCGACTGCCGCGGGTGCCCACCCACGGCATTCGGACGAGTCCAGTGTCTTCCAGCATCTTTCACACCACTCGGCAGGCGTACCCGCCTACCTGCTCGATATTGCTTCTTAGAGCGCCACGGTCATTTTTCTCCCAGGCTCCTCTTATCCCGCCGTTATATGGCACTCGAGCCCTCCCCTCCACTAGACACTGGACGATCGATTTCCACAGTACCTGGGACTCGCGCCCATCTGCCGCCCGACGTACCTGCCCCGGCTTCCCTTAACGATTTTATGGCCTTCAGTACCCCACATGCCCGTGGCTTCTACCCCCACCCACATCTCTCAATTCACACGGCGCTTACACCGTGCCGTTGACCAACTTGGCGATACAAAAGGGGATGATGGACGGAGCGTTTGAACAAATCAAACACTCACCCCCAGTCAACTGATCTGAGTTTAATCCATCACCATTCTTTAGTTCACTCAGCCACCCCAGTTCAGACATGGCTATATGCAAATCAGTCTGACCCTGTGCCTCATGGGAACAGTGCAGCCCGAACGGCCAAGCCATGTCTTCCCTGGACCGGAAACAAGCATCCTGGGACCGGTTTCGGATTCATAATCCTCATCAGCCAGGCTATCTTGAATCCAGTGGCCAAGTGAACAAGGGACTCACGTCTGAGCATACCCTGCCACACTTAGGGCGAACAAAGCGATACAAAAGGGGATGATGGACGGAGCATTTGAACAAATCAAACACTCACCCCCAGTCAACTGATCTGGGTTTAATCCATCACCATTCTTTAGTTCACTCAGCCACCCCAGTTCAGATATGGCTATATGCAAATCAGTCTGACCCTGTGCCTCATGGGAACAGTGCAGCCCGAACTGCCAAGCCATGTCTTCCCTGGACCGGAAACAAGCATCCTGGGACCGGTTTCGGATTCATAATCCTCATCAGCCAGGCTATCTTGAATCCAGTGGCCAAGTGAACAAGGGACTCATGTCTGAGCATACCCTGCCACACTTAGGGCGAACAAAGCGATACAAAAGGGGATGATGGACGGAGCGTTTGAACAAATCAAACACTCACCCCCAGTCAACTGATCTGGGTTTAATCCATCACCATTCTTTAGTTCACTCAGCCACCTCAGTTCAGACATGGCTATATGCAAATCAGTCTGACCCTGTGCCTCATGGGAACAGTGCAGCCCGAACTGCCAAGCCATGTCTTCCCTGGAGCGGAAACAAGCATCCTGGGACCGGTTTCGGATTCATAATCCTCATCAGCCAGGCTATCTTGAATCCAGTGGCCAAGTGAACAAGGGACTCACGTCTGAGCATACCCTGCCACACTTAGGGCGAACAAAGCAATACAAAAGGGGATGATGGACGGAGCGTTTGAACAAATCAAACACTCACCCCCAGTCAACTGATCTGGGTTTAATCCATCACCATTCTTTAGTTCACTCAGCCACCCCAGTTCAGACATGGCTATATGCAAATCAGTCTGACCCTGTGCCTCATGGGAACAGTGCAGCCCGAACTGCCAAGCCATGTCTTCCCTGGACCGGAAACAAGCATCCTGGGACCGGTTTCGGATTCATAATCCTCATCAGCCAGGCTATCTTGAATCCAGTGGCCAAGTGAACAAGGGACTCATGTCTGAGCATACCCTGCCACACTTAGGGCGAACAAAGCGATACAAAAGGGGATGATGGACGGAGCGTTTGAACAAATCAAACACTCACCCCCAGTCAACTGATCTGGGTTTAATCCATCACCATTCTTTAGTTCACTCAGCCACCCCAGTTCAGACATGGCTATATGCAAATCAGTCTGACCCTGTGCCTCATGGGAACAGTGCAGCCCGAACTGCCAAGCCATGTCTTCCCTGGACCGGAAACAAGCATCCTGGGACCGGTTTCGGATTCATAATCCCCATCAGCCAGGCTATCTTGAATCCAGTGGCCAAGTGAACAAGGGACTCACGTCTGAGCATACCCTGCCACACTTAGGGCGAACAAAGCGATACAAAAGGGGATGATGGACGGAGCGTTTGAACAAATCAAACACTCACCCCCAGTCAACTAATCTGGGTTTAATCCATCACCATTCTTTAGTTCACTCAGCCACCCCAGTTCAGACATGGCTATATGCAAATCAGTCTGACCCTGTGCCTCATGGGAACAGTGCAGCCCGAACTGCCAAGCCATGTCTTCCCTGGACCGGAAACAAGCATCCTGGGACCGGTTTCGGATTCATAATCCTCATCAGCCAGGCTATCTTGAATCCAGTGGCCAACTTGGAGCACCTTCACTTCTACTTATCCATTCCATTAAGTATAACGCACACCCAATTCCAGGTTGGAATTATCTCCGGTTTCATGGGGCCTGCTCTCCTTATCCATACAAACATGATACAGCCCTGAAGAGTCACAGGACCACTCCTATTGAAGAAACACATGTCGGCTGTTTGTTTGTTTTCATTTCAGTCGTTGCTTTATTAAATAACTTTTTCAAACTTTAAACTGGTGTCGACCACAGCAATTGTAATTCAAACAAGACTTCCACAACATTGTGATATCCCTACTACGTGTACACTTACTAATCCAACTCAACACTGGTGCTTAGTTAAACCGTCCTCAGAAGGATGAAAGGAACAGCCAGCCTTGCTGAAACCTCAACCTGTACCTGATCTGTAATCAATTGTGTGAAATTTGTAGCACACAGATGAATAGTGCCTCAGGGCTGCCTTTGAGATTACACATTGTGGGAGCTGCAGACGTCGGCGCATTGCCATGTGCCAAGAGGCCACTTGGTGTGGCGATGTACTCGTCTGTCCGCACTCACTCTCCTGAAGAGCTGTTGCATGTGCAGCCTCGCTGCCTCAGGTATGCTGAGAGTCCCCCCTGCTCACCCCACTTCCAAAATACATACCTTCCGGTCCGATTAAAGTAATACTCCCAAAACACGAACATGCCTGAATATGGACTCAAATGGTTGGCGATAACTTAAATTCCATACAGTGAAGTTGTAGCTATTGAATATGAAAGTATGAAAGTTTGTGGCCCTCACACAATATTACCTCTGAATTAAGATGTTCTCTAAATAAATGTATGCCAATAAATCTAGTCACTTCTGCTTTGATTTAGCCCTCAATTGGTCATGTACAATAGAGCTTCAGGAGCACTTTCAGCCAAAAAGGCATGGGAGCCTCGGCCGGGGCAGCCAGCAACGAGTTACCCCGGCCCAGACTGGGCGACGCAGCTCTCCAGAGGGCTCCGCTGAAGCTCTAATTCGCCCACGAGTTCTGGGGTGGTGTGAAGAATTACTGCCCATTCTCCCTACACCACCGCGGTAGAAGGGGCGCTCCATTGCTGCCCTTTACTGGGGATGGGGGAGGGTATCCTGAAATTAAAGTGCTTTTCACTTGATAACATGCTTGCTGCGTCCCTTACCCAACTGGTGTGCGATGGGGTTTCACCCCAATTGAAGGTTCATTTCATGTGACAACAGACTCACTGCCGCCCTTACCAGCATGGGGAGGCGGGTGAGTGGTGTGTTGGCTGGGGGAGGGGTTTCAGGTGTTCAATTGGGGTTCACTCTGAAATCAAGGTGAATTTCCAGTGACAGTAGACACTTTGGGGCCCAATGCCGGAGCTTCTGTTCAAAGTCCATATGCGTTTCACATGAAAACAGCCGATTTGCGTCATATACGGATAGATTTTGCTCCGAAATCGGGTACATTTCCTGTGATAAATACACCTCCTTTCTGCAGCGGCCTACCGTGAGTTTCACCCCAAAATGAAAAAGCATTGGACATGATAAATGGACTCACTCGTGCCGATTTTTATGAAGGATGTCACCCCAACGTTTGCACTTCTCATGATATTCAAACACTGGGAATTTGTGCCGCCTCCGTTTCATAGTAATTCATTGATGAATGTGTCTTTAAAAGTGCATGTGAAGTTTATATAGCCATATGGTGACATTTAGCCACATGCCGATAAACATCTCAAAGTATGATTGACCACCAGCCGCACCCGAGTACTTCACAGGTCTTTAAAAAGACCATTCACTAGTTAACGAGGCTTTGTTGTTTTTTTCACCCCTTCTTACCAGACTGCGGGCAGTGTCTACAGGACACCCCTGTGCTCAGTGGCTTATACATCGAAACGTAAAAAGCTCCCTTTTACATGGGACAGCAGAATTGTTCATGTGGCAAAATACCCGACGGCAGCGCAGCAAAATTTGCTAGTATTTTGCTGTTTCTAAATAGAAATAAAGACAAAGGAAATATAGATTTCCGTCTGTATTCATATGTAAAAATTCGGAGAAACGGAAAACCGGGAGCCCTAATAATAAGCTATGACAGGTTGTTTTCTGGCTTCCATGTGAATGATTTGAGCTAAGGAATGGACCAGGTAATATCTCTGAATATATAAAGAAACAGAGAAGTACACACATTTTTATCAGATTAGCAAAACTGAGAAGTGGGAAGGGTAAATCGTGCCATTTCTTCAGTAACTGTTTTATTTTGTATAGAAAAAGTTCCAAATGAATTTACCATGTTATCATCATGTCTATGTAACCTTACCCCAGATAGGCTACTATATTATGTGGTTTTGTTTCTTTCCCAGGTTTAGTCATATTGACTGACATAATTTATGTTTTATCTATCAGTACATTTCCTGAGATAAACATGTAATCATTTCTACATTGCCAATGGCTGGCATTTAAACAGCAATGTCCTAGGCCAAGCCTTTAGGAGTGTGACTGAGCAGGATTTTCAGTATCTCAACCTCCGGGTATAACCATTAAATAACCCCTGACACTTGTTGTAGGGACCTTTGCACCAACCCCAGAGGGAAAGCTACTCCAGAACTGGGTTGGAGTAACAACAGAAAAGAGGCTGATCATTACCCTGATAATACCTCTGGTGGGGCACAGAGGCTATACAAAAAGGGAGAAGTGTTTCTCAATCTTGGATGTAGTGAGTGAGGGGCACCAAGGGGTTGTTTGCAGTAGGTTGTAAAGGAACTCCTGCAAAAGTGGGTAGAGCTATACCTGTTGGTCAGGGAGGTGCCAGGAGACTTCCCCACCCAAAGGCTAGTCCCAGGAATTTATGTGGCACCCAAAGACACTTTCTTCAGAACACATGGGACATGTGGAAAAACAGAAGAAGGACTGCACTGTTTGAGACCTGTAAGGAGACCTGAAGGACTGGGCCATTTCACTTTGTACTAAGGACAAAGAAGTAGACTAACTGCACCTCTCCTATCACTTCTGAAAACCTGGGTAGGGGAAGATTTGTGGGCATGAAGTCCTCTGGAGGTCTGGAATAAACATGTCAAGCTAATCTATGAACGTGCTGGCTAAAGAACCAGGTTTACCCTGCTTGGAGCTTCCCTGCAGCAGCAAATCCATTTCAGTGGGATCTTTGTAAGGAAGTATCTAGCCTCAAGCAGCCCTAGTTGGACACAGCCCAGAGCCCTACCCTCCTAGAGGATTCTGCGCTCCCAAAAAGAGTCTAGGGACCTGGTTTAAATTGCGCCGGATGGGTTACTCTGTCACAACGGTGAGAGATATCTTGTAAGACGAAATATAAATCCCATTGGGTCCTATGGGATTTACATTACAGGGGACGGAATATCCATCACCGTTGTGATTGAGTAACCCGTCCGCTGAGTTCCAAATCAGGCCTTAAGTCCAGAAGCAAAAATCTTCGCCGGCTAAGGTAGCAGAAGCATCCGGCTGGTGAGAGAACTTTCATTGGCATAAAGTTAACTTTTCTCTACTTTAAGGTTTTCCTGACAAGACCAACAGCTTCACTGGGTCCAATGCCTATCTGATGTTGTGAAGCCCTCATTGGATATTGTCTTTTACTTTACCCTGCAGAAGGATTTTGACTTTCATCTTTGAGGCCCAATGTAAAACCTCTTACAGGGTAGAACCTGGTTGGGTTGTCTTACCCGTATTTCATCATGAATGGCCTGAAATCACACCTAGGTACGGGTCTGCCGTGACCAGTTTGCCCACATTGGTGCTTAGTGCATTTTTGGTAATATGCTTATTTGAATTTTCTCAAATTAATATCTACAGTTCCCATTATCAGTTATTTGTTGTTTTATTATTATTATTAAATAAATTACATTATAGTCTATTTTATAAATTTGAGTGGGGTTTTCATTATGTTGTATTTCTGAATTTTTTACTGTTTTAGTACTTCTAAATAGTTTCCATATTTTCCCTTATTCAAGCCTGCCTGCTCGTGCCATCGCTAACAAGGGTTGAGCTCATGTTTAAATTACTGAAATATTTACCTTTACCCTATAAGATATTGCCTTTATTACTAGTGGTGGACATCAATCCACACTATCTTATGAACCACAGGATCAAACCAGTTTTTTATCAGTGTTTAGGGGTCTTATTTTTTAACTTGTCTTATGAAAAAAACCTTGTAACAGTTTGCATACAATGGGGCTCTTTTACAAGCCCTGTGTGCCCCCAGAACATCACTTTTTGTCCTTAGCTTAGCCATATCTACAAGGCCACATATAGCCACCCTGCGTGGCCTTCATGGCCTTGTAGATATGGAGTGAACAGAGAGATTTGGTTTGGATTGAGAGGACAGGAAGATTTGGCGCTCAAGGATGTAAGATCACTGAGTATATCTATTGGTGTGGCAATCAAGCGGTGCAAACAGGTCAGGGGAGAACAAACCCAGACAGTGAACAACCCCTGTACTGGTAGAGGGAGGCCTATACCAAACAAAAGTGAAACAGATCCTGTGCACACGCTGATGAAGTAAAAGGTCCCGAAGTCAGGACTCAAAAGGATAGAAACAAAGTTCCTGAGGATGAAATGAAAGTCAAACACCAGGTTTCCATATGTTAAGAAGATTTATGCGTCAATCTAAGTGAGTACATATGATAATAGCCAGCCGACACGTGTTTCGTCACACCGTGAAGGAGATGTGACTAATCAGGGCTGTTAATTCTTGAATGTAGTGTGAGGTGCGGTGGCAGTTCAAAATCGTCGCCGGCCACGTGTGGGTAATGAAGGGATAACACAATGTTTAAGCCCTGCTCGATGCCGCGAGAGCGTAGAATCCGGACGGGTACGTCCCAGATTCAAAGCAGGGACCTGAGGAATGAAAGGGGAGCACTAGTCTGTGCGGTAGTGAAACGTTCTGGATCCAGGATATGGAGTGAGGCAATGCAGCGAGTCGCTGTGTTGCCTCACACTACGATAGGGAGACGTGCCATGGGCGTTATGGTGGGTGTTCCCACGTAACACTCATGGCATTTGACACATTCCCAGATTTACAACAAGATGTAAAACTGGAAAAGCAATAAAAGCTTATGCCTCCCCAGGTGCAGCAGTGCAATGGCAGTCTGACTGCCTTTGTTGAACTAGGGTGTTCAGAAGACTGCCACCACCGTGCCACCCAGAGTCTGGCAGTCCGTAGGCTCATAATCAGGCCCAATGTGTGATATGAATGAGTTTTGTTCTGATTCTAAGTAACATATTACAAGTTGTGCAGAACAATTTTCTAGTGTGGGTCTCCTCCTGCACAAAAATAGTGGCAGGAGTTCCTTCACCCAGATATCCTGAGTGCAGGAACGTGGAATCTGATTTCTCCAGCTGGAAAATGCAGCTGGACAAATACCATTGGTAAATGGTTTCATTGCACCTATTCTTCAGTCCTCACTATAGAGCGCTCAGTCAAGAATTGGCGTTGCATTTCATTTAATGGTCAATGGCCTGCAAAGTACCATACTCCCCAATTCTATCCTCTCCCCCCCTCTTTCTCCCACTCTCTATAGAAGTCCTTGCAGATATTTCTCACATGCTCAGAGCAGGTGGTAAATATCTTCATTGAATCCCCAGCAATAAGTAACAATGTTAAGAATTCCATCTGGTATATCCAGGTCCACAGTGTGCCTCACTGTGAGGGACAAACTCATAACTGCAGGAACTCTAATTGGAGATTCAACCCGTCATCAGTGGTTCCAGTTACCTGGAATCTCCCCATAGAATTTCTCACAACTCATAATTGGGACATAAGCTCCCTTGAACGCCCAAGACCCTGAGTTAATTTCTTAGAAATTAAAGGATGTAGAGAGAAATTGCTTTACAAGACATGTACACTGTCTTGAAAGAGAATCTGGCACCAAACAGCAGCCAATTTAGGCTTAAACAGAGAGGAACAACGTGGATGTTTTTTTTTTATTATTTAGAATTCAAGCTGTGGTACTGAGAAAGATTGCGTCAAAATACTGGGAGTCAAGGGGGAAGAAACAAAAAACGAGGGAAAGAGGCTGCCCCCCACTCAAACTGATGTATGCAAAATGTGGCCTCATCCTCAAGACACTAATTATTTGCTCTTTTTGTAGCAGAGGGACGGGATTGTTCAAATCTTACAATGCCCAACTCGTGTATAGTCCACTTATATCCCCCAATCTTAGTGTCATTTGTAAAATGTGTAAAACTACGTCAACTACCATTCAGAAGACCCACCATACATACCCACTTACGATTAATAATTCATCTATCTTACTACTGGGAGACTCAGACCCTGCGGAATGTTCATCTTCCAAACAGTTTTCAGACATGCTTCAATCTCTTAATTTTGTTTCACATGTTCACTTTCCCACCCATGTCAAAGGACACATCTTAGATCAGATCTGGTCCCTGAACTGTCCGGTAGGCCCCCTGTCCATCTTACCCTGCACCTGGTCTGACCATCACCTGATCTCTGATCATCACCTGATCTCCTTCACCCTTCCCATTAATTCTCATGTCAGACCTCCGCTCCCTAAGAATGTTTGGGTCCGCTCATGGAGCCGAGTGGATCCGGAGAATTTATCTGAACGGTTAATTTCCTCCTATCCTACCCTACAAGGCTTATCCACTCTTTCTCAGGCCTCGGCTATTAATCGCTGGCTCCTCTCAGGCTGTGATTCCATCGCCCCTCTGAAGCGGGTAACATCAAACGAGAGAAGGATGCCAACTTGTGGTTCACTAATAATCTTAAGACCACCAAACTGGCGGTGCGCCGAGCAGAGCGTGCATGGAGGAGGAAATATTGCCCCATACTCAAATCTGAGTTTACCACTCTTTTGGCCCAATATAAAAAGGCCATTCTGGAGGCTAAAACGGCCTATTGCTCCTCTAAAATCCTCACAGCTGAGAATCGGCCGAGGGAAATCTTCTCTATAGTCCATAGCTTGGCTTTCTTTGACAGGACATCTCTTAAGCCCTCCCCCTCCCAAGACTTCTGTCATTCCCTAAACAATTTTTTTATAGAGAATATTGCAACCAATAAAGCCAACATTCCCTTACCTTCCCCGACTTTTGTTGACCCTCAGCGCCCACCATCTAATGGGCATCTCGATGCCCTTCCCCTCCTTACCAAAGAATCTCTGACCTCGATTATCCCCCTGGTCAAATCTGGGTCCCCATTGGATGTTTGCCCTGCGCACATTCTTCGTCATATTCACATAACCTGTCCAGATCCCTCCCTCCACTTCCTTGACAGCTCTCTCTCTCAGGGAGTTGTACCCAATTCACTGAAGACAGCTGTCATTGTCCCCATTTTAAAGAAGCCCGGCGCAGACCCTTCGGTCCCTGCCAATTATCGCCCCATCTCCCTCCTACCATTTTTGGCTAAGGTACTCGAACGCCATGTGACCAAGTCTTTGAGCACCTTTATTGAGGAACATGGGGCTCTGGCTTCCCGCCAGGCCGGTTTCCGCCCCGCACACTCTACGGAGTCCGTAGTTCTCTCGGTCCTGGACAACCTCAGGGAGGGAATGGATACCAACCAGCCTCAGGCCTTGGTTCTCCTCGATCTCTCAGCCGCCTTTGACACGATTGACCATACCATCTTACTTTCCCGTGTCGGGGCGGCGGGGAAAGGGGGCACCGCCCTGCTTTGGCTGTCCTCCTTCCTGAGGGACCGCACCCAGGCTGTTCGCCTGGGTGATTTTTCCGCGGACTTCCGGAGAATTAAGTGCGGGGTCCCCCAAGGCTCCTCTCTCTCACCTCTTTTGTTTAACCTCTACATCGCCCCCCCTTATTTTTTCTTTACAGCAGATGGAGGTCAACGTATATAATTATGCGGATGACCTCCAACTTGTTTTCAATCTGTCTTCTTCCTCTGCTTCCATTTCAAACTTTCAGTCTATTATGATTTTTATCAGGGACTGGATGAGTCACAACCACCTGAAGCTCAACCCGGATAAAACCGAGTTAGTGTTGACAGGTGGTTGCTCCAGTCCCTGGTCTTCTCTTTTTTGGCCCCTTTCCCTAGGCTCCCCTCCGGTCCCCTCTGCCTCGGTTAAAACCCTAGGTATTAAACTGAACTCCCAGCTCACTCTTCACTCCCAGGTTAGTTCTGTGGTTTCCTCTTCCTTTCTGTCACTACGCACCATCCGCAAGGTATCTCGTTTTTTCTCTTTTGATGCCTTAAAACTGATCATCTTGGCGATGGTCATCTCCCGCCTGGATTACGGCAACGCCCTGTATGCAGGCATTCCGGCTTACTGTCTAAAGCGCTTACAACTGATCCAGAACCAGGCGGCACGGCTGGTGTTCAAACTCCCTAAATATCACCACGTTACACCCCTTCTTAAATCCCTGCACTGGCTCCCTATCCGGGAACGCGTCCAGTTCAAGCTAGCTTCTATCACCTTCCAGGCTTGACTGGGTGCGGCCCCGGCTTTCATCACATCAGAGATCGTTCCCTATGTTCCTACCAGGGATTTACGATCATCCACACAATCCTTGTTAGCAACCTCCCGCTTTCGGAGGAAGAAATGGGGAGGATCGAAGTTCGCTACCCTTGCCCCAGCTATGTGGAATTCCCTGCCTCTAGAGCTTAGATCTATGACCCATTACCCTCAATTCCGCAAGAAACTTAAGGCCCATTTATTCGCTCAATCTTTTTAACTAGGTTGGTCCCTGTTCTGATTTTGTTTTCCTTTAGTTATTTTCTCTTTTTTCCTCAGGGATTTGTTTGTTGCAGCGCCATGAAACCGCTGGTGAAAGTGCGCTTTTATAAATATTTTAAAACTCAAACTCAAACTCATACATAACATGAAAAATATGTGGGAAACGAGAGAGAGTCCCTCACGGTAGAACCGCAAATAGGGTTGCTGGTTGACAATTTCCAGTGTACCCAATTATCATCATAGGCAACTCTCTCTCGTATAGTGGAAAAGAAAAGACAAAAGAAGAAGAAGAAAGAAAAAGACTAAACGACAAACAGTAGTGCTTTTTCTCCACGAAAACCAAGAGGCATTCTGGTTACTCGTATAATAGTGAGGTGAGACAAACAACACTTAATATTGTGCACCTTTAACAACCCCAGTGAGAAATGAACAGTGTTTCTCACCATTAAAATAAAATTAAAGAGCTAGCTAGCCACTCGTAATTTTATTCTGGGCTGCACGCTCTCTAAATATAAAAAGGTTCACGCTGAACCTATTCCAGTTTCGATGTTGCCAACATGTTTCGTGTCCCTATTTTATGCAACTTCTTCAGGGCAAATGGGGGTGTTCTTCTCATGCTTCCACTTCTATATTTACTACACCTGTGATGGTAGGAATTGACATAAAAATAATACTGAGCCAATGTATTCAAGCCGGCCTGTACCAAAGGCCAGGTCAGCCAAAAATGCAATGTAGTGGCACTTAGATCGTTTTTAACATAATCACCTCGGGGCTGCATATTGCCAGCGTACCTGCAGCCCTCTCACTTAGGACCACTGTGTCAATTGAACACACATCCTTCCGAAGACCATCTGCAGTCTGGTCTTCTGTGAATATACATAAAAACAAAGTGAAGTATACCAAATAAATATCCCCTTTTGACTGCCCTCACAATCACCTCAATCAATGACTTTTAGTAAAAGAATTTTTCAGTTACAACCATAAATCCAAATTACACAATGCACGCAGCGTCTGCATGCTACTGTACCGATAGCGTCACCGGACGAGGGCTTACCATAGTCCACAATTTGGGTATACAAGTTGCCCCACACGGTCAATGAGACCAAAAAGCTATGCATTAAGCATTACCAGCCCGTGTGTGGACACTTACCAAAGCCGCTGCACCCCAGCGTCGTAAAATCAACACCGACTGCACAACCCCGGTGACTCATAGATTTAACTTCCCACACTGTGCCGCCTACCGCGTAGACACGTGCCTGGTCACCCACGTCAGAGCGTCATGGACAACGAAACTCAGTGGCGGCCATACTGTAGTGGAGAGATATGATCTCGATCCCTATGTATCATCACTTAAAAACAGCATTATACATCTCAAATCTGCCCAACACAATTTTTGGCGTACAAAAAATGAATGAATAAGCCAAATCAAATTGGACTGTGTAATGTTATTTTACTAGCTCGTCTCATAAAAAAACAGAAAACGCCGCAATACCCCTCTCGTACATAAAACAGAAGCGCCACAGAGGCGATGACAAACCACACCAAATGGGGGGGGACCATCATAATATGCAAACTCTCTAAGTCGTCTAGTTCAATCAACAAAGCCCGTAAGAGGTATCTCATTACCGGCAACTCACTGGGTTTAAGCCGCCATCTTGGAAACATATCCTGTTGTCAACAGGATATGTTTCCAAGACATATCCTTGCGGCCGGGGCGGAAAAGGGTGTATATGGTGGCGGTGTCTATCAGACACCGCCAGCCATATTAGCATTGGCTTTGGGAGATGCCTTTCCGTGGTGGCAAAGCCACCACAGAAAGGCAGACGGTCTTCACTTTGGGGGTCCCCATGGTGAAGTCGAGGTGGGGGGTGCACATGGGGGGTACCTGTGGTATCGCCCTGCATTTGCATACACAATGCGGCATTTTTCCAGAGATTATATTTCATAAAGACCCTGCCTAACCCTCGTCCCTTTTGGGCCTAACTCCCCTTGCTACTTTTTGAAAGTTGGCATTTCTCTGCTCTTCAAGCTCTGTGTGCCTGTAGCCTGTCTCCAAAACATGCCTGGGGTGTGTGACAGCTTGGCTTTGTGCATTCCCTCTAGACACCACTCACAAAGGAAGGTTCGGTATGTCTGAGTGTCCATCTGCATCTTGATGGCTCATCCTCGGCAGGATGGGAGGGAGGAACTGACATTTACACCTGAATGGGCAGTGTCCTGTCCCCACAAAAAAAATGATTACCACCCTATAGTGAGTTTGGAACCAGGGCTAGAAAGAAAGGAGCCCTGCGACTTCTTAACCTGTAAAGAACCTCTGTCAGAAGAACTGTTGTGCTCCTACAAGGATTGCCACCCTGCTAGATTCCCAATCTGGAAGAAGTGCTTTTCCACTGTGCTACTCTGCCACCTGCTACTCTATGTCTCCGCCTTAGGAGAGCCTTGAGTTATCACCACAGGCTTGTTGGCTTGCCTCATGTTGCTTGAGACTCAGGGATATCAAAGTCTCACCACAAGCTCCTGTGCCCGGGCCATTGGAAGTGGACCCAGGTGTTTTCTGTAGTGGATCCTACACATCTCCTATCTGTGGGTGGTCCCGATTCTGCAATGATGTCGGTCAGAGGCAACTCCGACCGACATCATAATCAGCCCATCAGCGTTATTTGTTTCAACATAAAATATTAATAAAAATATTTGTATTTTGTTATTATTATAGTTATTTATGCAGAAACAAAAATAGTTTAAAAAAAGAAAACTTTGCTACCATTCCAATAAAAAAACAACTGTTCCCACTTCACTGCAAACAAACTGAACACCTATTTATAGCACTGTACACACTCCTAAGTAACTTGAGCTGAGATATACCTCGCCATCATCGCCGTTTGTTGACTTATTTTACGTTAAATTTATTTCACTGACTGGTCACTTTTAACCAAAGCTGTTTTAGATACTCAGATTTGCCCCCTGTAACTACGATGACACCTCGATCTACGATGCATTATATGTGGTTATGTTTTGCCCAAAATATAGCTACCTGCAACTCAATTTTATAGGCCACATTTTATCACCACTCAATTTTAACCAAGTCAGGCCCGCCTTACCCTTTTTACAGTTGTTGAATTCACCTTTTACCTGCTTTTCCCATTTTACGTTTTTTGGTGGGAGTTTTAAAATATGGATGATTATGATATGAATATTCTGTGTGTTGTTTTTAAATGACTTGTCTTTTGTGATTTTATCAATAAAATCGAATAATGATGATGATGAACTTAACTAGGGGAAGGTATTGGATACTAAAAGTGATAAATGTACTATTCCCACTCCAATAGAAGTGAACTAAAGTAAGGCGTTGGACAATAAAGTGGCAGCATTTACGAATCCTGCTCCAATATAACTTAGTTCAAGAAAGGCGTTGGACACTAAAAAAGTAAAAATTGAGCACTAAAAAAGTTACATTTTCTATTCCCACTCCAATATAAGCGAGCTAAAGAAAGGTGGTGGACACTAAAGGGGAAACATTTACTATTCCCACTCCAATATAACTGAACTCAAGGAAGGTGTAGACAATAAATGGTTACATTTACTATTCCCACTCCAATATAAGCTAACGCAAGGAAAGTGTTGGACACTTATGGGACAATATTTACTAGTCCCACTCCAGTATAACTTATCTCAGGGAAGATGTTGGACACTAAAAAGGTTAAAATTGAGCATGAATTCAGTAAATGTACTATTTTTCTATAGAAAACCGCATTTTGTAAAATTTATTTTTTCTAACACAAAAATAAAAATATTTCTATTGGTTTACATTTTTTAAATGTATTTACCAGGATTATTTCTAAAATTTTTAAATAAAAGTATGACATAAAAAAAATAAACTATTATTTTCCAAATGATAATAATAATAATTTTTAAACAAATAACACAATAAAAAAATTATTGAATAAATACATTTTTAAATTGCTTACAATTTTTTAATACATTTACAAATATTAAAACTTTCTTTTAAATATATAAAATGTAATACACAATATTCAGAATGTATACAATAATTAAAAATTAAACAATTTAAGTAAAAAAACACATTTTATATAATAATATTTTTAAATTTCCCCATGGTTATCCCCCATTAATAGAACATCCAGCTCCTACATTATTATTTTTATATAGAAAACATATTTTTAAAAATATATTTAAAAAATGAACACTAATACTTCATTTTTAAAATACTTCCTACCCTATAAATCCAAAAATATGTTACTAATTTCTTTTTCAAATAAATTAAAATGATGAACATCAAAAAATGTACAATAATACATAGGGCCCCATTACGATGTCGGGCAGATTGCCACCGCCATGCGGGCGGTGGCGATCCGCCCGACATCCTTCCCCGCCTGCCACCCATTTCCCCCCGCCATGTAATATGGAAAGACCGTCCGCCGCTTTTCAGCCAGGCCAAGGAGTTGACCGGGCGGAAAAGGGTTTCAGATGGTGCGGTGTCTGTTAGACGCCGCCATCCATATTAGGGTGAAGGTGGGGACATGCTTTTCCGTGGCGGCAACACCACCACAAAAAGGCATGCAGGAATGTCCTGTGGGGGCTTGTTGCGGGCCCCCAGGGACTCCGTGAGGTGGGGTTGCACATGGGAGGTACCTATGGTACCCCCCTGCACTTCACTGTACAACGTGACAGGCAGAGCACGGTTCCTGTCACATTGTGCATTGAAGTGCACAATGTGCATTTTTAGCATTGCGGCGGGCGGTGCTTTCAACTCCGCCCGTCGCAATGTTAAAAATGCAGGATGCACCCGCCAGTGTGGCGGACGCATTCTAATAGCCCGGACGGGACCGCCGCCCTTATGGCGGGCGGTCCTGTTTTAAGGCGGGATGGCGGGAGGACAAAGTCCGCCCGCCATCCTAATGGACCCCATAGTTTTTAAAATACTTCTCACCCTTATCCCCTATAAACCCAACATCCCGCTCCTAAAAAAGATATTTCTACAAATAAAAACACATTTAAAAAATGTCAATTGCAAAAAAAATGCAATCCTATAAGTACATGATACTGAAAGAGTATAAAAGATTATTATAAATAAAAACATATAACAAAAATACAATATATAACACACTGCTTACCACTAAAGAACAATGGGGCATATTACCAACAACTAGCGATAGTTTTGGTCTCTAACTTGTTTAGAGACAAAAATTATCGCCGCACATCGGCGATTTTTATCGCAGATAAACCTTGCTATTAGCAAGGTTTATCGCAAATGTGATAAAAAACGGCCGCAATGCATGAATATCGCTGAAAAGTCAGCAATATTCATGCATTATCGAGCAAATGCTCTTAGCCATGTTATCCACCTCCCATTGGATAACATGGTGAAGAACTGCTCAGGGCAGGTGTTAGCTTTTGGAGATATTTGCGCTTAGTGCGAATATCTCCAAAAGTTGGTAATAGGAGATAGCGATGTTAGCGACTGTTTCCAGTCGCTAACATCTTGGCACGCCCACTTTGCATGTCATTAGTGATAAATATCACTGACATGCAAAGCGCGGCCCAAGATGGTCGCTATCTCCTATTAGCTGTCACTAACTGGTGTTAGCGACAGCTTGGTAATAGGGAGATAATTTTATCTCCGCTTTCTTGGCTTTTAAAGCCAAAAAAGCGGAGATAAACCCCCTTGATAATATGCCCCCATATTATTTACAGCAATATTAACTAAATCGATATTAAATACGACGATATTTTAAAGAACATCTAAAATGATACTTTCTACAATGATATTAAACAATGTTATTCAAGTATCACGATATTCTTGACACAATATTTATGTTATATATTTTTGATTTGATACTTTGTCCAAATACCTTTCTGCCTTCCTCCTCCATTTTTGTATCTCTTTTTTAGGGCTCTGTGTACTTGACCACTGTTAAACAGTGTTAACGTGCTTGTGGGCTCTCCCCTAAAATTGGTAATATTGGCCCATCCCCGTAGTAAAGTGCATTACATGTTCCCAGGGATAGTAAATTAAATTCTATTAGTGAGCTTGCAGCACCCTAGTGGACATCCTGAAGAGGGTGACTTAAGGACCACTTAAGTAGCCCTCTAACCATGGCTCAGGCCTGCCATTGCAAGAGCCTCTCTGTGCAGTTTACACTGCCATTTTGACCTAGAAAGATCAGCCTCTTGACAGGCCTAAATCTTCACTTTCTATACATATGGGTAACCCAAAGGGCAAGGTGCAATGTATTTAAAAGGCACGACGTGTACTTTTAAGTTTTACATGGCCTGGTAGTGAATTACTCCCAAATTCGTTTTTCCCATGAGGCACAGGGTCAAGACTAACCCTGGGCAAAGCACTACGCTACGCTCACGTAGTTTGCGAAGTTTGTGCAACTTCGCACTACGCGAACTGCACGTAGCACAGTGCAAACAAGCGTATCGTAGTGCAGCGGTCATTTTTTGCTTGCTCGCGGTCCTCAACGTCAAGTTGGCGACCACGAGCAAGCAAAATGACATCCTAGCGAGACTTTTTCCTCGTTCACGATCAGCAACATCAAGTTGCCAATCGAGAGTGTGGACAATAAGCCTCCCTGCAAGATTCTCAACGCGGAAGGTCAGGTTTCTCATTGCGAGTGGTCGCGCATGCTCGCGATGAGAAACTACCAGTCTGCGTTGAGAAAGCTGCTGCGCGAGTAAAAATCTGCTCGAGCGGCACTGTGCAAGATGCCGTTTTCAATGATTGCACAGTGGCGGATGCTTGTCCAATCATTGAAAACTGCATCTTGCACAGTGAGAACATGCTACTACGCAGCTCGCATAGTGCGAATTGCCCTTTGCGTAGCTACGCGTAGCACTACTTCGTGAACTACGCCCAGGGTTAGTTAAGAGTGATTTGCCTATGGCTGGTTCTAAACTGGGGTGGCACGGTGAGCAAAAGAACGATGGATTTAACCCAGAACTCTTCATTGGGGGTGAATGTATGATTTATTCAGCATTCCGTCCATCATTTGTTTGTGTAGCACTTTTCACCCTATGTGGAATCGGTATGCCCAGACGTGTGTCCCTTGCTCACTGTGCCACTGGATTCAAGCTAGCCTGGCTGATGAAAGGTAATACTCAGAAACCGGTCCCAGGATGCTTATTTCCAGTCCAGGGAGGACCTGGCTTGGCAGTACGTTCTGGACTGTTCTCATGAGGCACAGGGTCAAGACTGATTTGCATATGGCTGGGTCTAAACTGGGGTGGCATGGTGAGCAACAGAATGATGGATTTAACCCATATCTCTTGACTGGGGGAGAATGTATGATTTATTCAGCATTCTCTTTGCAAAGCACATATTTAAAGTAGAAGCACCGAAACTTTACTATTGGTTAGCAGGGCTGAACTGCACAGAATTCTACATCCAGCAACAAAATTACAATCCAGCAAAGGCAAGAAAACAGTCATGACCCTGCAGAATTGGTGGATATTCCTGCATACTCACATGTTGAATAATGCAGCTCAAAACTTACGGCAAGAGACCTCCACATCTGCCTCTTCTATCTTTTCTATGCAAAAACGATAAGTGATTTAGGAGGGATTTTGCAAGGGCATAGCATACTAAAAAAACATCAACAAGAGGATAAGACTATTTAAAATCAGAAAATATGCTTCTAAGGTTACTGCAACCCTAACAGTTTAAAAACAGAACCAAATGTAGCCCAGCCGTGAAGAACTTTATGCAGCACACAGAGTCAACCACTGCAACACACTCCAATGAAAAATAATTGAGGCAATGAAATCAAATACGACTCCTTAGGAAATAAATTAAATTAGTTTTGACATTTATGTGTGTGAGGGTGTGTGTGTGTGTGTGTGTGTGTGTGTGTGATATGGGCTAATGTGATGTGTGCGTGTTCATTAATTATATATAGTTATTGACTAATTTTAAAAAATTGCACTATTTTGAAATAAAACTGTTTTTAAAAATCTTTTCTGAAAACATGTAAACATCTTTAAATTAATTAAATATGTAAACTTTTACCAGTTACATTTAAATGAAGTTAATATATATACATATATACTTATTTGGTGTAAATTTGATTTAATGTGTTAATGTGTGGTAAAATGTATGTTGGTATTTAAAGGTTAATAATAGGGGTGGGCAGTCATCTTTGCTCCTCCGGCAGAGTTTGCTGAGTTTTGTTCACTCTGCGCTCTACCTGGAGTAAAGAGATCAGGAAAAACTGGAAATTGCTGCGTGGCGGAGTTTTTCTTGCATTTGGCTCACCAACGTTAAGTTGGCAAGTGAGAAACATTGAGGGTGTGGACATGTCCTGGTGCTAACTCTCAAGCTTCTTGAGTGGCGGAAAGACACAGCACCCTGTGGTACCATGTGGGTGCCTTTTGCACTGATTTCACAGCATAGAACAAGCTACCAGCACTAAAGATCAGCACAAGCAGCATGGCATACCAAAACCTTGCCTCTCAAAGAATATTGCAGAGTTTATATGTAACTGCTCAGATATTCATGGAGTTCATTTCTGTTTTATGAGTCTTCATGTCCTCAGTGTAAGGAGTTGAGTCATGTAAGTGTACACGTTGATGTAAATCTGCACTCAGATGTAGTGAATAGCAAAGCAGTAGAGAGCTACACCTAGGTGTAGAAGCAACTATACAAGCAAATAACTATTTTTATGTATATTTTTCTTTGTGAGTCTGGCCCTCTGTTTCTAAAACTACTCTACGATGTGTAGTCCAGTTTCTTTGGATGGTATTCATTAAAATATGTTCTGAAATACTGACAGGGAGTGGTATAACCAATTCCTTTGAACATGATTTGAGACTTGCAGATTTTGACTTGCTACACTGAGGTGGAAGATGCCTCCCTAGACGGTTTTATGCAGTGTTGAGTAAGTGGTTCGTGAAGTCAAATGGTGTGGATTCAGAGATAGTGGGTCTCAAGATGTTATGGAAAGAGGCAAAATTGTGTTAGTAAAGGTAAGCTGGGGAGGAGAGGAGTTTTGTTAGTGTATTTATATAGGAGTTCTGGTAATCCGCAGATAGGATATGATACATTTCAGTTTTGAAATATACAATGTATGCACCTTGACCTGTAGAAATTTGGAGGATTTGAACATTTCAGCAGCATTGAAGGAGCATGAAAAATTGTTTTTGTGAATGATGGTGTTCTGCTTCCATGCTTGTTTTTATGGTCCTTTGGTAAGTAGTTTTCTGTAAAGGATCATCATAAAAGGGTCAGAATGCTTTTCAACTAATTTTTTTAAGGCAATGAATGTCTTGTTTATTGTCCACAAAGGATGGAGAAAAATTGCAGCTGTAGACCTGAAGTTTAGGAGAGCATACATTGTAGGTGAAGGTTGTGTTCAGTTACAAAGGGAAAGGTTGTTAAAATATGTATTGGAATAAGGCCAGCGTAGGGAGGTCAGCTACTAAATACTTAAGTCAATCTAGGGCAGTGGATGACAGGAAACTGATGTGTCTCTGTGGGTAAGAGGAATGGCTTGATATGTGTCTATTGTCTAGAGAAGGTGGGGACCTATATTTCATAGATGTGCACGAGGGAAAATTCTAGGGATGATGAGTTTAGCTAGTGAGAGATTTTTGCTCAGTCAGTCAGGGTGAAGTAAGTCTCATATCTATCAATTCATTTGCTATTGTGTGAAGTATATAAAGCATCACAATTTTCTCTGTTTCCTTACAGTTCTAGGATTTGGGTACATCATCAAACAAACACTGTTGGTTTAATGTTCTTGAACACTGTTGGAAGCCGTAGTCCCCGTCCCGCACCTCTGTCACCAAGTGCGAGACCTAGGACTCCCCACTCAAAGTTAGGCCAAGTAAGGACATCGTTTGAGATAGCCCTGCTCACCCCCTTAGTAGCTTGGCACGAGCAGCCAGGCCTATCTCCAAGGCACGAGTGTACAGTCTGTGCAACCACGCCCACAGTAACCCCCTGGTGACACCACAAATGCACTCCACATGAGTTTGATTAAACGAGTATAAACTTTAAATAAAAAGATATACAATCAGACCACACAATACAGGATGAACCTGTTGCCCATGGCCGTCTTGGGATCCAGAGGCCCCAAAATGTCAATGCCACCCTCTCAAAGGGTGTGCTGACCACAGAGAAAGGTTAGAGGGGAGCCTTTCACTTCCTTCTACTCTTACCACTCGCCTGACAAGTCTGACAGGTCCAGCAATGAGTATCACAACTCTTGCGCATCTGGGGTCAGTAGAAGTGGGTAACAAGCCATTCAAAGGTCTTGTCCTGACCCAAATGTCCAGCCAAAGGTACATAATGAGCCAACCCCAATATTAAGGCTCTGAAGCGCTGGGGTACCACCATCACCCGGGCTGACCCAGTTTCAGCCACCTTTGGCTCACTATACAGGTGATCGTTTCCCCAGTAAATTAAGTGTGAACCAGACTGATCACCTGCTGCCTGGTTTGCTGCCTGCTGCCGCAAACCTAGAAGAGAAGGGCACTTTTTCTGTTCCTCACAGAATTCCTCCGTGGAGGGCCCCTTCCCGCTGCCATTCGGGTTAGCCCTGATATGTCCCCCAGTTCAGCCACTTACTACCCTGTAGGCTCCATGCCCCCCTACCTCTTCTCTTACTGGCAGGCACCTGAGCCAATGTTAAGGCTCCAGGTTCTCTTGAGTACCTTTACTGGCTACCATAGACCGAGTGGTCACACAAGCTCACTCAGGTAGACCCAACATCTCCAAATGCGACTGGTGCTCCACCTCTTTCCAGGGGGAACTCTCCAGGTCATTCCCTAGCAGACAGTCTACAGGCACGGACGGACTTACAACTACCTTCAAGGAACCTGAGACTCCTCCCCATTCAAGGGGGAACAGCGCCACCTTGCAGAGGTGCACTGAATTGTCTGCTGACATTACAGGGTGAAGCGCATTGGGAATTACTTGCTCTTTAGACACCCACTGATACTGGACAGATGTCAAACTGGCACTGGTGTCCCACAGAGCCTCCACCGTCCATTCACTGATGGTCACCCACTGCCTGTACGTTTTAGTGTTCTCAGGCAGAGGGATTTCCTGGACCATCTCTCGATCTCCTAAGGAGACATCGGTCAGAACTTCTTGCTCCTCTCCATTCCAAGGACTCAATTCCTCCCCTAACGCTACACTCACTAAACCAGGTGTTGGAGCACCAGTGGGTGCAGATGACTTTTTGTGGCATTTAGGGGAAATATGACCCACTTCTTTACAGAAGTAACATTTAGAAGGACCTCAGGACTCCTTCTTGCCCTTGGAGGCCCTGCCCTCTAGGCCTTGGGGGACTGGGACCCTTTCTTGGGGGAACTACTTTGGGGCCCTTTAGAAGACTCCTTGTGGTTACCCCTGTCCTCCCCCACCTTTGGCGGGGGACCCTGCATACTCTTGGCAGTGGTACTCGCAATGCCCTTGTGGACCCGGGTCCTAGTCCAGCGGTCCGCCTCCTCAGCAAGCTTATTGGGATAAGTCAGTTTACTATCCAATAGATGCTGGTGCAGCTCTAGAACACACAGACTACTCAAGTGCTCCCAATTTATTAAATTGCATAAGTCCTTAAAATCATTGACCTTGCTGCCCAGCATCCAACCATCCAGTGCCTCATTCACACATTCTACCCAAGTCCGGGATTCTAGTTTCTTGGAGGTCCTGAACTTCTGCCGGCATTGTTCAGGATTGTACCCATACCGGAGGCATAAAGCCTCCCTCATGTTGGCGTAGGTCATGGTTCCCACCCTCTCTAAGGGTGATGGAACGTCCCTCCACGAAGCCTCAAAGTGTTTCCATAGGCCTACCCCAATGCTTTTTAAGCACCTCATTCATCCTTAGTGCAATCTCATATGCCGTGAACGAAGCATAAATGTCATCACCCCTCTGGTAATCTCGCACTAATTCCTTGGAGATGTACACCTTCCCTACTGGCACTGGTGGTGTGCTGCCATCTTTCGAACTGGGCTCGGCTTGTCTACCTTTAATGTCCAGTTCCCTCATGCTTAACTCATGAGTGAAGAGAATCCATTTCTCTTCCAATGCAAGAGCATTCCTCCTCTCCTCTGCTTGAGTTTTAAGTTTTACCACCTCCAACTCATGCAGTCTGACGCTTTGGTTTTCCTCCAACTCCTCCGGTGAAAAACACCTCCCTGAATGGCCACTACTAGCCCCTGTGGCTTGTCCCTCCACTGGCAAGACCAAATTCATTCCCTGGGTCTTCCTCATCCACCTCAACATCACCCGTTTCCTGAGCCTCTTTGGCTGCCCACCAGGCCCTCAAGGCCACTTGCAGCTCCACCTTCTTGGCGCTACTCTTCATGGAACATCCCAAAGCTCTGCAGAATTTCCTCAACTGATCAACCTTGTAGGTAAACAACACCTCAATGTTAAACTCTAATTCTGCAGCCTCAGCCTCACCGGATATCTGACCCCCCCCCTCTTGAGACATGATGTGTGGTGTAAAGGTTACTTAACAATAGAACCACCAATTCAAAGCAATAAGTTGTTGCGTTGTGGTCTGCAATCAATTTATGATGTACACTAATTACTGTGAGTGCTTTTCCACATACTTGTTTTAATTACGATTAGGATCGCATCCCACCGCTCTGCCATCAAGTGTTGGAAGCCGGAGTCCCCGTCCCGCACCACTGTCACCAAGTGCGAGACCCAGGACTCCCCACTCAAGGTTAGGCCAAGTAAGGACACCATTTTAGATAGCCCTGCTCACCCACTTAGTAGCTTGGCACAAGCAGCCAGGTCTATCTCCAAGGCACAAGTGTACAGTCTGTGCAACCATGCCCCCAGTAACCCCCTGGTGACACCACAAATGGACTCCACACAAGTTTGATTAACCGAGTATAAACTTTGTATAAAAAGATATACGATCAGACCACACAATACAAACGTCAACATATAATAAATGGCAGTATTTGTTGCGGCTGGCTAATAGGTGCAAAATGCTATGCTAGAATTACACACATTGCAATGGACAAGGAATACTACACTGCGTAACAATACAATCCTTTGCTGAGCAAAGGATAAATAATACAATGCGTAACGATACACCCCGGTACCTTGCAATGGGAGAAATAATGCAATGCGTACTGCTACAATCATACCCAACCCGTTAGCGACTGAAAGCAGTCAATAACGTCGCTATCGCCTATTAACAAGGCAGGCGTAGCGTTGGAAATATTCACGCTAAGCGCGAATATCTCCAAAAACTAACACCTGCTCAGACCAGTTCTTAGCCATGTTATCCAATGGGAGGTGGATAACATGGCTAAGAGCATTTTGTCGCTAATGTGTGAATATCGCTGTATTTTCACCAATATTCACCCTATTGCCGGAAAATGTATCGCTTTGGAGATAAACTTTGCTAATAGCAAGTTATCTCTGCGATAATTTCCGGCGATGCTTAGCGATAAAAAATGTGTTGCTAAGCCTCGTTAGAGATAAATATCGCTAATCGTTGGTAATATGCCCCTCTGTTTTTTTGGCGTTGAGTTTAAGCTGGTTGGATGTGAGCCAATGAACAGTTAGTTTCAAGGCCTCATTCAGGCAACGGATATCCTCTGGAGAAGAGATATTGATGTAGAACTGTGTGTCGTGGGCATACATGTGGTAGGAGATATTGGCAGTGTGCAGCACTTCTGAGAGCAGTTTGAGGTACAGATTGAAGAGGGTAGGGGATAAGGTTGATCCTTGGGGGACTCCAACTGTGATCAGAGAGGAGGCGGATGGGTTGCCGTTAATCAGGACTCTCTGCGAGCGGTTCTGGAGGAAGGATCGGAACCAAGCCAGAACGGTGCCATCCAGGCCCATCCTAAGTTTGAAGCGATTCAGGAGAATTTTGTGGTTAACCGTGTCAAAGCCAAGGATTGGTCAAGGAGGATCAAGAGACAGGTTTTGCCTTGGTCAAGGGCTTGAAGGGCATCATCCACAATATGGAGGAGTGTGGTTTCCGTGCTGTGCCCAGGTCTGAAACCAGATTGCAAATCATCTAGAAGGTGGAAGTTGGAGATGTATTGGCTTAGCTGTTGCTGTACACATTTTTCCAGCATTTTAGCTAGGAGAAGGATGTTAGAGATAGGTCTGTAAATGTCAGGAGAGGCAGGATCTAAAGTGTTTTTTTTTTAGAATGGGACCACCTGAGAGAGTCATGAATTGATCCCTGTAGGACTGAGGAGTTGATTATAGTCGTCCAAGAAGGAATGATAGCCTGAGAAACAGAGGCAAGGCAGTTTGAAGGGAGAAGGTCATTGAAGTGATTGTTGGGGCTTGAGGAGGAAAGAGATTTAGAGATCGAGTGTTCACCATGGACTTTGAAGTTGGACCATGACGCTTGGTTTTTGGGGGAGGTCTAGGAGGGCAGCGCTGAGTGGGGATGGAGAACAGGAGGGGTTTGGGAAAAGGTATCAGATATGAGTTCCTTTCCTAGGGTAGAGATTTTATCACAGAAGAAGGAGGAGAATTGCTCTCATGGGATTGTAGGAATAGGGGTTTCTTAGGATGATTTAGCAAGTTTGTTTGATTGGTATTTGACCAACTCGAATACTTTGCGAGGTGTATTCTTAGCGTTATCCAGTTCAGCTCTGAAGAATTATTTTTTAGAATTTTTTTTGTTGTAGGCGTTTCTGGCCTGATGGAGAATTTTAAGATGGTCGGCGGTAGGGTGCTTTTTCCAGTTCCGTTCTGTTTGCCGGAGGGACCTCCTCTCATTATTAAGGGATCTGTTGAACTAGGGGTTCCTGTCTTTGATCTGTGTCCGTTTCAGTTTTAGCGGGGCAAAGTCATTGATTATATTGGCTATCATTGTGGAATAATGTTCAGTGAGGTTGTCAACCGTGGTGATATGGGGGTGAGGGGGAGGTCAGTTGCACAGCGGGCAGCCAATTTCTCGTGATCAAGGTTCTTGGTGTCCCTGATCCATCTTTTGGGGATCACCAGTTGCGGTGTCCATGTCTTGTGAGTACCAGGAAGACAAAAGGTGATAGCGTGGTGGTCAGACCAAACGCAGGGATCTATGGAAATGAGTTTGACTGCAGATTCCTTGGAGATGATCCAGTCTAAAGTGGCCCCTTTTGACTGAGTAGGGAGGGAGCAGGCTTGGGTAAGGGCTTGGTCGGCCAGGAAGTCTCTTATGGCGTTGACCTGCGGATCCTTGGGGTCGTTCCACTGCAAGTTGAAGTCGCCAAGAAAAATGTAATTGGCGATCTGAGAGGCCTTGGCTGTGATGATTTCCATGAGGTAGTCTATGAAGGTGTCATTCTTGCCTGGGGGGTGGTAAAAGATGTGTAGCCTGCACTGAAGGGAGATGTTGTTGCAGACAGATAGGGCAAGATATTTGCAGGAATCAGTAGGTTCGGCCAGAAGATCATTGATAAGGAGGTTGGAGCGGTAGATGCAGGCAATGCCACCCCCTTTATTTTGTGATTGCCTGTCCAACCTTGCGATGAGATAGTTGGGCCAGACTAGAAGGTCTAGGCAGGGCGAAGAAGATTAATTTAGCCAGTATTCCATCAGGATCGTTACATCTGTGTTTAGGTTCAGGATGAGATTGGCGATATCAACGGCATGCTTTACCGCAGAGCGGCAGTTGATAAGGAGACCAGATAGAGAGGGGACGGTAGGCGAATTGTGGTTAGGGCCAGAGGTTGGGACTAGCGCTAGGTTACTGTTGACTATTCCTCTGTCGCGGAGAGAGGCTGATCTGTAAGGATCGATTGCAACCGTGCGTATGGGTTGATCTTTCTTCAGGTCAGAGGGACATGGGTGTTCATAGTTAATGAGGAGGTCAGCAATTTCATCCTCAGAGAGTGCCATAGTGCTAGTCCTAGTAGGAGTAGGTTTGTAGTATAGGAGGAGAGCCTGTATTTCTTTCTCTGAGAGGTAGCAGGGCTGCCTGTGAGGGTGCAGGTGTCACACGGGACTGGGTGGAGAAGGGGCTTGGAGTAGGATGTGGGGGGTTAGGGTTCTGTGAGAGCCTGATCTTAGAGAGAGTAAGCTCGGAGAGGTGCAGGAGGTTTTGAGGTCCGTCAAGGACTTGTGGATGCTCAAGATTAATTCAGTGGCTTTGCGTGGAGAGTGTCCAAGTCCCTAAAAGAAGGGTGATCTTGCGAGCAGAGGGTCGGCGGTGAGGGAACTGACTTGGAGGAGAGTGCAGTGGGCTTAGTAGTGTGGTTAAGATGACCAGAGTCATGGGTTCCAGTATCTCCGCGGAAGGGAGGATTTGGGGTACAGTGTTTAGGGAGGCTACTGATGGCTTGTGAAGGTGGCCTGGTAGATGGGCTATGAGGTCTAGAGTGTTTGACCAGGGGCGGTGTCAGTAGGCTTGGTAGTGTGGGTAAGTCGACCAGAGTCATAAGTTCCAGTATCCTCACGGTTAGGAGGATTTGAGGTAGAGGGATTAGGCTTAGAAGTGTGGCTAAGGCGACCCAAGACATGAGTTCCTGTATCCCCATGGAAGGGTCGATTTGAGGTAGAAGGTTTAGGGAGGCCACTGATGGCTTGTGTAGGTGGGCATGTAGATGGGCTAGGCTGTCTAGAGGGTTGGACCAAGGGGGTGGTGTCAGGATGCATAGGAGAGGGATGGGAATGTGGACTGGAGGTAGTGGGTAAGGGCTCGCTGGCGTTGGTAGGCGCTGGATGCATAGTAGGGGGGTTCTGTTGGTCTGTGTTGGGAGCCCTGTCGTGGGTGGCTGGGGAGAGGGCAAGTTCCCTTGGAGGTTTTGGCGGGGCAAGGCACAGGGGGAGCGAGGAAGAAGGGGGGTCGTGAACAAGGCGTAACTACGATCATGTACTTTGCAATGACGAAATAATGCAATGCAGGCCTTTACACTCCTGTACTTTGCAAGGGATAAATAATGCACTCTAAAGCGCTACAATCGTGTAGTTAGTTATGCAGTAATATTGTCAGGTGTAATAAGACAGTCCGGTACTTCGTTAGCATCAATATTGGCAATGTGTATTACGACCATCAGCCTCTTCGATAACAGTTGTCCCCCCACATGGTTCAAGACGACTTAGAGTGCAGCTTCTTACTCTGGCCCCAGTACTGCCACTCCTTTCGTCAGTACGGGCCCTAACTCTGAGCCGAAGCACATGCTTACGTCAGCAGAAGGACTGAGAGACCGAGAGAGTGTCCCTTCGAGCCCGCACCCCGCCCATGGAGTGATCCACGTTATCTGGGGGAGCGACTCCACTCTCCACTCCTCCTTCCGCGAACTAGGCCTTCCGTACAGAACTTTCTCAACGAGCATCAGCAGCTTGGCCTGGCAGCTCAGCTCCTCCGGGGTTGCTGGTCTGGGCTGCGACCCTCAGGAAGGTCTCAGGCAGCCGCAGGGCACACATACCCCATGCCCCCAAATGACTATACTCCGGGTGCACATTCATCACCGCACCCTCCGGGTCTCCTCTGGCACAAAGCCACACACGAAATGCTGACGGGACTCCACGTTGACTCCGAGTCTACGCTCACCAGGCACTCTTTCCTGCGGTCTCAGTTGGCACCAAGACATGCACACCATGTTGCAAAGACTCTGTCAAAATGTCTTTTTTCTGCATTAAACAATACCATAAAAAGAACCATGTTAATAAAGAAACATCACATAAAATTGGCACACCTTCTGGTGCACACAATGATCAGCTGATCACCTCCTCAGTCCCAGGTTGCACCAAAGCATGCACACTGCTTTACTGAGACTTACTCCAACTCCGGTGCCCGATATCCAGGCGCTCTTCACCAACGCCTACGGCCGCACATCGACACGCTCCCTGTGTCCGAGCCTCACTTTTCCTCAGGTGCACTCGATGACCAGGAGCTGTTCACCAACCCCTACCGGTGCACCCTGACACACACCCTGCACACCCGAGACTCACTCCACCTCCAATGCACACGCTGACCAGGCGCTCTTCACCAGCACCTGCCGTGCACCATGACACACAGCCAGCACGTCCGAGTCTCACTTCAGCTTCGGTGCACACGCCGAACAGGCACTCTTCACTAATGCCTGCGGTGCACCATGACATGCACCCAGCAAGTCTGAGACTCACTTCAGCTTCAGTTCACACATTGACCAGGCACTCTACATTAACGCCTCTTGTGCACCACGACATGCACCCAGTGCTTCTGAGTCTCACTTCTCCTCCGTGTGTCCAAGATCACAGGGCAGATCTTTCTGAGGGTCTCAAGCTGCCACTACACACGCTCATCACGTTGCTTGAAACTTCTCCGGAAACTTTTATGTTCCTGTGTTTCCAAACAGGGATCCACATTCAGCAGAGACACACAGAAATGCTTAAAGCACAAAATTCACTTCTAAAAGAGTGGTTTGGAACACACAGTGACAAAACCACTTTCATAGAAAGATGTGTTATTACACAGTAAGTTCCTACATACTAAACTTCACCTCTCCATTTTCAACTGATAGGAAACTAGACTAACAAAACACACTACCCAGCCTCCCCCATTCTGTCCTATGAGCAGGATGGCCTTTCACCAGTGAAAACAAAATGGAGTGTTTTTTCACTGTCAGGACATAGCACACACCTCAGTATATATCCTGCCTTTTACTTACACTGCACCCTTCCCAGGGGTTACCTGGGACCTACCACTGTGTATGAAAAAGGGAAAGTAAGACCTGACAAGTGGTTGCACTTGTAAGGACAACATGCTAACTTAGCAAACTGCACGCAGGTCCTACCCAGCAGGCCTGAGTTCCCTTCCCCGCGCACCTTTGCATTACTAGCCCTGGCACACACAGTGCACATCACTAGGGACTTTACTAGTAAGGCAAACATACCAATCGTGGCCAACCAATTACCATTACACTTTACATAGGGAACACTTGTACTTTGACACTAATCTGCAGTGGCAAAGTACCAAAAGCATCCAAAAACAAAGGAGGTAAAGGCAAAAAAGCCTGGGGTAATCACGCCAAGATATGCCAGGTCTAACAAACACAACAAACATTGATCTATTCATAAAACTTAAAAAAAATCTTCAGGTTTCCATGTATATCAAACAAACAAGTATTCTCTGGGGAGCGCACCATCAAACAGTGGATAAATGTGCGAACACCTATATGTTTGATTAAAAACTAGATAAAAGACAAGATAAACAAGTTATATAAAGATAATACCAAATGTTATCAAAAGTGGTAGACAGGTTCTATTTTAAAACTTTGTCTTGGCAGAAAAAAAGTACTCCATGTTGTGTCACATTGCTTGATATGTACAACAATTGCATATCGACAACATTTATTTAATCTATTACCTGCAATGTTAAGCAATAGGTATTTATATCTTTTCTTCCATTGGTTATCTCAAATTATGCAATGAAAATATTCAACAATAAAATCTGCCTACCCCCCATTACTTTAACCCCTTGGATGCGGGTTTATTTTCTGCGCTGTGCGGGAGAAATAAACCGCGGACGGGATTCAGACGGCTCTCGGTCGTCGGGCGCAAACGCCCACCATGACGCATGACGGCCCGGAGCCGTAATGAGCATGCAAGGGTTTAACTTAACTTTTGCCACTATGCTTTGCATTGTGGTGGATTTGAATGGCACATTAGCACTCTTCGCAAATTCATGGCTATAAAGACATGTATCCTGTATTGTGAGACATGGGACCAAATTCACAAATCTAAGTTGTAACTTGGAAAATTATTGTTTCACATGGATGCTCCATGCAGTATATTTCTTCCTGCGAATTATAAGTTGGCATTCCGGGACTGGAATGCCCGTGAGGTTTGTGAACAAGCAGAAATGTTCACAGATGTGTATATTCACCAAACATTATCCTACTACTTCCCACTCTGAAAAGTGTTGAATTCTTTACTTCTTTGAAAGAGAGGAGCAGCCGCGGCCCGTGGAGGGAGTTACAGTGGGGCAGGGAGGCTGGGAGGGGGAGGGGCAGGGTGGAGGGTGCTAAAGACTGACATGTGGATAATTGCAGGTAAGTACACAATTTAATTAATAAAACGAAATTCGTAGCGCGCACCGCATCGCATTTTGCGATGCAGTGCGCGCAACGAAATTCGTTTTATTAATTAAATTGTGTACTTACCGGCAATTATCCATATGCCGGTTTTTAGCACCCTGCCCCTCCCCGCCTCCCTGCCCCTTCCCCTCTCCGCCTCCCTGCCCCACCATAACTCCCTCCACGGGCCGCGGCTGAAAAGGAGTACGTCCGGGGTGTAAAAGAGAAGGTGATATCACTCAAAATTAGTGGGGCTGTACGGAGAAAATGGTTCTTCAGAAAGCAACATATTTTTTCATTAAGAAAACAAACACCACACGAATTTGTACTCTACTTTGTTTTTTCCTCATACAAAAATATGTGTGTGTACATTTTTGTTTAAGAATGAGGAACTCTCAAAACATTTACTAGAAATATGCCAATAAATGTGTAACATGTTCAAGTTTACAGGAGTAACATGGCATTTTTGTGTGAATTCCAAACAGTTGTAAATCAACACCCACACAAGGTTGTAAAGTGGGCTTCCAAATTTACGGATGCTTTGAGAATGAAACCTACTTTTTTAAGGCCTATACTGACCTGGCGCTATTTTCTTCAGTACATAGCAGAACAAATTTAGTAAACATGGTACTCTTCTACTATCTGTATCACCAATTGTATTTTTTTGTAGAGTCATAAAAAAGACAGTGATGAAGAGGATGTTGAGACAGAAGACGAAACAGATGATGACCTTGGAAGCGTTGATGACAGTAGTCCAACTATCAGTCCAAAACAAAACACAGACAGAAGACATAGCATATTCAGTGTTATCTCAAGAAGAAAGTCATCTATCAAGAAAAGGAAATCTAAGAAAAAAAGAAACACGGATCCAGAGGTGAGCTTTTTGGTGTATACTTAATATTTTGACTGAAAGTGAGACAATAGAACTATCTCACACCACAGTAGCCTCTATCCAAATGCCAGTGTCAAGAAATGTTGAAAGAATTCCACCAACTATATAAAGTGATTTGTTTCTCATGGATGTCAATTTAAGCATGCCAGGGGTCGCATCTGTGATCCCTGACCAGCACCTTGCTACCCCTGGCACTGCCTTTGTGACTCCTGGCCCAACAACAGAAGCTAAACAGTCGTCAGAAGAGTATTGTTTACATAAAGCTGCGTAAACTGGGAACCATTTCTGTAAAGTAAGTAAGTAATGCGCACTCTTCTGAAAAAGCAAAACAAGTGAAACAAAAACACACGTTGCTGAACAGCTCATGTTTCATTGTTGTGGCTATCTGAAGAGTCTGTTTGAACTCTTTTTACTAATAAATGTAAAGGGCAGATGTGCAGGATCTGGGCATTGAGTGCCAAAGGATGGGTGGGGGGGTCACTTGCAAATAAATAAAACCTTCATGGGACAAAATTCTAAGTAAAATCATAAAGGTGTATTTAAAATGTATGAGGGCAAAACGCAGTTAAATGCAAATCTGCATTAATAATGCATAAAAAGAAATCTGATTGTAAAGAAATTATCATAACCCAAATTATAATTCAAGAAATACTAGAAAAATCTACTCAGGTCATCGGTCTAAGGAACAAGAGCGCTGACATGAAGTCTTCCTTGAAGAAAGGAGCCAAGTTTAAAGATATAATTCTGCAGACAGTCTAACATGGACACTGCACAGTTCGAAAAGGCTGTGGCGGCCGCCACAGGTAAGAGCAGTGTGGCGGGGTCGGGGAAGGGTGGGGGTCAGGAACCTCGACATACGACAGGATAAGTAAAAAAAAAAGCACTTACCTTGCGCTGCCCGCATCGCCAACTTGGCGATGCGGCGAGCGCAGGGTAAGTAGCTTTTTACATTTTATTCAGTGCATGAAAACACCATCATAAAATGAATCACATTTTGTCGATTTTATGAAACAAACTAAAAAACAGAGGAGAGAGATATTCACGTATAAAATTTGTTCATGCAATTTTAAAAGCAACATTTTCTTCAGCAACGTTAAAATGGATGTCGGTGCAAGTAAGCTGCGGCCCAGTAAATTTAATTTGCTGTAGTAAATGAACATTATTGTCTAATTGCTAACATTGTTCTGTCCTTTTAAAGAGTTAAAGTGGCTTTCAAATGGTCCTGAATCAAAATATTTTAACAAAAATAATGTAATATTGTAAACCAATAAAATAACAGCTATTGATTTTTAACATTTTTGTAAAACATTTTCTTCTTATATATCTATATATTTTCCATTGTTGGTGTACTTTAGTGGAACTAATATTTCACGACCTTTTTTGGTAGACATAATTAAGGTTCCTCGTTTTGTTCTCTGTTTTTTAGCAATATCCTCCACTTCAAGCAAAAGTAAAGTGTACTCTTTTGATGAAATATCATGTCAGCTCCAAGCTAAAAGACACAAGACATCTAAAAGTTGTGTTACTAACTCCTATGTGATGTGATTATCTGTCCAATCAATCGGATATGCATATACTGCTATTTTGTAAATGTTATATTGCACAGAGGAAAAGATGGATTGTGCCCATATTGAAGATTATGGATTTTAATCAGTGTCGTTCTGCTTTTTTAGCCATCCAGAAATTAGATAATATATTAACTATTGTATCTGTCCCAGCTTTTCAAAAATCTTCTGAGAGTGCGAAAATCAATTTATGCTTCACCGTAACCAGACAATTTTTTATTGTGTTATGATTGTTGTTTATATATATGTATACAGATATTCTCTTTTTATATTGTGAATTTTTAATTGTACTTTTATGCTTGTTTTCGCATATAATAACCGAATAAAGTTATTAAAGTAACGTAAGTAACTCCTATGTCATATTATATTATTTGTGTGTTTGTTATGGGGTTCTTATCATCAAAGGTCATATGATATCACCTTCAATTATGTCACCGAGGTTAAAGGATGTTTGAGGACACTTGCGCTACCACTGGTGAATCGATGTCCACGATTTTGATATTCTCATCTCCCAGCACTGGCACAAATATTTCTGGTAATAGGGTCACGTAGATGCTTCCTGTTGATAGCAACATATACAGCTTTGTATTCTTGCTTTTCTCTTCAGTCCACCCTGCCCAGGACTGCTCAAAATGATGTTTCATGCATGCTCCATATACTATTACACAGTGATATTAAGATGTGAATACCTACACCGAAAATCGTAAGGGCCATGGTAAACATAATTTGTAAAAAGTGCCTGAGGATTTCTGAAAAGCAAGTGCAGTTTATATAGAATAAATGCACTCAAAAATCAAGACTACAAATAGTGTCCAGACTACAAATAATGTCCCTATTCTTATTATTCAGTGGTTTATCTTTGTAAACATTAGCAAGCAGAACATCTTCAGATCTTTCATATTGTCGAATTTCAAAGTGATGAACCACTCTGGTTGAAAGCCACATAGATCTAACTCCGTAGCATTTAACGCACTGTAGGACACTTTTATTTAACTGTTTGGACAAAATATTGAGCTAATAGCATTGTGTGGACAAAATATCGTGTCAAGAATACAGAGGATAAAAATATAGTGAACGTAAGTTTGTATGGGTTAACAAAGTTGTATTTTACTTATATCCATATCTATGTACCTTGAAAACATATATATATCTTCTAGGTACGTTGACGTGGCGTTACGAAGAGTAAATCTATACTTCCCTATATGCACTTACCTTCTTGAGACAACCTTTGTTTATGGACAATGCCTGCACAAAGTAAGGCAAGCAGTTTTCAACTTGTGATCAAACAAAAATAATTGGTTTAAGAAGGAGGATCTTCAGGAGTTTTTTTTCAAAGAGTATGTGGGGTACATTTGTCAAAGTGCACAAACTTCCCAGACATGTGACCAGTGCAGGCACAATTCTGTCCTGTTTGGTCAACTGCCAGGTCTTTGTCATTGTATTGACACTGTAACATCAAAGAGTAAGTAACTATGGGTCGGCCGGCTGGGATGGCTGCTGAATGTTTGCTCTTGCATCACACCATTTCTCATGAGCCATGCACTTCGGTAGTATGGCAGCACTAAGCAAAGCAGCACACCTGAAGTTGGCCTATGTGAACAAAGCCCAGTTAGGATCTAACTGCCGTTGTCTAAAGTGCTCATGCTCAGCAGATGTATTCTCTCCCACACAACGTTGCTCAAAAACCCTGTAAAACATCTCAGGGGCTGATTCACAAAGGAAAACTTAGACCTGAAGTCTAATTTTAGACCTAACGTCTAAGCTTAGGGCAAAATTCATAAAAGTAGGTTTAGACAAGAAGTCTAAGTTTAGACCTAAAGTCTAAGTTTAGACCTGAAGTCTAAATTTAGATAAAAATTCTATCTTTAGACCTAAAGTCTAATTTAGACATGAAGTCTAACTTTAGACCTGAAGTCTAACTTTAACCCGAAGTCTGAAGTACTGGACCGGGTCAAAGTCAAAAGTTCAAGCCAACCAAGATGGAGCACAGGTTAGATACAGTCCCAGATTAGTCTTGCTGAAGGGTTACCTTCTCCAGTTTTGTGCCAGACGTTTTGTTTGCAATTGGAGAGGGCCACAGGCAACATGGGGTCAGAGTGGTGGGAAGAGCACACTGGGGGTTGCAGGTGAGTGGGCTCAAGCTTTGCGCTTGCTGTGCAAAGAGACTGGCTGGTGGCAGCTCTTGCTAAACTTCGGTGCCAGCGGTATAGTCTTGGTAGCAGGCAGCAGATCAGCACAGCAAGGCAGCAGTTCCTTTAGAGCAGCAATCCAGCAGAGTGGCAGTCCTTGTCGCAGCACAGCAGTCCTTTTTCCTAGCAGAGTATCCACAAGAACAGAAGTGTACTGCAGAGTTGCTGTCTGGTGTCCTCTTTTTATACCCACGTGCCCAAGTTCGGGAAGGGTGATCAGCTTCTACACAGTAGCTTTGAAGTGCATGAAATCTCCTACCTCCCCTGTCCTGGCTCCAAGGTGACTGTAGTATTAATGCAGGGTCGTTAGGCCCTTTGCGTGAAGGCAGAGCACTGGCTATTTAGATGTAAGTGGGGCTGTGCTCAGTTCTGAGCGCATCATGTCCGCAAATGTCCCACCAAGGCACACCTAATTCCTTTATTGTGTGACTGTCTGGGAGGAATTCACAAAGTCTAACTGTCAGTTACACATAGCCATGTGACCCAAGACAGGTTACAGGCACAAAAGAGCATAGGGAAGGGAAATACCAACTTTCTAAAAGTGGCATTTTCAAAATTGTAATTTAAAATCAGACATCCCGATAAGGTAGGATTTTAAATTCCAATTCCAGAGACACTAAACTTGATCCAGTAATCTCTTCCCAGTTAGAAATTACACATAAAATGTGATAAGGCAACTCCAATGTTATCCTATAAGAGGCATAGGTCGTGCAGTAGTGAAAAATGAATGTAAGAGTTTTTCACCACCAGTACAGGTAAAATTTAAAAGTGCAGGCCCTACTTTTTAAATACATTACACCTTCCCTCTGGGATGTCCAGGGACTACCCTAGGGATGACTTGTATGTATTAAAAAAGTAGGGGTGGGCGTAGTTCGCGAAGTAGCGCTACGCGTAGCTACGCAAAGTGCACTTCGCACTACGTGAGCTACGTGTAGCACTTTGTGAACTGCGTAGTAGCATGTTCGCACTGTGTAAGATGTCGTTTTCAATGATTGCACAGTGCGGACAAGCATCCGGCACTGTGCAATCATTGAAAACGGAATCTTGCACAGTGCGACATGTATTTTTCTGCCGCTCGAGTAGATTTTTACTCGAGCTGCAGCTTTCTCAATGCGGACTGGTAGTTTCTCATCGCGAGCGGTCGCGAGCATGCGCGACCACTCGCAATGAGAAACCTGACCTCCCCGTGTTGAGAATCCCGCCGGGAAGTTTATTTTCCATGCTTGCGATCGTGAACAAGGAAAAAGTCTCACAAGGATGTAATTTTGCTTGCTCGCGGTCGCCAACTTGACGTTGAGGACCGCGAGCAAGCAAAAAATGACTGCTGCACTACGCTACGCATGTTTGAACTGTGCTACGTGCAGTTAGCGTAGTGCGAAGTTGTGCAAACTTCGCAAACTACACGAGCGTAGAGTAGTGCTTTGCCCTGGGTTATTAAAAAGGAGGGTTTATTTTGGCAGGTTGAAACAGCAGTTTAAAACGGCAAACACAGGCTCTGCAATGGCCTGCCTGGACCATGTTTAAAAGGCTACTTAAGGGGGTGTTACAATCAGTGCTGCAGGCCCACTGGTAGAGGCCCTGGGCACATGTATTGCCACTTTACTAGGAACCTATGAATGAAATAAATATGCAAGTGCAATTGGGTTTATTCCAATTTAACCATGTTTTGGGGAGAGAGCAAAATCGTTTCACAAACTTTATTCGACAATTAAGTCATAAAAGTGTACATACATATATTTACACAAATGTTAATTAAAGATTCATAAAAGATCCATACAATAAATATTTTAAAAAGTATTAAACTAGAATAGACTATGCCGAATTACAGTTTAAAAAGAATAAAAACAAGTTCATCAACATACATTAATCCAGAGGAGTATTGCACAGAAGGTTAGCCCCAGTATACATGGGCAAATACAGCTTAATTTTCACATAGTTACCGCTGTATATTTTGTGCGGATTACCCAAGCCCATTTCAAGAATTTTGCCACAGCAACAGCAACTTTAGGCGTTGGAGAAAAATCACTTTAGCAATGGTTAGCAGTGGAAAAGTGCACAGAGTCCTGATGCAAAGAAAACAAATTCAGCAAAAATAGGAGGAGGAAGGCACAAAGTCTGGAGAGACAGTATGAGTCTGAGGAAACATGGACTACCTTGACTCAAACATAATAGTGGTCTGTACTTGCAGCAGTGAATAGCTCTTGCTTGGCTATGTTGCCAAATAACCAAAGTGGTGAAAGATCTTAAATCAGCTGTGTTTTGTAGCTTTTATTTCCAAAGAACAGTCTTGTAGTTGTTCCTCATTATGGCCATTTAAGACTGACTCTCTGTGGTGTCAATGTTTTTATATTGGCCCTGGCTCTTCTGTTGGATATGTTTCATATTTTTACAGTGATTTGAATTTTAGATTGTCACTTAGGCTGGACTAATCCAAACCGATGCACCGACAAACACAGGCTAGGTTTTTTAACATAACAGAATCATTTGAAAAGGGTTTGGGGCCAGAGTCACTTTATTAGTGCAGACCCTACGTGAAATCTGTTTGGGATTTACAAATCAACACAAATGGCGATTTAGGTTGGTTTTTAACAAAAAAGCAACTCAACCCAATGAGCTTCCTTGCGTTACTTTGCATCAGGGTGACATTCCATTGACGATGCATGGACATTCCTGGGCATCCTCCCAGGGGTGTTGATGCAAATCCATAACTACAAAGAATTGTAAAAGACATGAATTTAAGCCAAACACTTGCACCTACCTCAGGTTGGTATAACCAGGAGGCATACTTTTTTTCTCCTTTTGTTTTCTTCTTTGCATGAGTGCTGCATTCCGCACACCTCCCAGCACAAAAACTATGCAGACCACAATGCAGGCATCCTTGCACTATGGCATTGGGCATGGCCTCACTGCATGCACCAGTGCATGGAGAGAAAAGAACTGTGTAATGTATTTGTAATATTGCTGCCCTCTCCAGTTCCCACAACACAGCACATTTGGGGCCAGATGTAGGTAATTTTAATTTACCACCTCTTAAATACCGATTCATACCGAATCGGTATTTAAGAGGTGGTAAAATAGAGGGGGGGAGATGTAGGTATTTCAGATTCGGTAAATACCGAATCGTTAAGATTCGGTATTTACCGATTCTGTAAATACCGATTCGGTATTGCCCATTGATTCCTATGGGCCTTGCAGCCCATAGGAATCAATGGGCAATACCGATTCTGTAATTACAGATTCGGTAAATACCGATTTTAGCAAGGGTGCAGGGGGTGTCACTTTGACACCCTCTGGCACCCCAAAAATAGGCATGTGCGCCATGTGGCACACAGACATGCCCTAAGGGCATGTCTGTGTGTCACATGGCACAGGTGTGCATGCACACATGTGCATGCACACCTGGATTCGGTATTTTACCACCCAATTGGATTGGGTGGTAAAATACCGATTCTTAAAGCCCTGTGGCACTCTGACTTGTGCCAGCTATATCTGCATTTACAGAATCGGTATTTTACCGAGTCTGTATTTACCGATTCGGTAATTTTACCGAATCGGTAAATACAGAATCGGTAAAATACCGATTCTGTAAATGCATGCCCTACATCTCAAAATCCAATTACTGGTCGGTAACGGCCGAATTCGGCCGTTACCGGCCGGTAATTGGCCACCTACATCTGGCCCTAAGTTTGCAACCCTTCGTTGAGTAAATCTTGGCTCAGGTCTTGGAAACATGTTGAGAACAAAACACCTTTATATACAAATAGACTTAAATGTCTGATTACTATGCAATTGCAACCAAACTAGATTTTTTTCCCGCACCAAAAGCCGAAATAAAAGTGAAGGTTTTTATTTTTTTTTGTAATTTTTTTTAAAACACATGGAAAACTCAACAATGAGTAAAAACAGATATTTGAGCAGAAACCATTTTACAGAAAGCAGCAAAACAATCGACATCCCACTGCAAAATTCTATATTCGGAATAGAGAGAAGCATTTCGGTGATAGAAAGAGCTAAGTTAAACCCCAGTGTCCTGGCCAGTTAATGCATCCATCATCCAGAGCCGGATGGGTGCCATATCCGGCAGAGCCCTCACCTCTGTGCATCATTCGCTACCAATGTCATCTCCAACAAACTGATGTTTAAAAATTCCCACAACCAGTTCCAAGGATCAGGGGCCTCACGTGAGAGCTAAGAGCAAGCCCGCTCCAATCCAGCCAAGGAGACAGAGAAAAAATATAAGCCTGTGAATGTTGAGGGATGCCAAGCGTTTGTTCCAGCATAATCAGCTTTGGATCCCACACAGCCAGTTAATTTGAGGGGCATAAGTTTTCCCAAAAATGAAAGCCCAAAATAAATGCAGAGTAAGACAGGAGGCAAAGACATGAACCGCATTAGCCCACTCGAGCCCGCAGCAAAAACAACAAACATCTACCCGAAGCCTCATTTAATATGACGCACAACATGTTCCTAGGGTATGTCCCAAAAATGTGTTGCACCTCAAGGCCCCAGCTGTTACCTCTGTATTGAGGAGTTGATTCCATTTAACCACCTTTACCTAAAAAGGATCAACCGAAAGATCCAGTGAGAAAAAATAAATTAGCTTGTAAACCAGATCGATATTTCTATTTGCTGGAGCTTTTATTACCAGCTATCACAGGGAATTATCAGAATGCCTAATCTCATCTTTATTGAGACTAGAAATGAAGTGTCGTACTTGCAGATACCCATAAAAACAACTATGTGGAAGAGAAACTGCTGCCGCATATTCTCAAAAGAGAGAAGGATGTCCTCCTCAAACAGTTGACTCATAATAGAGTTTGGCCCTCTCCCAATTCTCCCAGAAACCATCATGAACACAAGAGGGTAAGTTGGGGTTATATCCTAAATATGTAAGCTGATTAAGCGGAGTAATGTTAGGAAATCTTTGCCCAAAAAAAACTCCAAATAAAATGGAAAACCTTTGAAGTCTTAAATAGGGTTCTCTTGAATTATAATGTGTGCACAGAACCAACACCTGGAACAATCGATTTCCCTAACGGCAAAAAGTCACCGAACATATACCAGTGTACCCACATTCCCCCCTTCAAAATCTGACAGAAAACTGCAAAACAGGGAACACAACCCCACCATTCTCTTTAGGCTGTTAAAAGAACTGTATCTTACAACGAGGCCTCCTATAACACCATATAAACCCCTGCAATGAAGGCTCAATCTTATTACAAAATAGCCGGTGGGAAAAAAGAGGGACACACCGGAAACGGTAAAGGTACCTCTGGAGAATCATCATTTTGTTAAGATTACAGTGACCGATCAAGCCTAGATGAAGAAGGTTCCACTTGGTGAAAGAATTAACTGTATGTTGCTACAGCTTAGCATATGTGTAGATAACGGTACCCCCAGATACACCACTGACTGCAGTGGGGGGTGACTAGGTCTTATTTGAATTTAACTTGTATCCAGAAACTGTCATGTCATCTTCATAAGCTAGAACCTTGACTTCAAACTGGTGTATTCTTAAGGGCATGATATCCTTGGATGATTTGAGGGAGTGAATAAAAGGCTCAATATATAATGCCAATAACTAAGAGGAGAGAGGACACCACTGTCTGGAGAACCAGAGCAGTGAATCCTAGCTTTCAGTCCGGAATAAACTCGACAAACTCTGGAGACAAAGCCTGAGCCTAGTACAGCGGTCTCCATGAACCTCCCAAAAGAAGGGTCAGGATCTAAAAGAACCATACCCACGGGCCCACTGAGAAAGAAAGCCTGTTTCTAGGGCAGTATTTGCTGTGTTGACTTGTGATGTTGTGTCACGTCCCGGAATGAAGTCATGCTGGTTTGAATCAACCAGCCCTATGATTACTACAGATAGTCGATTAGAAAGGATTCATGTATAAATATTTGAGTCTGCATTAATTAAAGAGATTGGGCGAAGTACTCCACAAAGCATGGGATCTTTCCCTTTTTTCAGGAAAATAACAATGTTGGTCTACCCCAAAGATCCAGGAACATGACCAGAATCATCAAAGGATTTAAACAAATCCCTAAGAACTGGGGGGAAAAATACAAGAACATGAAGTAAAGCTCCAACATAATCTGATCAGGAGCGCAGGATTTACCTTTGGCTAAAGAACCAATGGCAATTTCCACCTCGGAGAGAGTTATAGGTGCTTATAGGTTAGACCTCTGGATATGACTCAGCTTATGAAGGAAAAAACACCCAACAAATTACAAAATATCTTCAGCGGAGGAAAAACAGTGATTTGATGTGATGTGAAAGGCCTTTGTAAAGCGCAGCATACACTATACAGTTTCTTGGCGCTGGGGCAGAGAAGGACGGTGGGCACCGCCTGGACAGGACAGGGGAGTGCACAGCAGCAACAGTAAAAAAAAGAGAAAAAGAAAAAGAATGGAGAAGAGAAAAACATTTTAGTTGTATGCAGTGCGAAACAGATAAGTCTTAAGAAGGGATCTAAAACGGGTATAGGGAGAAGCAAGCCTTATGTCCAATGGGAGGGCATTCCAGAAAGATGGAGCAAGGAATGAGAATCTTAAACCTCCCCATTTCTTACGCTTGACTCTCGGGATTTTGAGTAAAGCCGAGTGAGCCGAGCGAAGATTACGAGAGGGGACATAAGGGTGAATGAGGGAAGAGATAAAGGTAGGACCTAAGCCCAGAGATTTAAAAACAAGGCAGCCCAGCTTGAATTTGCAGCGTTCAGAAACAGGGAGCCAGTGCAAAGATCTTATCAGGGGGCGGACGTGATGGTCCCTCGGTTGATGGAAGATGAGGCGTGCCGCCTGATTCTGAACAAGCTGCAAACATTTAAGTTGATAATCTGGGATGCCTATGTACAAGGAATGGGCGTAGTCGATCCTAGAGATGACTAACGCCAAAAGGGCTAAGGTAAGAGCCTCGGTGGTAAGAAACCGCGCGATTTTCCGAATTTTGCGCAGTTGGAAAAAACAAGAAGAGACAGTGGCATTTATCTGGGGCTTCATCGAAACAGTCCTCTCGATAGAGTTATTGATGGAAAATCGCCACAGGGTCGACATCGAGCTCCCATTTATCACTACTAATCTGCTGATTGGTGTAAAGCTAGAACTATCTTTCACTCTACAAGAGATTATCTGCCCCATCTTTTCACTATTTTCAAAACTAACCATTTGCCTAGCGCAGCAGTTTTTCACCACCCGATCGCTTCCTTAGAGAGGCCAGAAGAGCGTTAGACAGTTCCAAGAAAACCTCAATCCAGGGCCCATCCCTAGTGATGATGCAATGCTCCAGATATCTCTCTAAAGAACTGAAAGTCCAACAGGCTTCAGCCTCCTCCAATATTGCCATCCTCCGCTCGCATGCAGCAAACTGGAGCATTTGTCCCCAACACAAAGCCTCACATGGGTCCCAAACAACAAAAAGTGCGACTGAGCCGATTTTAAACTTCAAAACTCACATAAATGAGAGTTCATGAGCAGATATAGCCCTCATCAAGTAAGAGTTTACGTTTTATTTGTCCATCCCGGAGGCCCCGATGACTGAATAGGAACACTGAGTTGGATGAACAAACGGAGAATTGTGATTGAATATAGTCCTTGGATTAGGAATCAGCTTCAAGGATGAAACCAACATGTCTAAACGTGACAGAGATTTATGGGGGACAGAATAAAACGTAAAACCTGGTTCATTAGGTCGCTCCAAATGCCAAAGATCAACCAATACAAATGAGGAGATGAGTTTCTGCAGATCCCTAAATCGATGCCTCCCACCGAGAGCCGAACTTGAGTCACCCTGGGCCTCAAGTTCTCTATTGGAGGATAAAGTCACGTTAAAATTGTCACTAACAATAAGGGGTGGTGGCCATAAATGAAGCTCGGTCAATGTAAAGTAGAGAAATAGTCGGATTGTCTTAAATCCTTTATTGAAGGATATTGTGAAAGAACAGGTAGCGCCAGGAAGCACAACCATACAGGTCTACAGTCTAGCTCTAACTGACTCAACCATCCTAGAACTACATTACACACATACATTGTAAAGCTCTCTAACACGAGCTATTAACACGAGCCTTAAAGCAATAACATGGAATTAGTAAAACACAATATAACAGTCAACAAAAAGTCTAAGATCATCGGTTCATTAGTGTTTGGTCCATAAACCACACACATGGTAAAGCAGATCCTATACTCGTGGATAGCTGCCAGAAGCCATCGCCCCTGAGTCCACCCTTTTACATAAAGCCATGCGTTTTGATCTGTAGAAAAAGAACAGATTATCATTGTTTCGTGCAATAGTTCTTTATGTATATAGAGGAGAGCCCTCTGTCTTTTCACTGCACGCACTATTCTACTGTGTCTTGGTCGCACCCATCACCCTTTTGCACTGCGTCATGCCGGACCAATGTACCTCCACCTCATAACATTACCATAACCATTTCAGTGTCACAGTAGAGGCGTCTTTATGCTGATTAATTCTCACGTGATTTTGTGTTTATGCCAGACTATGGTTCCTTATCTGCATAGTGCACACGTTTATTCCCAAAAATCAGTGCCCGTTGGCGAGCACAGGCGGGTGAACCCCCACCTCACACTCTTTTATCATGGTAACTTGGAGGAAACAAACAAGTCTATCATGCATCAGTGCCGAACCCAACCAAAGACAGTCAAAGCAATTATCCCTCACTTACAAGTGTAAGACGACCCTACTTACCACAGCTTGGAGTCCACCTGGCTTCTGCACCTATTTTTATCCCTCTCTTCTCCTAAATGGATAACTCGAATTTCAATTTCGAGTTATTTTAAACGCCCCTCTCCTCACCAGGAAAAGTTGACTCTCCATATTGGACACTTCCCTCCCCCTCTTTTTAGTCACCAATTATTTTTAGCCTAAGAAAAATGTCAAGGTGCATCTGGCTCCAGTCCTAACTGGGAGACGGGCACACACACACTTGTGTTTCCGAGCATGGAACAAGACCCTGTTTGAAGTACATGCGTGGGTCTCGGGCCCCCTCCGTAACCAACGGAATCCCACAGATAACAGACAGTTCTAAACACTGAAAACTGAGGAGTACTCAGTGGTGTGATTTGCGTGGATGCCACTACGTTTGTTTACCCAGAATTTCACTGAATATGTCAAACATTGGTAACAAAAATATATTTTTTCAGATTTCTGTGAAGAAAAGTTGCAGATTTTGTATATAACAGCAAACTCCCACAACCCATTGCTTTCCCTGTTCCACCAGTAAATTAGACCCCCGCAGGTGGGTTGGCCCAGTGTAGTTGAGAGAACAAGACAAAATTGTGACCATATAAAGTTAATATATTGTCAATGTGGTCTTCACATACTCACTGTGACCTATTTCCTGGTGCAATAAGCTCAAATTAACATGTAGGCTTTTGTTTTTATTGGGACGAGTGTTGGGACGTTGGATGGCTGGACTGTAGCTATTTACCAGAAGCTTTGTAGTTTTCCTGCAAGAAAACTGAAGAAAATGTATTTTTTACTCAAACTTTGACATCAACATGGATTTCTGATTAATTACATTTGTTAAAATTCATGCATGCCACCTCACTGTGAATTCTTTCCTCTTTGTCTTTATTTTTCAGAAGTGACGGGTTTTGTAGGTTCCCCTGAATATGAGCTAAAAAGCACACCAAAACTGTGGCTATTCCCTGTGTGAAGCTTCCTTCATCAAATACATTCCCTAGTATCTAGTTTTGGTTCCCTAATCAAATGATGGAAAACTCGCACGTCTGATAACCCCACACTCAGAAGAACTAGTGGAACACTGATTTTGTTCAGTTCATGCAGGAATGTGTTTGTGTGTGGAAGATTTTTGGAAACTAACATATTTTGTGGAATAAGATCGGAAAATTTGTAAAATATCTTGTTCAGTGTGTTATCCCAAGCTTGCCAATCGGAGTGAGGGAAGTTTGAATCCCAGGAACAGAAACTTTGGCCCATATGCATGAACTCATTTTCCCATAGACACAGAATGGACAAAACCTTTGATGCATATGGTCCTTTATGTGTAGATGCTGAAAGTAAGTATTTGGATTAAGATTCCATGTACCCCGGATTGACCAAAAGGCATAGTCGAATTCTAGATTTTGCGTTTAGTTGCTTTTTAAATTTCCCTAATAATCCGCTGGTACTTATTTTTCATCATCGGGTTTTGACCCAAATCAAGAGACAAAAAAATATAAGAGGAGGAAGAAAAAAAGACGAGAAAGGCGGGAAAAACAGTGAAAAAGAAAGAAAGCAAAGATGTAAAATAATCTGGAAAAGTGCGATAACGAGGAAGCGAATATCTGATGGGTAGCTGGAAGAGTCATGCGTTAAAAATAAAAACTGTGCAAGCTTGGCATGCAGCACCCCTTACAATCAATAGCGATGGCTGAGTGTTATGAGCAACACTCTGTGCCCTTGCATTTATTCGTTTACAAATTAAATACCCCAAAACCATAGAAAATCATCAGAAGAGTTGAACCCCATGCTCAGGAAACACGCACAGGAAAAATTTTAGTGACCAGTTTCTGGCATAATGTGTTTCTGCACAAGATAGACATGAGGGAATAACCATGTTTTGAAAAAAAATTGCTAAAAATGTGGTTATGTTTGGTGCGACCTACCAGCCAGTTAATCAGCAAGGTGGAGGTATGGCAACCATCAAAAGGAACCTCTGGATTGTACATATGAAACCATATGGTTGTGGTATGCTTTCTTAAAGTTCTGGAGTGGTGCCTGTTGCCAAATAACAACCACATTTCTCTTGTAGATACTTTCGAAAGTTCCAAAATGCACTAAACTAAAGTGCATATTTACAAGAACTTAACGCCGCCGTAGCGTAAATATTTTGACGTTACATCGCTTTTTTCTATCGCCGTATTTACATATTGCCGCAAACTGCAGTTAGCAGCACTTTTGCAGTGTAAATGGGAATTTTCAAGATTATATACAAAAAATAATTGTGTAACCTGCACACCTTCTTTATTTTACAATGCTTTTCTAACTTTTAACCATCGGTGCAGACCCGCTTCCTGACTAACCCCTGTCAGGTTCCAATGAAACTGCAAAAACAGACACAACTGTGTCCCCTGCCGGAATGCACTGTTCGAATTGGCCCTAATGCCAGGGTGCTATACCCACGTTTTCTTAAACAATAATCAACATCTATACCAAAATTTTGAGCCTTCAATAAACCATCAATGTCTTAAAAAAATCTTAGTGCACTGACTCAAACACACTTCGTGTTTCAAAAAACGTTTCATTTTTTACTTAGCTGTTTCAAAATACTTTGTTTCTGATATTACATTAAATTGTTAGCATTTTATAACATATTCACAATTCGTTTTCATTGAGAACATAATGCAAACTAATATAATTTTTCAGAACTCATAATCCACATCATGAAGTGTGTTTGAGTCAGTGCACTAAGATTTTTTGAAGACATTGATGGTTTATTGAAGGCTCAAAATTTTGGTATAGATGTTGATTATTGTTTAAGAAAACGTGGGTATAGCACCCTGGCATTAGGGCCAATTCGAACAGTGCATTCCGGCAGGGGACACAGTTGTGTCTGTTTTTGCAATTTTCAAGATTGCCATTTCTTTTAGCAGGACTTAATGAAAATGAGATGCAATGTAGACGTTCATGTACAGTGACATTTTCGTATTTCAATAACCCCCCAAAACTGCAGCTAAGTCAAGTTGGAGACAGTTTTTTAAGATAAAGAAATAGCTGGTCTTAAAATTGATGCAAACACTTGGGTCCAAATATATTGCAGTGCTGGAAAGCACTGCAAGGAATATTGCTGCCCTGCCCTGCACCAAAACAAAAGGTCAGGAATGCGCCACATCAATAAGATAGGGCGCCACTCCTACGAGGCATTGTTTCGTGGGAATGTCCACCCAGCAAACATCATGCCTGATGCACGTATAATCTGACACAAGGCTTCACAAGTTCACGCATATGCCTATATGTATCACTTTGTAAATACGGCGCAACATGGTGCAAAATTCACACTGCAAGTATGTCAAGAAAATGATGTGCCAGCGGTATTAAAGTGTCGGAAGGGTCTCAGGAATTGCCCCCTTGTCTTTTTCCCCTACAATGGTGCACAATGGCCGTCATGTGCCAACGCAGGCACCCATGCGCCATAGTGCAAGGGTGACTGTGTCGTGGATTTGATTGATGTAGTGGCTCCATCTCTTCTCGAGACGTCTTCAGGTGCGTCTGGACTAGTGGAGGGTGGGAGTGAATTAGTTGGCCTTCTCAGAGTGTTTTCCCGGGTTTATACCTCCGGGGTGCCAGGATGTCTGCGCCGTGAGAGATCCATTAATGGAGGTTGCGCGCTCTGTTGTTGGGGGTCTGTAAGCGTTGGCGGAGTGGTGGTGTTGGGGGTGTTGATGAGAAGTTCTTCTGCGGCATTGATCAAGCTGCGACAGGGAGGGGGCAATGATGGCAGTGGTGTACGGTGGGCATGGTGAAGGTGTGATGTATACAATAATGGCTGGTCCAGGATAGTTTGGAGGTGTGGCTGTAATTGAACGTTCCCACTGACATAGAAAAATGGGTCGAGCATGTGTCTGGCTATGTGGGTTGGTGTGGTGACTAGCTGCTCAAGTCCGATGTTTTCGAGGTTCTACAGGAGGCTTGGGGTGTTCTGGTCACTGGATTTGTCTAGTTGGAAATTGAGGTCTCCGAGTAGGATGCAGTCGGTGGATGGGAGAGCCTGGGGTCTAAGGAGGTCTCCAATGGCATCAGTGCATGGGGGGGTCATGGTCCGGGGGGGCCAGTAGACGAGGGTGCCTGCTTAGGGTGGTGTTGTGCTTGGTTTGGATCTGGAAGTGGAGGTGTTCAATGGACGCTGTTGGGTCATTAGAGTGCGTGGTCAGTTGCAGGGTGCTTTTGTAAACAATGGCAATGCCTCCTTCTAGGCAGTCAGGTTGGTAATTGAATGCAATGTTTTAGCCGTCAGAGATGGCAATGGCGATGTCCAGTCCGGAGCAGAGGTTGGTCCAGGATTATGTGAAGAAGGCAATGTCTGAAGAGTTGGCATCGAGGAGGTCTCAGATTTCTGTGGTGTGTTTGTGGAGGGACCACACATTGAGGAGGATGCAATTGAGACGGCTGGGTGCGCTGTTGATTGGCTGGATGGTGAGAGGAGCTGGTGAGTTGATGTGGCAGAAGGTGTGTTTTCAGGCCGACAGGTGATTCTTTGGTAATGGTAGATGGTAGTTGGAGAGGGGTCCAGGGTTGTGGGCGAGGAGGGTGCTGGTGTCATAGCAGTGGAATGTCCAGGAGGCAGGCTTCCTGGCACTGGATGCAGTCCATGCATGGATAGCGCATAGTTGCTTTCCTTTGGCACGCATTTGGTGCACCAGTGGCATACCCACTGTGCATGGCTGCACAGCAGCCGCCATTAGGTACTGCTGCGGGGCTGGACAGGTGGGAAACACTGGAAAGAACACTGGAAGGGTGGGTGTTAAAACTGGGGGTCTCTAGTTGGCAGAGGTAGGTACCACTGTCCAAATAGGGACCCTTTCTTCTAGTCAGGGCAAGGAGATAACCCTCTGAGATAACCCCTGCTCACCCTCTAGGTAGCTTGGCACGAGCTGTCTAGGCTAACCAGAGGCAATGCGCAAAGTATTTGTACCAACACTCACAGTAACACAGTGAAAACACCACAAACTGACTCCACAGCAGTTTAGAAAAATAAAGGTATTTTAATCTAAACTACACAAGACCAAAACGACAAAAATCCAACATACACAGTTCAAGAATATGGTTTCAAAAAGTGTTCTTAAGGTTGCGTTAAAATTCTTCAGGTTGCGATAGAATAATCCAGAGATGCGTGAAAAGTTCACAGTTGCGTCACGTTTACTCACAGTACCTTTTAGTTGCGACAAAGTTCCAAAAGCAGAAGCTGGTGCGGTGGAAAACAAGCGATGCGTTGCTCCTGAGACCCTGGGGAGGCGTTTGCGACAGCCTCGCTGCAGCAGCGGGCGTGTTGCGATGAATCCGGTCTGTATGGGGAGGAAGGCCACTTGTATGGATTCCGGTGCGTAGGTTCCGTAGGAAGTTTGTTCTTGCAAAGGCACGATGCGACGATCTCGTAGGGGCTGCGACGATCTCCTGGGCGACGATGCGCGATCCAGCGGTGATCCTCTCTCTCGCAGCACCTCGATGCGATGATTCTGCGACGATGCTCGCAGCGACGTGATGCGGTCCGCAAGCAAGCGGTGCGGCGATCTCACCCAGCGACGACAGGCTCTGCAACGACACTCGCAGCGATGTTCGACTTTCCCGCAACGGTCTGGTGCGTCCCGCAAACGAAGGATGCGACGGCTCTGGCAGCGGCGTCAGGCGCTGCGACGATCTCGGCCTTCGTAGCGGCGGGAAACTTCTCGCACTGTCGGGGATGCGCTCCGCAAGCGAGCGATGTGACACTTTTCAATTTCAAAAGTCTCTCAAGCTTAATTTCAAGCTTCCCAGCACAGGTACAACTTCCAGAGGCCCCACAACTGGATCAAGCACTCTAGGAAGGACAGAACTCTCTCAGCAGATTTCAGGGAAGCTGGGGGTGAAGTCTTTTTGTTCCTGGGACTTCAGAACAGGGAGCCAGCTCTACTCAGGCCCTTGGAGATTCCTTCAAGACAGGGGACACAGCTCAGCAGCAAAGTCCTTCCCCTCTCCTTGGCAGCAAAGCAACAGGTCAGTCCAGCAGAGCAACAGCAGGACAGTCTTCCTTCTTCAGTTTCAGCTTTCTCCTTGGCAGAGGTTCCTTCTTGATTCCAGGATGATCTAATTTTCTGTTGTCAGGGGTCCTGTACTTATACCCCTAAAGTCTTTGTTCTCTCTGTGCATGTGGGCCCTGAGCCCGGTCTGAACCAGTTCTGGGTGTTTCCTGAGTACTTTGTTTTGCTGGCTGCTTCTTTCATTTCAGAGTGAGGGGCAGGGTCGTCAGCCGCCCAGCAGGAGGTTGAGCCAGCATTGTGGAAGGCAGGCACAGCCCTATTCAGGCCCAGGTGCTAACTGCTCCCACCACTCCAGTTGCAAATGCAGTCATTCAGCCTAGGGCTGACTCAGCCAGCCTCCTGGGGAATCCCCAGCCCCTGTCACTCTCAAACCAGACAGTCAATACACAAACAGGCCCAGGCACACAGAAGGGTCAGACAAGAGAACAGCAACTTTCTAAAAGTGCTGTTCTCAAGCACAGGATTTAAAAACAACCTTTCCTAAAAGATGTGTTATTAAATCCTGAGTTCAGGGATACTAGATACTTATGTCCTATCTTGTTCCTATGGGAAGAAATGCTGTTAACCACTGTAGCCAGCATCCCTCATGTTAATCTATGGAGCAAGATAGCCTTACAATAGTGAAAAATGAAAATGGCTGCCATTCACTACCAGAGCATGTTACCTGCACTAGTACATGCTCTACCTTTTACATACACTGCACCCTGCCCAGGGGGTACCTTGGGCCTTCCATAGGGGTGACTGATGTGCACGAAAAGGGAAGGGTTAGGCCTGGTCAGTGGGGACACTGACCAGGAGGACATGGCAGTTCTAAACTGCACACAGGCACTGCAGTGTCAGGCCTGAGACATCATTTTAGGGCTACTCGTGTAGGTGGCACAATCAGTGCTGCAGGCCCACTAGTAGTATTTGTCATCACCAGCCCTGGCACACCCAGTGCACTTTACTAGGGACTTCATGGTGATACAAATATGCCAAACATGTATATCCAATCAGAATAACACTTTACATAGGGAGTACTTACACTCTGGCACTGATCAGCAGTGGCAGAGTGTCCAAAGCATCTAAACCAGCAAAAACGAAATCCAGCACAGCATCAAAAATACAGGAGGTAGAGGCAAAAAGATAGGGGGAAACCACGCCAAAGATGCCTGGTATAACAGTGGGGCTATGGGTGATCGCAACATCTATGAGCAGTGGCTCTCTACCACTGGGCCAGCAACGATGAGGCACCGGCTGGAGCCTGTGGGGGAGGAGGGCCTCGAACATCTGACCTTCAGGTCAGAATAACAGCAGAAGCAGATGGGGACAGTAGCATCAGCTACCAGACGGGGGTGAGCTTTGGGAAGAGCAAGTTCTCAAAGGGATAGTCACTCCGTGCACCCATGAGCTCAGGGTGAGGAAAGGCAGCACCAACCCGTTGTCTCCTCCGGTATAACAGTAGTGACCAGATTTTGCATTACCAAGGGCCTGAGCCCGAATCGGCCCCATGCCCCTAGCACCTGCTGCCAACAATGGCCGAACTCAGTACCTTGAGCCAGTTAGTGGAGTCCCCCTCCACTCTTGTCGAGTGTCCTCGCCAATGTGCATCTTCCGCAGTGCAGGGATTGCTCAGGGCACAGTGTGCGCCACCAACCAGTGCTAGGCATGGGCCCAACACAATCCCCAGGCCTTCTCCGCTCCCCTACCCCCTTCTATTCACCTGGACATCAACACCGGTGCTCAATCCACCACGCTCTCTCAGAATCTGTGACTCAGCGAGTAGTCGTGAGTCCCTTGCTCACTTTGCCACTGGATTCAAGCAAGCCTGGCTGAAGACGGCTGTAATCCCAGAAACCGGTCCTAGGAAGCTTGAATCCGGTCCAGGGAAGGCGTGGCTTGGCAGTTCGGGCTGGACTGTTCCCATTAGGGACAAGGTCAGACTGATTTGCATATTGCCATGTCTGAAATGGGATGGAAGAGTGGGCTAAAGAGCGGTGATGGATTAAACCCAGATCAGTTGACTGAGTGTGGGTGTTTGATGGGTTCAGATGCTTCGTCCATCACCACTCCCTTTTGTACCACTTTGTCAGCCAGTAGGAGCCTCAGCCAGGTGGAATTTCACAAGCCTTGGTACAGCAGTCACCACCAAGTTCAGTGGGGAACCTCCAGATGCAGGTGTTGCAACAGGGCCCCCTTAGGTGTGAGGTTGCAGTGCTCCCGCCACACAAGTATGACGCAGCTCAGGGACCTCACACTCCACAGCGTCTGGGTAGCACCACATTCTCTGGCCTGTGGTACAGAGAGGCACAGCTCACCATTGGTGATCTCCACCATGCTCCCCAGTGTAGTGGTGGTGCCTGTTATGCGATGCAGATATCCCTATGTTGGTGAACAGTAGTGCGTGTACCAATTACAGCTCCAAGGGGGACCAGAAAGTCTTGTCACACAGGTCAGCAATGTGTCTCCATGCAACCTGCCAGACTTCACCACCAAGTAAGGGCGATCGTTGATACAAAGGCTTGGTCACAACGCGGCCTGCCTCCACCGTAGGACCACAGCAACTCCACAGCACCTCAGCCTCCCACTTTGGGTCTCAAACGCAGGCCCAGTGACGCCTCTAGGCCCCAGGGACTGCTACCAGGACTTCCAGGTTTCGGCTGCCATTGTATCGCAAGGAAAGTGCTATGAAAAGTGATGCATCACTGGTTTTCCCCAGCGATGCACCTCTTTACACATATGGAGCCTGAATCTGCATTTCCTCTTCCCCTCGGACTGTGACTGGTCATCCTGGCTGTTGAGTGGTTTGGGGGGGTTGTTTTCCTGTCCTGAACTTGGCCCTGGCTGCTCCATTGTTTTTCTTTTCTTTTTATCCTTGGTGGTGGACTTATAGGCTATTTTTTTCCTCTAGAGGCAGAAAAGTCATGTTGGGCTGACTAACATGAGTTTTTTTGCCTCTAATTGGCTTTTTGTCACTTTTCTCTCGCTACTGGTGACATTTTTATCGCCTTAACGATTGTGTTAGTGGCAGCATTCGCCACTGCGAGCAGATCCTAGCACCGTTTAGCGACATATTGTAAATATATCAGTACCATGGCAATACGCAGTGGTAAGAAAATTGCGGCTAGCTAACGCCAATGCTAGTTAGCGGCAATTCTTGACAATATACCTCCCAGTTTCTTACATGACGGCATCTTCAAACTATAAAGAATCACTGTGTCTGGCTCTCATATGACGAGGAGAACAAGGCTGGGGGTGTCTAGCCTTAGGAGAGAAATATTTTGCTGAAAGGGAGACATAAGGTAAATGTCATGTTTTGGCAAACAAATGAAAGAAATCTGACAAATGTCATGTTTGGTGCGATCCAAAAGGTCATCAAATATGAGTCAAGGATGTTTGGCACCCAGTGAAGCTTTAAGATGTGTAAATGTTAGGCCTGGGTGTCGAACTCTACTCCGTTTGCCGAGTTTGCAGTGTTTTCTGCACCTTCGCTCTGCTGAGCTCACAGAGTGCAGAAAACTCCACTCCGCATAGTGCAACAGAGTTTTTTACCTGCTTGCAAACGGTAGGTTCACAAGAGTGCGCTGCTGCTCAGCTAGAGTTTTTACCCGAGTGGCAGGAAGACAAGTGTGAACATGTCCTGTACCAAGCGTATCCTCAGGGTCATACCGATGCTCAGAGGTGTCACCTCTCGACAGCCCCAAGTCCGTGGAATTGTATGACACAGATGTTAGGATGGTTAAGCGGGGGAAGGAAAGGATGGGGACAGCAGGGAGGGAGACCTAAGGAAATAGAAAGACACGGATATAATACTCTCCACTATGATCATAAGATACCTACTTCTTATATAAAAGAGATCACTGTTATATAAACTGCCTGTAAAGAAAAAGGAACGTGACTCCTAGATAGGGGAGGAGAGCATGTGATCAGGAATCTTTAACACAAATACACAGTGAAGGAGAGAATAGGAAGAACATAAACATCTCCCCACCCTCTATATCAGGTGGTGAGGCCTCAATGATGGTGTGCTGTCCACCCCCTGTTGACCGAAACACAAATACTTGCCAATATGATGATTATCTCTATAGGGACAAGTTTCAAATAAAACTCATGTATCAATTCATCAACAAGGAAACTGTAAGGAGTTGGTTCAATCACCAGTACAAATCAGAAAGTATCCTCATATAGGGTACTAGAAATATTAACGCCAGACTCCTCTTTTCTTGATACCACAAGATTGAACCGGTACTACTTCCTCCCTGCATGAGCCAAGGAAAACTGGCTCGCCAACAGGGAAGGACAGGCAAGTACCATTTGCCACACACAACTAGTTTAGCCGAGATTTAACGTCACTCTCCACAATGTTTGTTGCCCCTTGATAAAGCTGTGCCTCCTCTTCTCTGCATGAGCCAAGGAAAACAGGCTCGCCAACGGAGAAGGACAGAGGCACAATGTACCAAAGAAATGAGGTAATGGACACACAGTCAAAAGCACTCAGATTTCAGCCTCTTGCTCCTTCGCATGTGTCCGTGAAAATTCTGTACTCGCCAACGAAGGGAGTGAGGCAACATGGACCCCTAAACTGGGAATTTGCCACCAGCGTCAGAATGACATATAATCTGCAGCTCTGTGTGCCATTCGGTCTGCTATATCCAGGTTTCCTGTCACCACGCATGACGGTGCGCCAGACGTCGGGATACCTGGGTGCTGATGGGAAATATAGTTCCCTAGCTTCCGTGATGGTTCTTCTGCACGGAGACTTTCTGTGGACATTGCTGGTGTTGCCTGACAGAATGGCAGTTCACACTGCACTCCACCACTTGCGGAACTCCGCAGAGTTTTTTTGTCACTTCACAGAGTTCCATGTAGTAAAACTCTGCGAACAAGGCCCAGGCCTGGTAAATGTTAAATATATGTTGTTACAAAAAATCTGTAAATCTTACATATGTGTATAGTTGTTGTAGATTTCCATGCACCCCGGAGTAATACTGTCACCAAAAGACAGGTGGCCTAAACTAGCATTTCTCTTGAAGTTGCTTTCCAAATTCCAAAATGTGCAGCTGCCTGTTTATTGCACTGGGTACTGAAAATCCATAGAACCCACACACATCTTATATGGTCACTCTCAGAAGACCAAAAGGAACAAACCTAGGGATCACACATGGAATTAATATATTGCTGCATGAAGGGAAATGGAATGAATTACCATATTTTGGGAAATACATTTCAAATATTTGACAAATGTCATGTTCAGTATAATCATATGGCCAGCCAATTAGAGAAAGGGAGCTCTGGCACTCAGCAAAAAAAAAAAAACATACAATGTGTATATGTTCCAAATATATGTTTGCAATGTTTCCAGACAGACCCATGGTGCTACATGCAACCAATCAGGATTTCGCTTGCACTCGCTTCCCCAATTTCCAAGTGCACTCTGCCCATTTTTTTGCCTGTAAGCACCTTGAACATATGGAAAACACATATATATTTGCTACCCCCACATTTAGGAGATAAAGAGGAGCAAAGTTGGGGTGGAGACTGGAGGGAATTGCCATGTTTAGAAAACAAAATGTTAGACATTTGACGAATGTAATGTTCAGCATGACCCCTAACTCAGTGAATCAGGGTGATAAAGCCCTAGCACACAGCAGTAGAAACCTTAGGATGAGTTGATAATTAAAATTGATGATTGTGATAAGATTCCAAACCGCCCAATGGAGATACCAGGTGAGAGGAAGACAGGTAACCTAAACTGGAATGATTGGTTAATTTCCAAATTTCTACAAAGCACAATATTTAGGGCCTAATTTCGCCATCTCTTCGGAAACGGGACTGTCCGACTAGCTGCCGGTGATCCCGTAACTGGTATTACGATGCAACCGCCGTCAAAGCCAGTTTATATTTTGTATTGCGGCATGTGCTCTAGGCTGTGGCACACACTCCATGTCGGGGGGCCAGGGGTTAAGGGGGACCCTCTACGTGGCCCCCAATGTCCCTTTCGGCCTGCCTTTTCATGGCGGGCAAACCACTATGAAACAGCCGGCGGGAAGGGACATCGTAATCTCTAAGGCGGTGCCTAGCAGGCACCGCCACCGTTTTAGGGGTAGCGGTCCCTCCAACGGTCTGACGGGCTCCATGAGCTTGTTGGATCCATTACAGGCAGTCTTTCCAACCACCAACAATCCGCCTACCATCATAATGCTGCGGCCAGTAATGCAGGGACCGAGGGTGGTGGGATGACCAGGTCGGGCTGACGGCAGCCGTCCCACCGCCATCATAATGAGGCCCTATGTTTTTTACCTGCATGCCTGTTGAACCCATAAAAAATCCATACATGTTGGGTAACCTCATGCTCAGGAAACCTAGAGGAGCAAATACGGGGGCCAAACTTTGGCAGGGCTATGTTCCTGTGTGAGAAAAGTCCAAAGTCTGACAACTGTACTGTTCAGCTTGTTCAACCATCCGGACTGAGAGATAGGGATCTTTGCTTCGTACCACTACTAACTTTATGTCAAACAGAACTGGAAATGTGTCGTTTTTATGCTTTCCGTATCTTCCTGAGTTTGATAACTGTCATGAAAATGAAGAATGCATCATTGGCAGTAATTTTAAAACAATGTAATACTCTGCCCCGATATTGCATAATTTACTATGCAAACTGCATTCCCAAGGGAACCCACGCATATTTATTATTGCTGGATTTAATACATTCATGCCAACAAACCTTTAGCTTGAGTTCTGGTAATTATGTTTGTTATTTTAGAAATGCAACAAAATATTGCTAAAATTTGTTACAAGAAACTATCACCACATTTTTCAATATATTTTCTGGGCGTAATGAGATTCTGATGCCGGTTTATATAGTTTTGAATGTGCTAAATGAGTCTCTTAATAAATTAGTCTTTCTCATATAATAATAATAAGAGAACTGCATTTTATCTACTAGTGCATAACAACTGTAAAGGCATAGTAATATTACTTTGGCTTTTAACCTCTGGATACATACAGAAGGCTCATTGAATGCCAACATGTCCCTTTGATTAACAGTAGTGAATCACTCTAATGTGTCTGTGAGCCTGACAGAATTTTTATTTACATTTATGAGACACCTTTTGTTTTGTTCCTTTTGAGTGACAGGTATCATAGTGGCATAGAACTGCATTGTGCATTAATAAAACTGTTGAAAATATGTTTTATTTGTAAAGTTTTAATGTTTGTTCTACATTTTGTCTTGTTACAGGACGATCTTCCAGAGGTGCCATTTACCAAGGTTCTTCGCTGGAACAAGCCAGAATGGTTTTACCTTATTTTGTGTGTGATAGCTTCTGCTATTGCTGGGGGTATTTGGCCTACGTTTTCTGTGATGTTTGGAAAGATCATTGGGGTATGTGTACAACATATCATTATTTATGTATTTGAAAGTTTAATAGAGCTTGAACCAAACTTGTGAGGGTATCAAAGCGCTTTACAGGACTGACAGGTGGTAAAATCATTCATAGGATGGGTGTATACAATTGGGATAGGAACAGGTAGATGCATTATACAAGGAAAGAAATAATAGGCAGTAACGTATCCCAGATACAGTTGGGATAAAAACAGATAGATACATTATATTAGAGAAAAGCTGTCTCAATCCCCGGATGGGATGCCCAGAATTGCCGGGTAGGTATCATCCAGAAGAACCATGGGTAATGCGGTTATAGAAGGAGGAACAAAATTGCTGAAGTGATTGAAATGCAAGTGCTAGGAGAAGAATTTGCCCATCAGGAAAGTTTTGGCCTCCTTTTTAAAATGCGCCAAAGATGGAAGTCTTCTGATGGTGGGCGGCAGTGAGTTCCATATTCATGGGGCGGCTCAGTGAAGGCCTGATTGTAAGGTTTTTTTCTGCAAGCCTGCTGGTTGGAGCAAAAGTTCTCTGGTGGATCGTGAGTTTCTGGCTCCTCCGGATATCATGAGTTTCTGGGTGAGAAAAGCTGGGGAGCTGGAGTATATAGCCTTTTGAATGATGCATGCCAGCTTAAGTTGGATTATGGCCTTGGGAGGTAGCCAGTTTAGAGCTTTGAGGTGGGGAGACATATGGTTGAATTCCTTTGAACCTGTTAGGAGTCTGGCGGCGACGTTGAGGCAGGATTTCGAAGGGGCCAAAGAGTTCTTGGGTAGTCCTGCAAGGGTAGAGCACCCATGTTCTAGTCTGGAGATGAATAGTGCCTGGGTTGCCATTTTTAGGTCGGGGTGAAGAGGAAAAGTTTCAGGTGTCTTCGGTGGCTCAGGTGAAATCTGGCGGTCGCAAGGAGGTAGATATAGTTAGGACCTAGTTTCTATAGGAAATCCGCAACATTCTATTGGGAATAACTTTGGTGCCCGTGGACGAATCTTGGCAAAATCCTCAAAGAAGATGGCCCGCTCCGCCCCTGAAAGTTTTGGGGGATTCCTCAAGTGGGGGCTGAGAAAAAAGGGGGGTCCCAAAACGTGTTTTTCCCATGTTATTTTCCATAGGACCTTTAGACACGGCTACAGCCCGAACGGCTGAACGGAATTACAAGAAATTTGGCAAAATGGTGGAGTCTGACTCGCAGATCACGCTTTTGCTCAAATGGTGTAAATCCCTCCAGTAATTCCTGAGAAAATCATAGGAAAAAATATATATATCTATAAGCGCGCACCCGTGGGCGCACGTTGCGCGAATCGGGTTTGCGCGAGCGGAATTCTGATTTGCTGTTAGACGTCTGTCAACATTCCAAACGGTCGAAATCAGGAAGTGTTGGCCGCCATTTTGTTTCCGAGACAGAAGAGAGTAGAAAACAAAAGTAGAAAATGTGAAAAGGGGGCAGGGTAGAGACTCCCTGACCCCCTAGGCCTTCTCAGGGGGTCCCTGAAGGACCCCGAAGGTAAAAAAAAACATTTAAAAAAAAAAAAAAAATCGCGAGGTGCCGCATGTTGCACGCACCCTCGAGGCAATAATTTGCGAGGTGCGCACAATGTGCGCGCACGTCAGACAAAGCAAACAAAAAAAAATACAGTTAAATAGCAAGCTTGAGTGTTTAGATGTTGGTTGGCTCTAAAAAGAGCCGTTGTGTTCATTAATTGTTTTTTGTACCTACAAGTAAGTACTGATGCAGAGTCTAAAATTCAAGAGGAAGACTCTGTTCCCCTCATCTGTGAAATGTACACCGTCTCCTCTATAAATGCCTTGCATGTTGTAACGCAAGTTGTTGTGGTATATAGAACCCATACCATAGTCTCTGAGAAAAGCAGAAAACGACTTATTCACATGTTTCCTTGCTTTCTCAATCTGTGGGCAATATTGGTTGGACCGGTTCCATTTTTGCCTTTGGCATAAATTAGAATATACATAGGCAGTTTGTGGAAAAAGTGACATCAATTGCCCAAAGGTGTCCTTTAAAGCATTTCCAGACCTACCCCAGTCAAAGTGCCTAGGTCATTGCCACCACAGTGCACAATTATGAGGTCAGGGTGTGGGAGATGCAAAAAGGATTTTACCAATGGCATCAATTGGTCACATCTTAATCCTCTCTGGCCAATCCACATAATATCCACATTTGGTAAACCAAGGTTGAGAAAGCATCTATTTGCTGCATACCTTTCACTCCAGTAAATATTGCTGTGTCCTACAATCCATACTCTAAGCATCTTGAAGGGAGATCTGGTTGTACTCAGATGGGCTCTGGAAACGAAATGGCAGTTTGAAAAGTAGGAATTTAGAAAAAAATGTGGATGAGATTCATTGCACTTGAAAAAGAATAAATGATTGGTGGTTTCTGTAAATTCAACATTGAAAACTAGGGCGCATGCTACTGTTTTTTTTTAAGGAGAAATGCTAATGGTTGAGAGTAAGTATGGGCGAAATTTGCGAATTCGCGCGAAATCGAATTTGCAATCCGCGAATTCGTGTGAATTTGCGGATTTTTGGTTTTTTGTGTGTTCGCGGGGTTTTTTGCGTGTTCGCGGGGTTTTTTGCGTGTTCGCCGGGCTTTTTGCGTGTTCGCTGGCCGCTTGCATGGCGAAGTTACCCATGCGGTCATGTATGGCACAGCACCCTCTGGTTCACCACTGCCACCCTCTGGTTCACCACTGCCACCCTCTGGTTCACCCCTGCCACCCTCTGGTTCACCCCTGCCACCCTCTGGTTCACCACTGCCACCCTCTGGTTTAGCACTGCCACTCTCTGGTTCACCCCTGTCACCCTCTGGTTCACCACTGCCACCCTCTGGTTCACGACTGCCACCCTCTGGTTCATCACAGCATCTCTGGTTCACCACTGCCACCCTCTGGTTAACCACTGTCACCCTCTGGCTCAGCACTGCCACCCGCTGGTTCACCACTGCCACCCTCTGGTTCACCCCTGCCACCCTCTGGTTCACCACTGCCACCCTCTGGTTCATCACAGCACCCTCTGGTTCACCCCTGCCACCCTCTGGTACAGCACTGTCACCCTCTGGTTCACCACTGCCACCCTCTGGTTCACGACTGCTACCCTCTGGTTCATCACTGCACGTCTGGTTCACCCCTGCCACCCTCTGGTACAGCACTGTCACCCTCTGGTTCACCACTGCCACCCTCTGGTTCATGACTGCCACCCTCTGGTTCACGACTGCCACCCTCTGGTTTATCACAGCACCTCTGGTTCACCACTGCCACCCTCTGGTTAACCACTGTCACCCTCTGGTTCAGCACTGCCACCCTCTGGTTCAGCACTGCCACCCTCTGGTTCACCCCTGCCACCCTCTGGTTCACCACTGCCACCCTCTGGTTCATCACAGCACCCTCTGGTTCAGCACTGCCACCCTCTGGTTAACCACTGTCACCCTCTGGTTCAGCACTGCCACCCTCTGGTTCACCACTGCCACTCTCTGGTTCACCACTGCCACCCTCTGGTTTACCCATGCCACCCTCTGGTTCACCACTGCCACCCTCTGGTTCACCCCTGCCACCATCCGGTTCATCACTGCCACCCTCTGGTTCAACCCTGCCACACTCTGGTTCAGCACTGCCACCCTCTGGTTCAGCACTGTCACCCTCTGGTTCACCCCTGCCACCCTCTGGTTCATTACTGTCACCCTCTGGTTCATCACTGCCACCCTCTGGTTCACCACTGCCACCCTCTACCGAGACCTTTTGTGACGCAGCGGCAGCACAAAAGATGCGCCATGGTGCTGGGTATTAACAACGTGACGCATCTGAGAGATGCGTCATGTTGTAAAGCCTGCTCTGCTTTTACGGCACAGATGCGTGACGCATCTGTGCCGTTTTTGCCACATTGTGCGCTGCATTGTAAATGCGGCGCACCATGGGTGGCGGAGCTGCGTCGCACAATAACTTGCGCATCCCTGGGGATGCGCCAGTTATTGTAAATCTGCCCCTATGCATTTAGCCAACGAGGGAGCACTAACTGATTAGACAGTAGAAAGTAGTCCAGTTGAGTAGAAGTATTGCACAAAAAGGTGGCATCTTCGTAGACAAACACACAGGGAGGGATTCATTCTGCCCCCTGTTAGACTCGTTTTTTGTGCCCTTCTGCCCTCTGTTAGACTCGTTTTTCCCTTGTTTTTCTGCCCTCTGTTAGACTCGTTTTTCCCTTGTTTTTCTGCCCTTCTGCCCCCTGTTAGCTCGTTTTTTGTGCCCTTTCAGCCCTCTGTTAGACTCATTTTTCCCTTGTTTTTCTGCCCTTCTGCCCTCTGTTAGACTCGTTTTTTGTGCCCTTCTGCCCTCTGTTATTCCCTTGTTTCTGTGCCCTTCTGCCCTCTGTTAGACTCGTTTTTTGTGCCCTTCTGCCCTCTGTTAGACTCGTTTTTGTGCCTTTCTGCCCCGTTAGACTCGTTTTTTGTGCCCTTCTGACGTCTGTTAGACTCGTTTTTCCCTTGTTTTTCTGACCTTCTGTCCTCTGTTAGACTGGTTTTTTGTGCCCTTCTGCCCTCTGTTAGACTCGTTTTTCCCTTGTTTTTCTGCCCTTCTGGCCTTTGTTAGACTGCTTTTTGTGCCTTTCTGCCCTCTGCATCACCACATCATCACTCAGCGCTACCCCAGCATCACTCAGCACCACCACATTATCACTCAGCACCACCACATTATCACTCAGCACTACCTCAACACCACTCAGCGCCACCACAGCATCACTCAGCGCCACCACAGCATCACTCAGCGCCACCACATTATCACTCAGCACCACCACAGCACCACTCAGCACCACCACAGCATCACTCAGCACCACCACAGCATCACTCAGCACCACCACAGCACCAATCAGCACCACCACAGCACCACTCAGCGCCACCACAGCATCACTCAGCACCACCACAGCATCACTCAGCACCACCACATTATCACTAAGCACCACCACAGCACCACTCAGCACCACCACAGCATCACTCAGCACCACCACAGCATCACTCAGCACCACCACAGCACCACTCAGCACCACCCCAGCATCACTCAGCACCATCCCAGTATCACTCAGCACCACCACAGCACCACTCAGCATCACCACAGCACCACTCAGCATCACCACAGCACCACTCAGCGCCACTCCAGCATCAATCTGCGCAACCATTCAACAACAACTGGTTCAAATATGTTCTCTCAATGTTTCAAACTTTATTACAAATGTCACAAAAAGATGTTAATATTTCACTTCTGTTCTTGGATTTTCGTCACAATAAAATACACTGAACATAATCTTCACAAAAGTTATTTACAAAAGTTTAAGCTGTTGCCATTATAAATTAAAATCACTTTTATTTAAATATTAATTATTTAAAAAAAATAAAAGCCATTGTAATTTGTAATATCAATACAGCTAAGCACGTAAATACAAAACATGTTGCATTACAAATGCTATAGGTGTCACATTTGCGAAAGTTATAACTATTTGCATTGTAAATGACAAAGCTATTAATTTAGCTATTTTCAAAACCAACACAAAAATAAAAAAAATTGTCATTTACAAGACCAATAGCTCAAACTTTCCTAATGCGAGACCTATTGCATTGCAAATGCTTGTTTTTATATCTGTCAGTGCTTCCTGTTGAGGTTTAATTTTCGCGACAGGCGCCTCATTGCCTACTTGTAACTATTCTCTGACCCTGCTTCAAGGGGCAGAGCAGGGTCAGAGAATAGTTGCAAGGAGGCAACGAGGCGCCAGGAAGCACTTACAGGCTTACAGCAGCAGGTGCCCAAGTTGAAGTTAATTTCTTTGTAACCCTTTTGTAAAAGGTTACAAAAAATTAGCTACAACTTTTGCACCTGCTGCTGTAACCATGTAAGTGCTTGGCTGAAAATTCGTCACTGCTGATTTGCGGATTTTACCGCGATTTTGCGAGATTCGCAGATCGCGAAATCGCGGAAAATCCGCAAATTCCGCGAGAGGATGAATTTTCAGCCCATGCTTAGTTGAGAGAAAGTGATTGAAAGGAACATTGCAAAGGATTCTCTGCTGTTTTGAAAAGTCAAACACCTTTGCTGGTTAGTTTTGCAGATGAACCTTTCACCTGTGTGTTCAGTTAGGTGTCTATAGAGTGTTACCATGGTAACAGGCAGAGAGAGCAGTGGAGGAAGGTTGAATTTTGTGAGAGATTGAAAGTGTTTCAATGTACAACCAATTAAAATGTTAGTTTTGTTTTGAATTTCTGTGGGAAGATATTTGATTGGTTATCTTCAAGATTAGAGTGTAAAATGAGAGGGAAGCTATGCCATTTTGTGCTTGCTGTCACTGGTGCACTGTTCAGAGATTCTGCTTAAGAAAATCTGCTGTGTGGTTGACACTGTTCTAAAACTACAAAAGCATTTTTAAAGGTGAGTTGTTAATTTGTAAGGGGGTCTATGTTGTGCAGTTTAAGTTAAATTGAAAAATGTATTCTAATGTGGAAGCAGGAGCTTATTTCAACAGAGTCTAATTTTGAAATTGGCTGCTTTGGGAAAAAATATTGTTAAAGGAGCATTTGGTATGTTGATGTGTTTGAGGAGATTTTCTTTGCAGTACAGTGCTGTTGTTAAAAATGATTTAATAATTTGCTTAGTTGTTGTGTTTTAAACTATGGCATATCTAAATTCTTAGTCTCACCTTGAGCCCTTGCATTGCCTGTACACCACTGCACTGTCCAAAAATGTGAAACAGCAGTCCCAGCTAGACAGTTTTTTCACTGTAGTAATCATTTTGCTGAATTGCAAGGCATACTGTCATGTGTCTAAGATCACAGTGTGAGTCAGAGTTCATTTCAGAAACACGTGGCAGAATAATTTGCTTTCTTAATGTGTTTTAAAATATGGCAAAAGATGTAATCATGGAGTAAGTCATTCCTTATGACAGTTAGTGCTATAAATGTGAAAGCAGCATGTGTCTCAGACCTCTGAATTCCCAAATAGTCTCCATGCTGTGTAATAAAGATCCTGGGTGTGGTGTAGAAATTGCATACCAATTTTTTCAGTAGCATGTACAAATTATTTTAGGGAATTCTGATTTCTACATTCTCAGACCCACCTTGAGCCCTTGTATTGCATGTACACCACTGCACTGTCCAAAAATGTGAAACAGCAGTCCTAGCTAGACAGTTTTTTCACTGTAGTAATCATTCTGCTGAATTACAAGGCATACTGCCATGTGTCTAAGATCACAGTGTGAGTCAGAGTTTATTTCAGAAACATGTGGCAGAATAATTTGCTTTCTTCATGTGTTTTAAAATATGTCAAAAGATGTAATCATGGAGTAAGTCATTCCTTATGACAGTTAGTGCTATAAATTTGAAAGCAGCATGTGTCTCAGGCCTCTGAATTCCCAAATAGTCTCCATGCTGTGTAATAAAGATCCAGGGTGTGCTGTAGAAATTGCATACCGTCTTTTTCAGTAGCATCTACAAATTATTTCAGTGAATTCTGTTTTCTACATTCTCAGACCCACCTTGAGCCCTTGCATTGCCTGTACACCACTGCACTGTCCATCCAAAAATGTGAAACAGTAGTCCCAGCTAGACTGTTTTTTCACTGTAGTTATCATTTTGCTGAATTGCAAGGCATACTGTCATGTGTCTAAGATCACAGTGTGAGTCAGAGTTCATTTCAGAAACATGTGGCAGAATAATTTGCTTTCTTAGCCCCTTCCATGCTCATGATGAGCTCAGCTCGTCATGCAGTACACTGCTTGTGTGCTCATGACGAGCTGAGCTCGTCATGAACAATGGGAATAAATCAGAAGCAGCACAGAGGGGGAATTGCTGCAGCACTGATGGTGTTAATGTGTTTTAAAATATGGCAAAAGATGTAATCATGGAGCAAGTCATTCCTTATGACAGTTAGTGCTATAAATTTGAAAGCAGCGTGTGTCTCAGTCCCCTGAATTCCCAAATAGTCTCCATTCTGTGTAATAAAGATCATGGGTGTGCTGTAGAAATTGCATACTAACTTTTTCAGTAGCATGTATAAATTATTTCAGTGAATTCTGATTCTAGCACTTAAACTAAAATAGTTAAACAGTGCTCTTTTGCATGGATCTATGTTAGATGTGATCAACATTTGTAAAGAAATTGAGGTTAGTTACTTTGGTCCTGAAGAACAAAGTGCAGAAACAGATACATTAATAGAAGGAAATGTGGAAGAAAATGTACAGAATTTTAGTTCAGAAATTTTTGAGCAAGAAATTACAAGGTTTAAGGTCATTTCAGGTGAAAGGCCAAACTTTTCTTGTATTTGTTGTAGACGAATTCATTATAAAAATCAGACCAGGTCAGTTGATCTATACTTAAAAAGTGAAAAGGAGAATAATAATGAGTGGAAGGAATTTGCAAATTATTTGTTGGTAGAGAATTGTTTTGATTTGGGTTCTGATCAACGTATTTGTAAATATTGTTCTAATAAATTAGATGAGAATAAGATGCCTGCTAGAGCTTTTCATAATAATCTTGAGTTGGTAAATATTCCTTCTGAACTGATGGATGTAAATACTTATGAGTCTATTCTCATTCAATGTGTGCATCCATTTCAGGCCATTGTTCGCATGGAGCCTAAGACAGGGAAATTGCCTCCTTCAGATTTACAGAGAGGATTAAAGGGGACAGTTGTATATTTGCCTCTAAATTTAAAGAAAAATACTGAAACAATTGGTGTATAAAATGTGGAAGAGGAACCTCTAGTTATTCTAGTTAATGGCGTTCCTACGAAGAGTAAGAAAATCTGGCAAGAATTAGTGGATGTTAGGAAAGTGCAAAAGGCAATGTTGTATTTGGTAAAAAATAATCAATACTATAAAAATGTGTATGTAGGAGAAGAGGAAACAACTGTAGAAGAGGAGAGTGATTTGCTAACTGCACAAATTGAAAAAGTGGATGTGTCCAGAACTGAAGAAATTTATGAACATTATAGTGTGCATCCACTTCACTCTAAAGAAGTGATGGGAAATACTATTGAGTTATTTCAAATGAAAGAAGCAAAAGGAAGTCCCATTAGTGTATGGGAAGAAAGCTGGGAAGCTCGTTGCTTCACTCAGTTATTTCCAACAGGCATAGGTCGACGATATGATGAACGACCTGTGCAGATTCCTGCATCTGAATACCGGACTTCAAGATTATATGCAGAAGATCCAAGGTTTTGCCTATGTATTCCATATTTGTTTCATCTCCTGTTTGAGAGTGACTTGTCTGGACTTTCTTATGCAGTGAACCATATATTAAAAAGTGGAGTACATTTGCAAAATGTTTAGGCAAAGTACTTTATGGATAAAGTCCAACAGAAAGATACTGTTTTGGAATCTCACCTAATTATTCTCATGGCATGTCAGCGTGGTACTAATGAGTATTAGTACCGTCGTCATGGGGAATTGAAATGTAAAGTAAGAGACTTAGGAACTCCTACATGGTTCCTTACTCTAAGCTGTGCTGAGTATGCTTGGGAAGATTTACTTCAATTTCTTCGAGAGGGAAATGCTAGCATAAAAAATATAGAATACAAAACACCTGGAGAACTGTGCTCTTTGGATCCAGTTAATGTATGCAGGTATTTCAATCATAGATTTGAAGCTATGATGTCGTTTATCACAAACACAAAAAATCCTCCTCTTGGAGAGGTTCTGGATTTCTTTTGGAGAAAGGAGTATCAAGCAAGAGGTGCTCCTCACATACATATGCTGCTATGGATCAAAGATGCCCCCAAATTTGGAATAGATTCAGATGACACAGTGATGAGTTTTATTGAACAGTATTCTACATGTGCTGTACCCAGAAGTACAGTAGAGAAGAATTTAAGGGCCCGATGTAGGTAAATCCCATTTACCGATTTTGAAATACCGAATTTTACCGATTCGGTATTTCAAAATCGGTAAATGGGATGTAGGTCCCAACATCTGGATTTGTTACCGAATCCTTAACAATTCTTCAATTACCGATTCGGTAAATACCGAATCGGTAATGCCCATTCATCCCTATGGGCTTTGAAGCCCATAGGAATGATTAGGCATTACCGATTCGGTATTTACCGAATCGGTAATTAAAGAATTCACAAGGGTGCAGGGGGTGTCACTTTGACACCCTCTAGCACCCCCAAAACGGGCATGTGTGCAATGTGGCACACAGACATGCCCTAAGGGCACGTCTGTCTGTCACATGGCACATGTGTACATGCACAGATGTGCATGTACACAGGAATCGTTTTTTTACCATGGATTTGTATTCCATGGTAAAATACCGATTCTGTAAGCCATGTGCTGATGGAACATAGGCTACCTACATTGCATTTTCGGTAATTTTACAGAATCCTTATCATTACCGAATCGGTAAATATTACCGAATCGGTAAATTTACCGATTCGGTAATGATAACGAATCGGTAAAATTACCGAAAATGTGCCCCTACATCTCGATAGCCCTTTACCGATCGGAAACGGCCGAAAATCGGTATTTTCGGCCAATTCCGATCGGTAAAGGGCTACCTACATTGGGCCCTAAGACATCAAGTCTTACGGTTTCAAACCCATCGTTGTGGAAAATACTGTTGTCGAAAGTTCAAATCTAAGGCTAAGTTCTACACAAAATGTCGATTTGCATTTCCGCGTCCAGTATTATCAAAAGAAAGAGTGAACAATTTTATGTCATCTTTGCGACATACTGTCACAAGAAAATCATGGAAAAATACCTACAACTTAAAAAGAAATGAAGAGTCAAAATACATAAATGACTATCTATAACCCAGTCATTTTGTCCATATGGAATGCTAACATGGATATTCAATATGTTGCAGACAACTCGATTGCTGTGGCTCGATATGTAATGTCTTACATTACTAAATCTGAAAAGACGGAACTAAAGGAAATGTGGGAAGAAATTTCTCATGAAAAGAAATTGTACAGCTTCAGTTTGAAAATGTTGTCTCATCGAGAAATCGGAGCATATGAATGTTCAGATCGCTTACCATCTGCAAGTCTATACTCCAAATCTAGAACAATCATTTGGGTGAGTTTAGGTCTTGCAAGTAAGGATGTGATCCCTTTGCACTCATGTAATCCAAGTGTCTTGGGTTGATCTGTCTTGTGTTGGCGCTACAACTGTCACACGGTGCCTATCTGTGCCTTTAACGTACTGAAAACATATGTGTGAAGGGGCAAGAACCCTCTCACGAAGACGTGCGCACTTTTAACCGCATCGTTGCGGCGCATTTTCCCCTGCTGTGCTGGAATATGCAAAAACCCATTATTCATGACGAGCTGGGCTCGTCATGAGCGTGCGAGGAGGCTACCTCATGACGAGCCCAGCTCGTCATGAGCGTCGAAGGGGTTAACTAGAAACTGTTAGGTTTCTTCTCTTCTGTATTGATGAGTTCATACTGAATTAATCCATGAGACTTGATCCATAGTACATCAAATATTTATTATGCACAAATATTCATTTCTTATTGTACTTCATAAGAAAACGTTCTTCAATATTCGCAAATTTGACATTTATCCGTTACCCAATGCATTTCGGGTCAGGTGGATTGACCCTTCTTCAGGGGTCTGATAAATGAAATAATACAGGACCATAGCTGTCACTATCATAATGAAACGACTAATGTATACATGTTTTACTTTTATTCGTGTGCCCGTGGTTTGTACTAAAGTACGAGCGTATGATAGAATCTAAAGGTGTCATTAGCTCTATATACTTCGATTCCCCACAACGAAGGACTTGAAGCTCTGGAATGGAGTCTACTCAATGAAGATACTGATGATACTCAAAAAATCTTTTTACTAGAACTCATGCATTTTGCCCCATATTATAGTTACTTCGAATGGCATGGCAACTTTTTCAATCATTGCAACGGAACATCTATGGGCTTCCGAGGGGCTGCTTTGTATGCCTGCATCTAATGTCCAAATTCGAAACAGATCACATTCTCAACAACTCAGACTGGACTGAAAATTTGATCATCTTTAAACGTTACATCGACGACATTTTTATTCTATGGAAAGGCGATAAAAATAAATGTGAAAGAAATATCGTCACTATCAACGCATTGAATGAGAGAATAAAATTCACCCATAACATAGATGATCAATCAATAGCATTTTTGGATGTGAAAGTGAGTATTTCTGATCAGAAGTTGATAACTAAAGTACACACTAAAACTACTGATAGGAATTCCAGTTTATTATACCAAAGTTTCCTTCCTGAAACACTGAAGAAACATCTTCCAACCTCTCAGTTCATTAGACTCAAGAGAATAACAACCGATCCTAACAGTCTTCAAGAAATATTCACTGAACAAACTGCTAAATACCTCCAAAGAGGATATCCCCAAGAAGTCCTTCGAGAATCAATAAAAAAGAGTGACCAATATAACAAGAGAAAACCTTCTAACACCCAGACCTACTAATCCGGAACATAAAACAGTTTGAGTATTAAAGTTTTCAACTGAAGCATCTCAAATAAAAACAATCATCAATAACCATTGGTCACTAATCAACATGGAACCTGATCTAAAAGGCTTGCATAGCGATCACATCACCTTCGCTTTTTCAAAGGTCAAAAAACTTGAAAGAAATTTTAACTATGATGCAAGCAAATAAGACCATCCATAAGGGGATGTCCAAATGTCTAAACTGTGTGCACTGCAATAACGTCATTGTAGGCAAGGTTTTTATGCATCCTACCAAAGGATACAAAATAGATTTACATCATTCAAGCACATGCGACACCAAAAATGTAATATATGCAATCAAATGCCCATGTGGCAAAATTTATGTCGGCCAGACTGAAAGAAAAATCAAAGTTCGTATGACAGAACATAAGAGTAATATTCGAGCCCGCAATCCAAAATCCACAGTCGCATTACACTGGACTGAAGCTAAACACCAAATATCCCACCTTAAATTCACCATCCTGGAGGCAGTTACACAGCGCTGCGACATGGATTCAGTTAAACAAAGACTGAAGGCAGAATTCTTCTGGATAAAAAAATGTAATACCCTGCAACCAGCAGGAATGAATGATAGGATTGAATACTCATGTTTTTTGTGATTAGACTTGATGATCGCATTGTCAAGAGGACTCTTCAGATCCCCACCAACAATTTATGAAAATAATCTATATTAGTGTGATATTTTTTATGTAGTTTTGAACATGTAATTGACTTTGTTATCTCATTCCATGTACATGTTTTCGTAACATACCTCTCCTCGAGAGATTAGACAGACACCACATTCGTATGCCTCTACATTAGCAAATATGGTCCTATACCTTACAAACTCTACATGTTGACACAAATGTTGACATTATGTTTCGCCATATGTTACTTTTGTACACTTTTCCACCTTTCAGTGTTTTCAGGACTCATCCCCTTTTTAGGGTTACTCCGACTAGTGTCACCATCATCAATAACTTTATTAACACAATTGCTCTTCCCCATAAAGCGAGCTAATTTTGATCACATGACCTGCCTCCTAGCGAGTCTTATATGCCTCGTATGTATTTGATTTTTTGCATTCTATTATGTCATCGTTCATATATTATCAAGCTATTCGTTAGCTGAATACGTAATATGCACTCGATTCATTCTCTTTTGTTTTCTTTTGTATCCCGTTTATTTTCATCACGTGATCGGCCCTTTAGCGTATGTTTCGCTTCCGGTTGAAGCTCTTTTACTCATATCACGTGACCAGCCCCTCGGCTAGATCACTCGCGATAACTCCGTTCAGAACTAGCTTCCCGTTTCTCAAACTTTGGACTCTGCACCGAGCGTTATCTCATGAACGTTATCCACAGTAAGTTTTTAGTCTTTGTAACTCTGTTTCACTTGATTATTATCTAAGCCGCTCGCTTTCGGAATTGTGTTTCACTAGCGAGTAACTTTTGTCTCACTCTGCGTCACCCGATCATGATTTAAGACGCCGGTTTTTGTAATTGAATTGTTTTTTTTCCACTCTTCGTGATCACCGCTGTTGCACCTCAGCTTTCTTTTAGTAAGCACTATGTTATTTCACCCCGATGGTTTCTCTTGATATATATATTTGGATGTCGGTCTTTCACTCAGTCACCTAGCACGCTGAACTACCTTTAGATTCTATCACACGCTCGTACTTTAGTACACACCATGGGCACACGAATAAAAGTAAAACATGTATACTTTAGTCGTTTCATTATGATAGTGACTGCTATGGTCCTGTATTACTTCATTTTTCAGACCCCTGAAAAAGGGTCAATCCACCTGACCCGAAATGCATTGGGTAACGGATAAATGTCAAATTTGCGAATCTTGAAGAAAATGTTCTTATGAAGTACAATAAGAAATGAATATTTTTGCATAATAAATATTTGATGTACTATGGATCAAGCCTCATGGATTAATTCAGTATGAACTCATCATTACAGAAGAGAAGAAACCAAACAGTTTCTAGTTAAAAGTGCGCACGTCTTCATGAGAGGGTTCTTGCCCCCTCACACATATGTTTTAGGTCTTGCAAGAACACGAAACCGAGTTTTGAAATCTGTCCAAGAAATTGAGTATTTAGCACAGAGAGAATGAGACAGTACTGATATTTTGAAGAAAAATATGTTGGATACATACTATCCAAATAGAAGTAATCATCTTGAGAACGTTTGTCTCTATGAAGTACTGCAAAGCTATACTTTTAAGAAGAATATTACAGAAGATATCAATAAAGGAGTATATGCTGTGATTGGATGTTTAGTGAAACAAAGAAAAGGACATTTGATTAATCATCGAAAACTGACTTGCGAAACTGCTGACAAAAGGGAATTTTACTGTTTAGCTCTTTTGCAACTCTTTAAGCCATGGCGAACAGAACTGGAACTACTTGGAGATTTTGACAGTTATGAAGATTCATTCAACTCAACTAAAAATACTATAGAATGTCCTGTTTTTACTAATTATCTGAAAATGTTGAACGACGAAATGCAGCAAGAAGCTACGATTGTAGCAAAGATTGCTAGAGACAGTTCTCAAGACAGTCAAAGTTCTCCTTCGTTGAGTCAGTTTCCACTAGGAGAACCAATTATTCAAAATGAAGCAGCGACTGCCATGGATGAGGTGGAAATAGCAATGCAACAAGCTCAAGAGGATGTAATAAATTTAGAAGAATTGGAAAAACAACTAAATGTTGAGCAACAACAAATATACGATCAAGTGACTGAACAGATTGAGCATGGTTTATATCACGAGAAAAAAGAGTGCTCATGTACGTCATTTAAACCTGTCCGACTGTAGGTGAGTGGAGAAGCAGGAACTGGAAAAGGTTTTTTAATTAAAGCAATTGCAACCTATCTACAGAAAAGAACTGAGTCATCACACTCTTGTGTTGTTACTGCTCCAACTGGGTTGGCAGCACATAACATTAAAGGGATTACTTTACATCGTTTATTGATGCTGCCAGTAGAGCATGATAATAAATTAGAATACCACAAGCTATCTGGAGAAGCTTGTTGTGAAGTTTCTAGAGCCTTGAAAAAAATGAAACTTTTCATTATTGATGAGTTAAGCATGGTATCAAATTTAATGCTTGCCTTTGTGCATTTAAGAATGCAACACATCCTTAAAACAGAGTATGATGTGTTATTTGGAGGCAAACACGTCATCGTTTTTGGAGATCTACTACAACTAACTCCTGTGAAAGGACAGCCAGTATTTAAAACAGTTACACATGAAGACACCAGAAAGTGCCTGGGAAGGATTGGAAATGTAAATATTTGGTCATATTTCGAATATTCAGAACTCATTACAAATATGCGACAGGCAAAGGACGCTGATTATAAAAGTATTCTTGAAGATATAAGAATTGGAAAAGTGAGTGAACACGGCAAAGAAGCTTTACAGGCACGATTACTTACAAATTTGTTTCCAGATGAAAATATTCTCCCAGAGAATATATATAGAAAAATTGCAGAAAAGAAATCAGTGATATGCTTGATGCCAACTCTGCAGGAATGTTCAATATTCAATGAAAAAATGCTAAAGTTAGAAAATCAAGAAATTATAAAACTGGAAGCTATTGATAGAATAGAGCATGAAGGAGCTACTATTATTTTGTCTGAAAAGTTGAAGTCAAAATTGGATTCTTTAGAAAAATTTGCATGTGGAAAGAGGTTTAGTAAATGGAGCAATGGGTAATGTTGTTGATTTTGTGAATTATCCAAATAGAGATGACATTGAATTTTTGAAAATCAAATTTGATGAAATTGAAGAAGTACAACTATTGAGTCGTTGTTCAGCTCGATTTTTGCTTGTAAAAGATGTATATGTCCGCGGAAAACAGTTTCCTGTTTGTTTGGCATATGCAGTGACTATTCATAAATCTCAAGGTTTAAGTGTAGATGCACACTCCTGGCACCTGCAGCTGACCCGTGATAATTCTTTATTTCCCTTATTTTAACATATCACTTGTAGTCAGCTTTTTCAGTAAATAGGCATGCATTAATTGGCCAGATATCCATATTGCGGGAAGGGCAATGACCAGAGTGATTTTGACTCATGAACATGGCTTTCTGCCAGCGCATTAACATGTTTCGTGTGAACCAGCTAGGTTTAAGTGTAGGTCATTGTGTTTCTGTAGTTTTAGCTCCCGGTTATATGCATATTTGGACTTGTTGTCTAAAGGGACCATTGTTTAGAAAATATTTATGAATGAATGAGGTGGTTGTACATCACATCACGATGTATATAACTCCTCACTGCTTTAAATGAAAAGGCAGTGCCAGGCTCTATGGACAAAAGTTACTTACCACGGTACGATATGTGGTTAGGAGGTCGTCTTTTTTGGTGAAAGCTTGGAGCACTATGATGTAAGTTATTGGGGTCATTTACTTTTAAGAGTCTGACAGCAGTGCAGGTATTTCCATATATTAAAGGGATGTTTGAATTTAGCTTAGTCATGGCATTATATACTAATCAGAGACTTAAAATATATATCCTCATAATGTATGACACGTACTTTATCCCACTTATGCTAATTATAATAATAATAATAACATTTTAAGCCTTGTGACCGTTGTTACTAATACGAATAATGATATTGAATGTACAAACCTTGGAAAGATGGAAAGTTGAGACCCTTCTGCCAGAGTTTGAGCTCATAATTCATGGAATGAATGAATGAATGAAAAATGTATTGTTCAGTTACTAAAAGCTTACAATTAAAACAACATTATACAATTCTTCTTACATTTCATACATTATTAAGACCACATAATTAAAAGAAACTTTTCATCAATGTATAAAACCAAATATAAATAAAACCATCCTCATTGTCCACAGTTAAGCAATTTCTTCTCCACTATTTCTATAAACTTCAAAAGTCTACCCGTGAATTGCAAGCTTTCTCCTTGTAAACTGGCTATGACTGCTTGTCGGCATGTTCGTATAATTTGACTATTAAAGTCCGACCTTAACAGCCTCCTACGCTCCTCTATTAGTGCAGGGCAGCTACAGATGATATGACAAATGTCTTCCCTCTTGTAATAACAGAGGTGACACACCCTCTCACTACTCATCAATTTCCATGTAGGAGAGTCTCCAAGAAATTGGCTATTTACAAATCGGAGATTCATCAGCCTCAGCTTTGCCCTTTGGCTATTTGAGTCTCCTAAATATCTTTGGGGTTTTAGCATACCGTACGAAGCAATAACTGTCCGTGCATGGGATCTCTTTGCCAGTACTGCTTTATCCCATTAAGACGACAATTTTTTGCTTCACCCATTTATAATTTTTTTAAAAGCCACCTGTGAAAGAGGTAAGGCCCATAGTTGTTCCGCATTGAACGTATCTATCGCCAGTTTGAAATATTCATAGGCCTGCTTGTGTTTATTATCGCATATTGCCTCCCAAACCACTGTCATAAGCGAGGAATTATTATTCCTTCTAATTTTGTGGCAGAATTTTAAATAAGCTCCTAAGCTATTTAGGTTCTGTAGTTTAAGTCCGAACTCAAGTCGGATTTGTGCCGGTGAAGAATATCGCGGGAGATTAAACAGGTCTCTACTCCATATGCAAGAGTTGGCACATGTTTAACTGACATAATTTGTAATAGTTGCTTAAGAGGATGCCCTTTTAAGTTATTCTGAAGTTTGGAAAATGCAGCAATTAATGAGTTGTTTCTTCTCTGTAGTGCAGCACACTGGTTTTTACCCGTGCCCCTAGCATCTATTATAACACCCAGATATCTATATTCAGTGACCGATTCTAATACAGTCCCCTCCATTCTCAATTTTGATATTACAGCCAACCCTCTAGTCACCAGCATTGTTTTTGTCTTTTTAAAGTTAATCTTTAGGCCATGAATGGAGGCGTACTGTGCACTTTCATTAATTAATCTCTGCAGACCCACCTTGGTATAGCTTATTAAAACAATATCATCGGCATAAAGTAAATGTGAAACATTAAAACCTGCAACAGTCGGAGAGTGAGAATTAATTTCACTAAGTCTTGATGAAATCCCAGGTAAATAGAAGTTAAATAAGGTTGGGGCCAAAACACACCCCTGCTTCAGCCCGTCCCTTATCACCATTTTTTTGGACAAAACTGTGCCTTGGCCCAACCTTACTCTCGTCCAAGTATTAGTATATAGCAATTGTATCGCTCTCAACAAACTCGGTGAGATTCCCATTTTCGTTAACTTGTTCCAAAGAATATTTCGGTGCACTGTGTCAAAGGCTGAGCTAAAATCAATAAAACATAAGTAAAGGTTCATTTTACGGCTTTTGGCCATTTCCATTATAAGAACCAGCATTTGAATATTAATAATCATCCCCATGCCTTTAATAAACCCTGTTTGGTTTTTTGGGAGTAAATTACTGGCAGCAACCCAGTCCGTGAGGTCTGTTAGCAGACACTTAGCAAAAGACTTAGCTTCGCGATCCATTAAAGCTATAAGTCTATAGTTAGCAGGATCCGAGACTTGACCAGCTTTGTAAATCGGAGCCAAAATTGAGCCCCTCCATTTGTCTGGGACTTCTTTCTTCCGTAAAACATATTGAACAAGTTTGACAAGTTCTTTGCCCAATATTGTGGATTTTCTATAAATAGTGCTTGAGGGAGGCCATTTGGCCCTGATGCACTACTCCGTCTGCTGGAACTTATAATTTTTTCCACTGTTGTCCACTGGATCATTTGCTGGGTGTTTTTCCTTTCATTATCATTGACCCTTGTATTTTCAACTGAATTTACTTCTGTTGGCTTTATCATATTTATGGTGTAACCTGTCATTGATCCCAAATGCTTCTCCCAGACTTCTTCCGATATATTTGACATCAGTTGTTGTTGTTTCCCACCATTGGCTTGATTGACCAGTCTCCAAAATTCATGTGCATCTTTACGTTATGCTGCATAATTAATTTTACACCAGAACAGATCAAGCTCAGGTTTTTGTTTGTATCCATACTTCTTTTTTATAGAGTGACCTCAGTTTTGGTAATATCTTACTCCTGACATTAGGGGATGGTTGATTTCTAAGGACCCTCAGCGCATTGTTCAATTTCGTTTTCGCTATCTTAAGTTGAACAGTAATTTTTTTGGGAAAAGATGTAGCCGATGTTACCATGCCTTTTGAACGCACATCATTTTTCTCCACTAGATTAGTTATGAACTGCTCCCAGTGGGTCAATGGGTTTTGATCTATTCTATTTAACTCTTCCTCCCTCTGGTGTCTTGCATGCTGTTCGATCTTTTGTATATTATTTACAGTCCAGCTTATCCTTCTATAGGTCAGACCCATGGGTTCCCCTAACTCAGGGGCGCTTTGTTCGTGTTGGGTAATATGATGATTGAGGCTGATCATTTGTGGTTGGTGATCACTTTCCAGTCTATTTCCCACATTATAGCTTATTATTGATTGGTATAATGGGAGAGACACTAAAGTGTAATCAATAACACCTTTGGATTGTGCCGTAAAATGGGTCGCATGAGCTGGGATGTCCGGATCCATTCGGCCATTCAAAACTCGAAGGCCATGATGCTCCAGGTTTATCACTGTATCTTTACCCATTTTGTCTAATCGTTGTTTAGTTGCATCAATTGCCGGGATATGCCAAAATGGATCAATCTCCTCCAATATTTGATCCCTAGGCGCCCCATGGAAGAAATTCATATTAAAATCCCCTGTCAAGATTATCCAAGGGACTGGATTCATCGGGCTTAATGTTATTAATAGGCTCAGTATTATCTCTATTGTTTCTTTTTTTTTGCTGCCAAGAGGATGAATGTATACATTTATTATCATCAAAGAAGGGATCTTATTTCCTGTGCTAACTGGCCAGACCTTAATTGCTTGAATGTTTGAATGGTTAATTTCCACTTCTTCTATCTTTATTTTTAAGGCCACTGAAACATATATGGCCAAACCTCCTGCTGCTCGTCCCTTCAATTGTGTTTTAATTGCTGGTTTACTATAGCATAAGTATGCTGGTAACATAATTTCCTCCTCTGCCCATGTTTCTTGAAAGAGGATTATCTGATCTCTTCCAATATATGTTAGGAATTCACGATCCTCCACTTTTGAGGTCAAACCCTCTCTGTTCCATGAGCAGATGTCTACATTTAGTGCCAGAGCCTCTACATTCCATGCATGGGTGCCACCTTTATTTTTGTGGTCAGCGAGACGGTTTATATCCTGTCATTCTCTTACACCTTTGTCTGTCCTGACATTCAAGGCACTCGGTAGCCAGGACCAGTCCGACATTAAGTAAAGAGTTTTGCTCTCCTTGGCTTCAGTGTAGTTATCAGCCTGAAGGGTAATATTGTCCCTTAAAGGAGTAATTGAGCTACTCCTTGCCCCTTTCAAGATCGTCATTGTACCCAATTGCTGATTTTTATTGCCCATTTGTGGACTTTTCGTTAGTTTCGGTCTTCCCCTATCACCTTCTTCATTGACCCTCTTAAACTGTTTGTCTCCATCCTTCGGTTTTAGAAACTGTGGATAGGGTTCCTCCTTTTCTCTTATCATCTCAATACCCCATGTTTCAAATTGATCTTTTTCCGCCCATAGTTGATCCGCTACCTCAGGAGTCGTCCATGTGATTATTGTCACTTCCTCACCTCCCCACGACGGGTCACTTACAAATGTACCTGAATGTATATCCGTGGACTTTATGTGTTGCAAAGCCTCTATTTCCTTGGTCATTCGAATCATAGACCCTCTATTTATTCGATCAAAGTGACCCCTTGATGTATATTTTGGCACAAATGTCATTTTACAATGAAGACTAGGCAAGCTGTGCCGTGTTGTCCTGTCCTTTTGACCCTGCTGGATCGTGCAGACTATATCCTGCTGAATGTTCCTAACCTGCCCTGTTTCATTTCGGTCGTTTCCCAATTGACGTTGCTCTTTCGATCGTTGCCTCTGTTCCTTTTGGGGCTCATCATCATTCCTTAGCGATTGGTCACATACTTGTTGCATTCTGATTTCCTTTGCATCTGTCCCCTCCACAACGTTAAGCGATGTTTCTAAAAGTTCCACCTTCTTCCCTGTTTTAATTTGGTTTGTATGTTCTTTTTTACAATTTTGGGTTGGACTAATTCCTGTGGGATATCTTCCAGGTGACCCTCCTTTTTCTTCTTCCTTTGTCATGCCTGCCTAGTCTCCGAGGATGGTTCGGACGAACTTCCAGTAATGAAACCATTCAAAGATGGCCGCGCAGCATTGCGCATGCGCAAGGGGTTCGAGCCGGAACATAAGCTCGTGAATCCAGGCACTCAGCGCTTCGCGTTCTAGTTCTTCTCTCTTGAGTTGCTGCTTCCGCTGGCCACTTCCGATTTCCCGCTATCGCCCCGGTTAGGGCGTTTGTTCTTTTATTTGGTGCTTGGCTCATTATTGCCGTGTTTGCTGTCTACTTTGATCTTGTCACTGGAGCTTTGGTATTCATGAACATACCGCTCCCGGTCGTCCTTACGACTCTTTAAGCTGAATTCCCATTCAGCGTTCTTGATTTGATCTTGTTGCTTATTTGTGCCTGCATGATCCACACGCCGAGAGTCATCAGGCATTGCGCTTCTCACTTGGTGTGTATTGGGATATCTAGGCACTTTATAGCAAGTCCTAGTGTCTTTTTTAACTTGGGCTTTGCTACTTAAATTGTCCCCTCGCTTTGAGCCGGCTGTCATTTCCCCGGTGTCACTGTTGGATTCTTCACCCTGTATCTTGCGGACTCGTCGTTGGGCCGGACTATGGTCCCGCTGAACGGCCGGTATTTGCGGAGGCAGGGGTGAGGAGTGTGCAGGGCATTGTGGGCATTGTGGTCCGCCAAGTGAGTTCCCTTCTTTTCCTTTTTTTGTCCCTATTTTACTGTTCGTATCCTGGACTTCCTGTATTCTGGCATTCATCACAGTACTGAGAAGAGGAGGAACCGGTAAAGCGCTTGTAGCGCACTCTATTTACATTGTGTTCTTATTGTGTAGTTCTAGTGCTGATGTATGTCATTTTTGACTCTTCAGGTTACTACTGAGGGGATCCTGACATTTTATACACTACCAGATCTTTGCCCAAAGATGTTCTAGTTAGGTAAGAAGTATTCTGACCAGTGTAGTGGTATGTTCCAAGGTCCTTACCAGAGATCATATCTTACATCCCTTAAATCCAGGCAACATTGATGTCCCTCATTCCATGATTACACTTGAGTTTCTAGACGGGTTCCTATGTACATTGATTGACTCACTCTGGTGCTCTCAGGTAAAGAGAGGTTCATATATTGAGATTGGGGAACGGTGGGGTGACTGTTGTTGTATTAACTAATTCTTCCTTGTAGCTTCGACTTCAGACAGAAGCAGAAGAGAGCAGTGTCCGAAGAGTCCAGTGTTTTGTCTCCCCCTACTTTCCTTGTTTTGTTCCCTCCTTTCCCTCCATATCACCCTTGTGGTCTAGTGTTTGATAGACACAGGCGGTGTAGGGGGGACGGGTTGGGGCTCTCATCGGCTCCTGGCACTCCTGAGGAAACCACTTACAGAGTCCTTACAGAACGCGAAGCCCTAGTTGCTTTTTCCTCCCGAGTGCCATGACCCAGGTTACCATGGAGGATTTGGCCCATATGTTGGGCAGCCTCCAGTTGGAAACGCAAGCATTGTCCCAAAGGGTAGACAACATACAGAGAGAGAGACAGCCTAGTTTAGACGCAGGAGGATATAGCAATGTGGCCCCAGTGGTACACGTTACCACACCTCAGTCAGTCCCATTAGCCCCTCCTGAAAGATTTTCGGGTGGCACGTCTAAGCTTTCCACCTTTATAACCCAATGTCAGTTGAACTTTATGTGCAAAGCTAGTTGTTTCCCAACAGACCAGTCTAAGGTAGCCTTTGTCATCTCCTATTTGGGGGGTTCAGCAGCGGACTGGGCTATCCCATTTATAGAGAGGAATGATCCCCTATTACACGATTATGGGTCTTTTAAAAGGGAATTACAAAAGATATTTGATAAACATACGTTTACACATTCTGCAGACACAGAACTGTTGTCGCTCAAACAAGGTACCAAAGAACATTCGGCGTATATCACCACATTTCAGAGACTAGTGGCAGAGGCAGATTGGCCTGAAAGTAAACGCAGTGCCCTGTTCTACAAGGGATTAAGGGATGAATTAAAAGACACCTTATCCCACGTAGTGGAGCCTCCTGACAATTGCCCTGAACTGATAAGTTTGGTAGTTAAATTAGATCACAGACTACAAGAACGTAGAAGGGAGAAGGGGCGTTCTGATTTCAAACCTTATGTGTTTCATAGAAAGGCAGAAACCGAGAAAACATCAGAAGAAGTAGAGCCTATGCAGATTGGGTCAGTGAAAGGTCCCCTAAGTCAGGAAGAAAGACAAAGGCGGAGGGACAATAAGTTATGTCTCTATTGTGGTAAATCCGGACATTTCCTAAGGAATTGCCCCGTGAAACCTTCCCAAATCAGGAAGTCGGAAAACTAACAAGCCCGGCCCCTGGAGAGGCTAAGGTGTCGGGTAACTCAGGTCTAATAGTCTCATCTATCGATACCTCTTCTATCACACCCAGCCATTTTTATATTTCTGCTACTCTTTTTTGTTATGATAGATCTCTTGAAGTACTTATCATGCTGGATTCCGGGGCGACCGGAAACTTCATGGATACCGATTGGGCCAGCCTCCATGCCATAGAGGCAAAGGAGAAAGACACATGGGAAGATGTCACCACTATCGATGGTAGTGTGTTGAAATCAGGGCCTATCACTCATCAGACAATTCCCTTACACCTTACCCTAGAACAAGGACATCAAGAGAATCTATCCTTTGATTTAATCAAATCCCCTCAGTCTCCTGTCCTATTAGGGTTACCATGGTTAAGGTCACATGACCCAAGGGTGGATTGGGGTACTGGCACATTAGAGTTTAACAGTGACACATGTAAAGAACACGTGTCTTTGAGTGAGAAAGGCAAACAAATCGCTTTTACCAATTCAACTGATTTACCCACAGAGTACGCAGATCTTCACGTTGTGTTCGATGAAGTGCAAGCAACCAGTCTCCCCCCACATAGGCAATACGATTGCCGCATTGATCTTCAAGCAGGGGCTAAAATTCCATGTAGCAGGGTGTATTCTCTCACTGAGAAGGAAAATGTATATCTGCGGGACTATTTAGACAACATGCTTAAACAAGGATTTATACGTCCCTCCCGTTCTCCTGCGTCCTCATCACTCATTTTTATTCCGAAGCGAGAGGGTGGCTTGAGGTGTTGTATAGATTACAGATCCCTAAACGACATCACTATAAAGAATAGATACCCACTCCCCTTGATTTCAGCCCTCCTTGACAGAATAAAGACCGCCACCGTTTTCACTAAGTTAGATCTCCGGGGAGCATACCATCTGGTGAGAGTCAAGGAGGGGGACGAGTGGAAGACGGCCTTCTGTACTAAGTTCGGTCTGTATGAGTATTTAGTGATGCCGTTTGGACTCTGTAACGCCCCTGCAGCGTTTCAATTCTTTATCAACGAGGTATTACGGGATTTGATAGATGAATTTGTTATCGCCTACATTGACGATCTACTGATTTTTTCCTCCTCTATGAAGGAACACAAGGATCATGTGAGAAAAGTGTTGGAGAGACTACAGGCGAACAGTCTATTTTGTAAACTGGAAAAATGCTTTTTTCATGTTTCTGAGGTTGCCTTTTTAGGATTCATTGTATCTTCCTCTGGCCTCCGGATGGATCCCCAGAAAGTGGAAGCCATTCACCAATGGCCCACTCCCCGCTGCATTAAGGAAGTACAGAGCTTATTGGGCTTTGCTAATTTTTATCGTCGTTTTATCGACGGTTTTTCAAAGGTGGTAGTGCCTATCACCTCATTACTGAAGAAAGACGTTCCTTTTCAATGGACCCCTGCCGCTGACAACGCCTTTACTGCGTTGAAGGAGGCTTTTACAAAAGCTCCTATCTTACGTCATCCTGATCCAGCTATCCCATTTTTGGTAGAGGCAGATGCCTCGGATAAGGCAGTAGGGGGTATTCTTTCACAACCAGACCCTGAAACAGGATTAAGCCACCCAGTCGCTTATTTCTCACGTAAGCTTAATCCGGCCGAAATGAATTACTGTACAGGGGACAAAGAATTGTTGGCCATTAAGAAGGCTTTTGAAGAATGGAGACAGTATTTACTAGGAGCCAACCACACGGTGACAGTTTTAACTGATCATCGCAATTTACAGTTTCTGAAATCAGCCAGGGCATTGTCTATGCGTCAGCTTAGATGGACTCAATTCTTTAGCGAATTTGATTTCGTGATTAAGTATCGCGCAGGAATAAAGAATGGGAAGGCTGACGCTTTATCTCGTCTAGGGTATATAACCAATGAAGAACCCAGAGAAACACCACCCATTATCACACCAGACAGATTTATAGGAGGGGTCAGTTCTGAAGATGAATTCCTTGACAGAGTACGTCTTGAACAAAGCTCAGATAAGATGGAACCCATAAAAAGATCTCATGATATAGTACAGGTGGGAGATTACTACTATGTGAATTGTGGGTTAGTCCTTCCCTCTACAGAATTGCAAGATCAAGCTCTCATATGGTGTCATTCGCATTCTCTAGCTGGACATCCTGGTTACAAAAAGACTTTAGAATTGCTGCGGAGGTCTTTTTGGTGGCCTGGAATGAGAAAAGATGTGGAAAGATATATTCAGACCTGTCACATCTGTGCTCAAAGCAAGGTCTCACACACGAATCCGGTGGGATTATTGCAACCTTTACCTACTCCTCCAGGACCTTGGCACACAGTGTCCTTGGACTTCATAGTTGAGTTACCTGTCACAACCAAAGGGAACAATACAGTGCTAGTGGTGGTGGATATTTTTACCAAATTAGCCCATTTCATACCTTTATCTGGTCTGCCTACAGCTAAGACTCTGACCTCTGTGTTTTTGAAACAGATAGTTAGATTGCATGGTCTGCCTTCGGTTTTGATATCAGACAGAGGTTCTCAATTTGTGTCTAGATTTTGGAGGGGTATATGTACTCTTCTGTCCGTTGATGTACGTCTCTCTTCTAGCCATCACCCACAAACCGATGGACAGACAGAGAGAGTGAATCAATGTTTGGAGCAGTATATCAGATGTCAGGCTTTACAGTCATTAACAGAATGGGATGAGTTGGTTTGGTTGGCTGAAATGGCATATAATAACAGTCACCACACATCCACCGATTTTTCACCCTTCTTTTGTACATATGGTTACCACCCTCGGATCCTCCCTGGTTCTTCCACACCATGCACAACTCCTGCAGCTAGTGAGTTAGTACTAGACCTCCAACGTAATCATAAACTTGCACAGGATAATTTGGAGCAGGCCAAAAGAGGGTACAAGAAGGGGGCGGATGGCCACAGACTGCAGGAACCCTCTTACACAGAAGGGGATGAGGTTTGGTTGTCCACGAAACACATCAGTTTGAGAGGGTCTTGTAAGTTTAAGCCTAGATTTATTGGGCCCTATAAGATCACGAAGGTTATAAATCCAGTGGCTATGAAACGTGCTCTGCCACAGACAATGAGAATTCATCCTGTGTTCCATGTGTCCCTACTGAAGCCTGTTGCTGCTGGTACGGTTTTGCCATCCTCTCCTCCTCCCTTGATAGTAGATAATGGTTTAGAATATGAGGTGGAGGCCATTGTAGATTCCAGACGAGTCAAGAAAAGATTGCAGTATCTCACACATTGGAAGGGGTATGGGGTAGAAGACAGAACTTGGGAACCAGCTAGTCAGGTACACTCGCCGAATCTAGTGAAGAGGTTTCACAGACAACATCCCCAGAAGCCTAAACCTGTGGGGGGGTCCTTAGGAGGGATGTACCGTCATGCCTGCCTAGTCTCCGAGGATGGTTCGGACGAACTTCCAATAATGAAACCATTCAAAGATGGCCGCGCAGCATTGCACATGCGCGAGGGGTTCGAGCCGGAACATAAGCTCATGAATCCAGGCACTCAGCGCTTCGCGTTCTAGTTCTTCTCTCTTGAGTTGCTGCTTCCGCTGGCCACTTCCGATTTCCCGCTATCGCCCCGGTTAGGGCGTTTGTTCTTTGATTTGGTGCTCGGCTCATTATTGCCGTGTTTGCTGTCTACTTTGATCTTGTCAATGGAGCTTTGGTATTCATGAACATACCGCTCCCGGTCGTCCTTACGACTCTTTAAGCTGAATTCCCATTCAGCGTTCTTGATTTGATCTTGTTGCTTATTTGTGCCTGCATGATCCACACGCCGAGAGTCGTCAGGCTTTGCGCTTCTCATTTGGTGTGTATTGGGATATCTAGGCACTTTATAGCAAGTCCTAGTGTCTTTTTTAACTTGGGCTTTGCTACTTAAATTGTCCCCTCGCTTTGAGCCGGCTGTCATTTCCCCAGTGTCACTGTTGGATTCTTCACCCTGTATCTTGCGGACTTGTCGCTGGGCCGGACTATGGTCCCGCCGAACGGCCGGTATTTGCGGAGGCAGGGGTGAGGAGTGTGCAGGGCATTGTGGGCATTGTGGTCCGCCAAGTGAGTTCCCTTCTTTTCCTTTTTTTGTCCCTATTTTACTGTTCGTATCCTGGACTTCCCGGATTCTGGCATTCATCACAGTACTGAGAAAAGGAGGAACCGGTAAAGCGCTTGTAGCGCACTCTATTTACATTGTGTTCTTATTGTGTAGTTCTAGTGCTGATGTATGTCATTTTTGACTCTTCAGGTTACTACTGAGGGGATCCTGACATTTTATACACTACCAGATCTTTGCCCAAAGATGTTCTAGTTAGGTAAGAAGTATTCTGACCAGTGTAGTGGTATGTTCCAAGGTCCTTACCAGAGATCATATCTTACATCCCTTAAATCCAGGCAACATTGATGTCCCTCATTCCATGATTACACTTGAGTTTCCAGACGGGTTCCTATGTACATTGATTGACTCACTCTGGTGCTCTCAGGTAAAGAGAGGTTCATATATTGAGATTGGGGAACGGTGGGGTGACTGTTGTTGTATTAACCCATTCTTCCTTGTAGCTTCGACTTCAGACAGAAGCAGAAGAGAGCAGTGTCCGAAGAGTCCAGTGTTTTGTCTCCCCCTACTTTCCTTGCATGTTCCCTCCTTTCCCTCCATATCACCCTTGTGGTCTAGTGTTTGATAGACACAGGCGGTGTAGGGGGGACGGGTTGGGGCTCTCATCGGCTCCTGGCACTCCTGAGGAAACCACTTACAGAGTCCTTACATCCTTCTCCCTTTCGCACTAGCTAATATATTCTCATTTCCCTTCTCCACATTATTTTCCCTTTCGTTACCATCACTCTTTTCTTGTTCCAGACGAGTCACTTGTCTTTCCATATTAGGGCCAAAAATTGGATACACCTTCCCTTGGAGACCTGGACTCTTCTCCACCTCTTTTTTATTGTGGCTTTTCCTAAGTCTCTTTCTCTGTCTCTTAGAGAGCTTAAATGTATTGACTGCTTCCCCTTGTGCGGGAGATTCTAGGGCTCTCTGCTCAACAGGACCATCCCTACCTAGTGTGCTTGACGATGCCTGATCACTTAATAGCTTTTCGTGTATGGAAATGGGTTCATCTAAGTTCTTTCCTGAATAACTCCCCTGTGTTAAGACTACATTATTCTGCAACTGTATCTTTTCCATACTTAAAATCTCCCCCCGAGGCTCCCCTTCACCAATTTGCGTACGAGCTCAGGTTTATTTCCCTCTGCTATCCCACTGTTGTTGACTCTTTGACCCTTAGGGCTATTCCCTTCTTTTGCAGTAGGTTGTAGCTGCCCCTTAATTTCTGCCAGAACCTGTTCCAGCATCCCTGGCAGCGAGGACAGTTTATCCAATACTGGGCTACATTCACTCATATTTTCAGGCTCCACCTGTACTACTGCCTGGGCCTTAACGATCAGCTGATTCAATGCCCCAATTTTATTATCAATCGCTGTAATGTATAATGCCATTGTATTTAAAAGATCCACCTGGATATCCAATTTACTGGACTGATATGTCAATGCATTGACCACCGGTTGAAATGAATTAAGAAAAATCCCCTAAGTGTTGTTATTCAGGCTTTTTCCCCCAATGTCTCTCTGGTTGGCGATCCAACTTGCATATCGTCAGCCAAAGTGCCCATAACTGTGGACCCCACAGGTTGAGCCCCTGGTAATTCATCTATCTCAATCCTGTCCTCTCTCTGTGTTAAATCATGTTTCATTATCTCATTCCTGTCCTCTCTCTGCTTTGAATCATGTTTAATTTCTGATTGTACTTCCATTTTTCCTGGTGTAACATTATCTCTTGTGTCATCATTTTTCTGAAATACGTTCTGAGAGGGATCACGATTTGGATCGTCCAATGATTCTGATACTTTTTCTGGACGCACTTCTCTCACAACTGGTTCTATACCACTCTCCACCATGTCCAATACCTCTGTTAACTCTGCTTCCAATTTTAATTTCCGAACAGGATCTATTCCTTCTAAGTCTTCCAATTCATCCCAATTATCCATGTATACCATCTCGTTGTTTACTTGTTGGTGCACCTCAGCTTGAATCTGAATTTCTTTAACCAAACAAGACTGAATCATTCTTTCCTTATGCCCTTCTTGCGCCTTACTACTGTTAAGCGGCTCCAAGATCGTTTGTCGATCGCCGTTAGCACCTACTTCCTCCCATACCTCAATGACTGGCGACTCCCCTTGCTGGGCCGCTGTGATGGAACATTCCTTCTCATGTAGCCGGTCACTACTTAGACTCCAAGTTTCCCAGTTAAACTAAGGTTTTTTGATGTTTCTCTTTCTCTTTCTATTTAACCCCTCCATGGTCGAGCAAGATTTCAATTCCTCTCTTTTGATCTTCAATTTACATGGGAGGTCCTGATTCCTGTGGTTGAATCGTGTTTTTTAGCTCCCTAGTATGCAGATCTTTTCGATATGTGAGCAGAACATCAACTGGGTTCTTCAAAAAACTCCGCTTTCCCTATCCCCTTTTTTTTTGGTCGCAATTTGGGTTTCTATCAAGGCACTGTGCTGCTAACCCCTCTGAGCCATACTTCTCCATACGAGCCCCATTTGCAACATAATCAATATCATTGTCCTCGTCAGCAGAAGCCGTCCTGTTTTGTAATTTTTGCTTCTTCCACACCACTTCCCGCGCTTCTCTTATTTTCCCTGAACGCATTACTTTGTTTGCACGTCTTATACTGCTTTCCTCCGCTTCCTTCCTTCCCTATCTATGTTAACAGGGTGTTTAGCCGTTGCTGAGAGCCGGCACAGATTTTACCTCTCTCTTCCGTTCACCTCCACACCTCTCCTAATTCCTCCTTATCACTACTTACTTCTGTTGTTACTGTGCGCTGAGAGCTGTAGGAGTTATAAGAGCTATTAGCTGGGCACCAGATTGTGAGAAGGCAATGTGCAAATATTTTCCAGGGTTGGAGCTGGTGTTTTTGCCCCACGCTCACTTCAAATTTCCTCTCGCTATGCGTGTAGTTTTTTGGTCCACCTCTCACCCCACTCCTTAGCTTCCTCTGTACTCTGGCCCGATTCTAGGCATTCATGGAGATATCAGCAGCATAATCTCACTGATATATTTTGCCAGCTCTGGAGAATCATTCCTACCAGACTTTACAAATCTTTCCAGGTTCAATGTTATAACTTATGTGGTAGATCTGAATTTCTTAGTAGGACACTTTCATGTTCAGCTATCAAAAGAGTCCACATTCTACCTTAGAACCTCATAAATCGACAGCGAAAATCTGACCGAAGACCAGTACATATAAGGAACTACAGGAACTATGATCGAAATATTTGCTCCTCATTGTAATTGAAAATTAAGTCTCTCCATGCACCTATATTTCCATTCTTAGCAAAGTTAGGGAACATGAAAACAGCTAGGGGAAACCAAGTAGATAAAATACAGAGCACCTGGCATCAAAGCATTTAATGAGCATGAGTATGGTGCCGCCATTTTACTCACAATTGTTTTAAACAACTTCAATAATGTCCTGATTTAGGTACATTTCCGTGACTGATACCCCTCTGAATATGAAGAGCACACTACAACCAGGGTTGTTTCACCCTTAGGTCTAATGTCTCTGAGTCATCAACTAGCAGATGAACAACACTCGGCTCCTGCTTAATGCTAAATAAATGTAAGCAATTCTTTTTGTTTAAAATGTGGAGCAGCTGTGTATGCTATTCATCCTGTTTTTGATAATGGCAATCTCTGCGAGGTGCACAAATTGCAAAAAATAATTCAGCATTATTTACCCAGACATATCCTTAGAACAGAACAACACGTATCAGAAGTAGTTAAATAATGTTTTCCCACTGCCATCAGTTCACAAAAATCATGCCATCTGTTTCCTCAAAGAATTGCTTTTTTGTAGGCAAAAGTGGCAACAATTATGTTTAGCAAAGGATCTTATACATGTTTTCCTAACTTTGGGCCTAATTGTGACAGAGCAACCTGTTCGACAAGCTCTAAATCAGGCCCTAAGCTTTCATAAGACCTGGAAGCCTCACAAAATGCAGGTGTGTAACTTGTTTATTCTGGCAATAAGTCATAGTGGTCATTTTGTGGTAGAGTGTCTGTCATAGCAATGCCTTCCTGGCCTAGGCTCGCTACCATCTCATTCTCTACAGTCTGCCTGCAGACAGACTTTGGATTACGTGTGAAACAATTTGTATGGCACTAAAGGGTTGTTGACATCGATATTACATGCCGAATATCTATGCAGACCCAGGATTGTAAGATCACAGTCCGTTACCCTTGTTTGTGTAATAGCACAATGCCAGGATAACAGTACGGTAAACATCACTTACAACGAAACTTTTACAACGCACTACCATTACAACGCAACCATTACAACGCAAACTATTACAACGCATTGCTCTGGGGGGCGCGATAGGATAGGCAATAGGTTAATTTACTATCCAATAACCTTGCCTAGTGTCCACGGGGACTGGAGTTGGAATAGTAAATTAAACTATTCACTATCCAGCACCTAAAAGCACTATGCGTTGTAATGGTATGCGATGTAAAAACCGCGTTGTAAAGGCAGGCGTTGTAATAGCCTGTGTTGTAACGTCATACATCCAACAGTACTCTCATGAGGACTCCAAAGGCTACTGTGGGAAATCCTACTTTCAGACAAACAATTAGGAACGAGATAGAATACAATTTTAGGAAAATGATGAGTTGACCTGTGAAGTGCTTTGGACAAGTCACTGAATCATACATTAATCATACATGCTGCTGCTACCCAAGTTTATGAATATCGAAAGCTAGTGCGCCAGTCCGTCATGATTTATGAAATCAAACTAAGTGCTGTTATTTACAATTCAACGCTGTTTTGCCATCACTTTTAAACAAAAGGGATTTTTTTTAAATGCGTCTTATCCATTCTCATCAAAGTTGCAGTTTTGACACAAGGACATTTCTCTATTTTAAACATTTTTCCAGCTTAGCGTGTACCATAAACTTTTATCAAAACTTTCAAAGCGTCTCTCTTAGTGACAACAGGCCAGGGATCAGCTGTGCTGCTACTTAGTGTACCGTCCGTGCGGTGGCCGTCACTTGGGAGAGTTGCTCGCCTGAGGTAGTCGTTTTGTCCTGTTGTTCCGGGTGGTCTTTACTCCGATTGGGCAGCAGCGTCCGGTGAGGCACTTCTTTTGGCTGCTCCTGGAGGTTTTGTATCCATCTCTTCCGTCGGTGGCTTTTGCATGTAGCGTCTCAGGTCTTACGGGTTCGCAAATGTCATTGTTCTCAGTTTGTCTGTAATCCTGAAACGGGCCGGGCCTGCAAAACTGAAACTGATGCCCTTTTTGTGCATTGTCTCCCTGACACTGTCTCCCAGACTTTAAACATGCACACATGGTATAAACACGGCATCACAACGACTAGCAACCTACTGAAACAAGGCACAAACGCAACCTTCGACACACTCAAGGCTGAACACAATCTAGAGAGCATAGAGTTGTACAACTTCCTGAAGATTAAGGTAGCTATAAGGAAGGCAAACCTGAATGGACTAACACCATCTCTCATACAATATGCCATTAACCTCAACAAATTAGGACACCAAGTCGCACACCTCTACAAAGCCCTAGGCCCAAAATCCACCAAACTGAATGATAAGGTCAACACCTACTGGGGCACACTAGTGGGTAGAGCACTGAGTGAGAAGGAAAGGGCGGAGCTATGGAGGTCCACCTCCAGGGAAAAGGTGACCGCAACTCTAAACCAGACTAAATTCTGGCTCATACACAAGGCATACTGGACCCCCGCCCGCCTGTCAGCCATGGGTATCCGCGACAGCGATTGCTGCTGGAACTGCAACAAAGAAAAGGGAGAAGTCGCACACCTACTCTTCCACTGCTCCAAAGTTAGAACCTTCTGGAACACAATAGAAACACTGATAAACGAGATCACAGGGGCCGCCATGCAACTAGACTTCCACAGCCTGGCACTGGGGTTCACATCCCCCTCAATAACAACCAAAGAAGACCGCGACCTCACAGATCTTCTGCTGACAGCAGCAGTTAAAACAGTTCTGTACAATTGGAAAGACACAGGGAAAGCCACACCTAAAGCATGGCTCAACTGGGTCAATTTCCTACGGGGGGCGGACACCATCACAGCGAAACACTCACCCAAAACACACAGGCAGTCAAGCATGTGGGAGTCCCTAGACAATGACCTCTCATCACACAAACCACCATAGGCAGCAATGTCAGTCACCCACTAGCAACAGCCGTGCAGCAGACCTCCAGATAAGGCACACACCAGGAAAGCGCGACGCTCCTCCTTTTCTTCTTCTATATCCTCTATCTATCTCTTCCGCTTGCGGCGGGGGTGTGGGACAGAGAAGGACAATCAACACAACCTGGGGACGGGGAACCGAAGGACAAGCCGAGCTCGAACGACAGGATTTGGACTAACTCCAATAAGACTGGAAGCAGGGAACGAACAAGTCCACCTCCCTCTGAGTCCACGTCCGTGAGATAGGGAAGAAAGCAAGCACTGGCAAATGCCATTGAGTTAGACTTGTGTTTGCCTAAAGGTTTTACCAAGCTTCACTGGCCTACAGCAGGGTCACAGCATGGGTCGCAACAGCTTGCCTTAAGCTTCCCTAACACGACGAGGAGCAAGCAGACAATAAGTGCATGCAGTAGAGGTGGAAAGTTTCCTCTCTCACCTCACCCCCCTCCCACACACACACCAGGTACAACGCAGATGGGGCAGTCAAAATAGCTAGTAGTAATGGTACATGCCCAGTCCTGTACATGCCTGAGGCCTCAGTGGCGCCCGGTGACAATTGTAATGTCGCAGCGGCGATGCAAGCTTCTCAGACTCTCACTCTCCCCCACAGAACTGTTATGAATAGCCTTCTGGCTTCCTCACGACACACGTGTAGCAAAGCAGCAGGTCATGTCTCCCAAAATTGCCCTTCCTACTACCTGTATGTATGTTTGCTGACTGTGGGCCAAGGGCAAAATACTTTGTTATATATGTTTGGAAGAAGAGTGGACTTGGACCCCTGGAGGCAGGCCCTGCCGGTGATGGACTTACTTCGGAGTTCGTTCCAGTAACTGCCTGGTTCGTTCGGACAGACTGAGCGTGGGCGGGCCTGGATTTGTCTTCGAGTCGAAGTTCGTTGTTCTCTGTCTTCTTGACTATGGCTATATGCGAGCCCCTGATGGCACAAGCACGTCGCACACGGCCACACCTTACTGCTTATTGGGCCGCCGGTATCTCCAGTATGCGCCAGAGAGCTGCGTTGCAGACAGGTGTTCAGAGGCCATGCCCATTTTTATACCTCTCTGCAACACAGCTCTGTGGTGCATACTGGAGGTACCTAGTGGGCTAGTTTAACCCAAGGGATCCTTAGGATTGAAGGGGACTTAATCTCTCAACTTAGAACAGTGAAAGTGCGTGTTTAGACAGTGGTGAAGGGAGGGGACGGGGCCTGACGTGATGTGTGCAAATACACCCTGTGGCGCGTTTTAAGCTGGGGAAAAAATGTAACTTCATACCTGACGGACCATGGGGGCCAAGTAGTCCACCAGGTGCTTCCAGGAAGCGCCACTGCTCTGCGTTGCGGAGAGGTGGTGCATGCCGTGCCCCTTTTTACATCTCTCTGCTACGCAGCTCTGTAGGCGCTTACTGGATGT